>NC_090373.1:60799815-61490440 GCF_036365525.1 Heterodontus francisci | reverse complement strand
TACGACTCCATTTCCCCTCCCCCCCCCCCCCCCCCCCCCATTAATTCTTTCTCCTCCCCTGTATCTATTTGTGTGTGTGTGTTCATCGCGTATGCATGCTAGCATGGTTGCACTGCGGATTTTTAGTAATTTTAACTGAGTTAAGTGTTAAGGTTAATAAACTTACATCTTCCTTGTTTAAACCTAAGATGCCTGCTGATTGATTCATTTACAATTATAATTAGAGAGCAATGAGCAAGGATTCACTAAGGTGAAGCTGAAAACACTGTGCTTTAAAAGTTAAACCCTGTTATGGCCAAACCAGTTAAGGGGCCAGAGGGGAGCCTGAGACTCCTTCCTCACCTGTTCGTAACACATCACTTAAATTATGCCCCCGAGTCACTGAATTCTGTTGAGGTAAATACGTCCTTCCCATCCACTGTATCCAGGCCCCTCACAATTTTGTACATCTCAATCCCCTCAGCCGCCTCAGAATTTTTATTAAATAATTGAATTTCAATTCCACCAGCTGCCATGGTGGGATTTGAACCTGTATCTCCAGGGCATTAGCCTGAGTCTCTGAACTAGTAGTTTAGTGAGATTACCACTACCTCAGTGTCTCCTCTCAAAAATGGTGTAGTCTAGCACCAGCTTTGCGCAGGGCCTTGCAGAGAGTTTGGCGCCTCTCCTTTCCAACTTGGGAATGGTTGCCAACTCAAATTTGCACTTGGGGACTCAATCATGGTGCAGCTTCTGATGGCTGATGTCACCCATCTTGAGTCTTGCAGCAGAAACTCAGACTGTTATCATGTAAGCTCAGACTGCTGCTATAATGGCTGTGGATTAAAGTGTGTAAAGGGGCTTACAGGTTGTCACAGCAGTCCAGCAATCTGTCCTTTAACAGATTACTAGGATTGCTGAGGTGCCACCCTGGGAGAGTGGCAGTGGCTCTGTGAATGTGAATCTGCTGTCCTCTCAGGATTGTAGCACGTGTCCTCCCACCCCTGCTATTCCGCCAGTACCTTTGCTGTTGCCTGTCGGCCAACCAGGCCAGACTGCTGCTACCCATGCCAAGACAATGCAGCCTGCAGATCGGCGTTCTAGGCTTTAAGCTGCACGAGGGCATCCTCTCTGACCATCTGTAGTTCCCCTCGACTGAAAGTCAGTAGCCTTCCACCCGCCATGTTGTCGACACTGGGGTTACACTGGATAGAAGCACAAGGCCAGGCATAGGCAGATAGGAAGTCTGAAGAATGCACAAGAGTGATTAGTTGGCAGAAAGGGGCTGACTCTTCCATTGCTTCTTCTACCTCATACTCCTGCCCTGCCTCATGTTTCTGCTCCTCCTCTTCCTGTTCCTCAGCTGCTCACTATATCGCTGGTAGCAAGAGCAGAATCCTCATTCACTTAAGCTTGAATATATTCAATGACCAGTCTCCAATGCTCTCAGGGGAAGTGAATTTCAAAGATTAATGACCCTCTGAGAGAAGAAATTCCTTCTGCTCTCCATCTTAAAAGGAAGACCCTTATTTTGAAACTGTGCCCCCTACTTCTAGATTCCCCCATGAGGGGAAAAATCTTCTCAGCATCTACCCTGTCAAGCCTCCTCAGAATCTTGGAAATACTCAGCAGGTCAGGCAGCATCTGTGAAGAGAAAAGCAGAGTTAACATTTCAGGTCAATGACCTTTCATCTTCGGCTTCTCTCTCCACAGATGCTGCCTGACCTGCTGAGTATTTCCAGCATTTTCTGTTTTTGTTTCAGATTTGCAGCATCTACATATTTTGTTTTTGTCCCCTCAGAATCATCTTTATTTCAATAAGATCACCTCTCATTCTTCTAAACTCCAATGTGTACAGCTCAACTTTCCTCATAAGACAACCCTTTCCTCTTAGGCATCAGTCTAGTGCACCTTCTCTGAACTGCCTCCAATGCAAGTATATCCCCTTCAGTAAGGAGACCAAAACTGTATGCAGTACACTAGGTGCGGTCTCACCAATGCTCTGTACGGTTTGTAGCAAGACTTCCCTATTTTTATACTGCATTACCCCTTATTATAAATGCCAACATTCATTTGCCTTCCTAATTACTTGTTACTATTTTGTGTCATAAGTACATGGGACACCCAGATCCTCTGTACTGCAGCATTCTGTAGTCTCTCTCCATGTATATAGTATTCTGCTTTTCTATTCTTGCCAAAGTGGACAACTTCGTCTTTTCCCACATAATACTCCATCTGCCAAATTTTTGTCCTCTCACTTAACCTATTTATATCCCTTTGCAGACACTCTGTGTCCTCCTCACAACTTGCTTTCTTACCTATCTTTGTATTGTCTGCAAATTTGGCTACAATACAGTCATTCCCTTCATCCAAGTCATTAGTATAGATCATAAATAATTGAGGCCCCAACACTGATCCCTGTGGCACTCCATTAGTTACAGTTTGCCATCCTGAAAATGACCCACTTATCCCAATTCTCTGTTTCCTGTTAGTTAGCCAATCCTCTCTCCATGCTAGCATATTACCCCCTACACTATGAGCTCTTATCTTGTGCAGTAACCTTTTATGTGGCATCTTATTGAATGCCTTTTAGAAATCCAAATACACTACATCTACCGGTTCCCTTTTATCTATGCTGCTTGATACATCCTCAAAGAATTCTAATAAATTTGTCAAACATGATTTTCCTTTCATAAAACCATGTAGACTCTGCCTGATAGGACTTTTAGAAAATCATAATGCAACTACTTCCTTAATAATGGATTCTAGCATTTTCCCAGTGACAAATGTTAGGCTAACTGGCCTGTAGTTTCCTGCGTTCGGTCTCCTTTCTTGATTAGTAATGTAGGATTCCTCTGAAGCAGTACAAGCAGCAGATGAGTTGTTTCAGCATGTCAATGGTCTGCTCTATCACGTTTTGTGTGGCAGCATGGGTTTCATTGTCTGCATACTGCGCATGGGTTGTGCACCGGTGTCATCAGCCGTGTCATCAGCAAAATAGCTCTTGCCACCCAGTATCCACCTTTTGGTTTGCCTTGGTGCCAATATGGCTGGCACAGAGGATTGTCACAGAATGAAGACATGGTAACTGCTGCAAGGATTCCAGGCATAATACTCTGCCTTTGGTCACACACCAGCTGAACAGTGAGGGAGTGGAATCCCTTTTCATTAATATATTGCAGAGTTGACGTGCAGCGCCCGAAAGGTGATATGCGTGCAGTTAATGGCAACCTGCACCTTGGGGAAACTTGCAATCCGAGCAATGCAGTGTGCTTGTTCCACCTGCTTGTCTCTGACGAGAGAATGAAATGTAGTTATCTCTCATTGAACAGAGAGCCTCAGTGACCTCTTTTACACAACAATGGATGGCAAACTGCTCAATGCTGCAAGTATCTCCAGCTGCAGCCTGGAAGGAACCAGATGCATAAATATTCATTGCCAATGGCTGAGAAGGTGACCATGGCAATGTGGCCCTTGCCCTGTTCTGAGATTGCAGTTGTGGTTGCAGCAGGTGACAGATTTCAGTGAGGATATCCTTAATGAAGCACAGACATCCCCCACAGTTTTCCTTGCTGAGGTTCAAGTAGGAGTATTTCTCCCTGAATGCTCTGGGTGTATATGATCTTTGCTGATTGTGCTTCATCCCAAACACCGCACCCCCACCCCCTTCCAGCAGCTTGTTCTGCTCTGCATGGTCACTGTTCATTCTCCAAGTCATGCTTTATTCCAAGAGGATGGTTTACTAATGCACCCATGTGTTAAAATTGAGAATGCTTGTTATGGAAGGATATTGCTGGAGCCTATCTTTACTCCGTTTCACATTTATTGTATAGAGTAAAAAAGGATTAAAGACACATAGCTTCGCACTCAAACCCTTCACCAGTCTCAGTAAATGTCTGCTTATAAGTGCTCAAGTAAGGCCCCAAATAACAAACACCCCCCACCTGCATATGATCAAACAATTGATACACAATTAACAGATTAACCCCATGTCTGGATACAACTGGTTTGTGCAGAAGCCGAGAATTCAGCAAAATGTTCTTCAACATCTGCCCCACCACCCCCCATAGACTTTTGCAACTTGAAACAACTATTGGAAGGGCTTAGCATTTGTACAATCAGATCAGCAGCCAGAAGAAATGAACCAGCAACTAATGTGTAATCTGACCTGATCCCTTTAACAAGCACTGGTTGAGGGGGGTGGGGGGGCCTTCCTGCTGTGCGAGGTTAAGCCAGGATATTCGCTGGAGTGTTGAACTCCAAAATGGCACTACTGGCATCCAATCAGCTTTGCACCAATATGGTATTGGGCACAATTTGCTACAAAACTACACACGCATGCTGTGGACACTGTCTTCAGGTCCTTGTAGTGCCAGAAAATGGACACTACTGATCCAGATTTCTTGCACATAGAATCATAGAGCAGAGAAGGAGGCCATTCTTTTTGAAAGAATTATTCAATTAGTCCCACTCCCCTGCTCTTTCCCCATAGCCCTGCAGGTTTTTCCATTTCATGTGATATAACCAATTCCCTTTTGAAAATTACGAATGAATCTGCTTCCACCATTTGTTCAATACCAGACCTTCTCCAACCGTTCACAATTGAATGTTGGCAGTCTAATTTGTCTGCTGTGACCATATGTTTCCATCAGGTGCCATTGCATAGTAATTTACATTAGATAATTTTCTCTCCACCATCCTTGCCCCCCACTCAACTTACACCAGGTGGATTTTGGTGCATTTGACACTGGCGCAGCTCAGGTCTTCTCACTCAAACCAAACCGAATCTGCAGAAGACGAAGCTGAAGTGTTTGCAACCATCTTCAGCCAGAAGTGCTGAGTCAATGATCCATCTCTGCCTACAACTGAAGTACCCACCATCACAGATGCCAGTTTTCAGCCAAGCCGTTGCTCTTCACATGATATCCGGAAATGGCTGAGGGCACTGGATACGGCAAAGGCTATGGGCACAACAGCATCCTGTCTGTAGTGCTGAAGACCTGTGCCCCATAACTCGCTGTTTCAGTACAACCATAACACTGGCATCTGTCAGACAAAGTGGAAAATTGCCCAGGTATGTCCTGTTCATAAAAAATAAGTCATGTCCCATCCAATCCATTATCGCCCATCAACAAACTGATGGAAAGCGTAATTTACAGTGCTATCAAGCAACATTTGATCACCAAAATAACCTGCTTACTGATGCTCAGTTTGGGTTCTGCCAGGACTGCTTGGCTCCAGACCTCATTATGGCTTTGGTCCAAACATGGACAAAAGAGCTGAATTCCAGAGGTGAGGTGAGAGTGACTGCCCTTGATATCAAGGCGGCATCAAGAAGCCCTAGTAAAACTGGTCAGTGGGGAATCAGAGAAAACTCTCAACTGCCTGGAGTCATGCCTAGTACAAAGGAAGATGGTTGTGGTTGGAGGCCAATTGTCTCAGCCCCAGGACATTGCTGCAGGAGTTCCTAGGCCCAACCATCTTCAGCTGCTTTACCAATGACCTTCACTCCAACATAAGGTTCAAAGTGGGGATGTTAGCTGATGATTGCAGTGTTCAGTTATATTCGCAACTCCTCATGCTGCAAGACCTGGACGACATTCAGGCTTGGGCTTGTGTGGCAACTAGCATTCACGCCAAACAAATGCCAGGCAATGGCTGTCTCCAACAAAAGCAAGTCTAACCATCACCATTTGACATTCAATGGCATTATCTTTGTTGAATCCCCCGACATGAATATCCTGGGGTCACTCTTAACCAGAAACTTAACTGGACCAGCCGCACAAATACTGTGGCTACAGGAGCAGGTCAAAGGCTGGGTATTCTCCAGAGTCACTCCCCAAAGTCTGTCCTCCATCTAGAAAGCACAAGTCAGGAGTGTGAAGGAATACTCTGCACTTGCCTGGATGAGTGCAGCTCCAACAACAGTCGAGAAGCTCAACACCATCCAGGACAAAGCTCGCTTGATTGGCACTCCAGATACCACCTTAAATGTTTGCTCCCTCCATCACCTGTGCAACATGACACAGTGTGTACAGCTATAAGATGCACTGCACTTGCTAAAACTGCTTTGACACATCTCTCAAACATCTGACCTCTTCCCCATGGAAGAACTAGGGCAGAAGGCAAATGGGAACACCACCATTTTCAAGTTCCCCTCCAAGCTAGTTATTGGATGAACCTGCTGAATACATTTAGTATTCTAATTCCAAGTGTGAAGTAATTCACTTTGGTAGGAAGAACAAGGAGAGGCAATATAAAATAAAAGGTACAATTTTAAAGGGGTGCAGGAGCAGAGGGACTTGGGAGTATACATGCACAAATCATTGAAGGTGGCATAGCAGGGCAGGTTGAGAATGCAGTTAATAAAGCATACGGGATCCTGGCTTTATAAACGTCAACATCCTGGGAGTTACCATTGACTAGAAATTTAACTGGACTAGCTATGTAAATACTGTGGCAACAAAAGGAGGTCAGAGGCTGAGAATTCTGCTGTGAGTAGCTCAGCTGACACCCCAAAGTCTGCCCACGATCTACAGGGCACAAGTCAGGAGTGTGATGAAATACTCTCCGCTTGCCTGGATCAGTGCAGCTTTTAGTTTAGAGTTTAGAGATACAGCACTGAAACAGGCCCTTCGGCCCACCGAGTCTGTGCCGACCATCAACCACCCATTTATACTAATCCTACACTAATCCCATATTCCTATCACATCCCCACCTGTCCCTATATATTTCCCTACCACCTACCTATACTGGGGCAATTTATAATGGCCAATTAACCTATCAACCTGCAAGTCTTTGGCATGTGGGAGGAAACCGGAGCACCCGGAGGAAACCCACGCAGACACAGGGAGAACTTGCAAACTCCGCACAGGCAGTACCCAGAATCGAACCCGGGTCCCTGGAGCTGTGAGGCTGCGGTGCTAACCACTGCGCCACTGTGCCGCCCTACTCTGACAACATTCAAGCTTGACACCACCCAGGACAAAGCAGCCCACTTGGTTAGTGCTCAACCTACCACCTTAAACATTCACTCCCTTCACCATTGGTGCACAGTGACAGCAGTGTGTACCATCTACAAGATGCACTGCAGCAACTTGCCAAGCCTCCTTCGACAGCACCTTCCAGACATGTAGCCTACACCGGATGGGCTGCAGCAGTTCAAGAAGGCCGCTTACCACCACCTTCTCAATGGCAATTAGGAGTGGACAACAAATACTGGCTTTGCCAACGACACTGACAGCCCATGAAATAATTTTTTTAAAAGACGCATAGAGTACTTTATACCTTGTACAAGGAAGTCATGATAAACCTGCAGCAAACATTGGTTTGGCCTCAATTGGAGTATGTGTCCAGCTTTGGACACCACACTTTCGGAAGGATGTGAAGGCACTAGAGAGGATGCAGAAAAGATTCACGAGAATGGTTCCAGGGCTGAGGAACTTCATTTACATTGCTAGATTGGAGAAGCTGGGGCAGTTTTCCTTGGAGAAGAGAAGATTGAGGAGATTTGATGGAATTGTTCAAAATGCTGAGGGGTCTGGACAGAATAGATAGGGAGAAACTGTTCCCGTTGGCAGAAGGATCGAGAACCAGAGGACAACGATTTAAGTTGATTGGCAAAAAAAGCAAAGGCGACATGAGGGAAAAACTTTTTACGCAGCGCAGTGGTTAGCACCGCAGCCTCACCGCTCCAGCGACCTGGGTTCAATTCTGGGTACTGCCTGTGTGGAGTTTGCAAGTTCTCCCTGTGTCTGCGTGGGTTTCCTCCGGGTGCTCCAGTTTCCTCCCACATGCCAAAGACTTGCAGGTTGATAGGTAAATTGGCCATTATAAATTGCCCCTAGTATAGGTAGGGGATAGGGGAATATAGGGACAGGTGGGGATGTGGTAGGAATATGAAATTAGTGTAGGATTAGTGTAAAATGAGTGGTTGATGGTCGGCACAGACTCGGTGGGCCGAAGGGCCTGTTTCCGTGCTGTATCTCTAAACTAAACTAAACTGGTTAGGATCTGGAATGCACTGCTTGAGAGTGTGGTTGGAGGCAGATTCAGTTGAGATGTTGAAAAGAGAAAAAATTTGCAGGGCTATGGGGAAAAGGTGGGGGAATGGGACTAGGTGAGTTGCTCTTGCGGAGTGCTGGCACGGACATGATGGGGCGAATGGCCTCCTATGTTGTAACCAATCTATGATCCAATAAGTCTCTCACAATTCTGACTTGGAAAACTATCTCAGTTCCTGGATCAAAATCCTGAAACTCCCTCTCCAACAGCAATTCAAGGAGCTGGCTCATGACAGCCTTCTCTAGGGCAATCGGGGTGGACAGCAAATGCTGGCCTTGCATACAATGCCCTCATCCCTTGATTGAATAAATTTAAAATTTTTAAAAATTTCCTTCTCTATGACTCAGCTAATCACTGAGTAAATTCACTGAGCCAACGAGAGATCAAGAGAGCTTTAATTAAAAACATGAGTGCATTGGCATGACTGCCGAAGTTGTCAAATCTTGAATAGAAGCGTTATGTTTTTCCCCCAGATTGCTAAGTGACTCGCCTGCATCCTACAAAGAGAATGAGCCCAATTTATCCAGTAAAAGTGAGGTGGGTGTAAATATAGCTTACTGTTAACCTATAAAGTAATGTGAAATGTTTTTTGTTCAAATATTCATATTATTTAACAGGATTTCTATTTAAGCCTAATTTATTTGATGCATCTTAGGTTGCACTAAGCAAATAGTATTTTTATTAAATGTTTTTATTTCAAAAAATGTTTAGGATCTCTGCCTGGCAGTAATTGGTAATTGTGCTGCAAAGTATTTTAAATGAACACCATACAGATATTTTTGTGAATGGTTAAGTAACCAACTATAAAGCAAAATGCTAACTGAACTATAAAGTGAGATCAATGAACATCTGCCTTCTCCATTATGCTAATAATAACTTGCTCAGTTCTTATTGAATTTACATTAAATCCCGGGGCAAAAGCAATACAGTATGGTTAATATGTCTTTAGGCTTGCGTGAATACCTATTGATAATACTGAAATCATCTTATAAGTGGTAGAGGGAGTCAATACCTATGACAACCCTTGTAAGAACCAATGAAAAAATAATGAGCCTTTACAGCTTTTTTTGTGGGGAGTGGTGGGTGCTGTTGTGGAGGTGTGTGCTGGAGTACCCGGCCTTTTCTGTTATATTATTGTTTGTGTAAAATTGATGCCTACCTCCTTTTGCAAAAACTGGCTGGCAGGACCTACCATATCCTGCATTTACTAACCCAGCCGGCAACAAATTTGTAACTTCAATTCAATTTCCCGTACTATTTGCTTGTAAGTCCATCAAGTCTATTGCTCTGCTGATGCCGTCAACACTATTTTCCTGTGGGAAGGGAGGCTGGAGAAAATTTAAAATAAGCAGAAATAAGACAAGGAAACTGTGAAAATTAATTTCATTTTTTTTTTGCCTTTATTCTTCCCTCCCTCCTTATCTGAAAGTGTTGACATGGGATATAGTTCTGTAAGCACCAGGCAGCCTCCAGTATTTCACCAAGTGGCCATTATTCTTCTGTGAGTCTTAAACATTGAATATCGGTAGGGTATCTGACAGCAAAAGAGTGGGGGCGGGTGGTGGGTGCGATGTGTGTGGATTACCACTCAGCCATATCATTGGATCTGACGCTCAAGTATGCCCTTTGAGTGAGGGTAGTGGTTTTGAGAAGGAAGCATGGCATAGTTTCCCCCCTAACCCTGGAACACTGAGACATTGTCATGTCTTTACAGCCCCAACAGAAACCAGGGTTGAACCTGCAACCTGCTTTGGGAATCTCGGCTATTCACCAGATAACAAAGGACGTGTTTAGGGAGGTAGCCTAAATAGAAGCTGTGGACTTCTTAAAAAGTATATGTGGAAAAGTTAGAAATTTCTCTTTTCATTTCGAAATAAATGGTCAGTTTGTACATAATTTGAGGGGGTAGGCATAAGGATTAAGTATGGTTTGCTAAGGTCAGGGTTTTTTCTTGCTATGTTTGAATATTAATCAGAACATTTAAAAAAATTTATAAAGTAAAATGGAGATTTAAAGCAATATATATCATCTAAAAAGATTTACCTGGTTAAACTGGCATTGGTTACATTGAAAATAACTTTTTTGAGTTGATTTTGCTGTGTTCAAAGTTATGTTGCACCAACTGGTCATTGCCATTTGTTTTAATAGACAATAAATAACACAATAACACAACATAACAGCTTATGTTAGGGTGAAAAATTACAAATGATTGAATAATGTAAGCCAAACCTACTGGTGTTAATTTTCTATAAACCATCTGGCTCTATTGTGTACTTATTTATATCACACAGCAATTTTAAGTTCAACAAAACTAAGAGAAAACCATTATTTTGTTCTCATTCATACAGCCTACATGTATGAGGTAGGAAAGAAAACCTACAGCATTACTTCGTGTAGCGTAGTATGGTGCAGGTAAATTATTTATAATTGGTATGATAGAGGATGGCCTAAAATGCTGCCATTAAAAATTACAATGCACTACATGTGTGGATAATGTAATTTTTGAGATTCAACAAAAGAAATGCACTATTAAATAATCCACTGCAAATAAGAGAGTAATATTTAATCATTGGTGTGGAATATAGAAATGACTGGAGTATTTAAATAGTTTGTACTTACAGTATGTCCTTTTTTCCATTATATACAGGATAGTTTGGAGGTAGGTTGCCTTTATCTCTTGTAAAACCTTTCTGAAAATAATTGTGTGCAAGCTCATTGGAATGTTGTTTACATGTTCATATTATTGCTAATATTTCTTTCATTTTCGTTGTAGTCTACAAAACTACAGAAGAAGTTACATCTTCTTGAAGAACAATTGAACAATGAAATGCAAGCCAAAGATGAAATGGAACAAAAATATAGGTATGTGGCAACAAGGATAGCGTTTGATAACACTCAATCCTATCACCTTTAGGATTTGTTTTTGAATCCTGCCTACACTAAAGGATTGAAAGTTGTCTCTTTTTGCTTGTTGAAATTAATTTTTAAGTGTAACTGCCTGTATTTGCCCAAAGGATGATTAGTATGGAAGCTAGTAAATTTCACACTGGTGCAGTAGGTGTTGCTGTTCTAAGGCTGTCGCTAAAGCCCTCATTGGGACAGTGGAGTGACAAGTGACTGGAGCATGTTTGCCACCGATACCTGATTCCCTTCGTTGTAAATTCACTTTGTAAGACACTATTTGTGTATGGGTTAGTTGCATATTGAGGAAATACTGTCACTTTAAGAAAATTGTTTATGATATACCCTACCCTGTATTGGGTAGGATTTTAAAAATTGCATCTGTGAAATAGTTTTCCTGCAGTTGATGAAATTACTATAGCCATGGCTGTGAATAGTAGAGAAAGAGTTTGCATTTATAAGGCACCTCATCCTGTTTTCAGGATATCTCAAAATGTTTCACAGCCAATGAATTACTGAATTATATCGTTATTTATATAGGCAAATGTGGCAGCCACTTTACACACACCAAATGTGATGACCATCCAGTTAATTCTTTTTGGTGATGATGAAGAGAGCAATACTGGTCCAAACACTGGGAGAATTTTTTGCTGTTCAAATAGTGTTGTTGGATCTTTTGCACTGAACTGAAGAACACAGGGGTCTTTGGTTTAATTTCTTGTCTAAATACATTGCCTCTGGCAATATAGTATCCTCTCAGTACTGCACTTAGGTAGCTAGGCTAGTTTAAGATCTCAAGTCCTAGATTTGGGTTTCAACCCACATCCTTCTTACTCGGGTGGGATTGTTCTTAACAGAGCCAAACTGCGTCTTAAATAGAGTGTTATACTGTAGGAGATTAAATGCAATATTGCACCTGCATTTTTTAAATGACAACAAAAGTGATGGCCTAAAATTGGTGAAATACAGAAATGTTTGACTAACTACAAGGTCCAAATCACAGCTGTTTTAAGTTTGAGCTTGCTCCATATTTTTTGGAGAAGGCACTAACTGCAGAGATTATTTTATCCAAATGCAAGCCCTGTTTTACTTTTTGATCTTTCCTCTCCTGTTTCATCATTTTTATCTTAAAATTCCCTTCTGCCTGTGTGACCATATGGAAACTTCCCTAACCAAGAGCACGGCACCTGAAAATTTTGAAAGAAATTTCAAAATGAGAAAGGGCTGCTTTAGCACGGTGTCACCACAAATGCCGTTGATGGTACTTGGTGCCCTAGGCTTCTGCTAAAGTTGCTGTTTGAATCAGGTGACTTTGAGGTGCATAACAGCAATGTTGGTGGGAAAAAGAAAGTGATCTCAGAAAAAAAACCTTAGTTCACAAACTCTGTTTGAGGATGCACTTACACTGAATTTCATATTGGTGCAAAGATACTTGACACCAGAGCAAAGTGGAGTGATGCACCATTGATTATAGTAGTCTTGTACTATCTTAGCTTGGTGCCACATGCGTGTAATTACAGTGTAGTGTCAAATCTGGTTATAAAGTGCTGAAGGGCCCTTTTGAACTTCCTGGGCATTAGCTGAACCCAACTGACTTCAGTTTAATGACATCAGGGATTTTACCCATTCTATTGTTTAAATATTCAAATCCCTAACTATTGGCATTCTTTCTTTCTTTTGGGCCTCCTTATCTCGAGAGACAATGGATACGCGCCTGGAGGTGGTCAGTGGTTTGTGAAGCAGCGCCTGGAGTGGCTATAAAGGCCAATTCTGGAGTGACAGGCTCTTCCACAGGTGCTGCAGAGAAATTTGTTTGTTGGGGCTGTTGCACAGTTGGCTCTCCCCTTGCGCCTCTGTCTTTTTTCCTGCCAACTACTAAGTCTCTTCGACTCGCCACAATTTAGCCCTGTCTTTATGGCTGCCCGCCAGCTCTGGCGAATGCTGGCAACTGACTCCCACGACTTGTGATCAATGTCACACGATTTCATGTCGCGTTTGCAGACGTCTTTATAACGGAGACATGGACGGCCGGTGGGTCTGATACCAGTGGCGAGCTCGCTGTACAATGTGTCTTTGGGG
Organism: Heterodontus francisci; assembly: GCF_036365525.1. Lineage (NCBI taxonomy): Eukaryota > Metazoa > Chordata > Chondrichthyes > Heterodontiformes > Heterodontidae > Heterodontus > Heterodontus francisci. Next base: position 61,477,417 of record NC_090373.1, on the reverse strand, counting down.
ATCCTGCCATCTTCCATGCGGCTCACATGGCCAAGCCATCTCAAGCGCCGCTGACTCAGTAGTGTGTATAAGCTGGGGATGTTGGCCGCTTCAAGGACTTCTGTGTTGGAGATATAGTCCTGCCACCTGATGCCAAGTATTCTCCGAAGGCAGCGAAGATGGAATGAATTGAGACGTCGCTCTTGGCTGGCATACGTTGTCCAGGCCTCGCTGCCGTAGAGCAAGGTACTGAGGACACAGGCCTGATACACTCGGACTTTTGTGTTCCGTGTCAGTGCGCCATTTTCCCACACTCTCTTGGCCAGTCTGAACATAGCAGTGGAAGCCTTACCCATGCGCTTGTTGATTTCTGCATCTAGAGACAGGTTACTGGTGATAGTTGAGCCTAGGTAGGTGAACTCTTGAACCACTTCCAGAGCGTGGTCGCCAATATTGATGGATGGAGCATTTCTGACATCCTGCCCCATGATGTTCGTTTTCTTGAGGCTGATGGTTAGGCCAAATTCATTGCAGGCAGACGCAAACCTGTCGATGAGACTCTGCAGGCATTCTTCAGTGTGAGATGTTAAAGCAGCATCGTCAGCAAAGAGGAGTTCTCTGATGAGGACTTTCCGTACTTTGGACTTCGCTCTTAGACGGGCAAGGTTGAACAACCTGCCCCCTGATCTTGTGTGGAGGAAAATTCCTTCTTCAGAGGATTTGAACGCATGTGAAAGCAGCAGGGAGAAGAAAATCCCAAAAAGTGTGGGTGCGAGAACACAGCCCTGTTTCACACCACTCAGGATAGGAAAGGGCTCTGATGAGGAGCCACCATGTTGAATTGTGCCTTTCATATTGTCATGGAATGAGGTGATGATACTTAGTAGCTTTGGTGGACATCCGATCTTTTCTAGTAGTCTGAAGAGACCACGTCTGCTGACGAGGTCAAAGGCTTTGGTGAGATCAATGAAAGCAATGTAGAGGGGCATCTGTTGTTCACGGCATTTCTCCTGTATCTGACGAAGGGAGAACAGCATGTCAATAGTCGATCTCTCTGCACGAAAGCCACACTGTGCCTCAGGGTAGACGCGCTCGGCCAGCTTCTGGAGCCTGTTCAGAGCGACTCGAGCAAAGACTTTCCCCACTATGCTGAGCAGGGAGATTCCACGGTAGTTGTTGCAGTCACCGCGGTCACCTTTGTTTTTATAGAGGGTGATGATGTTGGCATCGCGCATGTCCTGGGGTACTGCTCCCTCGTCCCAGCACAGGCATAGCAGTTCATGTAGTGCTGAGAGTATAGCAGGCTTGGCACTCTTGATTATTTCAGGGGTAATGCTGTCCTTCCCAGGGGCTTTTCCGCTGGCTAGGGAATCAATGGCATCACTGAGTTCCGATTTGGTTGGCTGTATGTCCAGCTCATCCATGACTGGTAGAGGCTGGGCTGCATTGAGGGCACTCAGTGACAGCATTCTCCCTGGAGTACAGTTCTAGGTAGTGCTCAACCCAGCGGTCCATCTGTTTGCGTTGGTCAGTGATTTTGTCCCCCGATTTAGATTTGAGGGGGGTGATCTTCTTGATGGTTGGCCCAAGAGCTCTCTTCATGCCATCATACATTCCTCTGATGTTTCCGGTGTCTGAGGCCAGCTGAATATGACTGCATAGGTGTTGCCAGTAGTCGTTTGCGCAACGCCTAGCTGTTCTTTGTGCAGTACTTCTGGCTGCTTTAAGTGCTGCGGATGTTAAATCGCTGGGGGCTTTCTTGTAGTTCAAAAGTGCAATGCGCTTAGCGGCTATGACAGGTTCCAGCTCTTCATTATGAGATTGAAACCAGTCTGCATTTCTCTTCGCACTTTTGCCGTAGGTGGTCAAAGCTGACTCATAGATGGCGTCTCTGATGTGGGCCCACTTGGTCTCAGCATCCCCTGTGGGAGTGTTTTGAAGGGCTGTTACAAGTGAATTTAGAAATTTTTGTAACAGCTGTGGGTGAGAAATTCTGCTCGTGTTGATGCGCGGGTGGCCCTTCTGCTTGGAATGATGCAACTTCTTTGGTCTGAGTCTAACCTTGCTGCACACCAGGGAGTGGTCGGTGTCGCAGTCTGCACTGTGGAAGCTGCGTGTGATTTGAACACTGTTTAAGGCGGCTCGCCTTGTGACAATGAGGTCTAGCTGGTGCCAACGACGTGATCTTGGGTGCCTCCATGAAACCTGGTGACAGGGTTTAGTGTGAAAGAACGAGTTGGTGATGCAGAGGTTATGATAGGTACACAACTCAAGCAGTCTCTGCCCGTTCTCATTCATCCTTCCAACGCCATAGCGCCCAAGGCAGGAGGGCCATGAGTCATGGTCGGCCCCAACCCTGGCATTAAAGTCCCCCAGCAGGAATAGGTGTTCGGTGTTGGGGATGCTGCTAATGATGTTATGGAGTTGTTCATAGAACTGGTCTTTAGCTTCAGGTGCGGAACAGAGTGTTGGAGCATAGATGCTGAGTAGGTGTACTGGACCAGAGGTGGTGAGCAGTCGGATGGACAGTATGCGTTCCGAGCCATTTGAGGGAGGCTCTATCATGCTGAGCAAGGAGTTTCTGATGGCGAAGCCCACTCCATGCTGTCTTGGTTCTTCAGGATCCCTGCCCTGCCAGAAGAAGGTGTAGTCTTGCTCTGCTAGAGAGCCACTCGCGGGGAGGCGAGTCTCTTGAAGTGCTGCAATGTCCACATTGAGTCTACTGAGCTCGTTGTTAATGATGGCGGTCTTCCGAGAATCGTTGATTTGTGTAAGGTCTTCCGACAGGCCAGGACACATAGTTCTGACGTTCCAGCTTGCAAAGCGAAGGGCTGGTACCTTCTTTCCTTTTTTCATGTTGTTTGGTGCGGTGTATCAGTCCACCTTTCGGGCAATGACCCTGAGCTCCAAGCACCCATTGAAGCAGGCAGACTGTGGCGGGACAGAACCTTATTGACCGGGGGCTGCCCGGTTTGAGGCGGGCGGTAGCTGTCCAGTGAGGTGCAATGACCTCTCCCACCGACAAAGGCAACCCGTGGCGCCCAGTTTCTACGCCAATTTATCTGGACTTATAACCCGTAACTGCTGCCTTCCGTGTTGTTTCAGTCGCTGTGAGGCAACTATGGAGTGACCTCTCCATGGCGCATGCCTGGGCAAATTTATGGAGGTTGAGAGTTGCCCAGTCGTCAAAACCCCCCTCTCGGCCTTTCTGGTGGGGTCCAAAGGAGTGCAGGACACGACGTTTGGCACCAGTATGGCTGCAGGAACTGCCGGAAACATGCCAAAGGTGACACATGACCGCCTACGGGGTTCCGCTCCGGATTTTCTGTTAGGGTTTACTCCCTTAGCCTTGGTCTCTCCCGAGACGCCCACAAGGCAGTGGGGTTGTTGGGGCCCCTACACAGGTGTAGGATGGTGCCGGTGGGAGGAGGGGATGCAAGGGGGAGGGGTAGAGGGAGGGGGCGGGGGGGGGGTGCAGGGGAAGGGGGTGCGGGGTGAAGATGGTGCGAGGGGGGGGCGGGCTGGGACGGGGTTGTGAGGGGGTGAGCTGAGAGGGTGGAGCAGGGAAGGGGACGGGGGTGGGGGGGGGTGGAAGGGGGGTAAAGGGGGGGGAGGGGGGGTGGAATCTGGTGCAGGTAATAAGCCATTTCCTCAGTGCCCACCATCGACGTCCGGAAAGCTCATCCACGTCCTTCGGGAGGTGAAGCATCATTTGGCAGACTTAGAGGTGATTACATTTGCTAAGGGTTTTTTTTTGCAGTGGTTTAAATAAAGGCATGCAGCATTGCCGACAGTGCGCTGCAGATGCTCTCCGAGCCATCTCCCGCGGGCGCTTTGAAGTTGCGGCCGGGGGGGCCGTTCGTGGATGTTTTGGGTGTTCGGGGTACCTTTTCACAGGACTTCTCTCGGGTCCCGCAGCTCCTTCTTCACCTCAATGGACTTACCGCATGCCGTGGCATATCCAAACAAGAATATGTATAGTTCTCTCTTAAACAGAATAGTTGGAGTTTCAGCCAGGCAAAGCAAACAATGTTCTGCTTAATTATGATCTGAACTGCAGCTGGTGGTAAAGCTGAAGTGTAAATGCACACTTGGGTGAACTGGTATGATGCATGCATTTGAAAATTTAAAAGTTTTAAAAAGAAATTGGAGTTGGCATTTTCTATCTCTTCTGTTTAGCGTTAAACATACTGTGTTAGGACTTGATATTTACCTGTACTTTTCATTTGTAGAACAACCAACAGTCGTCTGGAAAAAACATCCAAAGATTTGGAAGATGAGGTACAGTCCTGTTTGTTTTTTTGTATTCTGGTCCAGGTGCATTTTAATTTTAGTTTACAATTTAGTTGAATTAGATTCAGTTATAGAAACAGTGTTGGCTAATCTTTAAATTGAACATTCTGCCATCTTGCCCCTTCCATTTCTGATATTTTGTTTGGTAGGAAGGGCAAAGTAAAGCACAAATGTCATAATCAAATATAGTATAGTATAGTTTGGGTGGCGCAGTGGTTAGCACCGCAGCCTTACAGCTCCAGCGACCCGGGTTCAGTTCTGGGTACTGCCTGTGCAGAGTTTGCAAGTTCTCCCTGTGTCTGCGTGGGTTTCCGCCTGGTGCTCCGGTTTCCTCCCACCTCCAAAGACTTGCAGGTTGATAGGTAAATTGGCCATTGTAAATTGCCCCTCGTGTAGGTAGGTGGTAGGAGAATGGTGGGCATGTGGTAGAGAATATGGGATTAATGTAGGATTAGTATAAATGGGTGGTTGTTGGTCGGCACAGACTCGGTGGGCCGAAGGGCCTGTTTCAGTGCTGTATCTATAAATAAATAATAATCAACTCACAAAGGAAGCGGATGATGTGAAGTTTACACTAAAAGAGGAGAGGGAAGTTATGGACAAGTTAGGAATAGATAGAGAAGATGTGCTAAAAAGATTAGCTTTACTGAAAGTTGGTATGTCACCTGTTCCAGATGGACTGCATCCGAGGTTGCTGAATGAAGCAAAGGTAAATTTGACAGAGGCATTGATTACGATGTTTAAATCCTCACTAGATACAAGAATAGTGCCAGAGGACTAGAGGGTTGCTAATGTTATATCATTATTCAATAAAGAGGAGCGGGATAAACAGGAAACTACAGACCTAACATCAATGGTGTAGTAGTTATTAGAAGCTGTTATCGGGGACAAAATCAACTTTCATTTGGAAAGGCATGAGTTAATCAAGGAGAGCCAGCACAGATTTGTTCAAGGAAAATTGTGTCTGACTAACTTAATTCAATTCTTGGATGAGGTAACTGCAAAAGTTGATCAAGGTACTTTAGTAGGTTTTGTAGATTTGGACTTTTGGAAGGCATTTGACAAAGTGCCACACAAGAGGTTTATTAAGAAGATGGAAGCCCATGGATTTAAGGGGAGAGTGATGATATGGATATGAAATTGGCTTAGTGACAATGAAACAAAGGGTGGTGGTGGATGGATTTTTTTTTTACTGGGAGGTGGTTTGCAATGGTGGTTCCCAAGTGTCAGTTTTTGGTTCATTATTCTTTTCATTTTTTATGAACGACCTAGACTCTGGTGTAGGGAGCAACATTATAATGTTTTCAGATGATATGAAACTTAATAAAGTTGTAGATAGTGATGAAGATAGTTTAAGGCTCCAGAATGACATAGATAGGATGGTGAAATGGGCAGAAGCATGGCAGATGGAGTTCAATGCAGAGGAGTGTGAGGTGTTGCGCTTGGAGAGGATTAATATGGAAAGACAGTGCACTGTAAGTGGCATGACTTTGAAAACCGTCAATGAGCAGTGAGAACTTAGTGGCCATGTAGAAGACCTTTAAAGGTGACAGGGCAAGTTGCTGATGTGGTTAAAAAATCATGTGGGTAACTTGGGTTTATAGATAGAGGAATTGAATCTAAAAGCAAAGCTCGAACTTTATAAATCACTGCTTAGGCCTTGGCTGAAATATTATGGACAATTCTGCGTCCCATCCTTCAGGAAAGATTAAAGGTCTTGGAAAGGGTACAGAGGAGGTTTATCAGCATCTTACCAGGGATGAGGAATATCAGTTATGAGGAGAGGTTGGAAAAGTTAAGACTATTTTCCTTGGAACAGAGGAGAGTAAGAGGTGACCTAATGGTCAAGATGATGAGAGACTTTGATAAAACAAATAGATAAAATTGATCCTCTTTCATGAGTCAAAGATTTGAAATCATTGGTAAAAGATCTAGGCGGGGGGGAGATGAGAATTTTTTTAACTCAGAGTTGTCAGGATGTGGAATGCTGTAGTGGTGGAAGCTATTTCCATAAACAAACTTAGTTGTAATCATCATTACAGAGACATGGTTAGAAGGTGACCGAGGTTGGGAAATAAATATTCCAGGGTACACAACATTTCAAAAAGATAGACAAAATGGAAAAGGAGGAGGAATATGTGTGGAGATTCGGAATAACAAGGGTCAGAAAACTCTGGTGAGAGTAGTTGATCGGTCCCCTAACAGTAGCTATACCTTAGAACAGAGTACCAAGCATGAAATAATTGGAGCTTGTAACAAAGGCACTATTAATAATCATGGGGGACTTTAATCTTCATATAGGTTGGACAGATCAAATCGGCAAAGGTAGTCTGGAAGATGAGTTTGTAGAATGCTTTTGTGAAAATTTCCTGGAACAATACGTGGTGTAACCAACTAGGGATAAAGCTGTCTTAGATCTAGTATTGTGCAATGAGTCAATTTTAATTAGTAATCACAAAGTAAAAGATTCTCTTGGACAAGGTGACCATAATTCAATTGAATTCCATATTAAGTTTGAATGTGACATACTCTAGTCCCAAACAAAAATCTTAAAGCCAATTACCTTGTCATGAGAAGTGAGCAAAGACTGATTGGGTAAATAGACTAAAAGGTGTGACAGTAAATTAACAGTGGGGCACATTTAAAGAAACAAGTCAAAATGTTCAACAAAAATACATTCCATTAAAACCAAAAATTCATCAAGAAAGATCCGTCTGTGACTTACTAGGGAAATTAAGGACAGTATTAGATTAAAAGAAGAGACTTATAATGTTGCAAAGAATAGTAATAAGCCTGAGGATTGTTCTGGAAACTAGCAAAGGGCAACCAAAAAATTGATGAGGGAAAAAATAAAATATGAGAGTAAACTAGCCAGGAATATAAAAACAGATTGTAAGAGATATTACAAGTATACAAAAAGGAGGAGAGTAGCTAAAGAAAACATTTGTCCCTTAGAGGCAAAGACAGGAGAAATTATCATGGGGGATGAGGAAATGGCAGAGACGTTGAACAAATATTTTGTCTGTCTTCACAAAAAGACACAAATTACATACCAGAAATAGAGGGTAACCAAGGGGCTAATGAGAATGGAACTTAAGATAATTAATACCATCAGAGAAAAAGTATTAGAGAAAAATAAGGGACTATAAGCCAACAAATCCCGAAGACTTGATGGTCTGCATCTAAGGGTTCTAAAATAGTTAGCTACAGCGATAGCACTGGTTATGATGTTCCAAAATTCCCTAGATTCTAGAATGGTCCCAGTGGATTGGAAGTTAGCAAATGTAAATACACTATTCAAGAAAGGAGAGAGAGGGAAAACAGAAGTACAGGCCAGTTAACCTGACATCTGTTATCAGGAAAATGCTGGGATCCATTATTAAGGAAGTCTTAATGCACTTAGAAAATCATAATATGATCAACCAAGGTCAACATGGTTTTACAAAAGGAGAATAGTGTTATACAAATTTATTAGAGTTTTTTGAGTATGTAACTAGCAGGGTAGATATAGGGGAACCAATAGATGTAGTATACTTGGATTTCCAAAAGGCAGTCAGTATGGTGCTGCGCAAAAGGTTAATATGCAAGATAAGGGCTCATGGAGTTGGGGGTAATATGTTAGCACGGATGGAGGATTGGTTAATGGAAAGGAAGCAGAGAGTAGGGATAAACAGAGCATTTTCAAGCTAGCAAGCTGTGTGAGATTAGTGGCATGCTGCAAGGATCAGTGCTGGGGTCTTAGCTATTTGCAGTTTCTATATTAATGACTTAGATGAAGAGACCACGAGTAATGTATCCAAGTTTGCTGATGGTAAAAAAACTAGGTGGGAATGGTTAATTGAGTGAGTGGGCAACAAGTTGGCAGATGGAGTATAATGTGGGGAAGTGTGAGGTAATAAGGATAGAAAAGCAGAATATTTTTTAAAAGATGTTTAACTTGTAAATGTTGATCTTCATAGGGACTTGGGTGTACTTATACAAGGGAGACACAAAATTAGCATGCAGGTAAAGCAAACAATTAGGAAGGCAAATGGCTTGTTGGCCTTTATTGCAAGGGGACTGAAGTACAAGAATAAGGAAGTCCTGTTGCAATTGTATAGGGCTTTGGCGAAACCACACCTGGAGTGCTGTATGCCATTTTGGTTTCCATATCTGAAGAAGGATATACTTGTCATGGAGGCAGTACAGCGAAGTTCACTAGATTGGTTCCGGGGATGAGAGGGTTATCCTCTGATGAGAGGCTGACTAAATTGGGCCTATACTCTCTGGAGTTTAGAAGAATGAGGGGTGATCTCATTAAAACATACAAGATTCTGAAGGAGGTTTAGAGGGTAGATACTGAGAAGTTGTTTCCCCTCACTGGGGAATCTAAAACATGGGGTCACAGTCTCAGGATAAGGGACCGATCACTTAGGACTGAAATAAGGAGAAATTTCTTCACTCAAAGGGTGTTGAATGTTTGAAATTCTGTACCCCAGAGGGTTGTGGATGCTTCGTCATTGAATATATTTAAGGCTGAGCTAGGCAGATTTTTGATTTCTCAGGGAATAAAGGGGTATGGGGAATGGGCGGGAAAATGGATTTGAGGCAGAACATCAGCCATGATCGTATTGAATGGCAGAGCAGGCCCGAGAGCTGAATGATATGCTCCTGTTTCTATTTCTTGTGTTCTTAAAGTTGAGTTGGACAGGTTCATGAGAATGAGGAACTTACAGGGTTATAACAAAGAGTTAGGACGTGGGACTAAGCATGCCTGAACTTTCAAAGAGCCAAGGTAGGTGCAGTGGGCCAACTAGCCTCTTTCTGTGCTGTACATTTCTGTGATTTCTAATTATGCAGTTTGAGAGATAATGAAAGGATTGATAGAAATAAAAATTGAAACAATTTAATTTAATCCACTGTTTGTGAAGCAGTTGCAACATCCATCAAGTCTGACCTCCAAACTGGCATAGACATCAGCAATGTCTGACACAAATATTTAAAGGAAAGTTCAGTCGATATAAACTTGCAAGAAATATTACTTTTAGGGGAATATTCAATGGCAAAAGGTTTAAATTTGGTCACAAGAATTCATTATAATGGATAATTCAGTATCCTGATGTATATTAATGACCTATACATGGTTACACAGGGCACAATTTCAACATTTGCGGATGACACAAAACTTGGAAGTATTGTGAACTGTGAGAGGATAGTGATGAACTTCAAGAGGATGTAGACAGGCCAAGTGACAGATGAAATTTAATGCAGAGAAGTGTGAAGTGATTCATTTTGGTAGGAAGAGGAGAGGCAACATAAAGTAAAGGGTGCAGTTCTAAAGGGGTTCAGGAGCACAAATCATTGCAAGTAGCAGAGCAGGTTGAGAAAATGGTTGATACAACTTACAGAATCCTGAGCTTTATAAGTGGGGCATAGAGTTCAAAAGCAAGAAAGTTATGATGAAATAAAAACAAGAAATGCTGGAACCACTCAGCAGGTCTGGCAGCATCTGTGGAAAGAGAAGCAGAGTTAAAGTTTCGGGTCAGTGACCCTTCTTCGGAAGTTATGATGAACCTGTACCGATCACTGGTTTGGACTCAACTGGAGTATTGCGTCCAGTTCTGGGCACGACACTTCAAAAAGAATGTGAAGGCATTAGAGTCACAGAGATATACAGCACAGAAACAGGCCCTTTGGCCCATCGTGTCTGTGCCAGCCATCAAGCACTTAACTATTCTAATCCCATTTTCCAGCACTTAGCCCGTAGTCTTGTATGCTATGGTATTTCAAGTGTTCATCTAAATACTTCTTAAATGTTGTGAGGGTTCCTTCCTCTACCACCCCTTCAGGCAGTGTATTCCAGATTCCAAACACACTCTGGGTGAAAATTTTTTTCCTCAAATCCCCTCTAAAGCTTCTGCCCCTGACCTTAAATCTATGTCCTCTGGTTATTGATCCCTCCGCTAAGGGAAAAATTCTCTTCCTATCCAACCTATCAATGTCTCTCATAATTTTGTATATCTCAATCATGTCCCCCATCATCCTTCTCTGTTCTAAGGAAAACAACCCTAGCCTTCTCAGTCTCTCTTCATAGCTGAAATGCTCCAGCCCAGGCAACATCCTGGTATATCTCCTCTGCACCCTCTCCAGTGCAATCACATTCTTCCTACAGAGTAGTGCCCAGAACTGTACACAGTACTCCATCTGTGGCCTAACAAGCGTTTTATACAGCTTCATCATAACCTCCCAGCCCTTAAAAATTCTGTGCCTCGGCTAATAAAATCCCATATGCCTTCCTAACCACCTTATCTACCTGTGCTGCTGCCTTCAGTGATCTGTGGACAAGTACACCAAGGTTCTTCTGACCCTTTGTACTTCCTATGGTCCTACCATCCATTGTATATTCCCTTGCCTTGTTAGTCCTCCCAAAATGCATCACTTTACACTTCTCAGGATTAAATTCTATTTGCCACTGCTCCGCCCATCTTACCATCCCATCTATATCTCCCTGTAATCTAATGCTTTCCTCCTCACTATTTACGACACCACCAATTTTCGTATCATCTGGGAACTTACTGATCATACCTCCTGTATTCACGTCCAAATCATTAATGTACACTACAAACAGCAAGGGACCCAGCACCGATCCCCGTGGTACACCATTGGTCACAGGCTTCCACTCACAAAAATTACCCTCAACCATCACCCTCTGCCTCCTGTTACTAAGCCAATTTTGAATCCAATTTGCCAAATTGCCCAAGATCGCATGGGCTCTTACCTTCTTAACCAATCTCCCAACCTTATCAAAAGCCATACTGAAGTCCATGTAAACTACATCAACTGCTTTACCTTCATCTACACATCTAGTCACGACCTTGAAAAATTCGATCAAGTTAGTTAGACATGATCTCCCCTAACAAAGCCATCCTGACTATCCCTGATTATTCCCTGCCTCTCCAAGTGGAGATTAATCCTGTCCCTCAGAATTTATTCCAAATAGTTTCCCGACCACTGATGTTAGACTCACCGGCCTGTAATTACCTGGTTTATCCCTGATACCCTTCTTGAATAAAGGTACCACATTCGCTGTCGTCCAATCCTCTGGTATCTCTCCTGTGTCCAGAGAGGATTTGAAAATTTGTGTCAGAGCCCTTGCAATCTCCTCCCTTGCCTCACATAACAGCCTGTGATACATCTCATCTGGGCCTGGGGATTTATCCACTTTTAAGCCCACTAAAACAGCTAATACTTCCTCCCTTTCAATGCTAATTTGTTCAAGTATATCACAATCACCCTCCCTGATCTCTACATCTACATCATCCATCTCCATAGTGAACACAGATGAAAAGTAATCATTTAAAACCTCACCTATGTCCTTCGGCTCCTCACATAGATTGCCACTTTAGTCCCGAATGGGACCTACTGTTTCCCTGATTATCCTCTTGCCCTTAATATACTTATAAAATGCCTTGGGATTTTCCTTTATCTTGCCCGCCAGTACTTTTTCATGTCCCTTCTTCGCTCTCCTAATTACTTTTTTAAGTACCCCCGCAGCTCCTATACTCCTCTAGTGCCTCCGCTGTTTTCAGCACTCTGGTGTAGGTAGAGAGAATCCGTTCCTGTTAGCAGAATGATCGAGGACCAGAGGACACTGGCAAAACAAGCAACGACGACATGAGGAAAAACATTTTTACGCAGTGAATGCTTCGGATCTGGGATCTGGAATGCACTGCCTGAGACTGTGGTGCAGGCAAATTCGATAGTGACTTTCAAAAGAGAATTGGACAATTGTCTGAAGAGGAAACATTTGCAAGGCTATGGGGAAAAGGTAGGGAGTGGGACTAGTTGAGTTGCTCTTGCAGAGAACCATCATGGACATAACGGGCTGAATGGGCTCCTATGCTTTAGCCATTCTGTGATTCCCAGAGAGGTATTGGGGGAGGTAATGTTGCCAATTGTTCAGAAAACTGCTAGGAAGATTGGGAGGCATAATGCAGTACAATCACCATCATAGGGAATGCTGATTCTTTTTTGATTAAGGTTGTGTCAGGGCTGTGGGAAAAGAAGAAACCTGATTAGATTGATTCAGGAGGGAATTGTGGAAGAGATAGGCATGGACCTGGAAGGTAACAATGCCAAGGGCTTTGGGAGGGAAAAGAGGTTCGAAAATGGGGCTCTGGTTAAATAGGACAGAATAGGTGAGTGATAGGGTTTTTGAAGGAGGGTGCAGGATGGAATTCAGTACGTGAGGAGAGGGATAATAGTATAGCTTGTGTGGGAGCCCAAAAGATAAGATTTAGTAGGTGGCCACAACTAACAGAAGATCATGGCACCAGTTTTTTGACGGCTCTGGCACTCTTTCCTACTGTTGTGGCATTGGCGAGGGAATGGAAGTGGACTGTAGTCAAACGCATATTCAGGAAAAATAAATGAGGAAAAGTAAGAACGAGAGAAAGAAAAACTTAAACGCAGTTCACTCCGCATATATTTTTTAGATTCCTAGGTACTTTGTTTCTATTTACGACCAAGGGGGGAGGAGTGCACTGTTTATTCTAGTTCTACTTCTCCACAGGTCACAACATATATTTAAATTTTTTCCCCACTTACTAATACGGTCAATCATAGACTATTTTTCCCCAGAATAAAACATACTAACCAGGTTTCTTTAATAAACAAAAAATTATCAGTTTATTGTAAAACAAGTCTTAACCAGTAATGAAGCAAAGCATTAACAGACAGATTGAAATATTAAAGTTTCCTTTTTACCTTAGCCACACACACACCTATTTATACTGGTTACTGGAAAAATAAAGGGATTTTCATCTTAGCGTTCTATTGGGGGGGAAAAAAGACAAAACACTTGGGTTAAATACTTGCTAATTTTTGAAGAAAAAAGAGAAAATATGTAAAGATGTCCTTTGTTTTGGTTTGGCCTCCCAAATACGTATAGACAGCTATCACTGGGATATTCATAGAACACTTCTTTGCAGGCGATGTTGAAGATTAGTTTGGGCAGGCTTTCCAGGAGAAATGCAGCAACAGAGGTTTCAGCCAGACCTAACAGTAGAAATGCGGCAACAGTTTCAGTCTGCTTCTTACACTTGCTTCTCAGCTTCTCGAGAGATGGAAAACCAGCAGGTTTTTACAAACTGCTGGAAGAGACTGAGTTGGGGTGATTTGTTCTTCTTGGCAAGTTTTCTCCAACTGTCTTTTCAAATCATTGTCCATATCCCAACTCGCTGTCCAAAGCGAAACCATAAACAATGTCAAGCTTCAAATAGGAGTCAAGCTTCCTGACCCCTATAAATCTTGACTTGTCACTTCTCTGCAAACCTCTTTCCCCAAATCACAAACAAGCCCTGCTGGTTAGTTACTTGCAGACAGGTGCCTTCCAGTAAGGGATTGTTTTTAGCACTCCTTGATCCTTCCAATAATTGTTTGTTTTCAAAGCCAGACCTCTCGGTGACCCTGGTTAAAAAAAATCCATGGAGTCTTTTCAGTTTTCCCAAAATAAACCAATGTCCAGCTCTAAAATACATGAGTCCTCAAAAAAAAACTTAAAAATATAGAAGCACTCGTAATACTATCACATTAAGATTTTTTTCCTTTGGCAACTCAAATGTTAGAATATGTTGCAATTTTGCACCAGAAGTCTGCTGCAGAACCATTTTGTGCATACAAATCAAACTTGTAAGAGGAACAATTGAAAGGAAATGATTACAGTCTGCAGAGTGGCAACTATTACAGCATATATTTACATTCAATATTTGTTCAAGTTCATAACCGAGCTCAAGGGCCTTGTCTCTAGAGGTTTGCATAGCAAGAGCATATAATGAGAATTCAAGAGGTAATTTTCAAGGATGGAAAATAGTAGGGTGCATGTCTGATACTCCAATGTGGGCTCCAGGCACTGGGAGTGCTGAAGATGAATATTTAATCCATGATTCCGACAGTAAGTTTCCTTTCCATATCTTTGTTTTGTGCTGCACTGCTGTATGTAGAGGGCAGCGCCTCAGTTGACCCTTTTAAAGTTAACAAGTAAATAAAAGGCTGAAAAGGGGAGAACTGTGATAGAATTTGCACCGCATTTATCAACTTGTTCACTTTGTTGCATAATTTAGTGTTTGTTTTATTTCACACTTTAGATGATTATTATTAGAATGTTTGAATGCAATCATAAATATAAATTCCATGATAAATAATTCAAAAGTGAAATTGTTCTAAGATAGTGCCCTTTTAAAATTATTCTTCCAATTTTGGAAAAGGGATATATACACGGTAGATGTAGAAAAGCTCCTGTTTACTAATTAAGCCTCTGAATTCCAGGTAACTTGCAGGAAAGATGTAGAATCAGCATTTAGGCAGTTGGAACGAGAAAAAGCACTTCTTCAGCACAAGAATGCAGAATATCACCGTAAAGCTGAAATGGAAGCAGATAAAAAGCGTGGCCTAGAAAATGAGGGTAAGGACCAATTACACACATTTTCTATTTAGATTGTAGCAAAAATTACATCAAACATTCAACAGATTAGAAACAGGCTGATATGCAGCCCAACAATGTAACAATTGCAAAATACTGCAGATGCTGGAAATCTGGGGGAAGAAAGAAAATGCCAGAAATACTCAACAGGTCAGGCAGCGTCTGTGGAGAGAGAAACAGTTACTTTTCCAGGTCGATGACCTTTCATCAGAACTGGAAAAAGTTAGAGACATATCAGGTTTTAAGCAAGTATAGAGGCAGGGAAAAGGGAGCAAAGGAACAAAAGGGAAGGTCTGTGATAGATAGAAGGCGTGAGTGATTAAATGACCAAAGAGATGAGGGGGCAAGACAAAAGGCGATGGTAATGGGACAATAAAAGAAACAGAATATGGTACTAGAGGAGCTGAAAGTGACAAAAATAGAATCACTACAAGCAATTCCTGCTCCCCAAAAAATGGGAGCAGTGGTTATGATCTGAAATGATTGAACTTAGTGAGTCCAGTCGACTGTAAAATGACTAATTAAAAGATCAGGTGCTGTTCCTCGAGTGGGTGAAACAGCAATTTACTTGTACTTCTTTCAACTTAATCTGTTGTATTCACTGCTCATGATGCAGTCTCCTGTACTTTGGGAAGGCCAAACGCAGATTGCATGATTGCTTCTGTATTTTCAGTCTGCAAGCGTAGCCCTGAGTTTCCAAACACTTGTCATTTTAATTCTTTCTCCCACTCACCCTCTGATCGCTCTGTCCTCGACCTCCTAGACTATTCTAATGAAGCACGCAATGGAAGCTCAAGGAACAGCACCTTATCTTTCAATTACAGTTCAGATCCAGAGCAAATATGGGATTGAAGGAAGGGTTAGCCTAGTACTGAAAGAATAAAACAGCAGAGGTCACTGAATGGATTGACATTACCTTGGTGATGAAGAAATCAATGAGCTCTTCACAGTAGTTGTTCAAGATGATACAAACATACGAATTAGGAGCAAGAGTAGGCCACTCGGCCCTTCGAACCTGCTCCACCATTCAATAAGTTCATGGCTGAACTGATTACTCCACATTTCCACCTACCACAGATAACCTGTACGAAGGGGCAAGGCAGGGAGGTTTAGGGAGACAGTTTGCCATCCAGGATGATCCCCGCGTAGTGGGTGATTTTGACTGAAGAGAGTGAGACCCAATGGAGTTTAATGTGATCAAGCCAGATCTATACTTCCATACGCCCCCTTCAAAAGGGAGTCTGCAATAAATTTGGGGAGGGAGGAATAACATAAAATGTGCAGAACTGGAAAAAGCTATTCTTAAATAGCTCACAGAAGGGTCTCTGTCACTTCCCTCTCCCCCACCTCCACAATGTAAGAGAGGTGAGAATAGCTACCCTTGACATCAGCATTTGATTATATGGCACAAGGACATCCTTGTAAAATCTAGTTCAATGGGAGTCATGGGGGAAACCCTTCAGCATCTAGATTCATAGCTGAGACAAAAGATGGCAGTGACTGTTGGAAGTCAGTCGTTATAAACCTGGGATATTGCTGCAGGCGTTCGTCGAGGAATAATTCTTAGCCCAAGCACTTAGGCTACCTTCCTGCCATTGTGTTGCCACATGCAAGGCTTCTCACTGACAATTGCATTTTTAAGCTCTCTCATAATGAAGTAAGATGTGCCAACTTACAGCAGGGCGTGAGCAATAGCCAGGCTTGGCTGACAAGTGGCAGGTGATATTCAGGCCACATAAGTGCGAGGTAATGTCCATCTCCAACAAAAAAAGACCAACTACCTGCCGCTAACCTTCAATGGCAGGGTGATTGCTGAGCCCTAACCACCCTCAACACCATTGACCAGAAGCTGAATTCAACTGACCATATCAACATCATGGCTACAAGAGTATTGCAGAGGCTGGGTTGCCTTCAAGTGGCTCACCTCCTGACTCCTCAAAGGTTCCCCACCATCTACGAGGCTCAAGTCAGGTTTGTGATGGAATGCTCATCATTTGCCTGGATGGGTTACACAAGTTAACTTAAGATTCTTAATGCCATTCGGAACAGAGCAGTCTACTTGATTTTTTACCCTGCCATTGGTTTCAGTATCAATCCCTCTGTACAGGCACACCATGGCTTCAGTGCCTATTACAGGATACATTATAGCAATTCCCTGAACTTACTTTGAGAGCAGCTGCCAGCGCTGTGACCTCTCCAGTGGCGCAGTGGTTAGCACCGCAGCCTTACAGCTCCGGGTTCAATTCTGGGTACTGCCGGTGCAGAGTTTACAAGTTCTCCCTGTGACCGCGTAGGTTTTCGCCGGGTGCTCCGGTTTTCTCCCACCGCCAGAGACTTGCAGGTGATAGGTAAATTGCCCCTAGTGTAGGTAGGTGGTAGGGAATATGGGATTACTGTAGGGTTAGTATAAATGGTTGGTTCTTGGTCGGCACAGACTCGGTGGGCTGAAGGGCCTGTTTCAGTGCTGTATCTCTAAATAAATAAATAAAAACAGCAAAATAATCTGAATGCCATCATCTACAAGTTCCCTTGCAAGTCTCTCACTTTTGTATGCTGCCTTCTTCATCATTGTGTCAAAATTCTGGAATTGTCTACTTAACACCATTGTGGAAGTAATGAGGATTACCTTGACCACCACCTCAGAACAAAATAATGCTGCCTTTTCATTGTCATCTATATCTCAAGAACAAAAAAGCTCTACCACTCAACTTTGTACTCCCAAGAAAGACGTTGTATCTATTAAGAACCTTTCATGTCCTCAAGACATTCCAAAGCATCTCTCAGCCAATTAATTACTTGTGAACTGTAGGTACAGTTGTACTGTAGGTAAACACAGCAGCCAATTTGCATTTAGTAGGGTTCTATAAACAGCAATGAAATAGATGACCAGATAATCTATTTTAGTGATATTGGTTGAAGGATAAATATTGGCTAGAACATTTTTTTAATATACTTTCATGGGATGTGAGCGTTGCTGGCAAGGCCAACATTTGTTGCCCATCCCTAATTGTCCTTGAAAAGGTGGTGGTGAGCCATTTTCTTGAATCGCTGCAGTCCATCTTGTGTAGGTACACCCACAGTGCTGTTAGGAAGGGAGTTTCAGGTTTTTGGCCCAGTGACAGTGAAGGAACAGCGATATAGTTCCAAGTCAGGGTGGCGTGTCGCTTGGAGGGGCACTTGGAGGTGGTGGTGGTCCCATACATCTGCTACCCTTGTCCTTCTGGGTGGTAGAGGTCGCAGATTTGGAAGGTGCGGTTGAAGGAGCCTTGGCAAGTTACTGCAGTGCATCTTGTAGATGGTACGCACTGCTGTCATGGTGCACCGCTGGTGGAGGGATTGAATCTTTGTCGGATGGGGTGCTGATCAAGCAGGCTGCTTCAGGAGTCTGTCATCAAGCCAAACTCTTGCTGCTGGATTCTTACTCTGCAGCAATTTGTTGACCAGTTGTAGAGCATAAATTGATGTTCAGATTCCTTTTGTTAATTCTTTCATGGGATGTGGGTGTCACTGGGAAAGCTAACTTTTATTGCCCATCCCAAATTACCCTTGACAACTGAGTGGTTTGTAAGGCCATTTCAGAGGACAGGGTTGCTGTGGGTGTTGATTCACATGTAGGCCAGACCAGGTGAGGATGGCGGATTTCCTTCCCTAAAGGGCATTAATGAACCAGATGGATTTTTACGACAATCGATGACAGTTTCATAGCACCTTTACTGAGACTAGCTTTCAGTCCAAATTTTTATTAGTTAATTGAATTTAAATTTCACCAGCTGTTGTGGGATTTGAACACGTATCCCCGGGGCATTAGCCTGGGCCTCTGTTCAGTGACATTACCACTATGCCACCATCTCCCCTTTCCTGAAGTGTATATGTTTATTATATTTTGTCTTGTCGAATATCTTGTTGAAAATCAAGGGGCAAAGGGGAGGGAGGAACTTAAAACAATCACTATCACAAGAGTAAGAGTACTAGGAAAACTAATGGGATTAAAGGCTGATAAGTCCCCTGGACTTGATAGTCTGCAGAAGTGGCTGCAAATAGTGGATGCATTAATTGTATTCTTCCAAAATTCCTAGATACTGGAAAACTGAAAATATACCTCTATTCAAGAAAGGAGGGTTACAGAATACAGAAAACTAGGGGCCAGTTAGCCTAACAGCTGTCATTGGGAAAATGCTGGAATCCATTATTAAGGAGGTAGTAGCAGGACATTTAGAAAATCATGATACAAATAAGCAGAGTCTACATGGTTTTGTGAAAGGAAAATCGTATTTGACAAATTTAATAGAGTTCTTTGAGGATGTAACAAGCAGGGTGGCTAAAAAGGAACTGGTAGGTGTAGTGTATTTGGATTTCCAAAAGGGATTTGATAAGGTGCCATATAAAAGGTTACTGCACAAGGTGTTGGGGGTACTATATTAGCATGGATAGAGGGCTGGCTAACTAACGAGAAACAGAGTGGGGATATATGGGTCTTTTTCAGGTTATCAGACTGTAACTAGTAGGGTGCCACAGGGATCAGTGCTGGGGCCTATTAACAACTTGGATGAGGGGACTGAATGTGTTGTAGCCAAATTTGCGGATGATGCAAAGATGGGAAAGTAAGTTGTGAGGAAGATGCAAAGAGTCTGCAAAGGGATATAGATAGGTTAAGTGAATGAGCAAATATTTGACAGATGGAGTATAATATGGGAAAATGTGAGGTGGTTCACTTTGATGGGAAGAAGAGAAAAGCAAAATATTATTTAAATGGAGAGAGACTGCAGGCTGCTGGCGTACAGAGGGATTTTGTTGTCCTTGTACATGAATCACAAAAAGTTAACAAGCAGGTGCATCAAGTAATTAGGGAGGCAAATGAAATGTTGGGATTTATTGCAAGGGGGATGGAGTATGGAAGTAGGGAAGTCTTGCTACAACTGTACAGAGTGTTGGTGAGACCACATCTCGAGTACTGTGTACAGTTTTGACCTCCTTATTTAAGGAGGGATATACTGGCGGAACGTTCACTAGGCTGATTGCTGGGATGAAGAGGTTGCCTTATGAGGAAGGATTGAGCATATTGGGCCTATAGCCATTGGTTATTGTAGTTTAGAAGATTGAGAGGTGATTTGACTGAAACATATATGATTTTGAGGGGACTTAACAGGGTAGATGCTGACAGGGGAATCTGGAACTTAGGGGCTTAACTTCAAAATAAGGAGTCTCCCTTTTTAAGAATTTATTCTTGATCTTTGGAATTCTCTTTCCCAGAGAGCAGTGGAGGCTGGGTCATTGAATATATTCAAGGCTGAGCTAGACAGATTTTTGTTCTACAAGGGAGTCAAGGGTTATGGGGGCCAGGCAGGAAAGTGGAGTTAAGGCCACAATCAGATCAGTTGTGATCCTATTGAGTGGCCCGAGGGGCCAAATGGTGTACTCCTTTTAGCACCAAATGGTGCTCCTATTTCTTATGTTCCTTATGTTATCTTATAAGCTTTGGCCACAAATGAAGTTTGTTCGTTTCTTGGTCAGCAAACGGGGGCGGGTGAAGGTAAACATTCTCAAGGGTTGAGGTATCCAAAAACTGTCTACTATTTCAGGAATGGTATCACATACCACTCTGAGTGCAAGACCATACAGAATAGTTTGTGGAATGACTTGAATTGCTGAAATTTCTGTTGGAACAGAATGACCTCTTTCTATTTTGATGTTTTAAATTTAAGAATAAGCTGTGTTTGCTGAGAACGCAACCACTAGGTGGCGCAGTACTAGTACATGTACAAATGCAGCCTGTTTCACTGAAACGTCACTGTCTGTAACATTCAGGCAGCTGCCAGGATTAAAGATGGCGCTGCTCAACTTCTCACAGAAAAACATCAACCCATGGCAGCACACAATGGACATGTTTGATACTCGGAGAACATTGCGCTGTTTAAAGTCTCATCAGTAGGACAGCACCTTTGACAGTGCTGCACACCCTCCGCCCCATCCTGCTTTCCGGGCGCTCACTCCCCGTTTCCCCATCCACCCCATCCCGCTCTCTGGGCGCTCAGTCCCTGCTTCCCCACCTGCCCTATCCCGCTGTCTGGGCACTCACTCCCTGCCCGACCCCCCCCCCCCCCCCCCCTGCCCCCAGCCCACCCTCCAGCCGCTCCCTCACACCCCCTGTCCCTCCAGACGGTAGCTCTAGGCCGCGGCCGCTTCCCTCCTATTGGTCACTCGCTCCCCCATCACCCCTTGCGGCCTGCTTTGTTTCTTCCGGCAGAGTGAGTGGCCAAGAAGAGGGAAGCGGCCCGCGGCCTAGAGCTAGTGTCTGGAGGGGTGGGGGGGGATAGGGGATAGCGAGCGAGCAGCCTGGATTGAGTGGCTGAGGGGCAAGAGCGTTTTCCTGCGCATGTGCCAGTTCGCGTTTTAATGCGCCTGCACCAGTTCGTCCTGGCAAGGCAAGACGTAGGCTGCGCATGCGCAATATCTCGGTGCACAGGAGACCGTTTGCCCATGTGCGCAGTTTGGAGCGCTCTGATGACGTCAACGGGCCGTTGTATTGTCAGGAGTCACTTTAAGAGTACTCCAAAGTTACAAACTGGTGTTGTATAGAAGAGCAGCATGTCTGTGTGTCCATCACTTACTTTTCAGATGATTAGCTTGTCTGGAATGTCATTTTATTAGGTACTCATAACAAAATTTTGCTTCACAGTTAATAGCCTGAAGGATCAACTTGAAGATCTGAAGAAAAGGAATCAGAATTCTCAAATCTCAAATGAGAAAATGGCTCAGTTACAGAGACAGGTTAGTTGTACAAATTTTTTTGTAAGTAATTTTGTGAACTTAATTTGAGACAATGGAACTGAAGTACTTACACAATGACTGACTGTATTTGTGATATCTGCCTTAAGATGCATTGTTTGACCTGTTTTTAATGACTTTGTCAGGTTTCTGAACATGAAGAAATGGCAGCTAGAAATGTTCCATTTTTATCCCCAATGGAGCTTCTGATGAATTATAGCAAATTCTTATTGACCTACTCTAAACAAAAAAAATATTCTGCTTCATTTCAATAAATCAAATTGGGTTTAAAGATTTCTTACATTGCCTATTTATTACCTCCTTGGGCTAAAATACACCTGCTAGCCTAATTTAGCTTAATTTATTTCACAACCAATGGAACAGGTTAAACCTCTGCAATCCTGCCATGAATGGTGGTGGACAATTAAACAACTAACAGGAGGAAGAGGCTTCATGAGCAATCGCAATGATGGCAGAGCCTAACATGCATCAAAGACTAGACTGAAGCGTTCGCAATCATTTTCAGGCAGCAGTGCTGAGTAGATGATCCTTTTCGGCCTCCTCCTAAAGTCCCCACTGTCATAGATGCCTATCTTCAGCCAATTCGATTCACCTCACCTGACTTCAAGAAACAGCTGAGTGCAATGGGCACAGCAAAGGTTATGGGCTGTGACATCCTAGCTATATTGATGAAGACCTGTGTACCAGAACTAGCCACGCCCTTAGCTAAGCTGTTCCAGTATAGCTATGACACTGGCATCTACTTGACAATGTGAAAAAAAAATGCCCAGGTATGTCCTGTCCAGAAAAAGCAGGACAAATCCAACTCTGCCAATTACCACCCCATCAGCCCACTCCCAGTCATCTGCTATGTAATGCTTTCATGTAGTAATTACTCACCAGCAATGTGTCCATCAATGGTCCATTTGGGTACTACCAGAAAAATTTGAATCCAGTCCTCATTACAGCCTTAGTCCAAACAGGAGATGAACTCAGATATAAGGTGAGCGTGATTGCCCTTGAAATCAAGATATTTAACTAGCTGTGGCACCGAGGAGCTGTAGTAAAGCTGAAGTCGACTGAGATCAGGGAGAGAATTCTTAAGTGGCTAGAGTCATACCTGGCACAAAGGAAGGTGGTTGCAATTTTTGGAGTCTAATCATCTCAGCCCTTAGATATTCCTCAAGGCAGTGTCCTAGGCACAACTACCTTCAATTTTTTCATCAATTATTTTCCCTCCTACTAAGGTCCAAAGTAGGGCTGTTTGCTGATGATTGTATAGTGCTTGACTCCATTTGCATTTCCTCAGATAATGAAGCAGTCCATGCCTGTATGCGGTATGACCTGTTGAATATATGTAGCATTCATTTTCATGAACATCCATGATCCTTCAGAACAAGTTTCCACTTGCTTGGCAACTTCCTCATTTATTAAAGAAAAACGTGTGGGCTGTGTCAGAGTCATTTACGGCACAGAAGGAGGCCATTCAACCTATTGAGTCCATGCCGGCTCTCCACGGAGCTATGCAGTCAGTCCCACACCCTGGCTCGGTCCCCATAGCCCTACAGGTCTATTTCTCTCAGGTGGCCATCCAACTTCCTCTTGAAGTCATTGATTGTTTCCGCTTCCACCACCTTTGTGGGCAGCAAGTTCCAGGTCATTACCACCTGCTGCGTAAAAAAGTGCTTCCTCATATTCCCCTTAATCTTTTGCCCAAAACTTTCAATCTGTGTCCCCTAATCCTTGTACCATTTGTTAATGGGAACAGTTTTTCCCTTATCTAAGCCTGTCATTATCTTTGCACTTCTATTAAATCTCCCCTCAATCTCCTTTTTTTCTAAGGAAAACAAACACAGCTTTTCCAACCTAACCTTGTATCTAAAAATCTCCATCCCTGGAACCATTCTGGTAAATCTCCCTCTCAAGGGCCGTCACATCCTTCCTGAAGTGCAGTGACCAGAGCTGGATGCATTACTCCAGTTGGGACCTAACCAGAGCTTTATAAAGGTTCAGCATAACTTCCCTGCTTTTGTACGCAATGCATCTATTTATGAAGCCCAAGATCCCATATCCTTTACTAAAAACTCTCTCAATATGTCCTGCCACCTTCAAAGATCGATGCACATGCAACCTCAGGTCCCTGTGTTCCTACATACTCTTTAGAACTGTGCCATTAGGTATATATTGTCTCTCCCTATTCCTTCTGCCAAAATGCATCACCTCAGTGAGTTTTAACGTAATGTTGGAAAAGGACAGGAGTTAAAGTTCTAAATTGGAGTAAGGCCAATTTTACTAAGTGAGAAGTGAATTAGCAAAATTGGACTGGAAACAGCCACTTGAAGGTAGAGCAGTGGGAGGCATTCAAAGAGGAGATTCAGGGGGTTCAAAGTAAACATGTTCCCACAAAGAGAAAGGGTGTGATGGCCAAATCTAGAGGCCCATGGATGTCAAGGAGCTTACAGGGTATGATAAGGCAGAAAAGGAAAGCTTATGTGGGACATCAAGAACTCAATACGACATAAAGCCGGATGAGTATAGAAAGTGGAGGGGTGAAATCAAAAAGGAAATTAGGAAAGCAAAGGGAGGGAATAAAAGAATATTCGCAAGTAAAATCAAGGAGAACCCAAAAATGTTTTATCAATACATGAAGAGAAAGATGATAACTAAGGAAGGAGTAGGGCCCATAAAAGACCAAAAAGGTAACCTGTGTGGAGGCGGAAGATGTGGGTATGGTTTTTAATGAATATTTTGCATCTGTCTTCACAAAAGAGGGGGATAATGCAGACATTGTAGTTAAGGAGGAGTGTGAAGTACTGGATGTGATAAACATAAGGAGAGAGGAAGTATTAATGGGATTAGCATCCTTGAAAGTGGATAGATCACCAGGGCTAGATGAAAGGTACCCCAGACTGTTAAAAGAAGCCAGGGAGGAAATAGCGGAAGGTCTTACCATTATTTTCCAATCCTCACTGGATACAGGTTTGGTGCCGGAGGATTGGAGGTCTGTATATCGTATCTTTGTTTAAAAAGGGAGCGAAGGAAAGAACGAATAATTACAGGCTTATCAGTCTAACCTCAGTAGTAGGCAAATTGTTGGAACCAGTTCTGAGAGACAGGATAAACGGTCACTTAGAAAGGATTAATCAAGGATAGTCAGCATGGATTTGTTAAGAGAACATCGTATCTGACTAACATGTTTGAATTTTTTGAGGAAGTAACAGGGAGGATCGATGAGGGTAGTGCAGTTGATGTGTTCTACATGGATTTTAGCAAGGCCTTTGATGAGTCCCACATGGCAGACTGGTTAAAATAAAAGCCTATGGGATCCAGGTCAGCTGGATACAAAATTGGCTCAGTGGCAGGAAGCAAAGGGTAATTGTTGGCGAGTGTTTTTGTGACTGGAAGGCTGTTTCCAGTGGGGTTCCGCAGGGCATAGTACTAGGTCCCCTGCTTTTTGTGGTATATATTAATGATTTGGGCGTAAGAATAGGGGGCAATGATCAAGAGGTTCACAGACACAATGTTTGGCCCCGTGGTTGATAGCAAGGAGGATAGCTGTGGATTACAGGACGATAGCAATGGATAGGTCAGGTGGGTGGAAAAGTGGCAAATGGAATTTAACCCAGAGAAGCGTAAGGTGACGCATTTGGAGAGGTCAGACAAGGCAAAGGAATACACAATAAATGGGAGAATACTGAGAAGTATAGAGGAAGTGAGGGACCTTGAAATGAAAGTCCACAGATCCCTGCAGGTAGGACAGGTCAATAAGGTGGTTAAGAAGGCACATGGAATCCTTTCCTTTATTAGCTGAGGCATAGAATATAAGAATAGGGAGGTTATGTTGGAACTGTATAAAACATTGTTTAGGCCACAATTTGAGTACTTTGTGCAGTTCCAGTCATCTCATTACAGAAAGGATATAATTGCACTGGAGAGGGTACAGAAGCGATTTATGAGGATGTTGCCAGGACTAGAAAATTGCAGCTGTGAGGAAAAATTGGATCTCATCTTTATCATTCAATTTAAACCAAGTGCTTTAATTTTTAGTTGTAAATTTTCTCCTGTCCTCTGTTCTGACTTCTTAGTAAGGCACAGTTCCACGTGCTGATATCCCTCTGATATCTTGTCCAAGTGATCACTTTCACATACAAGCCTCAACAGTGAATGCTTAGACAAGTTTAGTTTAGTTTAGAGATACAGCACTGAAACAGGCCCTTCGGCCCACCGAGTCTGTGCTGACCATCAACCACCCATTTATACTAATCCTGCACTAATTCCATATTCCTACCACATCCCCACCTATATTTCCCTACCACCTACCTATACTAGGGGCAATTTATAATGGCCAATTAAGCTGGCAGCTTATTAGAACTTGAGCAGTCATTTTATAGTGTCCGAACATGTGTATTTCATCTTTTATCTGTGATATTCAGAAAATTTTGTTTGATATGTTGCACTTGCAGATCAGTGTCTAAAAGCTAGTTCCATCTAGTTTCACTTATCAACTATACCAAACTTCCACAGCCTTGTAGATAAGAAAATACATTGCAGAGCACCCTCTAGTGTCTTCATTTATTAAATACTACTGTGCATTCAGGCCTTATATCCAATTCCTGAGTTTTACTTTTAAGCTTTCCCTTTATAAATGTATGTATTTGCTATGTAAATATGTATAGCCGGATGAGATGATGTACTGTGACAAATATTTGTATATGAAATATTTTGTACACCTTCCCCCCCACCCCCCCACCACCTCCCCCAACCCCCGCATCAAGGTAGTGAGGTGTGGAATGTGTATTCGGGCTATATTTGATATTTACTGTATATGTGTCTTCATGAAAACTAGTTGGATGAAGCCAATGCCTTGCTGAGAACTGAATCTGAGACAGCAGCGAGACTACGAAAGAACCAAACAGAATTATCAAAGCAATTAGGACAGCTGGAGACGAACAATAGGGAACTGCAAGACAAAAATGCTGCTTTGGATAATGCCAAGCTCAAACTTGAAAAGGACTACATAAGTTTACAGTCAGCACTAGAAGCTGAACGAAGAGATCGCTCTCATGGTTCTGAGATTATCAGTGATTTACAAGGTATGATGAATAGTCTAAATGCCAGCTTCAATTATTAACTCTAATTCTTAAAAATAACTTGGATCAATTTAATCCTTTACCTCATAGATGACTGAAACAGGTGTGATGTTTATTTTCTTTTTTTCTTAATGTAACTGAAACTTG
The DNA here is from genome assembly GCF_036365525.1 of Heterodontus francisci. Classification (NCBI taxonomy): domain Eukaryota; kingdom Metazoa; phylum Chordata; class Chondrichthyes; order Heterodontiformes; family Heterodontidae; genus Heterodontus; species Heterodontus francisci. The sequence continues at coordinate 61,450,684 of NC_090373.1, read as the reverse complement.
AAGTTGCTTGTAAGAGTTTCAACCATATATGTGATGCTTGTAGTTAGAATCACATTACTACTTTGAAAGTATTGGACTTTCGCTTCCAATAATACATTTATTTTGAATTATTATAATACATTCCATCCAGAATGTCTTCCCCCACTCCCCAAGTTTTCCTGGCTAAAATCTGACTCCTGTAGGGGAACTGTTCCACCGATGCTAGTAGACTTCCAAGACCTTTCCCAAGTATTCATTCTTCCTGTGAAGCCAAAAGAGTGGATGAAGTTATTGCATAACTATTTCCACCCAAATAAATTAAATTTCTCAAAATTCTTGAGTGAAGTTATAATAAACATAAAACTTCAGAAATTCATAGTTCATATCACTTTATATTTTCAAACCTATATAGAATATAATGTTACTTTAAAAAAAAAAGGACTTGTATTTATATAGTGCTTTTCATTGCCACCGGACATTTCAAAGCACTTTACTGCCAATGAAGTACTTTTGAAGCATAGTCACTGTTGTAATGTAGGAAACGTTGCAGCCAATTTTCACACAGCAAACCTCCATGAACAGAAATGTGATAATGGCCCGATAATCTGTTTTTGTTATGTTGATTGAGGGATAAATATTGGCCAGGACACTGGGGATAACCCCCCTGCTCCTCTTGTTCGAAATAGTGCCATGGGATCTTTTACATCCACCTGAGCAGGCAGTTAGGGCCTTGGTTTAATGTCTAATCCAAAAGATGGCACCTCTAATAGTGCAGCAGTCCCTCAGTACTGCACTGGAGTGTCAGCCTTGATTTTTGTACTCAAACCCAGGAGTGGTGGATAGACTATTTGCCTTAAAGTTGGATCAAGCTATTTGTGGAGCTTTTTTTTTTAACACCTGACATCTAGCTGTCCTGTTGCCATAATCTATTTTATTTTTAGCCCAATTTAGCATTGCCCATGAACCAATTTTGACTAAGCCATTAACTGCTTCAACCTTTATCACTTGCCACATTTATATTAACAAATAACAAAATGTTACTTTTTATACAAGGCTTTGCCCTAAGTGAGACTAACAAAAGGATGTTTCCGAAGACATTCTTAGCTTGAATACTGAGTAGACATTTTTTTATTTATTCTTCTCTGTTGCTCTGCATTAGATTATATACCATTCCTTGTCTGAAGGGATGAACAGGATGGACGATTTGCGAGTATTTGTCTGTAATCAATTCCGAGTTCTGTGGAAGTAGAACAGGGTTGATTCATCCTATGTTTCCCTGCAGCTTTGTCAGAAAGTGGTTGGCTGTACTGTGCACCACCCTGAGACAGCACAAATCAGGAATCCAATGTGTAGCAAATGACTCATGTCCTAGCGTTGTGTTGAGAAACAATCTGGCACATTGGCTGGTCTGTTGCACATGTATATTCTTTATAAACAAAACAGCCAGCATTTATTTAATACTATCGATGTAGAAAAGTATTCCAAAGCTCTTTAGAAGCATATTCAGAAAAAATGGATGCCAAGACAACAAAGAAGATGTTAGGAGAAATGACCAAAATCTTGGTCAGAGGAGTAGGTTTTAGGGAGGGCCTTGTAGGATAATAGAGTTGGAGCGGCAGAAGGTTCAGGGATGAAATTCCAGAGGGTGGGCCTAAATGGCTGAAGGCATGACCATCAATGGTGGGGTGAAGGAAGAGGATGTGCAAAAGAACACAGAGGAACGGAGAGTTCTTCCTGATTGTATGACTGGAGCAGGTTACAGAGAGGGATGAGGACCTGAAAGGATTTAAACTCGAGAATGACCATTTTAAGTTGGAGCCGTTGGTGGATCACAGATAGAGGAGTTTTCAGTGACCTGAAGCTTCGAGTGTGGAGTATGGTAGGCTGGCCAGGAAAGCATTGATATACTTAAATATGGAGATGACAACAGAATGGATGAGAGTTCTATGGTATTCGCTGAGCAAGGACAGAGGCAGGCCTTTCACATGTTGGAAGTAGGTTGTCTTCATAATAGCAAGGATATGGGGTCAGAAACTTAACTCTGTACTGAAGAGGACATTGAGGCCGTGAGCAGTATGGGTAAATCTGAGATGGCGGTCAGAGATGGGGATGGAATCCGTGGCAAGGATACTTGATTTATGGCTTGTGTCTGATATTTAACTGGAGGAAATTGCAGATCATCCAAGGCAGGATGTTAGACAAGCCGTTTGACAGCAGAGAGAGTGGAATTCATGCATGAGTTATAAAATAGAAGACTATGCAGAAGGAAGAATAAAGAAAGAACTTGCCTTTATTTGGTGTGCTGTCACATTCTCTGGTGGTCTCAAAGTGCTTTACAACCAATGAATTAATTTTTCCAAATATCATTATTATTATGTAGCAAAATGTGATGGCCAAGCTGTGCAGCTGGGTGCTACAAACAAGAAATAAGTTGAATGACCAGTTAATCTGTTTTTGGTGGTGTTGGATGAGGGAGGTTGTTGCCTAGGACAGTAAAGAACTCTGCTCTTCAAAAAGTGTCAGAGTCTTTAACCTCCATCTGAACCACCACAACTAGCAGACAGGGCAGAACCTCTGACAGTGTAATACTCCCTCAGTACCACATTTGACGTCACCTAGGTGATGTGCGCAAGCCTTAGAGTGGGGCTTGAATCCACAATCTTTTGATTTGGGTAAGAAACAGCAGAAAATTAATGAAAAGCCTTCCACTGAGCATTTTTGTAAGTGATTGAAAAGCAATTTGCACTGCTATGGTGGATCCCAGTTTATAGGTTCTTATGTCTTTGGCAAGGACTTTTGATCTTAAAATTGTGTACCATGTTTCCCATTTAAAATAGGGGGAAATATCCCTGAAATTACAATAAGAAAGGTAGCAAGCCCAAAATCACAGACACTGAATCAAGAAATCCAAAATAGCACAAATGCTGTGAGTTGTGGAAAGACACTGAGAACAGAAATTGTTTTCATTAAAGGAAAACAAACAATACACTGAGAAGACATAATGTTTGCCCTGGCCTGGGGGTCTAGAACCAGGGAACACAGTCTCAGAATAAGCTAGGTCATTTAGAACTGAGATGAGGAGGAATTTCTTCACTCAAGGTGGTGAATCTTTGGAATTTTCTACCCCAGAGGGCTGTAGCTCAATCTTTGAGTATGTTCAAGACAGAGCTCGATAGATTTCTAGATGTTAAAGATATCAAGGGATATAGGAATAGTGTGGAAAAATGGTGTTGAGAGAGACGATCAGCCATGATCGAGTTGAATGGCGGAGCAGGCTCAAGGGACCGAATGGCCCATTCTTGCTCCTATTTCCTAAGTTCCTATGTAGATCTTTAAAATGTTGAGAGACATTTATAATTTAGATGTAAGCAGGTTATTGAACTGATCCTTTTCAAACCCAGAAGCAGAGAATAAGGGAAATTGTTGGCTGTATGGAGTAGTCCTTTGATTTTGCTGGTGCATCAACATTTTATTGAGCTTTTACTAAACAGAGTTATTCACAGGTCGGATTTTGTCACTTGGAGATGAACTGAAAAACAGTAAGAGCTCATTGGCTAAAACTGAAATGGAGAAAAGGCAGCTGCAAGATAAACTAACTGACTTGGAAAAGGTAGGACAGTTTTTCTTTAGGAATTAGTTAACTTACTCCCATACATTGCTTTTTTCAGGTGCATTCATTTCTTAATAAGTAAAATTAACTGTCCAAATTCTTCCCTGAGAATCACAAGTATTTTGCAGATGCATGACTCCACTTTTAACATTCCATATAATAGTTAACGTAGATACTGATATATCAGAAAATATTTGCATTTATATTGTGCCTTTAACGTAGATGTTTGAATAAGATGTGTGACACTTCTAATATGTTGTATGTGTACATGTCAATATATATTGTATATGCTTTTATCTGTTACTCTTACCTGTAAAGTATTGTACTATAGAGTTGTTTGCATTTGTATCTTTCTCGTGAGTTTGTTTTATGCATCACCCCTTACATTCTCTAATTTATTTGCAGGAGAAGAATAACATGGAAATAGACATGACGTACAAGCAGAAAGTATTACAACAGCGTCTGGAGCAGGAAGAAGCAGAGCACAAAGCTACTAAGGCACGGTTAGCAGACAAAAATAAGATCTATGAGTCTATTGAAGAAGCAAAATCGGAAGCCATGAAAGGTTAGTTGTAAAATTGCTAAAGAGAGTTACTTGAGCTTGAGGCAGTATAATTGACCCTAACTGTTTGAAAGGCAGAAAAAGTACAGTCCTTCCTTTGGATTGTTTGAATTTGAGATTTGAATTTTCTTCTGGGAAAATTGATGACAGGATTTTTGGATCTGTGGGTGCCTTTAATTTTAAGTTCAGTTCATTAGAATCTAGTAGCTCTCACTTTGGAATGAAGATTCAGTCATTTTTATGCTCAGGCTTGGGCCTGCTATTTCTCATCCGGCATACTTTTCTCTACCTCAGAATTGAAATTCTCCTGGAATGGATATCCTTGAGCTGCTAGCTTGGAGGATTAGAATGGATGATGCAGCTACATTGCATGTAGCTTGAGGTGTGGGCTTGCTCAATGTGCCTGGGCCCTAACTTTGCTTCCTTTGGCACAGTTAGAGAAAGACTTGAAACAAATCTGTGGGAAAAAAAATCCTTATGAGACTCTTTCAGATATAGCTTAGAACCATAGAAAAATTACGGCACAGAAGGAGGTTATTCAGCCCATCGTGTCCGTGCTGATAGCTTCCAGTAGAATGCATGATGTGGTATTGGGCCTCCGTCTATAACTTGATGCCAGTGAATAAATGAATAGCAGGAGAACAAAAGCAGACGGCCTCCTCCTTCCCATCCTCCACTTATTCCTGCCATGTAACTTTTCTCCCTATTATGTCCTTCTGCAAACTGATAAAAGACCTGACTAATATTGATTGATTGCCAAGAAGATATGCAGAAATGTATCCGTTGCATACTCTATTTTGGTCCTACCATGCCTCACCGATTCTGCTCTACCACAGCACTGAAATTTCCTGGAGTGGATGTACCTAAACGGAGTGAAGTCCATCGTGGTGTGATTGCATTATGTAGCTACATTACATGGAATGATTTGTTTCATAGAAGCAGATTTAAGGATGCAAGGAAAGGAACATGGTACAGGGAAGGTTTGTTTCAGTGAATTAAACCCTGCTGTACAATGGGCATTCATTGCAAACCTTCACAATTGGGTGTGAGGTGAACTTAACTCATTTTGCTAGGCATACTGAGTAACACAACATTAATATAACGTTATGGTGGGTTATCCTACCTTGCTTCTAATTTGATGAGGTCATTAAACGTTGGCACAGTGCAGCCAGTTCTGCTGAATGGTGTATACTACATTTACATTGGTGACTACCTCTTCCCATCCATGCTGAGTTGTTTATCTGGGTTCCTGGCATCTTTCAGACATGAAGGATTCCTCCCTCTTATGCCATACTTAATAATTTGATGGCCCCACCTCAAAAACAGGGTGTCCTGTGGTTAGTATTACTGGAAGCAAATACAATGATTTTTTTTTTTCATTTTTACTCTTCCCACTATGTGGTCAAAGGTAGACTGGGCATTTAAACTGCTGCACCAGGACATGAATCCTACCCACAGAATGATACTTGGACTGTTTCTGGACATAATGGCAATGAATGAGTTAATTATGAATTGTCTCACTATTGCTTAATTGGAGGCCCAAGCTACACAAAATCATAATTGCTATTCTTTGTAAATAGGGCAATTTTTGCTCAATTAGCCATTTTGCTCATCTCAAAGCAACAATTAAGGTAAATCAGTTTTTCAATGAAGACCAGCAAACTGAACATTGGAGTTGCATCTCCTTATCATATTATACTGTAAGACGGAACTCATCAAGAAAAATTAAAACTCTTGGATGGATGTACAACCTTTGCAAGCACTATCAACATGACCTGAAAAGTCAAAATAAGTCTTTTTATTCTGCAATGATCCTTTAGACCTGTTCATCTTCAGGGCTGTCTTACCCAGTTTCTCGTGTGCTTTGGTATACTCCTATTTACCTCCCTTTCTGCCTTGAAGCTATTTAATTTCTGGTGCGTGTTTTGTGATCTTGCTATGTTTTTGGAGGTCCCCAGGCTCCGTTCCCAACTGAGTGAGTAAAGGTATACCTAGGGCAAGGCCTTGATTTCAGAATGGGGGAATATTAACTGACGAAGATGGCTGCATATGGTGCTAAGTTTTTGAAGGACAGTGTCTCACATTAAATTCACCCAGCACACCCTCTCTTCGCACCCCCTCGCCCCCCCCTCCACCCAACACCCACCCCTGTTCCTCTCCAAGTCAGACAGCAGGAAATCTTATTTGCTTGTCAAAATTTGAACTTGTAGAAATAATGAAGATCGTACCACAGTAGGTAATCTTTGCAACAAAATGAGTGGAATCTACAGTTTCATGAGATTCTACTACCACTTTAACACAATGGGAATTACCTGATTTGGTTCTCTTTTAAACCTTTTATGCAAGCTTGAATGTTTGTAGTGACTGTAGCTATAAACTGCATATCACAATTTTTCAAAAATAGTCAGAAAGCCTTTGTTGCAGTAATTGCAACATTCCGTTTGTACATTGGTCTTGTACACATCTTGCAAATGATTTTTCCCCCTTTATGTCCTTTGAGTCATATGTCACACAGCAGTCCCCACCCAAAGAGAAGCCACAAATACTGTTTCCGTGTTTTTCACCAGAATTATACTTAAGTCAACCACTAAGATAGTGGGCTGAATTTTACCGGCCCCTCGACGCCGCGTGCGAGCCGGTAAAATTCTGCAGGGAGAGGCTCAACTCGCGACGCAGAGAAGGGCCTCGGTGTGGCCCCCCCCCTCCACAGCACGGCGGCGGCACCCAATTAGAATATGTTAAACGGTACTTACCTCTGCCGATTATGCAGCCTGCCGCCTCTCCATGGAGACTTCCGAATTTTTCGCTGAACGGGTGGCCGTCACGTGCCGTCCTGTTGACGATTTGAAAAGTCGGCGGGTCCTCAGAGGCAGAAGTTGTCGCCAGTGAAGGTAAGTTCTGTTATTCAGGGATGTCACTCTGCATTACGGAAGGGAGGAGGAAGGGGGGATATTCAGGGGTATCACTGCATGCTTAAAGGGAGGAGGGAGGGGGGATATTCAGGGGTCTCACTCTGCATACTGGGAGGGAGGGGGGATATTCAGGGGTCTCACTCTGCACACGAAGGGAGGAAGGAGGGGGAATATTCAGAGTCTCACTCTATATATTGGAAGAGAGGAGGGAGGGGGTCTGGGATTACTGGAGGGAAAGCTCTGCAGGCATGAAGGGAGGTACTGTGTACTCTCTCCGTAAACATTGTCTGCTGTGCGTTTATTTGTGTTTGTGAAGGAGCAATGGCACTCTAGTCACCCTGTGTGGGGGGAGGGTGCTAGAAAGGGTAGGAGCGTTAAGGTTATATGGACGGTGGGGGCAATCAATTCAGCTGGTCGGATCTTGATGTGGTCATGCTGTGCCACTCAGTGTTGACCAAGATGGGCAATGCCATGGCACGCCACATAGTTGATCCGGGAAAGCAGCTGATGTACCCGTCAACACCAATCCTGCCCTGTTAGGAACCTTCGAATACGTGAAGGGTTCAACTTTATTTATCACATGGAAATAGGTATGGCTCATCCTACATTGTGTGATCCTCTGCTACTGAGGATCCATATGCGACAGGCAAAATCAACAGGCAGGTGCAATCCACGTAGAGGCCCCTGGTTGTGAGCAGCATCCCCCAAGGGGAGCTCGCCATTACGATTGCCATGCATTTACAGGCCCCACATGACATGCCATCGGATGTCAGAGCACCAGTGTCAGAGGCGATTGCGCATGTAGAGAGGGTGATGACACATCTCTGTGCCCTGCTCAAAGATGACCAGCCCATGGGCTTCGGTGGACATCCTATGCCTTTGGGTCTCATAGTGGCAGCGGTTCTCAAGCTTGACGTCTATGCAGCTTTTCAGTGGCCCACCAGAGACCTTTGTGGGGTCACACTGTCAGCAGTGCACCACTGCATCAGGGAGGTCACTGATGCCCTGCACCGGAGGGCCAGTGAGTATGTCCGCTTCAGGACGGACTCTCTCAGCCAGGCCTAGAGGGCCATTGGTTTCGGTACCATGGCCAGAGAACCATAGGTTGTAATGTTGGTTGACTGCACTCATGTGGCCATCAGGCCTCCCTCCAGGCTACCACCTGCAGATGTCACCATTAAAGGAATCCTCTCCATTTAGGTGAAGCTGGTATGTGATCACCACAGATGCTTCATGCAAATCTGTGACCGCTTCTCAGGCAGCTGTCCTAACACCTGGGACCTGCGCCAGTCCCAGCTGCCACCGCTGATCAGACGGAGGGGTGGCTTCTTGGAGATAAAGGCTATCCCTTGCAGACATGGCTCCCGACACCAGTGAGAGACCTCACCACTGCTGAAGAGGAGAGATACAATGCCAGTCACTGAGCTACAAGAGCCAACATTGAGCAGGAGATCGGCATGCTGAAAGAGCACTTCCAATGCCTGGCTGGATAAGGTGATGCCCTGTACTATGGGCCGAAAAGGCCAGTTCCTTTCTTTGCTACTCTGCACAACTACGCACCCAATAGGGGCCAGGCCTGGCATGATGAGGACAGACGTCAACAGGATTTCTCTGCGGACTATGAGGACGCTGAGGATCTACAACATGAAAGATGCATGGGTCGGCAGATGGCACCCAGGGTCGGCAGATGGCACCCAGGCTCTGCATGCAGGGCTAGCAGTGAGCTAGGGATGTAAGGAAGTGGCTTATCAGACAAAGGCTGTCTGCTCCATAGGAACTGAAATAAGCTCTGCAAGCCACACATCACCCTCGCTCACCTGCTGTGCACCAGTCTACATCTGCAGCATCCCTGTGTAAACCATTAGAGGCAGCAGCTGACTGAATCAATGTCCATGTCACTGCATCCTTGGAGATGCTCATGAGTAATGGTGGCATTGCAATGATATTGCATACGTTGGCTCTCCTGAAGGGCCAATGGTGCAAAGGGATGTGACATTGATGCTACATGCTGGCACACATCATTCACACAGAGAAAAGGACACACATGTTGGTGAGGAACATTTAGTGACAGATGTATTTACATTGCTGTGACACCTGTGCATTCCCATTTGTGTCAGTGTGTTCTCTGTAAACCTCTAATACCTTTTATGGTGTATTTAAGTTTCGCCTCCTGGAATGTGCAAAATTAAGATTATTCACCCAGGTGTGGCACGCCTACAAGAAGGAATGTTCCCTTTTGAGTGGGAGAAGAGAATTGCTGGACACTGGGACATAGCTGGGTAAGTATGTGGCAGCAAAGCAGAAAGTGCTGGGATAACTCAGCGGGTCAGGCAGCATCTGTGGAGAGAGAAGCAGAGTTAACTTTCATGTCTGTGAACTTGGACAAGGTAACTCTGCTTCACTCTCCATGGATGCTGCCTGACCTGCTGGGTTTCTGCAGCACTTCCTGCTTTGCTGCCAGATTGACAGCAATCCCACTCTTCAGTCAGGTAAGTATTCTTTGACAGCTATCAGGAAGCAAGTGCTGGGGTGTTTTAAATAGGGCCTCAGCACCTGCTGTACAGTTGTCAAAGGATTCCTCACTGCCCACCTCTCTCCACGTAATATCGGGGGGGCAGCTTGGCGCAGTGATGCTAATGAGCCGCCGCACGTAATATCATGGGGGCTCTGCGGCGGCCGCTAAATGCGGGCACCCCGCTGAGTTTAAAGGACGTTGCTGCAGAGTACAGCGCCCGGATAAAATTCAGCCCTGTGTAAGGTTACTTGATCTCTTTCCTCCTTACTTTGAACAAGTGATGCTGCTCACCCAGCATCACTATAGGGGACAGCTTTGTTGCAACCTTGGAATTTTTTTTTACAGGGACTTTTTCTTTGTCAGAGCCCATGTCCTGCCACTCCATGGGGGATTTGAATGTATTTAATTCATTATAATGACTTTCTTTGAAATTGCTTTTCTAACAGAAATGGAGAAGAAGCTACAGGAAGAGAGAAGCTCAAAGCAAAAAGTTGAAAACCGTCTACTAGAAGCTGAAAAGCAACGTTCAATGTTGGACTGCGATATTAAACAAGCACAGCAAAAAATAGAAGAACTGCTCAGGCAGAAGGAGAAATTAACTGAAGAGGTGAGCGTCGCTACTTAATGGTGCTTGACAATTGAAGTGATTCAATCTGTTTAGCTGAACCTGTAGATCAGTGCTGATCACAGTCTGCTCAAAGTTTCTCGTTAATAGACTCTAATATCAACTTTGCATAAATATTTTGAGAATTTTTATTTGATTCTGCTATATGGGTAACTGAGGTGATTCTGCTGAACACTGATTCATCCACTACATGGTTTGGAAGGGGTGGAAGTCATAAGTGATTGCTTTGTACTCAAATTTAAATTCTACAAGTGTGGTAGAAAATGTATGACAACATTTTCTTTTGCAGGTTAAAAATTTGTCGTTGAAGATAGAACAGGAGACGCAAAAACGTAGTTTAACTCAGAATGACTTGAAGATGCAAACACAACAAGTCAATTCATTGAAAATGTCAGAGAAACAGCTGAAGCAGGAGATAAATCACTTGGTGGAGACAAAACTGAGCCTGGAAAAGCAGATAGGAGAGTTGCGAAAGTACGTCATAACCTTCAGCAATGCATTTTTTTCTCTCTATGTTCCATGTAAATGGCAAAGACTCATGGTTGGAAACCCAACAAAGTAATAGGTTATAAACTCCCAGCTTTTCAGGTTTGAGTTGGACAAGGAATAACTGTCGAATGCCACAATTACACAAGATGCAAATCAACCAACTGTATCTGTGAGGTATTATGTTGTGTCCTGTCACTTGATAATGTTAGATGTTACCAGTCTGTCCTTCCATCTCTGGATTTGTGAATGAAGAGTGCAGTAATTGCATCTGTCACTTTTGTTCACATTGCTAGAAAAATGAGACTGCAGATGGGCTAAGATGTTTTCTTAGCTCATCTAAGTTGTGATGCAAATTGGATACAGACATGTTACTTTCAGCCAATTTTATTTTTAAGTTTTCAGTTTTTTGGAGAGTCATGAAGTTCTACCAATATTGTCAGTAAGGTGTGTAACTACTTCATTCTAGAAATGACAGGGTAGGGAGTATGGAAGAAACTGGCCATGTAGGAATTTTGTCAAACTTCCTAAGTGCATCAGGCACAATTTCTTTTTTCTCAAAAATGGATTCCTTTAATGCACTTGTATTATTTTAAATCCCAGTAAGAAGTGTTCTATTATAACTAATACCTTCTCATCCTTTGGGGGTTCTTTTTAAACAGTCAGTTTGGAATCAGTGAAGTACCCAACTCTGTAAATATTCTGAACTTGAATACAAGTTATTTTCTCAATAACTGCACTCTTCGTTCTTTATCTTCCACATAATTCAGAATATACTATTTGGATGCTACTGAGAGAAATTATTAATGCTGTGACATTGTTGAATTTACATTCAGCATATCTTGTAATTATATAACTCTACTTTTGGGCATCTGCCTTTAGCTAATTTTGTTTATCTCTTGCCAATTTGCATCATTGAGCCAATTTATGAAAGCTTAGATTGGTTTGTGGAGTTATGCTTTTACTATTTTGTCTATAATGAGAGATCCACTGTAAATATATTAACTCTGATAATTTTGGCAGCAAGACTATAAGCGTCAAGAAAACCATGGTCATGGGACAAGGTGTTGCATCGCTGTCCCTGATCACACTAAATAACACCCCGCTGGAAGTGGTTAGCAAATTCTGCTACCTTGGCTCCATGGTGACAGAAAATCTGTCCCTTGATGCAGAGCTTGATACAAGCTTAGGGAAAGCAGCTACCATCTTTGGCCGACTCGTGATACGCACGTGGGATAACACCAAGCTGACCCTTAGGACCAAGCTGATGGTTTATAAGGCCTGTCTTCTCAGCACCTTGCTGTATGGCTGTGAAACATGGGGCAGCTTACAGCTAGAAGCTCAATAATTTCCATCTTCACTGTCTGCAGTGCATTTTGGATATATCCTGGGAGGACAAAATCACAAATGTGGCAGTCACAAAATCACAAAATTGTTAGAGTACAGAAGAAGCCCATTTGGCTCATGATGTCTGCACAGGCAGTCCGTGCGAGCAATTTAGTGCCATTTCACAACTTCTCCCCATAATCCTGTATATTCTCGCTGTTCAGATAACTATACAATTCCCTTCTGAATGCCTCGATTGAACCTGCCTCCACTGCACTCTGTGGCAGTGCATTCCAGATCCTAACTGCTCGCTGCATGAAAAAGTTTTTCCTTGTGTCGTCGTTGCTTCTTTTACCGATTGCCTTTAATCTGTGCCCTCGCATTCTTGATCCTTTTACGAGTGGAAACAGTTTCTCCCTATCTACTCTGTCCCGACCCCTCATGATTTTGAATGCGTCCATCAAATCCCCTCTCAGCCTTCTCTTCAAGGAAAACAGTCCCAACTTCTCCAATCTATCCTCGTAAATGAAGTTACTCATCCCTGGAATAATTCTTGTGAATCTTTTCTGCCCTCTCTGCAATGCTTTCACATCTTTCCTTAAATGCGGTGCCCAGATCTGGACGCAATAGTCCAGCTGAGGTCGAACTCGCGTCTTGTACAAGTTCAACATAACCTCCTTGCTGTTGTACTCTATGCCCCTATTAATAAGCCTAGGACACTGCATTCTATATTGACCGCTCTGTCAACCTGTCCTGCCACCTTCAGTGACTTATGCACAGAGACACCCAGATCTCTCTGCTCCGGCACCCCCTTCAGAGTTGTACCCTTTTTTATATTGTCTCTCCTACCAAAATGAATCACTTCACATTTCTCCACATTGAACTTCATCTACCACTTGTCCACCCATTCCACCAGCTTGTCTATGTTTTAAAGTTCTATACTATCCTCACAGTTAACAATGCTTCCAAGTTTCGTATCATCCACAAATTTTGAAATTGTGCCCTGCTCACCAAGGTCTAGATCATAAATATATCTCAGGAAGAGCAAGGGTCCCAACACTGACCCCTGGGGAACTCCACTACAAATCTCCCTCCAGCCTGAATAATGGCCATTAATCACTACTGTTGTTTCCTATCACTCAGCCAATTTCGTATCCATGTTGCTACTGTCCCTTTTATTCCATGAGCTATAACTTTGCTCACAAGTCACTTGTGTGGCACCATATCAGTTGCTTTTTGGAAGTCCATGTACACCACATCAACAACCCTCTCATTTACCCCTTCAAAAAATGTCAAGTTAGTTGAACACAATTTTCCCTTAACAAATCCATGCTGGCTTTTCATAATTCACCTGCATTTGTCCATGTGACTGTTAATTTTGTCCTGAATTATTGTTTCTCGAGCTTTCCCCACCTCTGAAGTTAAACTGACTGGCCTGTTGTTACTGGGCTTACCTTTACACCCTTTTTTGAACAAGGGTGTAACAGTTGCAATTCTCTGGCACCACACCCGAGACTAAGGAAGACTGGAAAATTATGGCCAGTGCCTCTGCAATTTCCACTCAGTTTCTTCAGTATCCATGGATATATCTCATCAGGTCCCGGTGTTTTGTCAACTTTAAGGGTAATGCCACTAGACTGGTAACCCAGAGCCCCAGACTTATGCTCTGGGGACATGGGTTCGAATCTCACCATGGCAGATGGTGGAATTTTAAATCAATTAATAAATCTGAAATTAAAAGCTAGTCTAGTGGTGACCATGAAACCATTGTCGATTGTTGTAAAAACCCATCTGGTTCACTAATATCCTTTAGGGAAGGAAATCTGCTGTCCTTACCTGGTCTGGCCTTTCTGTGACTGCAGACCCAAAACAATATGGGTGACTCTTAAATACCCTTTGAAATGGCCGACCAAGCCACTCAGTTGTATCAAACCACTACAAAGTCTCAAAAAAGGAATGAAACCGGACATCCTGCATTGATCTAGGCACTGAAACAACAATGGCAAACCCAGCCCTGTCAACCCTGCAAAGGTCTCCTTGCTAACATCTGGGGTATTTAGCCAAAATTGGGAGAGCTCTCCCGCAGGCCAGTCAAGCAACAGTCTGGCATTGTTATACTCACTGAATCTTATCTTGCAGACAGTGCCGCAGACTCCACCATCACCATCCCTGGATAAGTACTGTCCCACCAGAGGTGGCAGCCCAGTGGTATACAGTTGGGAGGAAGTTGTCCTGGGAATCCTCAACATTGACTCCGGACCCCATGAAGTCTCATGGCATCAGGTCAAACATGGGCAAGGAAACCTGCTGATTACCATCTACCGCACCCCCCCCCCCCCCGCCACCCTTGGCTGATGAATCAGTGCTTCTCCATGTTGAACACCAATTGGAAGAAGCACTGAGGGTAACAAGAGTACAAAATGTACTCTCGATGGGAGACTTCACTGTCCATCACCAAGAGTGGCTCGAGAGCACCACTACTGACTGAGCTGGCCGAGTCCTAAAGGACATAACTGCTAGACTGGGTCTGCAGCAGGTGGTGAAAGAACCAACAAGCGTGAAAAACCTATTTGACCTCGTCCTCACTAATCTACCTGTTGCAGATGCATCTGTCCATGACACTATTGGTAGGAGTGGCCACCACCAAAAATGCCCAGTTTTGAGTTGCTAGATCTGTTTGAAATTTATCCCATTTTGCACAGTGGTAATGCCACACATGATGGTAGGTATCCTCATTGTGAAGATGGGACTTTGTCTCCACAATGGGATAGATTTCAAACAGATCTACCAATGCAAAACTGGGCATCCATGAGGCGCTGTGGGCCACCAGCAGCAGCAGAACTGTACTCAACCACAATCTGTAACCTCATGGCCTGGCATATCCCCCACTCTACCGTTACCATCAAGTTTAGTTTAGTTTAGAGATACAGCACTGAAACAGGCCCTTCGGCCCACTGAGTCTGTGCTGACCATCAACCACCCATTTATACTAATCCGACACTAATCCCATATTCCTATCACATCCCCACCTGTCCCTATATATTTCCCTACCACCTACCTATACTAGGGGCAATTTTATAATGGCCAATTAACCTATCAACCTGCAAGTCTTTGGCATGTGGGAGGAAACCGGAGCACCCGGAGGAAACCCACACAGACACAGGGAGAACTTGCAAACTCCGCACAGGCAGTACCCAGAATCGAACCCGGGTCCCTGGAGCTGTGAGGCTGCGGTGCTAACCACTGCGCCACTGTGCCGCCCATCAAGATGGGGGACGAACTCTAGTTCAATGAAGAGTGTAGCAGGGCATGCCAGGAACAGCACCAGGCATACCTCAAAATGAGGGGTCAACCTGGTGAAGCTACAACACAGGACTACTTGCATGCCAGACAGTGGAAGCCGCATACAATAGACGGGGCTAAGCGATCCCACAACCAACAGATCAGATCAAAACTCTGCAGTCCTGCCCCATTCAGTCATGAATGGTGGTGGACAATGAAACAACTGACAGGAGGAGGAGGCTCCACAAATATCCCCATTCTCTACGATGGGGGTGCCAGCACATCAGTGCAAAAGACAAGGCTGAAGCATTTGCATTCCTCTCAGCCAGAGGTACCGACTGCATGATCCATCTTGGCCTCGTCCTGAGGTCCCCAGCATCACACGTGTCAGCCGTCAGCCAATCCGATTCACTCCACGTGATATGAAGAGAAGGCTGATGGCACTGGATACTGCAAGGTTCTGGGCCCTGACAACATTCCGGCAATAGTACTGAAGACTTGTGCTCCAGAACTAGCCAGGCTCCTAGCCAAGCTGTTCCAGTACAGCTACAACACTGGCATCTACCCTGAAACGTGGAAAATTGCCAAGTATGTCCCGTGCACAAAAAGCAGGTCAAATCCAACACAGCAATTACTCCCCTATCAGTCTACTCCCGATCATCAACAAAGTGATGGAAGGGGTCATTGACAGTGCTATCAAGCGGCACATGCTCAGCAATAACCTGCTCACTGACGCTCAGTTTGGGTTCTGCCAGGGCCACTCAGCTCCTGACCTCATTACAGCCTTGGTCCAGACATGGACAAAACAGCTGAACTCAAGAGGTGAGGTGAGAGTGACTGCCCTTGACATCAAGGCAGCATTCGACCGAGTATGGCATCAAGGCGCCCTAACAAAACTGGAGTCAATGGGGATCAGGGGGAAAAGTCTCCGCTTGGAGTCATACCTAACACAAAGGAAGATGGTTGTGGTTGTTGGAAGCAAATCATCACAGTCCCAGGACATTGCTGCGGGAGTTCCTCAGGGAAGTGTCCTCAGCCCAACCATCTTCAGCTGCTTCATCAATAACTTTCCCTCCATCAGAAAGTCAGAAGTGGGGATGTTTGCTGATGATTGCACAACGACTCAGATACTGAAGCAGCCCATGTCCATATGCAGCAAGACCTGGACAACATCCAGGCTTGGGCTGATAAGTGAAGAGTGACATTCATGCCACACAAGTGCCAGGCAATGACCATCTCAAATAAGAGAGAATCTAACCATCTCCCTTGACGTTCAATGGCATTACCATTGCTGAATCTCTTCCACTGTAACCTGGGTAGCATCTTCTTCCTTGGTAAAGACAGATGCAAAGTATCCATTTAATACCTCAGCTATTCCCGCTGCCTTCATATGTAAATCCCCCTTTTGGTCCTTAATCGGCCCTACTCCGCCTTTTACCACCTGTATGCCTATAGAAAACATTGGGATTCCCTTTTATGTTAGCTGCCAGTCTCTCTTTCATACAGACTCTTTGCTTTTATTTGCTTTTTCATTTGCCCTCTGAACCTTCTATATTCGGCCTGGTTCTTCATTGTTTTATCTACCTGACATCTGTCATCAGCACAATTTTTCTTCATCTTCATGATGAATTGAGTGCAGGAGCAGAGGGACCTAGATATATATGTGCATAAGTCATTGAAGGTGGCAGGACAGGTTGAGAGACTGATTGATAAAGCATACAGTATCCTGGGCTTTATTAATAGGAGCACAGAGTACAAGAGCAAGGAAGTCATGTACTTGTGTAAGACAGGCCTCAGCTGGAGTATTGCATCCAATTCTGGGCGCCGCACTTGAGGAAAGACGTGAAGGCATTGGAGAGAGTACAGAAAAGATTCACAAAAATGGTTCCAGGGATGAGGAATTTCAGTTATGAAGATAGATGGGAGAAGTTAGGAGTGTTTTCCTTGAGAAGGCTGAGAAGTGATTTGATAGAGGTATTCAAAATCATGAGGGGTCTGGACAGAGTAGATAGAGAGAAACTGTTCCCACTCATAAAAGGATCGAGAATGAGATGTCACAGATTTAAAGTATTTGGTAAGAGAAGCAAAAGTGACATGAGGAAAAACTTTTTCATGCAGCGAGTGGTTAAAGTCTGGAACGTGCTGCCTGAGAACGTGCTGGAGGCAGGTTCAATTGAAGCATTCAAAAGGGAATTAGACTGTTATATGAAAAGGAAGAATGTGTAGGGTTATGGAAAGAAGGCAGGGGAATGGAACTGAGGGAATTGCTCTTTCAGGGAGTTGGTGCGGACACAATGGGCCGAATGGCCTCCTTCTGCGCTGTAACGATTCTGTGATCGCGTTCTCTTTTGACATCCAGGGTGCTCTAGATTTGTTTGCCCTCCCTTTCCCCTTTGAGGGAATGTACCTTTACTGTGCCTGAACTATTTCTCTTCTTTGCAGGTAGCCCATTGTTCAGCTACTGTTTTTTTCTGCCAACCTTTGATTCCAATTTATTCGGCTCAGATGCATTCTTACCCCATTGACGTTGGCTTTGCCCCAGTTAATTATTCTTACTCTAGATTGTTCTTTGTCCTTTCCCATAGCCAACCTTACCTTACGATAGAATGATCACTGTTCCCAACATTTTCTCCTACTGACACTTGATCCACTTGGCCCAAGTACCAGGTCCAGCAGTGCCTCCTTTCTTGGACCGGAAATGTACTACTGTAGAAAATTTTCCTGAACATACTCTAGGAACTCTTGCCCCTCTCTACCCTTTACATTATTACTATCCCAGTCTATATTTGGCTAAATAAATTCCCCCATTATAACTACTCTATAATTCTTGCACCTCTCTAATTTCCTTGCAAATTTGTTCCTCTAGATGTTTCCCACTAGTTGTTGGCCTTCAGACTATACCGAGCAATGTAATTACACTTTTTTTCCCTTTAGCTCTAACCCAGTAGATTCTGTCCTTGACTCCTCTGGGATATCCTCTTTCTCAAGCACTGTAATAGTCTCCTTAATCAATACCACCATTCCTCCCCCTTTTTTCTCTTTCCTATGTTTCCTGAACACCTTGTATCCAGGAATATTGAACAACCAGACCTACCCTTCTTTGAGCCAGATCTCTTACTGCCACAACATCATATTCCCACATGTCAGTCTGCACCTATAACTCACCAATCTTATTAACTACACTCCGTGCATTCACATACATGCTCATTAACCCTGATTTACACTCTATTACTTCCTCCCTTACTCTGCACCCACCTAATGACTTACTATTCTCTGCTCTAGTGCTATCTATCTCTCCCAGTATTCTTTGTACCTTGATGGTACTATCTAATACTCTCACCTTATGCACCTTATTCCTCTTTTCTACTTCTATATGCTTGTGCCCGTCCCCCTGCCAGTTTAGTTTAAACCCTCCCCAGTCAAACTAGTGAATCTCCCCGCGAGGACATTGGTCCCAGTCCGTTTGAGGTGCAACCTGTCCCTTTTCAATAGGTCTTGAAGCTCCCACATGGTGCAGGAATTGCAAGCAACAGGTCGCAGCTGTCCATCCATGATCTAAATAAAAACCCTCTCTTCCCTTTTTAAACAGTCTATTTAGTACCCTGTTTAAACAATCAATTGTATTTATTACCTCTGGTCCTGCTCTGTGTTTATACTCTTATGATAACACTTACTGTTACACTGCCCTGATTGAAAATTTTTTAATTTCCCAGCTCCTAATTTGAACCAATTCCCTCCCTACTCTCTCTCACAAGAACACAAGAAATAGCAGCAGAAGTAGATCGTATGGCCTATCGAGCCTGCTCCACCATTCAATACAATCTTGGCTGATCTTGGGCTTCAATTCCACTTTCCTGCCCACTCTCCATATTCCTTGATTCCCTGTGTGACCAAAAATCTATCTCAGCCTTAAATGTATTCAATGATGGAGCATCCATAAACGTCTGGGATAGAGAATTCCAAAGATTCACAACCCTTTGAGTGTAGTAATTTCTCCTCTTTGCAGTCCTGAATGATTGGCCTCTTATCCTGAGACTGTGCCCCCGTGTTCTAGATTCCCTGACCAATGGAAACAATTTCTCAGCTTCTACCCTATCATAATCTTGTAAGTCTCAATTAGATCGCCTCTCATTCTTCTAAACTGAAGAGAATATAGGCCCAGTTTACTCAGCCTCTCATCATGGGACAACCCCCTCATCCCAGGGACTAATTTAGTAAATCCTCAATGCACTGCTTCCAGTGCAAGTATATCCTTTCTTAAATGTGGAGACAAAACTGCACACAGTATTCCAGGTGCAGTCTCACAAAGCCCTGTACAATTTTAGTAAGACTTCTTTATTCCTGTACTCCAATTCCTTTGCAATAAAGGCCAACATGCCATTTGCATTCCTAATAGCCTGCTGCACCTACATGTTAACTTTGTGCGTTCCTTGTACGAGTATCTCCAAGTCTCTGGACATCAACACGTACCAGTTTCACACCTTTCAAAAAATATTCTGCTTTTCTATTTTTATGACCAAAGTGAACAACTCCACACTTCCATTTGCCATCTTGTTGCCCACTCACTTAGCCTCTTTGCAGCCTCTCTATGTCCTCCCCACAGCTTACCTTTCTGTGGAGCTTTGTATCATCAGAAAACTTAGATACATTACTCTCTGTCTCTTCATCCAAGTCATTAATATAGAGTGTAAATAGCTGAGGCCCCAGCACTGATCCTTGCGGCACTCCACTATTCACTGCCTACCAACGTGAAAATGCCCCAGTCTCTGCTTCCGGTCTGTTAACCAATCCTCTATCCACGCTAATATATTACCCCCAACACCATGAGCCCTTATCTTGCCTATTAATCTTTTAGTGGCACCTTATCGAATGCCTTTTGGAAATCCAGGTACACTAAATCTACTGGTTCCCCTTTATCTACCCTACTAGTTACATCCTCAAAAAACTCTAATAAATTTGTCAAACAGGATCTCCCTTTAGTAAAACCATGCTGATTTGTTTGAATCATACTATGCTTTTCCAAGTGCAATGTTAAGACTTCTTTAATAATAGTCTCTAGCATTTTCCCAACAACTGATAGGCTAACTGGCCTGTAGATTCCTATTTTATCTCTACATCCTTTCTTGAAAAGCAGTGTAACATTTGCCAACTTCCAATCTGATGGGACAGTTCCTGAATCCAAGGGATTCTGGAAAATCATAGGCAGCGCATCCACTATCTCGTCAGCTATCTCTTTTAGAACCCTAGCATATAAGCCATCTATTTCCGGGGACTTGTTAGATTTCAGTCCCTCCAGTTTCTCCAATACTTTTTCTTGGCTGATACCAATATCCTTAATTTCCTCACTCTTTGTAGCCCCTAGGTTACTGCCTATTTCTGGTATGGAACTAATGTCTTCTACTGTGAAGACAGACACAAAATATTTATTCACTGCCTCTGCCATTTCCTCATTTCCCCTGATGATTTCTCCTGTCTCTGCTTCTAAGGGACCAATGTCTACTTTAGCTATTCTCTTCCTTTTTATGTGTTATAAAAGCTCTTACAATCTCTTTTTATGTTGCTTGCTGGTTTACTCTCATTCTGTTTTTTCCCTTTTTATCAACTTTTTGGTGGCCCTTTGGTTTCTAAAACACTCCCAATCCTCAGACTTGCTACTATTGTTTGCAACATTGTAAGCCTCTTCTTTCAGTCTAATACTCTCCTTAACTTCCTGAGTGAGCCACGGATGGGTCAGTCTTGATGAGTTTTTGTTTTTGAACAGAATGTACTTTTGTTGAGCCCTTTGGTCACTTTAAATGTTTCCCACTATTCATTTACTGCCATACCTTCACCGTAGCCATTTCTTCCCTCATACCTTCCTAATTGGCTTTGTTTAAGTTTAAGGTTATTATTTGTGATTGAAATGTGTCACTTTCAAACTTAACATGAAATTCAATGGTATTATGTCCCATTGGATCTTTTATGATTACATTGCTTATTAATCCTGCTTCATTACACAGTACGAGATCTAAGATAGCTTTATTTCTAGTCGGTTCTACAACGTATTGCTCCAAGAAACTGCCACAAAAACTTTCTGCAAACTCATCTTCAAGACTGCTGTTGCCAATTTGATTATCCCAGTCTATATGCAGATTAAAGACCCCCACAATTAATACATTACCTTTTTTACACATTCCAGTAATTTCCAGTTTAATGTTCTGTCCAATAATATTGGGGGCCTGTAAACTATTCCCACCAGTGTTTTCTGACTCCTGCTATTCCTAATTTCCACCCAAACTGATTCTACTTCATGATCTTCTGAGACTAGATCTCTTCTTAATGTCCTTATGTCATCCTTTACAATCAGGGCTACCCCTCCTCCTTTGCCATTCTGTCTGTCTCTTGGAAATATTGTGTACCCTGAAATATTCATTTTCCAACCTTGATCTCCTTGTAACCATATCTCTGTAATAGCAATTGATTCTACATCATTTACCTCTATTCGTGCCACTAGGTTAACACTATTCTTACAGATGCTTCGTGCGTTCAGATAAAGGAACTTTAATTTCATTTTTTTTACCTCTATTCCCTGCACTGACCTTATTTGCCAGTGTACTATTTTTAGATTAGATTAGATTAGAGATACAGCACTGAAACAGGCCCTTCGGCCCACCGAGTCTGTGCCGAACATCAACCACCCATTTATACTAATCCTATATTCCTACCAAACATCCCCACCTGTCCCTATATTTCCCTACCACCTACCTATACTAGTGACAATTTATAATGGCCAATTTACCTATCAACCTGCAAGTCTTTTGGCTTGTGGGAGGAAACCGGAGCACCCGGAGAAAACCCACGCAGACACAGAGAGAACTTGCAAACTCCACACAGGCAGTACCCGGAATCGAACCCGGGTCCCTGGAGCTGTGAGGCTGCGGTGCTAACCACTGCGCCACTGTGCCGCCCTGAGTTGTTAAACTCTTTATCCCTTCCTGTCCCATTCTGTTGGGAGTTACCCACATCGCCATCCTGCTTCCATGTCCTGACCTCACTCTTTGGACTTCTAAATTTCCCTTTACCCAAACCCTCCCCCGCCCACCCCCGTTAGTTTATAGCCCTATGTATGGTATGGTAAATTGGCTTGGCCATGTGAGCTGCATGGAAGATGGCAGGATCCCCAAAGACACATTGTACAGCGAGCTCGCCACTGGTATCAGACCCACCGGCCGTCCATGTCTCCGCTATAAAGACGTCTGCAAACGCGACATGAAATCCTGTGACATTGATCACAAGTCGTGGGAGTCAGTTGCCAGCATTCGCCAGAGTTGGCGGGCAGCCATAAAGACAGGGCTAAATTGTGGCGAGTCGAAGAGACTTAGTAGTTGGCAGGAAAAAAGACAGAGGCGCAAGGGGAGAGCCAACTGTGCAACAGCCCCGACAAACAAATTTCTCTGCAGCACCTGTGGAAGAGCCTGTCACTCCAGAATTGGCCTTTATAGCCACTCCAGGCGCTGCTTCACAAACCACTGACCACCTCCAGGCGCGTATCCATTGTCTCTCGAGATAAGGAGGCCCAAAAGAAAGAAAAAGAAAGAAATGGTAAATTATAAAATCCACCTGAGTTTTATTTTTTGTACTAATGAAGCAATCAAGTCTTATTTGATTAACTTAGATTAAATAAAAAGATACTCAACTCCGCTGGCTTGCTGTTTGCCTGCACTCTCTGTTGATTATCAAAGCTTGTCCTCTCAAAGGCAGAGCTACCAAGTGTGTTGGCACTAATCAAACAGTGGACTGGACACGTCTGCAGGATGGAAGACGGTCGCATACCCAAGGACCTTCTGTATCGTGATGTAGCCAGGGCCAGATGACCAGTGAGGTGCCCAAAGCTCCGTTTCAAGGATGCTTGCAAGCGTGTCCTGAAGGCCCCAAGTGTCGACTATTGCACCTGGGAGTCACTAGCTGGCGAAAGAGGGAAATGTCGACACATACCGTGAACTGGTGTGTATCACCAGACAACCAATGGCAACAGCAGCTTGGTAACAGGCGCCAACGCTGAAAACAAGAAGTCACAGCGTCACTTGGCAGCTTCACGTGCGGCACTTGTGGCAGAACCTGTCTGTCCAGGATTGGCCTTCAGAGGCATCCAAGAGAAAACACCCACCTAAATGGATTGCTTGCTGCATGTCCATCATCTTTCGTAGATGGAAGGATACCAACCAACCATGATGCTTTTAGATTTTTTACTTGTTCATCATTAGCATAATAAAATTGAATCATAGTTTCAATTTTAATTAAGATCTCTTCTGCTTCCAGTGACTTAACTGAGAGGTATAAAATAGTCTAAGAACTTGATAACAATGAACAAACAGGGTTTCTTGCTCATTGGTTCAGCCAGATACAATATCAGGGTCAGTATTATTCCCAAGGGGAGGGTGGACACTCTTAAAGGTAAAAGGATTTAAAACTCAACCATGAGAAAGCTAAAAGGTGTAAAACACCAAAAAAATGAAGTAAGGATCTTTTCTCTTGTACTAATTCTTAACAATTTCTCTATCACTTTTCTTAAAATTACTTTGATAGACTCCACATTTGAATTTTTCCACTTTGTGCTACTTTTTGCAGTCGCACCGTGATCATTCCTGTACCAACTTAGTTGACATGGGAAATTCCCACATTTTTGTTCCATTTCAGCATCCAGAACAGTTAGGTCACTCCATGGGCCAGGGGAGACGGTGGCATAGTGGTAACGTCACTGAACTAGTAATCCAGATGCCCAGCCTAATGCTATAGAGGCATAGGTTCAAATCTCACCGCGGCAGCTGATGAAATTTAAAATCTGGAATTGAAAGCTAATCTCAGGAATGGTGTGAAATTAGCATTAGGATGGCACAGTGGTTAGCACCACAGCCTCACAGTTCCAGCGACCCGGGTTCAGTTCTGGATACTGCCTGTGCGGAGTTTGCAAGTTCTCCCTGTGACCACATGGGTTTCCGCTGGGTGCTCTGGTTTCCTCCCACAGCCAAAGACTTTCAGGTTGATAGGTAAATTGGCCATTGGAAATTGCCCCTAATATAGTTAGGTGGTAGGAGAATTGAGGGAAGGTGGGGATGTGGTAGGGAATGTGGGATTAATGTAGGATTAATATAAATGGGTGGTTGATGGTCGGCACAGACTCGATGGGCCGAAGGGCCTGTTTCAGTGCTGTATCTCTCTATGACTCTATCTATGACTCTATGAAAGTATCATAGATTGTCATAAAAACCTATCTGGTTCACTAATGTCCTATAGGGAAGGAGATCTGTCGTCCCTACCTGGTCTGGCCTACATGTGACTTCAGACGGACACCAATGTGGTTGAGCAAGCCACTCAGTTGGGGTTGGGAAACAAATGCTGGCCTTAACAGTGATGCCCACATCCCATGAAAAAGAATAAATTTAAAAAAAAATCATTTATGGATCAATCAAAATTGTTGCCTTGCATAGTCGAAATACCTTACGAATAAGGTCAAATTATGACGTGTTTTTGCTTGCATCTAATTTGACAACTTGTGATACTTGAATCTGGAGGGGGGGGAAATAAAACTTGAAAACCAGAAGGCTAATGTAGCATTAATACCACACCTATGTCTAATGTATGCAGAGATTAAACACATGGTGAAGAATGTTAGTTTACCTACTATAGCTCTCATTGTTAGCTTAAAAGAAGTTTAACTCCACCGACCAACATCGTGCCCACCCTATCCCTTGATTGTCCTTATACCTAATACTGCTTTGCATAGCTTATATCTCTTTCATAGTTGAGGTTTCAACATTGCCCTCTTCAGTTTAAAGAAAATACAGGTGTTGTTCAGAAGATTGCTTGTTAACAACAGGGTAAAGGAAAGTTTTCAGTGGTGTGAAGTTCCTTTAAAACTTAGTGCCCCTCAGTGTATCTTTCCTGTGCGATGATGATAGTCCCTGTTTGTATGTAAGATTTGACTTTCTCTGGTGGGTAATGTAACACTTGTAAATATCTTCTGGCTGGAAGGCTGTAGTTTTTTTTTTTAAAAATAAAATTTATTCTTATTGGAAAAGCAGGCCTATACTCTGAATGTACCACCTTCCCTCTTCCTGTGAACACACATTCTGATCACAGTCACATTTTGTCAAAAACATTTTAAGCTTTGGACATATACTTAAGTACTGTGCATCAGTGTCAAAATTGATGGCCTGGTTACCAAACTTTAATTAATATGCTGACTTTCATATGTTTAATCTGCAAATACCTCATGAGTACATTACACAATGATTGAACCTGTTTTTTCTATTTTTGTTTACTGGCAGGAAAGGAAGCATTTTTTTAGGGGAAGGGAACTTAGTTGGTTGCCTGTTGAAACAAACATTCTTTCCTGTGGCAAAAGTGTAATTAGCTTTTTTAAAAACAACTAGATCAAACCTTATGCTCCAGAAAGCACAAAGTTAATGGGTTCTTTTGTGACTCAGGCTACAGGTTTTTTTTCTTAAATTGCCATAAGTTTACAAGCTGGAAGTATCATATTTCTAGCCTGTATTTTCATTATTCTTCAATTTGTAATGTTTCTCTTTGAATTTTGTCCACTACTGCAGAGAGCGCCAGGATGCCGATGGTCAGATGAAAGAGCTTCAGGACCAGCTGGAAGCAGAACAGTATTTTTCAGTATGTTCTCCACTTTTGAGTTCACAATAAGGAAAGCTAAATACAATTAAATAAGGCTCTCAGATTTTGCTGTGTGACTGTTTTAATTTTTAATCATTTGCATTGCCCTACTTTTAGAAGTATGAATAACAGATGAAAAGTTACAGATGAGGAAACTGTTGTTTGCAATTGGCCTAGCAAAAGAAGAACTGCTGCATCTATTATCTGAGCAGAAGGAAAAAGAATCTGACTCCCAGAAATCCATTAATGAACTTTTAAAATTTGGGCAAAAATTAAATTGCTAATGAGAAAATAAGAAACCAAATTAAGCCTATAGCATAGCGGTGTGTATGTGTGACTATATAATTGTTACTGTGATCTTACGTGTTTTGATACTCATTGAAATTGTAAGCAAACTTTAAAGGTAAACTAAACATTTCCCTTGTAACTTGTATAACAAAGTGCATTATAAAAGCTGCTTATGTGAAAATCATTGAATTTACTTGGAAATATTTGAAATTGCACTTAAACAAAGAAGAAACAAATATGAACGGAGAATGGACTTATAAATTCCAGTAGTATGTAATTCAAAGAAATATATCAATCATAGGAACTTTGGGTATTTTGCATGTTCAAGTCTCAAAGTTTGAAAAAATGCTGTGCCAGAAAGGGAAGAGAAGAATTGGAAATGAAGTATTAACAGATGGCTCAAATGTAATTCCAATAAGCATGCTTTTATCTAATTGGTAGATCTAATAAAACTTTTATTGTGCTTTTGTCATATAATGACAGAAGTGCAGCTATTTAAGAATGTAAAATACTGGTTTATTTTTTACCTTTCAATTATAGTTTGCAGCTTATGTTTTTTCTGCTTTTAAATTCTACAGACGTTGTATAAGACTCAAGTAAGGGAGCTAAAGGAAGAATGTGAGGAGAAAAGCAAGCTTTGTAAGGATTTGCAACAAAAAATGCAGGAACTGCAGGATGAGAGGTGGGAGTTCAGTTCACTTCTGAAAAATCTTGTTTTACCTTGAAATATAATCCAAAATGTACCTCCCATGAATCTTTAGCATTTGTATATTTCTCAATCTTCAATAGAAAGAGTTCAAATTGTAAAGCCCTGAATTTCCAGTTAATATATTTGTTATTGTTAATATAAATTGTTATTTATCACAGATGATTTAAGTAGAAGAATAAATGACCAGGAAATAAAATGTAGTCATTATGCACTGAAACTTCTATCTTGTGAAAAATGGATTGCTTATCTATGAAAATGAAAGTCTAGGCTTTAAATAGTCTTTCCTCATCAGTCTTGTCTGCTAAAATCATATTCTGAGCCAAATCTTAAATTGATAAGAATGAAGGTCATTGTTGTGTTGCTGCAGAGAAAAATATTTGCTGATTGAACTGATTTTCATTCTCTGCAGGGATTCTTTGGCAGCACAACTTGAGATTACACTAACAAAGGCAGACTCCGAGCAGCTTGCACGCTCAATTGCAGAGGAACAGTATTCTGACCTGGAGAAAGAAAAAATTATGAAGGAACTGGAAATTAAAGAGATGATGGCAAGGCACAAGCAGGAGCTGGCTGAAAAGGATGCTACTATTGCATCTGTGAGTAAAACTTTACAAATTATTATTGTGCATGATAATTAAAAGTTTTGCATAGTAGAGTTGAAAAATAAACATCACAAGTGGTAGTACAGAAATGTTCTTTTTTTTTTTGCCCAAGTACCACCTCAGACCTTTTTATATCTATTTAAAAATTGAGTGCACCCTGTACATTGTAGGTGATAAGTGCCATAAAGCTGGGATGAGACATTTTGGCCCTGATATTTACAGGAATATTACCATTTTGGGAGAAGTTTCCTGACCACAGCCAGCCAGGGAGCGTAGCAGAAGGAGTGAGAGATCATGGGACAGGGTCATCAATGTAGTGCCCAGAGAGATTGGAGGTTATGGGTAGCATCAGTGTTGGGCAGGGGGCATTGGGGGCTCAAAGAGGTTGGGGAGAAGTGGAAAAGATCATTGGTGCCTCCTGGGGAGAAGAAAGTGTGGGGAGGAGATTGGTGTTGGAGGCTGGGGTGGAGTGTAAAGGAGATTTCAGTCCAGGGAGGACATTGTAGACCACGTAGGACACCGGGAGAAAGCTGGAGGGATGCTGCAGGTTGTGCGTTCTGATCGCTTTGGAGGTTAACAGGGTAGCTTGATGGGCCGGGTGGAAACCCTCAGTCTCCTTCTGGCCCACAAGCAGTGCTATGAAGACAATTACCTGTTCGATGCAGCAATTCTTGCCCTTTGCTCCTCCTCCCCATCCTCCGCTCCCATGCTTTCACCTGCCAGGTTTCCCAAAGCCAGGGAAACCTAGCTGGCTGTCCAGTATAAAGCTACAAAAAAGATTTTACAAATCTTCCCCATGCAACCTCATGATTAATTTAATTGAGTGACCCGCCTCCGTGAGCAGTTTGCTTGCCCCTCTTTCCCATCCTGTCCCATCTCTGTTAAAGTGGGCTGGTTCAAGGTGAGTTGTGTTCATGTTTGAAATTTTTTACATTTTAACTACCCACCCAACCCAAACTCGCCCGTTTTTGGGGTTTAAGAATACTCCCTTTGACTCTGTTGTAATCACATTTAAATCAGTTTCTTGATTGGACGAAAGTACTACTTTCCATATTTGTGGAATTGAAATGTTTCTGGATGCAAGTGGAAAATCTGAACTGATAGGTTCATAAGGGGAAATAATTTTTGCCAAAGTTTTAGCTCACCTTTGCAGAATTGGGAAAGTGTCTGGCATGCATTAGAAAAGAATGCAGTACCATTTTAGTTGGAGATATCAAACAATTTTTCAATGCCAGAAATGTAAAACCATCATAGTATTTAAAGCAAATTTGCTACATAATTGTTTTCTTTGGAGAGGCCTCAAGTGCCTAACATACATATAGGAATCTGCAGCAAGAATTTAATCCATTCATGAAGCAAACATTCAGCGAGCACAATCGGCTTAGGTAAAACTGATAAATTGAAAACTACAATAGTATGCTCTTTGAAACTTATACAAATGCCAAGATATACCAAGTTTAAGAAAGTTATGGATTTGTATAACTTGGATGGTTTTGATTTCAATATTTTAATTTGCTATTTAGCTGGAGGAGACTAATAGAATGCTGACTGCTGATGTAGCAAATCTTGCAAATGAGAAGGAGGAACTGAACAACAAAATGAAGGAGCTTCAGGACCGTGAGTACAAACTAAATTTCAAAACATAGATGTGTCAGTTCCTTTGTGCATTCTCAGCCCAGTTTTCAATGAACCGTTCAGTTTGAGATTAGAGGAACAACTTACATTTGTATAGCACCTTATATCCTCATAATATCCTAAAGCACTTTTCAAAAAGTAAATTGTTGGTTGTAATGTGAGCAAAAGGGGCAATTTCGCAAAAGGGGCAATTTCACCGAAGTGCAATAATGGTTCCGGGTGTCAGGAAGATGTTGATTTCATGCAGTATATTAACACTGTAGCAAGGTTTTTAATCCTGTTTTCAGTCCCTGACCTAAAGCATGGCTCCCCGACCCGAACCCGACTAGACCCGACGACGTGTCGGGGTTGGGTCGGGTCTCTCTTCCGAGTCCAACTTTCAGGGTCAGGTCGGGCTGGACGTCGACAGTGCTGCCTTGCTCCGGGAAGTAATCTTCAATTGAACATTCAGGTCATGGTGGGAAACGTGCAGTCCAGACTCCGCACTCTGCAGTGAGCGTCTCTATGACGTCATCGCACTCATGCTGTAGCTTTCGTGCATCCAAAAGTGATTCTACACTACAGTGCAGTATGGATGCTGGTGTGTGAAAGTTGGAGGGTGTGGGGTGGGGGGAGTCGGTGATGCATGCTGTGGTTCCCAACTCCATCTGCACGATTCGGCAGGAATAGCCTGCTGTCAGAACGGATGAACAGGATCACAACATTTGGACAAGGTAGAGCACAATAACCTGTTTGATATCACTAACTTTATTCCGGTAGTTGGGTCGGGTCGGGTTCGGGTTGGATGTGGTCTGGTTGGGCCCGGGTCGGGTTTCAATTTTATACCTGAGCAGCACTTTACCTTACCTAGCTGTATTTGATACTGACAGAGTGACTGCCTTGAAATGCACATGCAGTGGTTTCTGGTGACAGAATTGTGTTGCCCAGGAGATCTGTCGTCATTATGATGATAAAATAGTGCCAGACCTTAGAAAATTGACACTGCAGAGATAATGGATGTTACAGCAGTTTTAGCCAAAGTTTCAAAGAAGAACTTGAAATTCATTAGACTACTGAGTTTCTTTTTTTTAGCCAATGGTCAAAATAGCCTCCCGTACTATCCAGGCTGACACTCCAGTGCAGTACTGCGGCAGTGCGGTCAGAGGTGCCGTCTTTTTGGTGAGATGTTAAACTGAGGTTTCGTCTGCCCTCTCAGGTGGCTGTAAAAGATCCCATGGTACAATTTTGAAGGGGAGTGGCAGGCAGTCCTGCCCGATGTCTTGGCCAATATTTAGCTCTTAAGCGACACCTGAAAACAGATTACCTGGTCATTATCTCATTGATATTTGTGGGGCCTTGCTTGCCACATTTCTGACGTTACACAGTAACTAGTCTTCAAAAGTACTTCATTGAATGTAAAGAACTTTGGGATGTTCAGGGTTTGTGAAAGGTGCTACAAACATGCAAGCCATTTTTTTTCTTTTACTGATAATATCGAGCTTATGCGCTAATCCTTCGTGTGCAAGTCTGCTAGCTATTCTCTTCCTACTTGCACACAACTTCACCCAAATTATCTTTCCTCCACTACATGCAAATCTGATTATTACCATCCATGATATCTGGCCAAAATTATTACTTCTACATTCGCCAAAAAGAAATTGGCCAACAATTAAAAATTGGGCTGGAACTGGCTCTACAATTTCTTTTACTGTTGAGCTAGAAGCATCTCAGCACCAATTAAGCACAGACTCTAGAATGCTTCTGCATAGTTTAGACAATCTCTTCAAGCAATCTTTGAAACTATGTATAGTTCAGTAATTGGTATGTCAGAAATTGTGATGTGAAATGAAAAATATTTCTTGAAAAATCACATATTAAAGGTTAAAACTGTATCTAGTTTTTAAATTACTGTATTGAGATTTAAAAATTCTTATCCTTGTTTTCAACAAGTGTAAGGAGCTCATAAGTACGTAAGAAATAGGAGCAGGAATAGACCATTCAGCCCTTCATGCCCACTCCGTCGTTCAGTGAGATCATGGCTGATCTTCTACTTCAACATCATTTTCCTGCACTATCCCCATCACTTTGATGTTTTGAATATGTAGAAATATATCGATCTCAGTCTTGAACATACTCAACAACTGAGCCTCCACAGCCCTCTGTTGCAGAGAATTCCAAAGATTGACCATTATCTGAGTGAAGAAATTTCTCCTCATCTCAGTCCTAAATGGCCTGCCACTTATTCTGAGACTGTGTCCCCTGGTTCTGGACTCCCCAGCCAGGGGAAACATCTTTCCTGCATCAACCCTGTCGAGCCCTGTAGGAATTTTGTAGGTGTGAGTGAGATCACCTCTCATTCTTCTAAACTCCAGAGAATACAGGCCCAGTCTATTTAATCTTTCCTCATAGGACAATCCCTCCATCCCAGGAATTAGTTTGGTATATCTTTCCTTAGGTAAGGATACCAAAACTGTACACAATACTCCAGGTGTGGTCTCACCAAGGCTCTATATAATTGCAGTAAGACATCTTTACTGCTATACTCAAATCCTCTTGTAATGAAGACCAATTTGCCACCTTAATTGCTTGATGTGTCTACATATTAGCTTTCAGTGACCCATGAACAAGGACACCCAAGTCCCTTTGAAATTCAACATTTCCCAGCCTCTCACCATTTAAGAAATACTCTGTATTCTTGTTTTTCCTACCAAAGTGAATAAACTTCACATTTCTCCACATTGTATTCCATCTGCCAAATTTTTGCCCACTCGCTTAGCCTCTCCAAGTCTCCTTGAAGTGTCTTTGCATCCTCCTCACAACTCACACTTCCTCCTAGTTTTATGTCATTAGCAAACTTGGAACTATTATATTTAATCCCCACATCCAAATCATTGATATAGATTGTGACTAGCTGGGGCCCAAGCACTGATCCTTGCGGTACCCCACTAGTCACAGCCTGTCAATCCAAAAATGATCCATTTATTCTGACCCTCTGTTTTCTGTCTGTGAACCTGTTCTCAATCCATGCCAGTATATTGCCACCAATCCCATGTGCAATAATTTTGTTTACCAACTTCTTGTGTGGCACCTTATCAAAAGCTTTCTGAAAATCTACAGATACCACATCGACTGGTTCTCCCTTATCCATTCTGCTAGTTACATCCTCAGAAAACTCCAGCAGGTTTGTTCAACATGATTTCCCTTTCGTAAATCCATGTTGGCTCTGTCCATTCCTACCATTATTTTCTAAGTGTTCTGTTATCACATTCTTTATTATAGATTCCAGCACTTTCCCTACGACTAGTGTTAGGCTGTAGTTCCCTGTTTTCTCTCTCCCTCCTTTCTTAAGTAGTGGGGTTACATTTGCCACCTTCCAATCTGCAGGAACCATTCCACAGTCTGTAGACTTTTGACAGATGACCATCTACTATCTCTCCAGCCTCCTCTTTCAACACTGTGGGATGCAGCTCATCAGGTTCAGGGGATTTAGCTACTTTAAGTCCCATTAATTTCTCTAGTACAATTTTTTTTACTAATAATATCTAGCAGTTCCTCGTTTACTCTAGTCCCTTGATTCTCCATTATTTCTGGGAGGTTTTTTGTATTTTCTTTCGTGAAGACAGACACAAAGTATTTGTTTAGTTTCTCTGCCATTTCCTTATTTCCCATTATAAATTCTCCTGACTCTGCTTGTAATGGACCCACATTTGTTTTTGCTAATCTTTTCCTTTTTACATACCTTATAGAAGCTTTTACAGTCTGTTTTTATGTTTCTCGCTAGTTTACTCACATTCTATTTTCCCTTTCTTAATCTTTTTCTTGGTCCTACTTTGCAAAATTCTTAAATGCTCCCAATCCTCAGGCTTACCACTTTTTTTGGCAACTTTATACGCCTCTTCCTTTGCTCGCATACAATCCTTGATTTCTTGTGTTAGCCACGGTTGGAACACTTTCCTTGCTGGGTTTTTGTGCATTAAAATAACTACATATTAGTTCTTTAAATGTTAGCCATTGCCTGTCTACCATCATACTTTTTAACGTGGTTTCCCAATCCACCATAGCCAATTTGCCTCTCATACCTTCATAGTTTCCTTTGTTTAGATTTAAGACCTAGGGCTGAATTTTATGCCAACCTGACGAGCAGGATGGTGGTGGGGGGCAGGTGGTGTAAAATGGAGCGGGAGGCTCAGGGAGACCCTCCTGATCCATTCCTGCCTCTGCTGCCACTTTACGCAGGGCAGCGGCGGTGACAAATGGCCCACCTGCACCAGGCCAATCAAGGCCCTTAAGTGGCCACTTCATCCGTCTCCACGTGGATTTTACGCGTGGCAAGCGGGCATCCTGGACCTGAGAGAAGCTGCTTGATAAAACCAGGCGGTTCTCGAATGTCCTGGGGAGTACCCTCATGATCGAGCACCCAGTGCCCAATGGAGGGCTGCCCCCACTACCCCAACCACCCCCAACACGCCCACTGTCTCCCCCCCACCCCCCCCAAACCAAAACTTACCTGCCATCCAGGCTCAACAGCATCTTGATCGAGT
The DNA here is from genome assembly GCF_036365525.1 of Heterodontus francisci. Taxonomy (NCBI): domain Eukaryota; kingdom Metazoa; phylum Chordata; class Chondrichthyes; order Heterodontiformes; family Heterodontidae; genus Heterodontus; species Heterodontus francisci. The sequence continues at coordinate 61,416,974 of NC_090373.1, read as the reverse complement.
TGGGCTGTAGACCCAGCATTGGCCACCTCCCCCGGTGGCACTGCTGGGTCTAGCAGCTGCCAGCCTGCTGATTGGCCAACAGTTCCATTAGGCGGGACTTCCTACCTCAAGGGGGTGGATGTCCTGCCTCAGAACAATTGAAGCCCGGCAACCTGCAACTTATGGGTCGGATCCCCAGGCGAGACGGAAGTGGGTTCACCAGCGACTCGTCAGTTGGTAAAATCCCAGCCCCAGTTTCTGATTAAACTACATCACTTTCAAACTTAATGTAAAATTCTGTCATATTCTAAATGAGTACTTTGCATCGGTATTCACTGAGGAGAGGGACATGACGGATGTTGAGGTTAGGGACAGATGTTTGATTACTCTAGGTCAAGTCGGCATAAGGAGGGAGGAAGTGTTGGGTATTCTAAAAGGCATTAAGGTGGACAAGTCCCCAGGTCCGGATGGGATCTATCCCAGGTTACTGAGGGAAGCGAGAGAGGAAATAGCTGGGGCCTTAACAGATAACTTTGCAGCATCCTTAAACACGGGTGAGGTCCCGGAGGACTGGAGAATTGCTAATGTTGTCCCCTTCTTTAAGAAGGGTAGCAGGGAAAATCCAGGAAATTATAGACCGGTGAGCCTGACGTCAGTGGTAGGGAAGCTGCTGGAGAAGATACTGAGGAATAGGATCTATTCCCATTTGGAAGAAAATGGGCTTATCAGTGATAGGCAACATGGTTTTGTGCAGGGAAGGTCATGTCTTACCAACTTAATAGAATTCTTTGAGGAAGTGACAAAGTTGATTGATGAGGGAAGGGCTGTAGATGTCATATACATGGACTTCAGTAAGGCGTTTGATAAGGTTCCCCATGGTAGGCTGATGGAGAAAGTGAAGTCGCATGGGGTCCAGGGCGTACTAGCTAGATGGATAAAGAACTGGCTGGGCAACAGGAGACAGAGAGTAGCAGTGGAAGGGAGTTTCTCAAAATGGAGACGTGTGACCAGTGGTATTCCACAGGGATCCGTGCTGGGACCACTGTTGTTTGTGATATACATAAATGATTTGGAGGAAAGTATAGGTGGTCTGATTAGCAAGTTTGCAGACGACACTAAGATTGGTGGAGTAGCAGATAGTGAAGGGGACTGTCAGAGAATACAGCAGAATATAGATAGATTGGAGAGTTGGGCAGAGAAATGGCAGATGGAGTTAAATCAGGGCAAATGCGAGGTGATGCATTTCGGAAGATCCAATTCAAGAGTGAACTATACAGTAAATGGAAAAGTCCTGGGGAAAATTGATGTACAGAGAGATTTGGGTGTTCAGGTCCATTGTTCCCTGAAGGTGGCAACGCAGGTCAATAGAGTGGTCAAGAAGGCATACAGCATGCTTTCCTTCATCGGACGGGGTATTGAGTACAAGAGTTGGCAGGTCATGTTACAGTTGTATAAGACTTTGGTTCGGCCACATTTGGAAGACTGCGTGCAGTTCTGGTTGCCACATTACCAAAAGGATGTAGATGCTTTGGAGAGGGTGCAGAGGAGATCACCAGGATGTTGCCTGGTATGGAGGGCGCTAGCTATGAAGAGAGGTTGAGTAGATTAGGATTATTTTCATTAGAAAGATGGAGGTTGAGGAGGGACCTGATTGAGGTGTACAAAATCATGAGAGGTATAGACAGGGTGGATAGCAAGAAGCTTTTTCCCAGAGTGGGGGATTCAATTAGTAGGGGTCACGAGTTCAAAGTGAGAGGGGAAAAGTTTAGGGGGGATATGCGTGGAAAGTTCTTTACGCAGAGGGTGGTGGGTGCCTGGAACGCGTTGCCAGCGGAGGTAGTAGACGCGGGCACGATAGCGTCTTTTAAGATGTATCTAGACAGATACATGAATGGGCAGGAAACAAAGAGATACAGACCCTTAGAAAATAGGCGACAGGTTTAGATAGAGGATCTGGATCGGCGCAGGCTTGGAGGGCCGAAGGGCCTGTTCCTGTGCTGTAATTTTCTTTGTTCTTGTTCTATTATGGTCACTCTTTCCTAAAGGCTCTTTTACAACAAGATTATTAATTATCCTTTTTTCATTGCACAATACTAGATTTAATCTAGCCCGTTCCCTCGTAGTTCTTCAACATACTACTCTAGAAAACCATCTCTCATACATTCCAAGAATTCATCCTCCACAACATTAGTACTAATACACTTTACCCAAACTATATACGTATATTGAAATCCCCCATGATTACTGTATCACCCTTTTTACATGCACCTCTAATTTCCTGACTTATACTGTGATTTACATGGCCACTGCTGTTTTGTGGCCTATAAACAACTCCAATGTTTCCTGCCCCTTGCTGTTTCTTAGTTCCTCCCAAACTGATTCTACATCTTGATCTTTAGAACTAAGGTCATCTCTCACTACAGTACTAATGTCCTCTTTAATTAACAGTGCTACCCCACCACCTTTTCCCAGCTTCCTGTCCTTCCTGAATGTCACGGACCCTTGGATATTCAAGTCCCAGCTTTGGTTTCCTTTTAGCCATTTCTCTGTAATGGCTGTCAGGTCATACATATGAATTTCTGTTTGAGCTGAGAATTCATCTGTTTTATTGCGAATGCTGCGGTCATTCAGATACAGAGCCCTTAATTCAGTTTTTTGAAAACTCTGGCTGTATCTGCTGGTACACACTTAAGTTTGCAGTCACTGTCCCTTCCTGCCATACTCTGATCATCATTACCTTTATTGCTACCTTGATCTATTGCCTATTCATTTCCCTTTAATTTACTCAATCTTCCCCTACATGATCCCTTCCCCCCTCTATTTAGCTTAAATCCCTCTCTACTTCCCTAGTATACGACTCACTAGAACACTGGTTCCAGCATGGTTCAGGTGAAGTCTGTCCCAATGGTGCAGCCTCTACTTTCCCCAATACTGATGCCGGTGCCCCACAAACTAGAACCCACTTCTCCCACACCAATCTTGGAGCCACACATTCATTTCTCTAATCTTATTTACCCTATGCCAATTTGCAGGTGACTCAGGTAATAATCCAGAGATTATTACCTTTGAGGTTCTGCTTTTTAATTTAGCACCTAGCTCCTCATACTCCCTATGCAGAACCTGTTTCCTAGACCAATCTATGTCATTGGTACTTTCATGGGCCACAACCAGTGGATCCTTCCCCTCCCACTGCAAGTTCCTCTCCAGCCCTGAGCAGATGTCCCGAACCCTGGCATCAGGCAGGCAGCACAGCCTTCCGGACTCTCGCTCTCAGCTGCCGAGAACAGTGTCTATCTCACTGACTAGTACTACATTCCTTTTAACTCCCCCCCCCCACTTGAATGGTTTTCTGTACCATGGTGCCATGGTCAGTATGCTCATCCACATTACAGCCCTCGCTCTTGTACATACAAGCTGCAGGAACCTCAAACTTGTTGCTCAATTGCAAGGGCTGAGGCTGCTCCATTCCCACCTTCACGATCCCCTTACCTGCCTGACTGGCAGTCACGCCCTCTTGTCCCCAACCAGTGACCAAATCAGACGACCCTATCCTAAGGGGTGTGACTGCCTTCTGGAACAAAGTGTTCAGGTAACTATTTCCCCTCCCTAATGCATCGCAATGCCTGCTGCTCAACCTCCAGCTCATCTACTCTGACCTGAAGCTCCTCAAGCCGCAGACACTTGCTACAGATGTAGTTGCCGTGGATTGCTTTGGCATCCAGGAGCTCCCATATACTGCAGCCGTGACACATCACCTGTCCTGCCATCTTCACTGTTATTTAAATTAAATTTATTTTTCTTAATTAATTGGTGGTTCCTCTAGTCACCGAGCTCCCTCACTCACCAGACCCCCTTCTTCACACTGTGTACTCGAGCAGCCTCAGAAATCCCTGAATTTATACTCTCTGAAAAACAATGATGAGTCCGCTTTGCTGAAGCTCTGCTGGAGCTCAGAAACCAGTTTAAGTTGACTACCTAATTAGCTAGCTACAATTACTCTTAAAGAGATTATATATCCCTGTTTAAAACTGGAAGAAATTAACTTGCCTCTTAACTTAAACAGTGATTTTAATTAATTGCTAAATGTAAACAAAAACTACACTTTAGAGAGAGATTAACCCTCAAAATCCCACCACTTACCAAACTCCCTTCTTTACACTCTGTGCAATCAAGCAGCACGCAGTGAACTACTTTGTCACTAAGTTTGAGACCATCCAATCAGCTGCCTCTGCTGCTTCCCTCCTTTCGCCTAACCCATTGGGTCAAACTTCCTCTTGCATTTACCTCCCTGCTCTTGTCCTGAACTCTCATCATTCTCTAGCTTCTCTCTTATCCCCGCTCATGCCCTCTCCAAGCTCATCTTGTCTATGTGACCCACCTCTTGCTCCATTGACCCTATTTCCACTAACTGCTGATCACCCAAGTTCTCGTCCTGGCACCCATGTTTGTTGATATTGTTAACTGTTCTCTCGCTCCTTGGATACGGTCCCCCTCCTTCAAATCTGCCATCACCACTCCTAAAAAGCATACCCTTGACCACTCTGTCCTTGTAAACTACCATCCCATTTCCAACCTCCCTTTCCTCTCAATTCATTGAAAATATAGTTGCAACCTGAATGCATGCCCAATTTTCTTTTCAAGAATTTCAATCCCTCCAATCAGGTTTCCATCCATGCCACAGTACCAAAGCACCTCTTATTAAAGTCACAAATGACATTCTATGAGACCGTGACAAAGGCAAACTATCCCTCCTTGTCCTTTTTTTATTTCATGGGGTGTGAGCATGGGGGTGGTAAGACCAGCATTTGTTGCCCATCCCTAATTGCCCTTGAGAAGGTGGTGGTGAGTCACTGCCTTGAACCGCTGCAGTCCACCTGAACCTGTCTTGACCTATCTGCAGCCTTTGACACAGTTGACCACACCATTCTCCTCCAGCATCTCTCCACTTTCTCCAGCAGGGTAGGTCTGCACTCAACTAGTTCCATTCTTGTCTATATAATCGTAGCCTGAGGCTCACCTGCAATGGTATCTTTTTCCATTCCTGCACCTCTGGTGTTCCCCAAGGATCTATCCTTGGCCCCCTCCTATTTCTCACCTACATACTGCCCCTGGCAATATCATCCAAAAAGACAGTGTCAGTTACCACCTGTATGCTGAGGACACACAGCTCTACCTCACCAGCAGCTCTTTCAACCCCTCTACTGTCTTTAAATTGTCTGACTGCTTATCTCGTCCAACCCCTGCCACAAATTCCATTTTGAGCCTCTGACTCTTTCACTTTCCCTGGCAACTGTCTGTAGTTGAACCAAACTGTTTGCAACTTCGGTTGTCATATTTGGCTCTGGGATGAGATTACCAACCACAAATCTGCGCCATCACTAAGACCATCTATCTCCACCTACGTAACATCATTTGACCCTGACCCAGCTCACCTGTTGCTGAAACCCTCATTCATGCGTTGATTTGGTGATTCCAGCGAACTCCTGTCCAGCCTCCCAGGTTCTACCCTGAGTAAACTTGAGGTTATCCAAAACTTTTCTGTCTTTGTCCTGACTTGCACCAAGTCCCATTTGCCCATCCCCCCGTGCTCGCTGACCTACATTGGCTGCTGGTTCAGCAACGCCGCAATTTTAAAATCCTCATCCTTGTTTTCAAATTCCTCCATGCCTCGCCCCTCCCTATCTCAGTAATCTCCTCCAGCCCTGTAACACTCTGAGATATCTTCACAGCTCCAATTCTGGTTTCTTGAGCAACCCCAATTTTAAGCACTCCACCATTGGCATCTGTGCTTTAACTGCCAAAGCCCTAAGCTCTGGAATTCCCTCCTTAAACCTCTCCACTTCTGTTCCTCTCTTTACTCCTTTAAGGCGCTCCTTAATACCTACCTCTTTGATCAAGCCTTATGGTCATCGACCCTAATAGCTTCCTGTATTGCTTGGTGTCAAATTTTATTTGATAATGCTGTTGTGAAGTGCCTTGGGGCATTTTAATTACCTTAAAGGTGATATGTAAATACATGTTGATAACTCCTCTTCAGTTGCATGGAAAACATTTACAAAGACGTATAGTTGAAGTACACCATTTCAGTTCTAAGTGTAGAAGTGTTTTATTTCTCAAGTTGTAATGCATATATTTAATGTTGCTGCAAAGTTTTTTTTTAATCAAAGTATTTGAAATCCACCTGAAAATTGAAGTCTCACCTTGTTTGTATGATTATACATCAATAGTCATGATGTCGTTTGGTATTTTGTACCATATAAATCTGTGAAGGCCTGCTGCACAAACTTGGCATGCTAGAATCTCAAATGGTTTTGTGTTTTGTTTCAGAGATTCAGAAGCTGAAGGAAGAGGATGCAAATGTAACCAGTATAAAAGTACAGTTTGACAAACAGCTGCTGAATGAGAGGACACTCAAAACGCAGGTAAGCACAATAGAATCAGATTTTAATCATTAACAGTGGGTTCCCAGCATGTCACTGTAGCTCATAATTAAATTTGTTCAAACACCAGTTCTATCTGGGCACTGGCTTTTTCTGGCAATAAAATTGTATGGCTTTCAGCACTATTCTTGGGCATCCTTTATTTGGCCTTATTGCTGTGGAGTACTGGCATGGTCACTGTACATTTTCCTAGGTTTTGTTCCTTTATATGACCCCTGTCAAAAATTACTGGTGCTGCAACCTTCAATCTCAGTTTATTCTCTTTAACGTACTCTGCATGGCACTCTTGAACCAGCCATTATGAAATGCACAAAAAGCATTCTCAGCTGCTTTCCTTTGAATGCTTGGGTCCTCTTACTTTCATTGGAAAGGGTAACCTGCATCTGTTCACATTCCTCACAGCAGCTGAGATGAGTTTGCCTTGTGTGTTTTAGGAACAAAGCCACATCTTTAACACTGTGTCATGCAATTCGCTAATTTCCCTGTATATTGAGCAATCAAGTTATCTTAGATCAGTCTTTATCTTTTGTAGAATCAGGAGTAGGCCATTGGTCACTCCTACCAATGCTGTCATAGACAGATGCAGCTGTAGACAGATTGGTGAGGTCAAGGTCAAAAAGGTTTTTCCATCTCTTGTTGGTTCTCCCACAACTTGTCGCAGTCCCTGCCTGGCAGCTATATCCTTTAGGACTCAGCCAGCTAAGTCAGTAGTGGTGCTATCAAGCCACTTTTAGTGATAGACACCGAAGTTTCCCACCCAGAGTACATTCTGTTCCTGTATTACTCTGAGTGCTTCTTTCAAGTGATGTTCAACATGGAGTACCGATTCATCCACTGAGAGAAGGCAGGAGGTGGCAATCAACAGGAGGTTTCCTTGCCCATGTTTGACCTGATGCCATGAGACTTCATGGGGGCCAGAGTCAATGCTGAGGGCTCCCAGGGCCACTCTATCCCGACTGTATACCTCTGAGCTGCCACCTCTGGTGATGGTGATGGAGGCCTTTGGGACATTGGCTGAAAGATGCAACTCTTGAGTATGACTATGTCGGGCTGTTGCTTGACTCTCTGTGGGACAGCTCTCCCAATTTTGGCACAATTCTCCAGATGTTTGTGCACAATCGACTGGGCTGTATGTGCCTTTGTAGTGTCCAATTCCTAATTCGATGCTGGGTGGTCCATCCTGTTTTATTATAATAGTTTTGTGCCATGGTTTGATGCAACTGAGTAACTTGCTAGGCCATTTCAGAGAACAGTTAAGAGTCCACCACTTTGATGTGGGCCTGGTGTTAATAGTAAGCCAGACTGGATAAGCATGGCAAATTTCCTTCTCTCATGAACAAAACTTTTTTTTAAATCACAGTCCAATAGTTTCATGGCCACCATTACCAATACTAGCCTTCTATTCCAGATTTATTTAATTAACTGAATTTAAATTTCCCGGCTGCTATGGTGGGATTTGAACTCATGTCTCCAGATCATTAGTACAGGCCTCTGGATTACTCATGTAGTAACATAACCATTATACTGCCATACTATAGAGAATCATTAGTAAGTATCAAAAGGAAATTGAAGAGAAACTTATTTACCAAAGGAGTAGTAAAGACAAATAGCGTAGGAGCAATTAAGAGTAAATTAGATAAACACTGGCAGGAGAAAGGAATACTGATATATGCTGATACAGTTAGATGAAGAGCGGTGGAAGGAGGCATAGATGCCGACAGAGGCCATTTGGGCCAAATGGCCTGTTTCTGTGCTGTAGACTTGATGTAACACTATGTGTCCTATCAAATCCTTTAATAATTTGAAAGTACCTCAATTATAACCCCCCATCCTTTTGTTTTCTATACTGGAGGGAACACAAACCTGACCTATGCAACCTGTCCTCATAATTTAGCTCTGTTGGCAAAAATATAATTCTGGTGAATCTGTGCTTCATCCTCTCTAAGGCCAGTATATCCTTCCTGAGGTGTGGTGCCCAAAATTGAATGCAGTACTCCAGATGTGCTCTAACAGGAGCTTTATAGAACTGCAGCATGATTTCTATCCCTTTGTACTCCAGCCTCCTTGAGATGAAGGCTGACATTCCATTTGCCTTTTTAATTCTTTTTTGTACCTGTCGCCAAGATTTTAGTGATTTTTGTACATGACCCCTACATGCCTCTGCTCCTCCACAGTTCCTAGTTCTTCACCAATTCAAAAATACCCTGATCTATCTTTCTTGGGTCCAAAGTGGATAGCCTTTCACATTGAACTTCATCTGCTGTAGTTTTGCTCACTCACTTAATCTATCAATGTTCCTTTGCAACTTTCTGCTTCCATCTATGCTACTTATTGTGCCTCCTGACCTGGTGTCATCAACAAACTTGGCTATCTATTCCTTATCTAAAGCATTGATAAATATAGTGAAATGCTGAGGTCCCAATACAGATCCCTGGGGGACACCACAGCCTGCCAATTGGAGTACATACCTAATCTCTCTACTCCGTCTCCTATCTCCTAACCAATTCCCCATCCTTGTCAAAAGGTTGCCTCCAGTTCCACATGCTTCCATTTTTCTTCATGGTCTCTTGTGTGGAACTTTATCAAATGTCTTCTGGAAGCCCATATAAATAACATCCATCAGCATTCCATTAGTGACCTCCTCACAAAATTCAACTAGGTTAATTAGACATGACCTACACTTTAGGCAGACGCAGCATGGGTTCATGAAGGGCAGGTCATGCTTGACAAATCTTTTGGAATTCTATGATGACATTACGAGCAAGGTGGACAATGGGGACCCAGTGGATGTGGTGTACCTAGATTTCCAAAAGGCCTTCGACAAGGTGCCGCACAAGAAGCTGCTGCATAAGATAAGGATGCATGGCGTTAGGGGTAAAGTATTAGCATGGATAGAGGATTGGTTGACTGACAGGAAGCAGAGAGTGGGGATAAATGAGTGCTATTCTGGTTGGCAATCAGTCACTAGTGGTGTGCCTCAGTGATTGGTGTTGGGACCGCAATTATTTACAATTTATATAGATGATTTGGAGTTGGGGACCACGTGTAGGGTGTCAAAGTTTGCAGATGACACTAAGACGAGTGGCAGAGCAAAGTGTGCCAATGACTGTGAAACTTTGCAGAGGAACATAGATACATTGAGTGAGTGGGCAAAGGTCTGGCAGATGGAATACAATGTTAATAAATGTGAAGTCATTCATTTCGGTAGGAGTAACAGTAAAAAGGATTATTACTTGAATGGTAAAAAGTTGCAGCATGCTGCTATGCAGAGGGACCTGGGTGTCCTTGTGCATGAATCGCCAGAAGGTTGGTCTGCAGGTACAGCAAGTAATTAGGAATGCAAATGGAATTTTGTCCTTCATTGCTAAAGGGATTGAGTTTAAAAGCAGATAGGTTATGTTGCAGCTGTATAAGGTACTGGTGAGGCTGCACCTGGGGTACTGTGTGCAGTTTTGGTCTCCTTACTTGAGAAAGGATGTACTGGCACTGGAGAGGGTGCAGAGGAGGTTCACTAGGTTGATTCCGGAGTTGAGGGGGTTGGCTTATGAGGAGAGACTGAGTAGATTGGGATTATATTCATTAGAATTCAGAAGAAACATATAAAATTATGAAGGGAATAGATAAGATACAAGTAGAGAGGATGTTTCCACTGGCAGGTGAAGCTAGGACAAGAGGGCATAGCCTCAAGATTAGAGGGAGCAGATTTAGGACTGAATTAAGAAGGAACTTCTTCACCCAGAGGGTTGTTAATCTGTGGAATTCCTTGCCCAGTGAAGTAGTTGACGCTTCTTCAGTAAACGTTTTTAAAGCTAAGGTAGATATCATTTTGAACAAAAAAGGAATTAAGGGATACGGTGAGAGCGCGGGTAAGTGGATCTGAGTCCACGAAAAGATCAGCCATGATCTTATTGAATGGCGGAGCAGGCTCGAGGGGCCGGACAGCCTACTCCTGCTCCTAGTTCTTATGATCTTATGATCTTATTTACAAATCCATGTCAACTCCCACTGATCAGTTCATATTTGTTCAGGTACTTGCTCACTCCATCCCCAATAACAGATGCTAGTTACTTCCCCACAACAGACGTTAGACTAGTAGGTCTATAATTTCTCTCCTACTCTTAAATTATGGAGTGACATTGGCAGTTTTCCAATTCAAGGGTACAATTTCTGAATCGAGAGGGGTTTGGAAGAGCATGTCTTCACCTATGTCTTTTAATTCACTGGGGTAGAAACTATCAGGTGCTGGAGATTTGTCTACATTCAGTTTCATTATTTATGGCTTCATTTACTTTTCAGTCCAAAGTCCTTGAAAGTATGCAATGGAATTTAATACACAAGTTAAAGTTTTAACCAATACAAATCCTAAAAATAAGTTAAATTAAATGCAATAGTTCTTGAGTTGCTGATGGCAAGTTTTAAAAAGAAAGTACAACTTGTTTCATTGCAATCATGTTTCTGAATTTCTTTATTTAAATTGGTATTGGATGAAAGGTGAATCTCTAATGGTCTATTTTGTTATGTTAAGACACTATTATCAGTTACTGCTACTTTACAGGAAAATTAAACTTAAAGAATTTCAAGAGCAGAATAGACAAGATTGCAGATATTAAAGAAAATGTGGAGACAATCAACTTCACTTGTAAAATATTCTTATATTGTGTACAAGCATTGTTAATGATCAATGTGAATCAATGATAAATGTAATCAAAATTGCAACTTTTATGAAAAACAAAATGGATAATTTCAATTTATGGATTATAATAACACAATGGTATCTTTGTAAAAGTTTGTCATTGGAGAGGCTTTTGGAATGAATTAAATCATTTTTATTGATGAAATGTTTTGAGACATAGATGATACAAGCATGCTACTATAACAGTAAGCACAAGGGTGGGTATCAAATTAAACCAGCCTCTAATGAGACTGGAGATTATGAATAATTTATTTTGCTACAGAGTACTGGATATTTAAGTAGCAGTGCATTAAAAAATAACTAAATATCTGATTTGGACATTGGATTGAAAATTTTAAAGTTAAGTATAGACGGAATCATTCGTAAAACGGAGACAATACCATGGTTCCTTCTCTGATTGTGTATATACCTGCTAAGAAATGCAATTAGATGAAGTTGAATAATGTAAGTTACAATGTTGGTTAAATATTTAGGAATTTTACTCAATAATGGGACCATGGGGAGAAATTCTTCCAGAATCTTCCAAAGACTGTACACTGAGAGGAGTCCACAGTGGAACAAATTGTTCATCGTTGAAGAAACTGTATGCTTAAAATGGAAATTCACATGCAAATTATCATGTCTTAGGCAGTCAATAAGCTAGCTGAAATCATGAATCGGAAGGATATGAAGAAAGACCATGGCAGACGTGGAACTGACACTGACGTTCGTAAAAAAGAAAAAGAAAATCGAAAACTGCAATTGGAGCTGAGGTCAGAACGGGAAAAGTTATCACAAATGATGATCAAGTACCAGAGAGAGCTCAATGAAATGCAAGCGGTAAGATTATGCTTGAAGTTTGCTGTGCAGGCAGAGATAGAAATTTTTGCTACTCAAGAACACAATTGTTCAAAATGTTTGCCTTTAGGTGAAATGTACAGGTGCTGTCCATATTCATAGCAGTACTTGGATTTTGGATGCTGTTGATTTAATTATAATGACCTCTAATAATAAGTCAGTAGTCTAAGTTTTCACTAATTTGTTGGATTTAGTTCTACAGATGCAGCCCAAAATATAGGAAAATAGTCAAAATTTTAAACCCTTAAATGTGGACAGTTTGCTCTATAGTTGCAAACTGTCCTGTTTTGTTAATTTTCTGGGTTTGAAAATTTAAAAAAAATTGAAGGGCTAGTTCTCAAAATGGTCTATAGTTTTCATCAAATTGTAATTTTCAAATCCCAAAAGCATTTTTGGAATTGTATGCTCCAAATGGCTGATGGCTGTGATTAATCTCCCTTGCAGTTTGCTGTAATTATTTTCTTGCTTCTCCCAACCTAGTAAAACACCCACTTACTGTAAATAGTTCCATGCAGTTGCCCGGGGGAAAAACAACTTGCCCAAGGAAAGTATGAAGGTATGAGGGGCAAATTGGCTGAGGTAGATTGGGAAGATACATTAAAAGGTATGACAGTGCACAAGCAATGGATAGTCTTCAACAAATTATTAAATAGTTCACAGCAACTTTACATTCCTTTAAGATACAAAAATCCCAAAAGTAAAGGCAGTCAACCGTGGCTAACTAAGGAAGTTAAGGATTGTATAAGATTAAAAGAAAAGGCTTATATATTAGCCAGAAATAGTAGTAAACCTGAGGATTGGGAGGACTTTAGAATACAGAAAAGAAGGACCAAGAAACTGATAAAGAAAGGAAGAATAGAATATGACTGTAAACTAGCAAAAACATAAAACGGACTGTAAAAGCTTCTATCGGTAAATAAAAAGGAACGTTTGGCTAAGACAAATGTGGGTGCATTATAGGCAGATTCAAGAGAATTTGTAATGGGAAATAGAGAAATGACAGAGAAGCTAAATGATTACTTGTGTCTGTCTTCACTGAGGAAGATACAAGAAATCTCCCAGAATTAGAGATCCAAGGGATTAGGGAGAATGAGGAATTGAAGGAAATTAGTAATGGTAAGAAGGTTGTATCGGAGAAATTAATGGGGCTGAAGGTTGATAAGTCCCTGGGACCTGATATTCTATATCCCAGAGTGTTGAAAGAGGTAGCTATGGAGATAGTGGAGACATTAGTGATCATCTTTCAAAATTCTATAGATTCTGGAATGATTCCTGCAGATTGGAAGGTAGCAAATGTCACCCCACTATTTCAGAAGGGAGGGAAAGAGAAAACAGGGAACTACAGACCTTGTTAGCCTTATATCAATAGTAGGAAAAATGCTAGAATCTATTCTAAAGGATGTGACAATTGGATAATAATGATCTGATTGGGCACAGCCAACATGAATTTATGAATGGGAAATCATGTTTGACGAGCCTGTTGGAGTTTTTTGAGGATGTTACTAACAGAGTTGATAAAGGGGAGTTGGTGATATTTGGATTTTCAGAAGGCTTTTGATAAAGTCCCCGCAGGAGGTTGGTTAGCAAAATTAAAGCAAATGGGATAGGAAGTAATATACTGGCATGGATTAAGGATTGGTTAACAGGCAGAAAATAGAGAGTAGGAATAAACGGGTCATTCTTGTGTTGGCAGGCGGTGACTAGTGGGGTACCGCAAGGATCAGTATTTGGACCCCCCCTATTCACAATATATATCAATGATTTGGATGTGGGGACCAAATGTAATTTTCCAAGTTTGCAGATGACACAAAACTAAGTGGAAATGTGTGTTGTGAGGAAGATGCAAAGCAGCTTCAAGGGGATTTGGACAGACTTAGTGAGTGGGCAAGAATGTGGCAGATGGAATATAAAGTGGAAAAATATGAGGTTATCCATTTTGCTGGGAGGAATAGATGTGCAGGGTATTTCTTAAATGTTAAGAGATTAGAAAGTGTAGGTGTACAAAGGGACCTGGGTTTCCTTGTCAGTAATTCACTGAAAGCTAGCATGCAGGTGCAGCAAGCAATTAGGAAGGCTAATGGTATGTTAGCCTTTATTGCAAGAGGATTTGAGTACAGGAGTAGTGAAGTCTTGCTTCAATTGTATAGAACCTTGGTTAGACTGCACCTGGAGTACTGTGCAGTCTTGGGAAGGATATTACCTTAGGAAGGATATTATTGCCATAGAGGGAGTGCAACAAAGGTTCACCAGCTTTGTTCCCAAGATGGCAGGACTGTCCTATGAAGAGAAATTGGGGAAACTGGGCCTGTATTCTCTCGAGTTTCGAAGAATGAGAGGTGATCTCATTGAAACCTACAAAATACAAAGGGATAGACAGGGTAGATGCAGCTAAGATGCTTCCCCTGATTGGGGAGTCTAGAACCAGGAGACACAATTTCAAAATAAGGGGGAAGCCACTTAGGGCAGTGATGAGGAGAAATTTCTTTACTCAGAGGGTTGTGACTCTTTGGAATTTTCTACCCCAGAGGGCTGTGGAAGCTCAGTCATTGAGTATGTTTAAAGTCGAGATTGACAGATTTCTAAATATCAATGACATAAAGGGATATGGGGATAGTGTGGGAAAAAGGCATTGAAGTGGGTGATCAGCCATGATCATATTGAATGGCGGAGCAGGCCTACTCCTCCTATGTTCGAGCTGGGAATGAATCACTTGAAAGGCTTTAGCCTTCAAGATGGGAATCTGATACTTGTGCTGTATCACTTCAGATTAAGTAAGATAAGCACTCAGAAAAACAGTTTAACCCAACTTTTGAATGCTACTTAGCTTAAGAATGTGATTTGCTTAAATAATTGCTGTGCATTACATGTGTTACAACTGCGGCAGGAGCAATACACTGTAAATTCAGTCCTGTCACTCCACAGGTCCCAGCATATTAAGTTTTCACACCCAGTCGGAAAACAGCCAAATTAAACACTCTCGTAACCCCCAGAATAAAACAAACCAAACCAGGTATCTTTAGACAACAACAGATTAACTATTTATTTAAAAAAAACTAAATCTTAAACATTATTAAGATAAATCTGTCTGAAGACCTTATAACTTCTTATTTTAACCTAACTCCAGCATTCACACACACACACGCAAAAAACACTAACAGTTAACCAGTTTTAAAAGTTGGAGTTTTTAAAAATTAGCTGTCTCAAGAATAAATAAAATGAAGTCTTTTTGTGTTATGTTCCTGGTGGATGAGGTCTTCTAATGTGAAAAATAATCAAAAGTCACTCGAAGTCTTCATGTGGATTTGATGAAAATAGTCCTTCAGTAGATAGCATTCAACTCTTCGGCTGCAGCAAGCATTAAACAGTTCTTTGAAAGGTGAGCACAGCAATACAAATGTTTTCTTGAAAAAGAAGGCTTTTCTTCTTAGGGAATTAACTTGACTTGTAGCTCCTTGTAGAATTTTTGCTGAGAGGAAATAGACAGCTTTCTTCTCTTCAGTTCACCTTGCTGGAGAGTCTCTCAGAACTAGTTTCAGCCAGTTTCTACCAGTTCCCCACACAGCCAAGAGGAAACATTACCATGTGACCTCTCTCTCTCCTGCTGTTGCCCAGGGTAACACAAATGCAGCTGCTGCACACTGGGTCTCAGAAATTCCAGAATGTTCTCTCCCTTAAAGGTGCACTGTTTTTAGACAGAGTCTTAAAGGCACACACACTGTTTTTAATCCGAGGAGAAAAATAATTACAAGTCCGTGACACGTGGTTAAGGAGAAGTCATAGTTGCAGCCTCAAACTAGTGAGGAACATTGGTATGATATTGGTGGAAGTAGTTTTGGAGTGATTAAAATGATGTATATGTATTTCCTTAGCAAATATGCATTATTACAGATTACTATTACATTTGATGTGTCCTTTACTGTATTCTGTTTCTAGTTAGTAGCGTATTACTTGATGTAATCCGAGCAATTTCTCGTCCACGCAGAAAATCATAAATTACTGGGCAAAGAAAATATCTGGCATTAACAAATTTGATCATTATTTATTTTGTGTAGTCTATGTGTAACATGTAGTAAGTGGAAATTCCATAATGTAGTCAGTAGGAACTCCTATTTCCTTCCTCCTCTCTTCTCCATCCGCTGTCCCCGCACCACCCCCACGCTGCACCCATATGTCCGCACATAGAAATGCACACATTACTCCATTCTTCTTAATATTAGTGTAAAAAATAATTGTATCTTATTAGTACTATAATATGAGTTCAGGTGGAGAACAAGCGCATCATTCAGTCAGCTGGTAACAATGAGGTGAGATAAGAATAAAAACAGTACTTGTATAACAGGAATTTAGCTAGAGTAGGACTGATGAAGAAGGAGGAACATAGTGGTTTCATTGAAATTTAAGTTGTTAGGAATATAAACTTAAATGTAAGTTCACTAAAATTTATAGTGAGAATGGCAACTCAGGAAGGAACAATGAAGCACAATGTTTTAATATACAAGGGGAAGAAAAGACGGTGTCCAAAATATTTTCAACCCACCCACCCCATACACATACATATCATACTGCTTTACTAAGCAGTAAATAATGCAAGCAAAAATGTTTTATTTTATTTATTTAGAGATACAGCACTGAAACAGGCCCTTCGGCCCACCGAGTCTGTGCAGACCAACAACCACCCATTTATACTAATCCTACATTAACCCCATATTCTCTACCACATCCCCACCATTTTCCTACCACCTACCTATACTAGGGGCAATTTACAATGTCCAATTTACCTATCAACCTGCAAGTCTTTGGCTGTGGGAGGAAACCGGAGCACCCGGCGGAAACCCACGCAGACACAGGGAGAACTTGCAAACTCTGCACAGGCAGGACCCAGAACTGAACCCGGGTCGCTGGAACTGTGAGGCTGCGGTGCTAACCACTGTGCCGCCCAATGTGTGGGATTATGAGATTATTTGAGGTTAAGATCTTTGAACTTGATGGAGCTGAAGACAATAAGACATATCGTGGGGGGAGGGAGAGAGGTTTCTGGAAGAACAGCCAGAGAGCAGTAAACCTGGTGAGAGATAGGGACCTAGCAGTGGTAGAGAAAAGAGAGTGGTGGCTATCCACAGCTCAGCGAAAGCTAGGAAGGACAGGCTAGAGCAGGAACTTCGATAGTAAATTGCCTTCTCCCAACAACTTTGAAGCACTGACTTCCTGTAAGGAGGATGGTGACTCTGGGTAGGATCAGGATATGATTGCAATAGCACTAAAAATGCATGCGATGCCTTGAGGAAGGTGGGGTAAGAATTAGCGATTTAGTTCGGAATGCAGTAATTATTGACTTAATAGTTAAGTGGGTGGATACTTTTGCAATCCACGTTGAGAACCATAGATGCTTTGTTGCCTCCAGAGTGCTAGGGTAAGGGACATTTCGGAAAGACTACAGAAGATTATATAAGGTAAGGGAGAACAGCCAACATTTGTGGTTCACATAGGGGGCAATGATCTAGTAAAAGGACTTAAGTCCTGAAAAATGACTTTCGGAAATTGGGAAACAGGTTTGAAAAGGGGACTCTGAAGATGGTAATCTCTGGATTACTGCACCAGTCATGCTCTAGAGTTCAGAATAGCATACAGTAGGAATAAAAGTAAAAGCAAATTGACCAGTTCTAAGCAAGATAAAGAATGAGTTGCTGTCCTGGACAAAGAAATAAGGGGAATAGAATAGGTTGAAACAAGAGTTCATTGTGGGAAATAAACAGAGAATTAGAAGTGGTTATTTCAGGAAGATACAGATTTAATAGTACCATCAGAAACTTCATTACTAACTGAACAGAAGTAGAAAATAAACAGTTTAGGTGCCTGGAGGTGGGTACCCAGTGGCGGGGGGGTGGGGGGCCAGCATGCCAGGCAGGCCTCGAGGCTCACCATGCCTGCCTGGGTGCAGGAGGAACAGCCACCGACTGCCCTGTAGAGGTGTTCTTTCTGCCTGCACCCACCCCCACCCAAGCCACTCACAGCTTTGAGAGCCCGCCCACCGCCCTTAATTGGATGGCGAACCTGTCTGCAGGACATGAATTGGCGGCTCTGGGGAAAATCACAGGTGATTTGGCACCTGGAAACAGTCTTGACCTCTCCTGCCCCTGGAGGGAAAATCCAGTCGAGGATTTCAGACAGACTCAATATAGTTACCGACCAAAGATTTTTGAAAAAAGGATTGTTACATGAGTGGATTCATACGACAGAACCTTAATTTTGGAGGAGAAGTAGAAGAGATTCATGCATAAAGCAGGAGATAAGAGGGATAGGAGATTTTAATTACATACTTATTTGGGCAGATAGGGAATAAATGGAGAAAAGAGAATGTGTGCAGGAATCCTCTCTCCAGCATTGCTGGATCTAGTTGAGTAGCTAAGTAGATGAATTAAATGTGGATGACTACGTTATCTACAATAACGTAAGATCGAAGGTCTGAATGGAAACTGAAGAATAATTACAAAAACAAAGGCAACAGATTGGAATTGGGCAGATTTTAGAAAGATGAGTGAATGAGCTAGCTGAGGTGAGGTGGGGTAAAAGGAGATTGCAAAACAGATTGGAGATCAAATATTTGCCATTTAAAAAAGGAAGATCACTTCAACTTTCAGAATTGTGTGGATAAATAGAGGTAGAAACGAAGTTGCCCATGGTGCTATAAAAAGAGAATATCAAAAAAATAAAGAATTTGAGGGAAACAAGAGAGGATAGGGAGAAAATCTCTGAGAATAGTAAAGTGTTCTATAAATATTATAGTGAAACAAAACTGTTAAATATGAGATAGGTCCCTGAGGAGAAAATTAGCGGATAAACAGAAATTGGCAGGGTAGCTAACAAATAATTTGTTTGAGTGTTTTCCTTTAGCTTCTGTGAAATATCTTAGGACTTGTTTTTTTCTGCATTAAAGTTACTATATAAATGCAAGTTGTTACAGAAGGAAAGAATAAGAGTAGGAGTTAAGGGTGTGGTTCTGTCTACAATTCTATCTAGAATTCTGTCTAGAGTTCTGTCCCACACAGTTCTGTTCTGGAATCTTCTCTGTTCATTGTGTACACCAATGACTTGGATATAGAACTGGAGGGAGTGGTGTCCAAATTTGTAGAACATAATAATTCTTTTGGGCCTCCTTATCTCGAGAGACAATGGATACGCGCCTGGAGGTGGTCAGTGGTTTGTGAAGCAGCGCCTGGAGTGGCTATAAAGGCCAATTCTGGAGTGACAGGCTCTTCCACAGGTGCTGCAGAGAAATTTGTTTGTTGGGGCTGTTGCACAGTTGGCTCTCCCCTTGCGCCTCTGTCTTTTTTCCTGCCAACTACTAAGTCTCTTCGACTCGCCACAATTTAGCCCTGTCTTTATGGCTGCCCGCCAGCTCTGGCGAATGCTGGCAACTGACTCCCACGACTTGTGATCAATGTCACACGATTTCATGTCGCGTTTGCAGACGTCTTTATAACGGAGACATGGACGGCCGGTCATAACATAATAACAGAACATAATAAAATAGGAGCAAAAGTAAATGATTCTGAGGGCCAAAGGAGGCTGCAAGATGGTGAAATGGGCAATAAAGAGGGAGATGGAATTCCAACATTCCAACAAGGGCGAAAGGTAAGGGAACCAATAACAGGGCTCCTTGGATGATGTGGGAGATAGAGATTATGATTGAAAAAAAAAGAGGGTGTATCATGCATGTCAGGTGAATTCTTCAAGTATTAGCGCGCCATCGCTTTGAACTCTGCCTTCCGAAACGGAAGTGCCATCCAGGAGCCCCCGCGATATTACATATGGGGGCTCATTTAAATGGAGGGGGCGGAGTGGCTGCCCCCAATGACTTGTAGGGGGTGGCTGCCTGTCCCCAGCAACGTCTGGCGCCATTTTTAAAGGCCTTTAAGCCCTTAGAATAAATTGTAATTTTTAAAGGTACATAAATTGAATTTTTTTTATTAATAAAGATGTGGAGGCCCTTCCCCACCCCCCCCCCCCCCCGCCATGGTCATTTAATTAACACTTATTGTCAAAAATATTCCCTTCCCAAACTTTCCCCTCCCCCAACCTTCTAACATTTGGTCTCTAACCCCTTCCCACCATTCACACAACCATTTAAATTTGTTTTCCCCGCACCCCCACCCCTCCCACCGTGAGAAGTTTATTCCTTTCCCCCCCCCCCCCCCCCACTCATCCAGGTTCTTGCCTCGGAACTCCATACGGAGTTCCAAAGGCACGCAAAACATGAATGGAGGCCGTAAAATTGGTGTGGGACGGCTGCTGCCTGCAGGTAAGTACATTTACATATTAATGTTAATTTAAATATGCAGACAAAGCACCCGCCACTAGGCAGCGAGGTGGGGGGCGCACAGAGGCCCCACCCCCCCCCCCCCCGCCACCGGTAATGTGCAGCGGGCCCTTTCTGATGTCGCGGGTCGAGGGAGACCCGCTCAGAATTTTACCGGTCCCCGCGACGCGACCCACAGCATCAAGGAGCTGGTATAATTCCGCCCCAGGCCATATACAATAAATTGAAAGGGGAGGTGAAGAGGAAAATTAGACTGGCAAAGTGAGAATAGAATGGCAGTCAACATAAAATGGAACCCAAAAATCTTCTACCGGCAAGTAAATAGTAAGCGGGTAGTAAAAGGTGGAGTGGGGCCTATTGGGGACAAAGAGGATAATATATGCTCAGAGGTGCATGGCAAGGCTAATATACATAATGAGTACTTTGCATAAGTGTTCACTAAGGAAGTGGAATCTGACAAAATATCGGGAGAAGTGGAGAGAGGCAATGGATAGGGTAAAAATTGAGAGAGGGGAGGTCCTAAAAAGTCTGGCTATGCTTTGGGTAGATCAATCACTTGGTCTGGATGGCTTGCATCTTAGATTGCTAAAGTAGTGCGGATGGAGATAGCAGAAGGGCTTGCCATAATTTTCCAATCTTCCTTCGATACAGGTGAGGTGCCAGAGGATTGGAAAGTGGCAAATGTTAAACCCTTATTCAAGAAAGTGTGCACGGACAGTCCTAGCAACTACAGGCCAGTTAGTTTAACATCAGTGGTGGTTAAGATTTTAGAAACAATAATCAGAGAAAAAAATCAACACTCTTGGAGAGGTTTGATTCACTTGAGGGTAACCAGCACAGATTTGTAAAAGGCTTGACGACTCTAATTGATTTTTTTGATGATGTAACAGAGAAGGTTGATGAAGGAAATGTGGTGGATGCTGTTTATATGGATTTGAGAAAGTGTTTGATGATTTCTTTGGCCTCCTTGTCTCGAGAGACAATGGGTAAGCGCCTGGAGGTGGTCAGTGGTGTGTGGAGCAGCGCCTGGAGTGGCTGTAAGGGCCAATTCTAGAGTGACAGGCTCTTCCACAGGTGCTGCAGAAAAATTTGTTTGTCGGGGCTGTTACACAGTTGGCTCTCCCCTTGCGCCTCTGTCTTTTTTTCCTGCCAACTGCTAAGTCTCTTCGACTCGCCACACTTTAGCCCCGCCTTTATGGCTGCCCGCCAGCTCTGGCGAACGCTGGCAACTGACTCCCACGACTTGTGATCAATGTCACAGGACTTCATGTCGCGTTTGCAGACGTCTTTAAAGCGGAGACATGGACGGCTGGTGGGTCTGATACCAGTGGCGTGCTCGCTGTACAATGTGTCTTTGGGGATCCTGCCATCTTCCATGCGGCTCACATGGCCAAGCTATCTCAAGCGCCGCTGACTCAGTAGTGTGTATAAGCTGGAGATGTTGGCCACCTCGAGGACTTCTGTGTTGGAGATATGGTCCTGCCACCTGATGCCAAGTATTCTCCGGAGGCAGCGAAGATGGAATGAATTGAGACGTCGCTCTTGGCTGACATACGTTGTCCAGGCCTCGCTGCCATAGAGCAAGGTACTGAGGACACAGGCTTGATACACTCGGACTTTTGTGTTCCATGTCAGTGCGCCATTTTCCCACACTCTCTTGGCCAGTCTGGACATAGCAGTAGAAGCCTTTCCCATGCGCTTGTTGATTTCTGCATCTAGAGACAGGTTACTGGTGATAGTTGAGCCTAGGTAGGTGAACTCTTGAACCACTTCCAGAGCATGGTCGCCAATATTGATGGATGGAGCATTTCTGACATCCTGCCCCTTGATGTTCATTTTCTTGAGGCTGATGGTTAGGCCAAATTCATTGCAGGCGGCCGCAAACCTGTCGATGAGACTCTGCAGGCACTCTTCAGTGTGAGATGTTAAAGCAGCATCGTCAGCAAAGAGGAGTTCCCTGATGAGGACTTTCCGTACTTTGGACTTCGCTCTTAGACGGGCAAGGTTGAACAACCTGCCCCCTGATCTTGTGTGGAGGAAAATTCCTTCTTCAGAGGACTTGAACGCATGTGAAAGCAATAGGAGAAGAAAATATCAAAAAGTGTGGGTGCGAGAACACAGCCCTGTTTTACGCCACTCAGGATAGGAAAGGGGTCTGATGAGGAGCCACCATGTTGAATTGTGCCTTTCATATTGTCGTGGAATGAGGTGATGATACTTAGTAGCTTTGGTGGACATCCAATCTTTTCTAGTAGTCTGAAGAGACCACGTCTGCTGACGAGGTCAAAGGCTTTGGTGAGATCAATGAAAGCAATGTAGAGGGGCATCTGTTGTTCGCGGCATTTCTCCTGTATCTGACGAAGGGAGAACAGCATGTCGATGGTCGATCTCTCTGCGCGAAAGCTACACTGTGCCTCAGGGTAGACGCGCTCGGCCAGCTTCTGGAGCCTGTTTAGAGCGACTCGAGCAAAGACTTTCCCCACTATGCTGAGCAGGGAGATTACACGGTAGTTGTTGCGGTCACCTTTGTTTTTATGGAGGGTGATGATATTGGCATCGCACATGTCCTGAGGTACTACTCCCTCATCCCAGCACAGGCATAGCAGTTCATGTAGTGCTGAGAGTATAGCAGGTTTGGCGCTCTTGATTATTTCAGGGGTAATGTTGTCCTTCCCAGGGGCTTTTCCGCTGGCTAGAGAATCAATGGCATCACTGAGTTCCGATTTTGTTGGCTGTATGTCCATGACTGGTAGAGGCTGGGCTGCGTTGAGGGCAGTCTCAGTGACAACATTCTCCCTGGAGTACAGTTCTAGGTAGTGCTCAACCCATAAGGTACCACATAAAAGGCTGGTTAGCAAAATTGAGGCTCATGGAATAAGAGGGTCAGTGTCCAATTGGATAAAAACATTAGCTGATGGACAGAAAACAGTAACTCAGAGTAAATAGTTGTTTTTTCAGACTGGAGGATGGTGAACAGTGGTGTTCCCCAAGGATCAGCGTTGGGATCTCTGTTCTTTTGGTATATATAAATGACTTGGATCTTGGAATACAGAGTAGAATCTCTAAATTTGCTGATGACACCAAACGTGGAGGTATGGCAAACAGTGAGGATGATGTGCACCACCTGCAACAGGACTAGTAGGCTAGCAGAATGGGCAGAGAGGTGGTAGATGGAATTTAATACTGACGAGTGTGAGGTGATGCATTTTGGCAGAAGGAATAGAGAGAGGAAATATATACTTAATGACATAGTTCTAAAGAGTGTGCAGGAACAGAGGGATCTGGGGGTGCATGTGCATATATCTTTGAAGGTGGCAGGACATATTGAGAGAGTGGTTAGTAAAGCATATGGGATCTTGAGTTTCATAAACAGAGGCATTGAGTACAAAAGCAATGAAGTTATGCTGAACCTTTATAAAGCTCTGGTAAGGCCCCAACTAGACTATTGCATCCAGTTCTGTCCACCACACTGTAGGAAGGATGTGAGTCCTTGAGAGGGTGCAGAGGAGATTTATCAGAATGATTCCAGGGATAGGGGAATTTTAGTTACAAGGTTAGGTTGGAAAAACTGGGATTGTTCTTGGAACAAAGGAGATTGAGGGGAAATTTAATAGAAGTGCACAAGATATGACAGGCTTAGATAAGTTCGACAAGGTAAAACTGTTCCCATTAACTAATGATACAAGGACTAGGGGACACAGATTGAAGGATTTGGGCAAGAGATGCAAGGGGAAATATGAGGAAGAACTTTTTTACGCAGTGGGTGGTAATGACCTGGAATTCACTGCCCACAAAGCTGGTGGAAGCGGAGACAATCAATGGCTTTAAAAGGAAATTGAATAGCCAGGTGAAGGGAGTAGACTTGCAGGGCTAGGGGGATCGAGTGGGGGTGTGGGACTGACTGAATAGCTCCGTGGAAAGCCAGCATGGACTCGATGGGCCGAATGGCCGCCTCCTGTGCCACAAATGATTGCATGATTCAATGTGAGATTGTACATTTTTGTTTACTTTTTAAATAAGGTTCATTGGGGAAAGATGGGAAAGAGGAGAGGGACATGATGGATGTTGAGGTTAGGGACAGATGTTTGATTACTCTAAGTCAAATCGGCATAAGGAGGGAGGAAATGTTGGGTATTCTAAAAGGCATTAAGGTGGACAAGTCCCCAGGTCCGGATGGGATCTATCCCAGGTTACTGAGGGAAGCGAGAGAGGAAATAGCTGGGGCCTTAACAGATATCTTTGCAGCAACCTTAAACACGGGTGAGGTCCCGGAGGACTGGAGAATTGCTAATGTTGTCCCCTTGTTTAAGAAGGGTAGCAGGGATAATCCAGGTAATTATAGACCGGTGAGCCTGACGTCAGTGGTAGGGAAGCTGCTGGAGAAGATACTGAGGGATAGGATCTATTCCCATTTGGAAGAAAATGGGCTTATCAGTGACAGGCAACATGGTTTTGTGCAGGGAAGGTCATGTCTTACCAACTTAATAGAATTCTTTGAGGAAGTAACAAAGTTGATTGATGAGGGAAGGGCTGTAGATGTCATATACATGGACTTCAGTAAGGCGTTTGATAAGGTTCCCCATGGTAGGCTGATGGAGAAAGTGAAGTCGCATGGGGTCCAAGGTGTACTAGCTAGATGGATAAAGAACTGGCTGGGCAACAGGAGACAGAGAGTAGCAGTGGAAGGGAGTTTCTCAAAATGGAGACGTGTGACCAGTGGTGTTCCACAGGGATCCGTGCTGGGACCACTGTTTGTGATATACATAAATGATTTGGAGGAAAGTATAGGTGGTCTGATTAGCAAGTTTGCAGACGACACTAAGATTGGTGGAGTAGCAGATAGTGAAGGGGACTGTCAGAGAATACAGCAGAATATAGATAGATTGGAGAGTTGGGCAGAGAAATGGCAGATGGAGTTAAATCAGGGCAAATGTGAGGTGATGCATTTCGGAAGATCCAATTCAAGAGTGAACTATACAGTAAATTTATGGGCAACGCAGTGGTTAGCACCGCAGCCTCACAGCTCCAGCGACTCGGGTTCAATTCTGGGTACTGCCTGTGTGGAGTTTGCAAGTTCTCCCTGTGTCTGCGTGGGTTTCCTCCGGGTGCTCCGGTTTCCTCCCACATGCCAAAGACTTGCAGGTTGATAGGTTAATTGGCCATTATAAATTGCCCCTAGTATAGGTAGGTGGTAGGGAAATATAGGGACAGGTGGGGATTAGTGTAGGATTAGTATAAATGGGTGGTTGATGGTCGGCACAGACTCGGTGGGCCGAAGGGCCTGTTTCAGTGCTGTATCTCTAAACTAAATGGAAAAGTCCTGGGGAAAATTGATGTACAGAGAGATTTGGGTGTTCAGGTCCATTGTTCGCTGAAGGTGGCAACGCAGGTCAATAGAGTGGTCAAGAAGGCATACGGCATGATTTCCTTCATCAGACGGGGTATTGAGTACAAGGGTTGGCAGGTCATGTTACAGTTGTTTAGGACTTTGGTTCGGCCACATTTGGAATACTGCGTGCAGTTCTGGTTGCCACATTACCAAAAGGATGTAGATGCTTTGGAGAGGGTGCAGAGGAGGTTCAGCAGGATGTTGCCTGGTATGGAGGGCGCTAGCTATGAAGAGAGGTTGAGTAGATTAGGATTATTTTCATTAGAAAGACGGAGGTTGAGGGGGGACCTGATTGAGGTGTACAAAATCATGAGAGGTATAGACGGTGGATAGCAAGAAGCTTTTTCCCAGAGTGGGGGATTCAATTACTAGGGTCACGAGTTCAAAGTGAGAGGGGAAAAGTTTAGGGGGGATATGCGTGGAAAGTTCTTTACGCAGAGGGTGGTGGGTGCCTGGAACGCGTTGCCAGCGGAGGTGGTAGACGCGGGCACGATAGCGTCTTTTAAGATGTATCTAGACAGATACATGAATGGGCAGGAAGCAACGAGATACAGACCCTTAGAAAATAGGCGACATGTTTAGATAGAGGATCTGGATCGGCGCAGGCTTGGAGGGCCGAAGGGCCTGTTCCTGTGCTGTAATTTTCTTTGTTCTTTGTAGAAGAACAGGGAGATTCGGGAGTTCAGGTTCACAACTTAAAAACAACACCTCAACTTAATAAGAATATTTGGAGTTTTATGATTCAGTGACCAAAAGATTTGGAACTTGGGATTAGGGCTACAGCTCATTTGCAAAATTAACACCGACATGGACCTCTTGCGCTAAATGATCTCTTTCCACATTGCAATTCTATGTCAATTGGATAAATATTTGAAGCAGAGGCACATACAGAGCCCTGGGGAGAGAGCAGGGCATTGGAATTGGATTTGGGGATTGATCCAGCAGAAACACATTGGGCCGAATGGCAACTTCCTGTGCTGAACAATTCTATGTTTCTGTGCCCATTCTACTGATAAACACACAAAGCAGTACTACCATATAAGGCCAAAATTCCATTGGTGTGCAACCTGATATTTTTTTGACAATTTGAAGCATGTAACTCAGTTTTTTTTCCATGAAAATAGTAGGGCCTGCAAAATTGAGAGCAGAAGGCATTCTTAGAAATGAGACAGCAATTAAAAATGATCTGGAAAGTTTTATGAATGTTGAAATGAAAATTTGGGTATTTTTAATAGCTCTACAGTTGTACTTGAGTTTTTTTTAAAGGATTTGCGAGTATTAATAAGTATAATTCACCTGTCCGACATTGATCTTCCAACAGCAAATTGCAGATGAAAGCCAGGTGCGAATTGAGCTGCAGATGGCACTAGACAGCAAAGACAGCGATATTGAACAACTTCGTTCTCAGCTGCTGGTGGGACTTGATACTACTAGTATTGGCAGTGGGCCTGGTGATGCAGAAGCAGATGATGGATTTCCTGGTAAGTATGTTTTTTTTTCCCAAAAGAGACTTATTATCTTTGGGTACTTGAAATAATTACTGTTCATAGTTTGACTAATTGTTCTATTAAAATATAGCCAATGTCTTAGTGAAAGCCTAACAATTGGAATTAATGTTCACTTTCTTTGGGAAGAAAATTATAGTCAAGAAAGATATTTAATGTATTTTGGTTATTTTACATTTTTCTCATTCGTTTCTGGTTACTTTTATAACGTATTGTTTTGGCCCCAAGAAATTGGTAGTACTTTTTGAATTTCTGTTTTGCTGTCCCATAATAATTTATTAAACATTGCTTATCTTCTGACTTACTAATAGTGCAGAAGCCAGGACGTTAATACACTGGAGAGGATTTGAAAAGCAATAAGATTGATACTTGGTGTTGGGACTTGTAGAAGGGCTTGTGGAGCTGAATGCATTTCACTGGAGGAGAATAGGTTCAGGTGATGCAGAAGGCACTAAATACTGAGAGTTGTGGATAACGTTGATGTGATCAGGCTAATTTGCCTTTGAGTGAGAGGAGCAAAACTGGAGGGCATAGGATCAAAGTCAGTGAGATTAAAGAAATTTGAAGGCATTTTTCTTTCCTATAAAATAGTGAAAATATAGATTCGACCTCTGTTGGAGACATTTGATGTGGCAATTAATTGTCTCCCAAAGATAAAGAATAAATATCTGGGTGGGTATAGGACTGGGTATTGTAGGAATGGGTAAAGGGCTATTTTAAAGTATGGTACTTACTGTGGCAGGAGAAGACCTATGATCTTATTAGCCTGTCCATTAATCCCTTTCTTGCTTTAACTGCTACGGTAGCATTAATCTCTCTGTAAATTATCTCGACTACGAAAGTGTTGATACTATAAGAAAAATAAACAGTTCAGAATATGAGTCCATAAGCACAGTATTTTGGACTGTTTAGTTGATGGTGTATCTTGTCTCCAAGAGTGGTTATCTGATGGCAATGGACTGGGACATCATAGTTCTGGTGATTCCGGGTTTCAGGGATTAGGTGTGTTCAAGATTCAGAGCAGCAGGCAAAGATTAAATAGTGAAATTTTGGGGATGGAATTCTGGAATTTTCCTTTCTTATTTTTGAGGATCAGACATTATTTGGAACCTTACCTCAGGAAATTAAATTTTTGCGGTATCGTTTCTAATAGGATGGATGGTACAGACTGAATAAAAGGAGTAGGCATTTGACAGGAGATGACATTTCCTTGCTTATCCCTTATTTAAACCACTGTTAGAGTTTTTAATCTGCATCAGTTAGTGAGTACTAGAGTGCTTCATATTTTGGGAAACGGGGTGAAATGGCCTGATGTGCCTTACAACATCAGAAGTCTCCTATAGATTATGAAGAGGCAATGAAAGTTTTGGGGCCACCTGATCTATACTGGTTTGCCCTTCTTGCTCAAAATGAAAGCTATTGCTTTCTGCAGTAGGGAGCATAAGAAAAGTAGTTGTGAAACTAAACAAAAATGGTATCCAGAATTAAACAACTGCAAAGATTTTCGACAAACAGCACCTTTTCACTGTTGCTCAAATTAGAAATCATTGTGAGATTGGGACTAAATACATAAAGTATGCAACAATTCAAGTTTGGAAGAACAGAGTAGACATCTTAAATAGTACTCCAAGAGCCCAAAGCAAAATGTGTTTAGACAGTCTAGAGCCAGTTTCTAGTGGCCATGATTACACAGACTAGTTAGGTAGCAAAATAAAATGTGTTCCATTCTTACCTCAACGGGTGTAGAAATTCAGTATTTTTTTTGAAGAGCTGAGCAATTATTAAAGTGCTTTCAAAACAGTTATTTTTGTGTTGCAATATATAAAATATAGCTGTGTTTTATCCAGCTATAAAAACATATTCTACAAACTTCAAAAAAAAATTGTAGTCAACTTTGTTTTGCTCTTCCTTTTGCTACCTGATTATTTCTGTTCAGTTTAGTTTTTCACTTTCTAATCCTTTTCTACACTAACTTAAGCTATGAAAAATAAAAATCTTTACTTTTCTACTTGTTTGTTGCCTTGGTTTTCCCAGTTCGTATTACTCAGTCCCACACTACGGAGTCCATGTCTTTTAGCTACAAACGTTCTTCCACCTCTGTCACCCTTGCCACTAAGCCCTCTTATTCTCATCTCCGTGATTCTGATTCTGAGTCTGACTCAGACGAAGACACAGAGTCCTTTGTACGCACGCAATCTGATCCTGGCTCTGAGCCTGAACTTGAACCTGATTCCACAGGTGACGTACTGCATGTGACTTGAGCACCATTTGCTTTTTTAAAAACTCAATTATTATTAGAGTTTGTCTAACAGTCTTCATAAACACAAAGGTTGAGATGCCAAAATGTTGTTTGAAGCAGAGTATAACAGCATGCAGGAGGACACAGAAGAAAGGAAAGAAAAATTAACCTTTATATAAGCTATATCTCAATCTTTTTTGCTGGCATTGACGTACTTGTATGAACTTCATTTTAATCAATACATTCATCCAAAAGAGCCAGTGAAAGTGTGAATTAAATTAAATTAATTACATTAAATTAATTTAATTAAATTCTTGGCATGGCTGATCACCCTCACCTCTTGTGTTTAATTATGTGGCTTTTATCTGCCTTACAATGCAGATTCTAGAATCAAGCATGTTTTATTTTGTTTAAACAAGTTAATATTAAAGCGATTCAATAATTTGACAAGTTTCAGTTTAAGAATTTTCTGGACTTGTCAAATTTTAATTATTTTATTTGAAGTTTTGGGTATTACTGTGACACTTTGAGTGCATTGAGTTTTGTAGTAATAAATGGTGAGCAAAAAGTTTCAAATGAGAATTGAAGACAAAATGGAATGTTCAAGTTTTGTTTCTAAATTTCTTCAGTTTAAGACAGACACACAAATTGATGCTCTTGTGAAGTATGAAGATGTGCTTCCTGTCTGGTAATTTTCAAGGCTTTTTGTCAATAACCTGGATTACAAATTGTGATAACTGGACATTGAAGTAAAAAGTGATTAGCTGACTTCCATTTTTATATTCCGAAAACTTACAAAATATTGTACTAGTTGTCAAAACTACCAGGGAACAAAGTACAGATACCACTCCATTTGGATGCACAGAATTTTTGATCAACTGTCAGTGTATTTTTCTTTAAATTGCATTTCCATTTTTTTAGAATCCAGATTGGAAGGTTGGCTTTCCTTGCCCATGAGAAACAACACAAAGAAATTCCTGTGGCGAAAACAGGTATATTTTTCCTTCCAAAGCAGTTCCCTTTTAGCGATTACCTGGATTAACAGTCATCAGCTTGATCAAGTGTGTTATTTGAAATTTATTTTTCGGTCGTTCTCTGTGGGTTCAGTGGGACAGTCAGTAATATGTATTTTATGGCTCACAGTCAAAGATAGTTAGCAGAATGGATGAATAATATAACTGCATATAGCTTTGGATGTTTTGATGAATGGCCTCACCTGCTAAATTTTACTTAGACAATTTGGCTGATTTGCAGACATCAAAAATATTAATATAAAAATAATAACCGAGGAAGAAAAATCTTTAGATATGTTTTTTAATGTAAATGAAGATCTTGGTCATTTTAGTTTGTAAAATTTCTGTAGCACAACTACTCGTCCTCAACATTGCTCCCTCAAGTCCAAAGCATATGGACTTGAATACATCCAGCCAACCATGACGAAATCTGGCTGGACCACATCAAGTGTTATCAGGCCTCAGTCTGCCCTGTCAAAGCTTCTCACTATTTCAAGATCATCCTGGAGAGCAAAAATAATCCCCAATTTTGTTTTTCCACTTACCAACCATCTCCTGTGCAAGTGGTCACACAGAGTAGTCATAAACAAAGTGCTTCATAAACAGAAAGTAAAAGTTGGGAATTTGGTGTGAGTGGAGCTGAAATTTAGTTTTACTGTTTGAGTTTATCTTAAAACTTTAGAAACTGTAAAAGAAACTGCAGGTTAGTCAACACTTAACAGAAACTGCCCATTAGTGGCAGTTAACAATCAAACAACTATAAGTGACTTGCCTGAATAGGTGCTAATTCCTGTGAGCAGGAGACTGAATGAGCCTTGCAACTTGGGTGTGGCTTGAAAAGGTGTACAAAAGAAAGTCTGCTGATGCACAAATAAAGTGTGAATGTTGGGAATTCGGTGCAAAGGGGGAAGGACATAGAACATACATACAAACATACGAATTAGGAGTGGGGATAGGCAGGAGGTGCCGCTTTTCGTCTTCAGTCCAATTGTGGTTTGCCTTACAGGTAAATATTTAATTTAATCTGTCTATAACTTAAACTAAATCAAATGCTTAGTTAAAAAAGTATCTTCTTCTTTGGCCTCCTTGTCTCGAGAGACAATGGGTAAGCGCCTGGAGGCGGACAGTGGTTTGTGGAGCAGCGCCTGGAGTGGCTATAAAGGCCAATTCTAGAGTGACAGACTCTTCCACAGTTGCTGCAGATAAAATTGGTTGTCGGGGCTGTTCAATAGTTGGCTCTCCCCTTGCGCTTCTGTCTTTTTTCCTGCCAACTGCTAAGTCTCTTCGACACGCCACACTTTAGCCCCGCCTTTATGGCTGACTGCCAGCTCTGGCAATCACTGGCAACTGACTCCCACGACTTGTGATCAATGTCACAGGACTTCATGTCGCGTTTGCAGACGTCTTCAAAGCGGAGACATGGACGGCCGGTGGGTCTGATATCAGTGACGAGCTTGTTGTACAATGCGTCCTTGGGGATCCTGCCATCTTCCATGCGGCTCACATGGCCAAGCCATCTCAAGCGCCGCTGGCTCAGTAGGGTGTATATGCTGGGGATGTTGGCCGCCTCGAGGACTTCTGTGTTGGAGATACGCTCCTGCCACCTGATGCCAAGTATTCTCCAGAGTCAGCGAAGATGGAATGAATTGAGACATCGCTCTTGGCTGGCATACGTTGTCCAAGCCTCGCTGCCATAGAGCAAGGTACTGAGGACACAGGCTTGATACACTCGGACTTTTGTGTTCTGTGTCCGTGCGCCACTTTCCCACACTGTCTTGGCCAGTCTGGACGCCTTTCCCATGCGCTTGTTGATTTCTGCATCGAGAGACAGGTTACTGGTGATAGTTGAGCCTAGGTAGGTGAACTCTTGAACCACTTCTGGAGCCTGGTCGCCGATATTGATGGATGGAGCATTTCTGACGTCCTGTCCCATGATGTTCGTTTTCTTGAGGCTGATGGTTAGGCCAAAATCGTTGCAGGCGGCCGCAATCCTGTCGATGAGTTTCCACAGGCACTCTTCTGCGTGCGATGTTAAAGCAGCATCGTCAGCAAAGAGGAGTTCCCTGATGAGGACCTTCCATACTTTGGTCTTTGCTCTTAGACGGGCAAGGTTGAACAACCTGCCATCTGATCTTGTGTGGAGGAAAATTCCTTTTTCTGAAGACTTGAACGCATGTGAGAGCAGCAGGGAGAAGAAGATCCCAAACAGTGTAGGTGCAAGAACACAACCCTGTTTCGTACCACTCAGTATAGGAAAGGGGTCTGATGAAGCGCTGCTATGCTGAATTGTGCCTTTCATATTGTCATGGAATGAGGTGATGATACTTAGTAGCTTTGGTGGACATCCGATCTTTGCTAGTAGTCTGAAGAGACCATGTCTCCTGACGAGGTCACAGGCTTTGGTTAGATCGATGAAAGCAACGTAGAGGGGCGTCTGTTGTTCGCGGCATTTCTCCTGTAGCTGACGAAGGGAGAACAGCATGTCAGTGGTGGACCTCTCTGCTTGAAAGCCACACTGTGCCTCAGGGTAAAAAAGTATAAACTAAGTTTATTACATATTTCAAAACTTTAATTAAATAAATGAATAACACAAGGTTAGATTGGGACATCAGTGCAGGCGGTATGCCACAACTGCAACATGTGGGAGTTTGTGGCAAGAATTGCGATCCTGCACAACCACATATGCATTAAGCGACTGCATCTCAAGGAATTTCAGCTCAGAGTTGGCCTCAAGTCTGAAGTGCAGACATTGCAGGACATCAGGGAGGGGCAGAGTTACCTGAACATTTTGATCCAGGGGGCAATCATACTACTTAGGTTAGGTACTGGTTAGTGGTCATGAGCAGGAGGGTCTGGCAGGTAAGGGGATCCCAGGTGCCGTGCTGGAGGAGTCTCAGCCCTTATCCAGCTAGTGCAAGGTTCTTACTGCCTGGACGGATAAGGGCAGAGTCTGCAGGGTAGATGAGTAAATTGACTGCGACACCATGGTACAGGAGGCTGTTCAAGTGGGGAAATGGAAGAGAATGTGGTAGTGGTCAGGGGTTAGATACTGCCAAGTTCCAAAGGTTTTGTTGCTTGCTGATGCCCGTGTTAAGGACATGTTCTCATGGCTGGAGAAGAACTTGGAGTGGGAGGGAGAGGATCCAGTTGCCGTAGTCCATGTAGAAACCAATAATGTAGATAGAATGAGGAATGAGATTCTGTTGAGGGAGGTTGAGGAGTTAGAGTACAAATTAATAAACCAAATCTAAAAGGATCTCTGGGATTCCTGAGCCATGTGGAAATTGGCATAGGGGCCAAACAGATCAGAGAGTTGAGTACATGGCTGAGTGGTATGGGAGACAGGGACACTCACACCAGTACTGGAGAATGAGGGAGCTGTTCTTTTGGGAGGGGCTCCACTTGAACTGGGCTGGGACTAGTGTCCTTACAAATTGAACTAGGGCTGTAAGTAGGGCTTTAAATTGAAAAAAAGGGATGCATGTACATTCAGGTGAGGGGAAATTAATAAATCTAAGGAGAAAGGGCAATGCCATAGAGCAATGTAGTGATTTGGCAGAGTGTGATAGGAAGGGACAAAGAGTTGAATGGTAATAGTGCATTTATATTTACAATTTCAGGACATCCCAAAGTACTTTACAGACAATGAAGCACTTTTTGAAGTGTAGTCACTGTTATGTAGGAAATGTGGCAGCCAATTTGTCCACAGCAAGCTCCCACAGACAGCAATGTGATGATGACCAGTAATCTGTTGATGGATAAAAATTGGCCAGTATACCAGGGATAGCTTCTCTGCTCTTCTTCAGAAGTAGTGTTATGGGATCTTTTACATTCACTTGAGAAGGAAGACAGGGCCTCGGTTTAACATTTCATCCAAAAGATGGCACCTCTAACAGTGCAGCAATCCCTCAGTACTGCACCAAAGTGTTAGCCTAGATTTTTGTGCTAAGGTCCTGGAGTGAACCTACTTGAACCCACAATCTTCTGACTCAAAGGCAAGACTGATGCCAACTGTCACCAACTAAAATATTAAAATTAAAGGTCAGTTATCTGACTGCACAAAGCATTTGTAACAAGATATACTAATTAATAGCTATTACAGAAACATGGGTGCATGGTGACAAAGGTCAGGAACTAAATATTCCAGGGTACTTTACATTGCAAAAGGGCAGACAAAATGGAAAAGAGGTTGGAAGTGGTGGTGTGGGGTGAGGGGCAGTGGTGGGAGGTGGTAGCTCTGATAAAAGGATGACATAAGGACAGTGGTGAGGAAGAATCTTTGGCTCAGAAAAACAGTAAGTAGAATTGGTATGAGTGGTCATAAGAAATAACAAGGGCTAGAAAACACTGGTTGGTGTAGTTTAAAGGCCCTCTAGCAGTAGCTGTACTGTTGGCCAGAGTATTAATCATGAACTAAGGAGGGCTTGTAATAAAGGCAATGCAATAATCATGGGGGACTTCAATCATCTTATGGACTGGACAAATCAAATTGGCAAAAGTAGTTTGGACGACGAGTTCATGGAATGAATTCAAGACAGTTTCCTCGAACAATACATCATGGAACCAACGTGATCTCGTCTTGTGTAATGAAACAGGGTTAATTAATAATTTCGTACTAAGGGATCCTCTGGGGAAGAGAGAGAATTTCTCATTGAGTTTGAGAGTTACGTACATAAGCCTGAAACTAGAATATTAAACCTAAATATGGTATTAGATAGGAGGAGTGGGTTGTCTGAGGTAGATTGGGAAATTAGATTAAAAGGTTATGACCAGATAAATAATCACAAAGATTTAAAGAAGTATTTCACAATTCTCAGCGTCTATACATGCCTTTGAGAAATAAAAACTCCATGGGTGACTGCAAAAGTTAAGAATAGTATTAGATTAAAAGAGGCTTATAATATTGTCAAGAAGAATAAAGAACCTGAGGATCGAGTGTGTTTTAGAAACCAGCAAAGGATGACCAAAAAATTGATAGGGGGAGAAAATAGGATGAGAGCTAACTAGCAAGAAATATAAAACCGATTGTAAGAGCTTCTACAAGTATGTAAAAAGAAAGTAACAAAAGCAAACGTGAGTCCCTGAGAGGCTGCAACAGGAGAAATTACAATGTGGAATAAGGAAATGGAAGAGATGTTAAATATTTTGTGTCTGTCTTCATAGTAGAGGTACAAATATATACCAGAAAATAGTGAAGAATTAAGGATCTAATGAGAATGAAGAACTTGAAGTTATTGATATCAGTAAGGAAAATTAAGTACTGGAGCAATTAATGGGACTTAAAGCCGACAAATCCCCTGGACCTGATGGCCTATATCCTAGGATTTGAATAGAAGTGACTGCAAGGAAGTGGATGCACTGGTCGTGATCTTCCAAAGTTCCCTAGATTCTAGAACAAGTCCCAGTAGATTGCAAGATATCAAATATAACACCTATTCAAGAAAGGAGGGAGGGAGAAAACTGGAAAATGAAGCCCAGTTGGCCTTATAGCAGTCATTGGGAAAATGCTGGACTCCATTATTAAGGAAGTGGTAACAGGGCACTTGGAAAATCACAATTTGATTAGGCAGAGTCAGCATGGTTTTATGAAAAGGAAATTGCATTTGACAAATCTTTTTTTTTGAGGACACAACTAGCAGGTTAGATAAAGGAACCAGTGAATGTTGTATGTTTGGATTTTTAAAAGACATTCGATAGGTGGCACATGAAAGGTTACACAAGATAAAGACTCATTTATTTGGGGATAATATTATGTGGATAGAGGATTGGTTAAAGGACAGAAAACAGATAGTAGGATAAACAGGTCATTTTCTAGTTGGCTGGCTGTTAATGGGCTGCCACAAAGATCAGTGCTGGGTCCTCAGCTATCTACAATCTATATTAATGACATGAAGGGACAGAGTGTAATGCACCAAGTTTGCTGACGTTACAAGGCTAGGTGGGAAAGTAAACTATGTGGAGGACACAGAGTCTGCAAAGGGATATAGACAGGTTAAGAGTGTGGGCAAGGAGGTGTCAGATGGAGCACAATATGGGGAAATATGAGGTTATTCAAGAATAGGAAAACTGGTGAGAAACTATTAAATGTTGTTCAGAGAGATTTGGGTGTCCTGGTACATGAAACGCACCAAGTTAACATGAAAGGTAAATGGTATGTTGGCCTTTATTACAAGGGGGTTGGAGTACAAGAGTAAGTAATTGTACAGGGCTTTGGCGAGGCCACACCTGGAGAACTGTACACAGTTTTGATCTCTGTGCCAAAGGAAGGATATACATACCTTAGAGGAGGTGCAGTGTTGTTTTATGAGGAGAGATGAAGCAAAATAGGCCTATACTGTCTGGAGTTTAGAGAAATAAAAGGTCATCGCATTGTAAGATGTAGGTTCAGGAGTCGCAGATTACCCAAAATAGGCAGTTGAGAACTCGTAA
The DNA here is from genome assembly GCF_036365525.1 of Heterodontus francisci. Lineage (NCBI taxonomy): Eukaryota > Metazoa > Chordata > Chondrichthyes > Heterodontiformes > Heterodontidae > Heterodontus > Heterodontus francisci. The sequence continues at coordinate 61,380,133 of NC_090373.1, read as the reverse complement.
TGTGATTTTTAAAGTAGTTTATTAAGAAGCAACATCTTAAATATAATGTATAGGTTAAATAGACAGAAAAGCATACGAACGTGACAGGTGAGAACAATTTACCAATCCCAGAGAGCCAACAGATAGATGAAGGTGAACATTGAGGGTCATGGCGGGGGTGGCAGAAAATTCCTCCAGGAAGGCCCGGCCCGATATTGGCAGCAGTGGCGAGGCCTCGTGGTGGCCCCCCTACCGCTTGGCAAGGGGAGCCAAATGTAAATATGTTAATTTATTAAAATAAATGAATTAAGTACTTACCCGCTCCTGCCATCCGTTCCACAGGGATATTGCTACTAGTGGTCAACACTCCTGCGCCTTCGGTTACCCGTTCGGAGATCCGATGCGGGACACTGGGGTGGGGGGGGGTTGGTGGGAAAGCAGCTAAATATTTCAGTACGGGATGGCGGGGGAGCGGGGTCAAACTCATCTGATTGCTGCAGGGGGTGGTGGGAAGGGGTGAAGTTAAAAGTTTATGAACTTTGGGGAGGGAAGGTTGAGTACACAAAGTAAGTATTTTGGGTGGGGGGAGAATTGGGGGGCTGGGAGAGGGGCTAAAAACATTTAATTTTTTAATAAATTTTATTTCAATATCTCTTAAAAAATTTAAATTGTAATGTAGGGCTCAAAGCCCTTTCAAAATGGCATCCACGCCGGTGCAGTCGCAATGAAAATCCAGTCCCTGATTTTGGAGGGCTGGTAGTTCATCCTATGTCAATTACTTGTTTGAACCCTTCTAACCAATGACAGGTACCCGAGGTGTCAGGGGTGGTCACCTCTCCCTTGTCCATCACTTTAGCTCGAGTTAACCTCTTTCAGTTTACCTCATACTGGGGCCATTTGTTAGCTTTCGCTAGACTCTTCTACAGATAAGAGGATACACAAGGCACTAGAAGACTCCCTGTATCAATTCAGGAGTGTCTGTAAAGTCTATTTTTGTAGCCTTTATCTCTGTCTTGGTCCCTGACTGCTCGGGATTGATTGTGTTTATCGCAGAGAGAGAGGAAACAGCTTTTCTGTGAGTGGCCTCATCTTGTGAAGAAAGGCCTCATACTGTGCCTATTTATTATATAAGAATTCTATAATATTGTGAGAAGTATCATTTATTAAAGGCCCCATATGTTACAGCATCAAAATATATAAGATACTGAGAGGACTTGACGGGCTAGAAGCTGAGAGCCTGTTTTCCCTGGCTGGAGAGTCTAGAACTAGGGATCATAGTCTCAGGGTAAGGGGTCGGCCATTTAGGACTGAGCTGGAGAAATTTCTTCGCTGAGCATTGTGAATCATTGGAATTCACAACCCCAGAGGGCTATGGATGCTCAGTCATTGAGTATATTCTAAATTCTGTTGAGCACTGCATCAAATTCTAAAGGGGGTGCAGGAGCAGAAGGACCTAAGTATATATGTGCATAAGTCATTGAAGGTGGCAGGACAAGTTGCAAGAGTGGTCAATAAAGCATACAGCGTCCTGGGCTTTATTAATAGGGGCATAGAGTACAAGAGCAAGGAAGTTACACTGAACTTGTACAAGACTTGTACTTGTTCAGCCTCAGCTGGAGTATTGCATCCAATTCTGGGTGCCGCACTTTAGCAAAGACGTGAGGGCATTGGAGAGAGTACAGAAAAGATTCTCGTGAATGGTTCCAGGAATGAGGAATTTCAGTTATGAAGATTGATTGGAGAAGTTAGGACTGTTTTCCTTGGAGAAGAGATAGCTGAGAGGTGATTTGATAGAAGTATTCAAAATCATGAAGGGTATCGACAGAGTAGATAGAGAGAAACTTCCCACTTGTGAAAGGATCAAGAATGAGAGGGCACAGATTTAAAGTATTTGGTAAGAGAAGCAAAAGTGACATGAGGAAAAACATTTTCACGCAGCGAGTGGTTAAGGCCTGGAATGCACTGCCTGAGAACGTGTGGAGGCAGGTTCAATTGAAGCATTCTAAAGGGAATTAGACAGTTATATGAAAAGGAAGAATGTGCAGGGTTATGGGTAGAAGGCAGGGGAATGGAACTGAGGGAATTGCTCTTTTGGAGAGCCGGTGCGGACGCGATGGGCCAAATGGCCGCCTTGTGCACTGTAACGATTCTGTGATATTCAAGGCTTTGTTAAATTCTTGGACTGTCAGGGAACCGAGGTATATGGGGATTGGGTAGGAAAGTGGAGCTGGGGTCAAGGATCAGCCATGATCTTACTGAATGGCAGAGCATGCTAGAGGAACCGTATGGCCTACTCCTGTTCCTACCTCTTGTGTTCTTAATCTGTTCTCCTTCCCCTCCATCCTCTCCTTAATGAAAGAGACTTATGGACTTCTTTGACATTAAGATTGAGACCATCCATTCAGCTGCCTTTGCAGCTTCCCTTCTTCACCTTGCCCACAGTCAAAACTTTCCTCCAGCACCCCCAGCCTCTACTTCCCTGGTTTGTAAGAATCTACATCTCTCTTTGTGCCATTAATGAGTCTACCTTGTTGGGAATGTTTCGTGCATTCAGATAAAGCATCTTTAATTTATCTTTTAAACATTTTTCCTTTATTTGATCTTAGTCACTGATGCACCGTTACTGTACAACGTTTTGTCGCTTCCTGTCATACTCTGCTTATCTTTAGCCAAATACTACACTGCTCTGTGGCTTTGACTTTTCTCAGATTAATAAATTTCTCCTCTCTTGAATGCCCCCCCCCCACCCCTTCCCTGCAACCTTTTTTTAGTTCCAGTTATACGATTCGCCAGGAGACTTGTCCCAGCCTGGTTTAAGTGGAGCCCGTCCCAATGGAACAGCGCTTTCTTTCCACAGTACTGGTGACAGGAGTCCATGAATGGCAACCCCTCATTCCCACACACACTTTGAGCCAAGCATTCAACTCCTGATCTATTTGACCCTATGCCAATTTCCACATGGCTCAATAATCCAGAGATTATTACCTTTGAGGTTCTGCATTTTAATTTCGACCTGAGCTCCTCTAACTCCATCAGCAGAACTTTTTTCCTTGTTCTACCTATGTCGTTGGTTCCTACATGGACCACGACAACTCGATCCTTCCATTCCATTCAATGTTCATTTCCAACTGCGAGGAGATGTCTTTATCCCAGGCACTAGGCGGGCAACGCAACCTTCAATACTCCTGGTCATGGCTGCAGAGAACAGTATCTATGCCCTTGACTATACTGTCCCCTATCACCACCACATTCCTTTTCACTCCCCCCACTTGAATGAACTCCTGTACCATGGCGCCATAGTTCATTTGCTCATCCTCCTTGCAGACCTTTCCCTCGTTGACACTGGCAGCAAACCTCGCCAAGGCTCCTCCAGTACTGTACCTGGGATATTGTTACCTGCCTGACTTATAGTCACACCCTCCTGTCCATGACTACTAACCAGACCTGTACCAGTTCCTAACCCAATAGGTATGATTGCCTCCTGGGTTGAAGTGTCAAGGTAAGTCTTCCCCCTCCCTGATGCCCCGCAATGACTGCACCTCAGACTCCAGCTCAACAACCCTGAGCTGAAGTTCCTCAAGATGCAGACACTTCAGACGTGGCTGTCTGCGATCATAATGCTCTCCACAAACTGCCATATGCTGCAGTTGTGGCACAGCACCTGCACTGCTATTTCATTCTAACCATAAATTGCTGGAAATACTCAGCAGGTCTAGCAGCATCTGTGGAGAGAGAAACAGACTTAACTGACTGCATATTTACTGGCCTCTGGGTAGCGGGAGCAGAGGCACAGAGGGCAGGCTGGTAAAATAGCAGGGAGCCACGTCGGGATGGCTTCCCGTTGCCGTCTCATTACCCGGGAAGTTTCCAAGCGGCAGCCTGCAAAGTGTCATAGAGTTATACAGCATAGAAACAGGCCCTTCGGCCCTACCGACCATCAAGCACTTATATTCTAATCGCATTTTCCAGCACTTGTCCCGTAGCCTTGTATGCTATGGTGTTTCAAGTGCTCATCTAAATACTTCTTAAATGTTGTGAGGGTTCCTGCCTCCATCAATCCTTCAGGCAGTGTGTTCCAGATTCCAACCACCTTCTGGGTGAAAATTGTTTTCCTCAAATCCCCTCTAAACCTCCCACCCCTTACCTTAAATCTATGCCCCCAGGTTATTGACACCTCCACTTAGGGTAGATAGGAAGAGAATTTTTCCCTATCTATGCCCCTCATAATTTTGTATACCTCAATCAGGTCACGCCTTAGCCTTCTCTGCTGTAAGGAAAACAACCCTAGCCTATCCAGTCTCTCTTCATAGCTGAAATGCTGCAGCCCAGGCAACATCCTGGTGAATCTCCTCTGCACCCTCTCCAGTGCAATCACATCCTTCCTATAGTGTGGTGACCAGAACTGTATACAGTACTCCAGCTGTGGCCTAACCAGCATTTTATGCAGCTTCATCATAACCTCCCTGTTCTTGTATTCTATGCCTCGGCTAATAAAGGCAAGTAACCCATATTCCTTCCTAACCACCTTATCTACCTGTGCTCTGCCTTCTGTGATCTATGAACAAGTACACCAAGGTCCCTCTGACCCTCTGTACTTCCTCGGGTCCTACCACCTATTTAATATTCCCTTGCCTTGTTAGTCCTCCCAAAATGCATCACCTCACACTTCTCAGGATTAAATTCCATTTGCCAATGCTCTGCTCATCTTACCAGCCCATCTATAGCGTCCTGTAATCTAAGGATTTCCTCCCCACTATTTGTGACACCACTAATTTTTGTGTCATCTGCGAATTTACTGATCATACGTCCTATATTCACATCTAATGGTGGATTGGCTTCCCGTTCCATAGTGGTGAGCAGCTTATTTGCATAATTAAAAGCCCTATGAAGGGCCATTTTACGAGGCTGTTGGCATTTTTTCGACAGCGGAGTGCTTCCCCATCTTCCACTATATCGAGAAGCTGCCAGCTTTGTGGAGGCGGGCTGCCGCTGTCAGAGCCAAAGGGATGAGAGTGTCACTGGCAAGGTCAGTATGTGTTGCCCATCCCTACCTGTCCTTGAGAAGGTGCTGGTGAGCCATCTTCTTGAACCCCTGCAGTCCATGTGGTGTAGGTACTGGAGGCGGTGGCGCGGTGGTATTGTCACTGAACCGGTAACCCAAAGACCCAAGATATTGCTCTGGGACATGGGCTTGAATCCCATCATGGCAAAAAGTGGAATTTGAATCCAATTAATAAATCTGGAATTAAAAGCTTGTCTAATATGGCCATGAGATCACTGTCGATTGACTCTTACATGCCCTCTGAACTGGCCTAGCAAGCCACTCAGTTGTATCAAACTGCTACAAAGTCTATAAGGAATGAAACCGGACGGACCACCCAGCATCGACCTAGGCACCGGAGATGACAATGGCAAACCCAGCCCTGTTGACCCTGCAAAGTCCTCCTTACTAACATTTGGGCGATTGTGCGAAAGTTGAGAGAGCTGTCCCACAAACTAGGCAAACAGCAGCCTGACATAGTCATACTCATGGAATCATACCTTGCAGACAATGTCCCTGACATGACCATCATCATCCCCGGGTATGTCCTGTCCCACAGTGACGCTCAGTTTGGGTTCCGCCATGAGCATTCAGCTCCTGACCTCGTTACTGCCTTGGTCCAAACATGGACAAAAGTGCTGAACTCAAGAGGTGAGGTGAGAGTGACTGCCCTTGACATCAAGGCAGCATTTGACCGAGTATGGCATCAAGGAGCCCTAGCAAAACTGGAGTCAGTGAGAATTGGGGGAAAACTCTCCAATGGTTGAAGTCATACCTAGTGCAAAGGAAGATGGTTGTGGTTGTTGTAGATCCATCATCTCAGCTCCAGGAGTTCCTCAGGGTACTGTCCTGGGCCCAACCATCTTCAGCTGTTTCATCAATGACCTTCCTTCAATCATAAGGTCAGAAGTGAGGATGCTCGCTGATGATTGCACAATGTTCATCACCATTCGCGACTCCTCAGATAATGAAGCAGTCTGTGTAGAAGTGCAGCAAGACCTGAACAATATCCAGGCTTCGGCTGATAAGTGGCAAGTAACATTCACACCACACAAGTGCCAGGCAATGACTATCTCAAACGAGAGAATCTAACCATCTCCCTTTGATGTTCAGTGGCATTACCATTGCTGAATCCCCCACTATCAACATCCTGGGGCTACCATTGACCAGAAACTGAACTGGAGTAGCCATATAAATACCATGGCTTAAAGAGCAGATCAGAGACTCAGAATCCTGCGGCGAGTAACTCACACCCTGACTCCCCAAAACCTGTGCACCATCTCGAATGCACCGATGATAGTGCTGTTGAACGTCAGGAAGAGATCGTCATTGCCTGGCAATTGTATGACACGCATGTTACTTGCCACTTAGCGCAAGCGTGAATGTTGTCCAGGTCTTGCTGCATGCAGGCACAGGCTGCTTCAGCATCTGAGGGGTCACAAATGTTACTGAACACTGCACAATCATCAGCGAATATCCCCACTTCTGACCTTATGATGGAGATATGGTCTAGTTTAGTTTAGAGATACAGCACTGAAACAGGCCCTTCGGCCCACTGAGTCTGTGCCGACCATCAACCACCCATTTACACTAATCCTCCACTAATTCTATATTCCTACCACATCCCCACCTGTTCCTATATTTCCCTACCACCTACCTATACTAGTGGCAATTTATAATGGCCAATTTACCTATCAACCAGCAAGTCTTTGGCATGTGGGAGGAAACCAGAGCACCCGGAGGAAACCCAAGCAGACACAGGGAGAACTTGCAAACTCCACACAGACAGTACCCAGAATTGAACCCGGGTCGCTGGAGCTGTGAGGCTGCGGTGCTAACCACTGCGCCACTGTGCTGCCCTACTGCGCCACTGTGATCATTGATGAAGCAGCTGAAGATGGTCTGGTCTAGGACACTACCTGAGGAACTCCTGCAGCGATGTCCTGGGGCTGTGATGATCAGCCATCAACAACTGCAACCATCTTCCTTTGTGCTAGTTATGACTCAAACCAGAGGAGAGTTTTCCCCTGATTCCTAATGACTTCAATTTTGCTAGGGCTCTTTGATGCCACACTAAGTTAAATGCTACCTTGATGTCAAGGGCAGTCACTCTCGCCTCACCTCTTGAATTCAGCTGTTCTGTCCATGTGTGGAGCAAGGCTGTAATGCAGTCTGGATCTGAGTGGCCTTGGCGGAACCCAAACTGAGCATTGGTGAGCAGGTTATTGCTGTGTAAGTGCCACTTGATATCGCTGACACCTTCCATCACTTTGCTGTTGATTGAGCGTAGACTGATGGGGCGGTGATTGTTCTGGATTTGTTCTGCTTTTGTGTACATACCTGGGCAATTTTCCACATTGCAGGGTAGATGCCAGTGTTGTAGCTGTCCTGGAACAACGTGCTCGGGGGTGCAGCATTTTCTTGACCATGTCTTCAGTTCTCCAGCCAGGATGTTGTCAGGACCCATAGCTTTTGCTATAACCAGTACCATCAGCTGTTTCTTGATATCAAATGGAGTGAATCAATTTGCCTGAAGACTGGCATCTGTGACACTGGGGACTTCAGGAGGAAGCCGAGATGGATCATTCACTCGGCACTTCTGGCTGATGATGCTGTAGGGTGTACCTTTATCGTTTCCCGTTCCTAGGTTGATGTCAGGTGGCCCGTCTGGTTTTATTCTTTATTTGACTTTTTTGTAGCGGCTTAATACAACTGAGTGGGCTTGCTTGGCCATTTCAGAGAGAAATTAAGAGTCAACCACATTTTTATGTGTCTGGTGTCACAGGACAGCAGGCTTCCTTCCCTAAAGGACATTAGTGAACTAGATGGGTTTTTATGGCAATCGTTACTCGTGTCTCTGGAGCATTAGTCCGGGCCTCTGGATTACTTGTCTAGTAACATTACCTCTATGCTACCATTCCCCCTCTATATATAGCCTTGTTTTATTTATTTAATTAATTAGTCTATATTTATTAAACTTTAGCTGTAGTTTTTAGCCTTTGAACTAACAGCTTGATCAAGTTTAAGTTATAGGTAGATTAAATATTTACCTGTAGCACAAACCACTACAAGTAATGGAGGCAAAAGGCAGCACCTCGCTCCCTCTCTGCACGAATTCCCAACTTTTACACTGCAGAACATTTTGTTTGCAATCACTTTGTACATCAGATACCATGTACTTTTATACACCTTTTCGAGCCATACCGAAGTTACATGCGCTGACTCAGCTTCCTGCTTACAGTAATTAGCACCTATTTAGGCAATCACCTACAGCTGATTGACTGGTAATTGCCATTGATGTGCAGTTTCTGTTAACTAATTTGCAGTTTCTTTTACAGTTTTTAAACGTTGATGTTAAATTCAGAAGGTTAAGCTAAGTTCCAGTTTGACGCTGCTCACCCACTACTGCTTACCAGAGAGTTCCACCTGCACCAAATTCCTAACTTTTACACACTCTTTGCAATGCTGATCAGTTTCTCTTCTGTCTATCCCCAATCTCCACCCCTCTTGTCCATAAATCCTATTCCTGGTCAGTTAACCCATTCCATCTAACCTAATTTCCACTCGAACTTCCTTCTTAGCCCCATACCAGCCAACATTGTAAATGTTTCCCTCTCTTCGGGTACGGATTCTCTCCCTTTCAGAACAGCTGTCATCACACCATCCTCAGATAACCCACCCTAGACACTGTCTTTTTTGCAAACTGCAATCCTATTTCCAACCTTCCTTTCACTTCAAAGCTCTTGAATGTGTTGTCACCTCTCAAATCTTGGCCCATCTTTCCTGCATTCCCAGGCTTGAATCTTTTGAATTTCAGGCCCTACTGCCCTGAAACAGCACTACTCAAGGCCACAAGTGGCATCATCTATGACAGTGGCATTTTCCCTCCTCGTTCTCTGCTTTTTATAGCCTTTGACACAGTCAACCACACCATCCTCCTCCAGTGCCTTTCCGACATTGTGCAACTCAGTGGGATTGCCCGTGCTTAGTTCCACTTTTATCTGATTGTAACCAAAGCATTTTCAGAACCGTCTTCTCTTTCCATCCCCACACCATTGCTTCTAGATTCCCTGAAGAATCTAGCCTTGGCTCCTTTCCCTTCCTGATTTACATGCTGCCCCTTGGGCACATCATCTGAAGACATGGAGTCAGCTTCCACATGATTGCTAAAACCTTTCTTGATTCCTCCAACCGCTTCTGTGCTGTTAGACAGCTTATCTGATGTCCAGTCTTGGAGGAGCTGCAATTTCTTCCAGTTAAACATAGGCAAGATAAAGTTGTTGTCTCTGACTCCCACTGAAAAACACCATATCCTTGCTATTAATTTCATTTCCCCTTTCCTACCCATTGTCTAAGGTTGATTCAAACTGTTTGCAAACTCTACATCCTGTTTGATGTTGCTGAGCTTCCGATGTCATATACTTTCAATGGCAAAGAATTCCACCTCCACAACATCCCCCCTCTCTAACTGTGCATTAGCCGATCTGCTGTTGAAACTCTTCGCCTTGCCATTGTCAGCTCTGCTTGCTGCCCTCCCATCTTTCTCACTCTGTAAACTTCCAGCTCATCCTAAATTCTGCAGCCAATATTCTAGCCTGTATAGAGTCCTGTTCAGCTGTTGCGACTATCCTTGCTAATCTACGTTGACCTCTAGACCCCCAACATCTTGAATTTAAAATTCTCATTCTCATTTCTAACTCCCTTCATGGCCTTTCCCATACCTATCTCTGTAATCTCCAGCACTACTAGAACTCTCCCAACTAGAAATCTGTGTTCCTCTGACTCTGGTCTCGTATATCCTTTCTCCACCAAAAGGCTGTGAATACTTAGTGAATTGAGATTGATAGATTGTTGTTTGGTAAGGGTAGCAAGGAATATGGAGCAATGGTGGAGAAATGGAGTTGACATAGATATCAGCCATGATCTAATCGAACAGGTGAACAGGCTCAAGGGGTTGAATGGCCTACTGTTCATATGCATCCCCCCTCTATTCGCTCCGCTGTTGGTGGCCGTGCCTTCAGATGTTTCAGCTGTACGCTGTGTAATTCTGTCCCTCAATCCGTCTACCTCTCCCCTCCTTAAAACGCATTTCTTTGGCCAAGCCACCATCTTAATGTGGCATCCATTTTTGTCTGTTTATGCCTCTTTGAAGCTCTTTGTGATGCTTTTCTGTTAAAGGTGCTTTATAAATGCAAGCTGCTGTTGTGTGATATAACTGATGATGTGATAAGTCCTATTCGAGGGACGGTACAGAAATATTTTGGTTTAGTATCTGAGTTTAAAAAAGTCAATTTACAAAGTTTAACTAAACAGTTCAAGATATATTTGTATTAGTTTAGTTTGCTCTGAAGCAAGTATAATTTTTCTTCTGTTTTACAGTATGTAGTTGTGAGCAGTAAGAAGATTCTATTTTATGACAGTGAGCAGGACAAAGAATTGTCTAATCCTTCTATGGTGTTGGATATAGAGTAAGTAGCTACATTTACTCACATAATAGTATTAAGGGAGCAGACGATGCAGTAAGCTATAAGTCCTGCAGGTGAAGGGAGTTTGGGTTATCCAAACCCATCTGTGATTTGGCACTGAATTGTAAGTCTTGCCTGTAACAGGCATGCCAGGTATGTGCTACAACACTGGCATCTACCTGACAAAGTCGAAAATTGCCTAAGTATGTCCTGTCCAGAAAAAAACAAAGCAAATGCAATCCAGCCAATTACTGCTGCATCAGTCTTCTCTTATCAGGAAAGTGATGGAAGGTATATTCGACACTGTTGTCAAGCTGCACTTACTCAGCAATAACCCGCTTACCGAAGCTCAGTTTAGTTCCGCCTGGGTCACTCAGCTCCAGACCTCATTACAGGCTTGGTCCAATCATGGACAAAAGAGCTGAATCTGAGGCAAGGTGAGAGTGACTGCCCTTAACATCAAGGCAGCGTTAGACTGGCATCAATGGGAATCAGTGAAAATGCTCCTGGCTGGCGTCATACCTAGCACAGAGGAAAATAGTTGTGGTTGTCTGAGACCAAGCATCCCAGCCCAAAACATTGCTGCAAGAGTTCCTCAGGGCAGTGTCCTAGGCCCAACCACCTTCCCTCCTTCAAGTGAGGATGTTCTCTGATGATTGCACAGCGTTTATTTCCATTTGCGACTCCACAGATACTGAAGCAGTCTGCACCCGCATTTGTAAAAGACGTGGACAACATTCAGGTTTGGGTTGATAATTGGCGAGTAACATGCGCACCACACAAGTGACAGGCAATGACCATCTCCAACAAAAGAGCCTAACCACTTCCCCTTGATGTTCAACAGCATTACCATTGTCAATTCCCCACCATCAACATCCTGGGGTCACTATTTACCGGAAGCTTAATTGGACCAGCTGTATAAATACTGGCTACGAGAGTGGGTCAGTTGCTAAGTGTTCTGTGGCGAGTGACTCATCTCCTGACTCCCCAAAGCCTGTCCACCATCTACAAGGCACAAGTCAGGAATGTAATGGAATACTCCTCACTTACCTGGATGCGTGCAGCTTCAGCAACATTCAAGGAACTTGGCCCTATCCAGGATAAAGCAGCCTACTTGATTGGCACCCCATCTACCACTTTAAATATTCACTCCTCTCACCACCGGTGCACCATGGTAGCAGTGTGTCATCTACAAGATGCACTGTAACAACTCACCAAGGTTCCTTCAACAGGTTCAAACCCGCGACCTCTACCACCTAGAAGGACATGGGCAGCAGTGCATGGGAACGCCACCACCTGCAAGTTTCCCTCTAAGTCGCACTCCATCCTGACTTGGAAATATATTGCAGTTCCTTCATCATCGCTGGATCAAAATCCTGGATCTTTCTCCCTAACAGCACTCTCGTCACCACATGGACTGCAGTAGTTGAAGAAGGTGGCTCACCATCACCTTCTCGAGGACAGTTAGGGATGGGCAATGAATGCTGGCCTTGCAATGCCACATCCCATGAAATTAAAAAAACAAGTGCTAATATTAAGTGTACTCTTCTGAGGTGTGTACTCCCTACACCATTAGTGTTTCCATATCCCATATCATTTATCTTTGTAACTGAGTTTACCATTTAACACAGATAGAGCTTTTTCTGTGTTTTGCTATATATAAATGACTTGGATCTTGGAATACAGAGTAGAATTACAAAATTTGTCAATGATGCTAAACTTGGAGGAGTGGCGAACAGTGAGGATGATACGAACCGCCTGCAACAGGACATAGATAGGATTGCAGAATGGACAGAGGCGGCAGATGGAATTCAATACAGGAAAAACTAGGGTTATTCACCTTAGAACAAAGGAGATTGAGGGGAGCTTTAATAGAAATGTACAAGATTATGACAGGCTTGATAAGTTAAACAAGGAAAAACTGTTCCCATTAACAAATAGTACAAAGACTAGGGGACAGAGATTGAAGGTGTTGGGCAAGAGGTGCCAGGGGAATATGAGGAAGAACCTTTTTGTACAGTGAGTGGGAATAACTGCGCTCAAACGTGGTGGAAACAGAGACAATTGATGACTTTACAAGGAAATTGGATGGCCACGTGAAGGAAATAGACTTGCAGGGCTATGGGGATTGAGTGGGAAAGTGGGACTGACTAGATTGCTCTGCGGGGACCTGGCATGGACATGATGGGCTGAATGGCCTCCTTCAATGCCATAAATAACACTATGACTGGTCTGCATCACACCTGGAGTATCTGATGCTGACAATTAGTGCCAAAGATGGAAATGCTTTCCAGTCCTGTGCTTTGGCCTCCTTCACCTTAGTTATTTCTTGCATTGGCCTCTTTCTCAAGTACAGAGGCAGTTGATACAAAGCCTCTATCATGCATAAAAAAATCATGCTGTCTTTCGTGGTCTCTGAAAATCATTTATTAGTTTCCTCCTTCAATAACAAATTAAAATGATTTTGAACATTCAAAGCAGAATACGCTTTGGATATGTTACGAAAGTGCATCCATTTAAAAAAAATTTTTGAGGACTTGTGTATAAAACTGAAAAGATTCCATGGATGTGTTTTTTTTTTTACTGAGTTCCCTGAAAGGACACTTCAGATGTTGTTTGAAAACAACCTTTTCTGGAAATCATATGCTTTAAGCTCAATAAACAACAGAAACCTTGATGACTTGGGGAAGATGTTTACAGAGAAGCCACATGTCAAGGTATATGGAGGTTAGGAGGTTGACTTTCTGTTTGTGGTTTTGGTTCAGTTGGAGATCAACATGCCAAGGAAAAGCCACCCAGCTCACCTCTTTCTCTACCTCTTTGAAGAAACCCTGAGAAGATCCAATGTGGGAAAGCTAAAATCCCTGGTGCTGCATCTCTCTTGAGAAGCTGGAAAAACCTGCCAGATTAATTCTCAACGCTGCCTGAAAATAGATCCCAGTGACCCGCCACCATGTACCCAGATGTCAGACCAAAAGGGACTTCCTTCCATATCTTCTCTTTTTTTTTTCTTCAAGAATTAGCAAGTATTTGGTAAAAGTATTCTGTTTTTGTCTTTTTTTTTGTAACAGACCTCTGCAGAGAGAATTTCTGTATTTTTTTCTGTGTGTGGGGGAAAGGTGGGATTTAAAAAGGGAACTTTCATATTTCAATCTGTTTGTTAATGCTTTGCTTCGTTACTGCGTAATTTTGTTTATTAAATAAACCTAGTTGGTGTATTTTATTCTGGGGTAAAGACTAGAATGTATGATTGACCGCATCAGTAACTGGGTACACGTTTAAATATATGTTGTGACCTGTGGAGAAGTGGAACTAGAAAAGACAGTGCACTCCTCCCACCTTTGTCGTAACAGGTGGCATGACAATATCTCATGGAAGTGTTACATATTAATCTAATTGTACTTCTGAGAACCCTGTATAATTCATCCATTGGTTTTCGATGGGCCTTCAAGTTATACTTGGATGTCGCATATTATGTAAATGGAGCAATAACAGAATTGTTGCTCTCTATAGCTGATGTGATCTGACTTCTCCAATGTTTCATCTGATAAGTTTGCTGTCCCATTCACTTTCAATCACAGTTCACTCTCACATGTAGAAGACATTCTCAAATGCCTGCCAAAACCTTCAACAGTTTGTAAAGTCTCTGATCTACAGTTTCAGTTAACCTTGGAACCTTTCATTGCTTTGTATTCCATGTCCTATTTTGTGAACAGGATTGCATAAAACAACTGAAGGTTCAAAAAAATGCACTTTATTTTCATCAGGTACCGTACAATTTTGGTGATGAATATTTGAGACTGGTATGTTCAGATGTTGTAGTGCCTAATTTTACCTTGAGCAAGGATAAATGCTGCTATGATGAAGTTCACAGCTAAATCTCTTCGGTATGAATGACCAAGTAGTTACAAGTTGTCAATCTTAGCAGGAGCATCAAAAAGTATTTAAATGAACAACTACTTTCAAAATAACTGGAAAAAACAATAAGGTTTATCTTCTCTCTTAAAAACATTCTGTATTTTTCCCATAGTATAAAAGTGTACCTGCATAGAGGGATCAATTATGTGTTCATGTTCTAGTAGCTCATTATCAATTCAGCCATATCTGCTTAACCTCTGTAATATCCTATGGTTAGATGCAGTGATGGAAGCTTAGTGAGTGTATCTCAGCTTTTCCACAGATTTGCTGTCATGTGAAGTCATTATAGGACAAAAGCGGTGATTTTTTTTGAGATTTTATTTTTGAAAAAAGCGTAGGGTGTGCTGGTCTGATACAGCAGTGTGTGGCTTTCACTTTTTCTTGAATTTTTAAGTGGGTAAGTTTTAAAGTTAACTTTGGAAATGGCTAGTGCTAGAATTATATCAGTATGTCTGAGATTTTACATTTTATCATTTTGATATTGCTGCTTTCTCATAGCAAACTTTTCCACGTACGACCAGTTACACAGGGTGATGTATATAGAGCGGATGCCAAAGAGATACCTAGAATATTTCAGGTAAGTGGGACTTTATAACCTCTGTCTTTAAAACACAATGAAGAGCTATTGTTCATATATAATGAAACAACAGTTTAAGTTTTAAAACCGACTGGCATTAAAATGTCTCTTGTATGCTTTATAGATCCTTTATGCTAATGAGGGAGAGAGTAGAAAGGAGCAAGAGTTTCCTGTGGAACCTCCTGCTCTGGGAGAGAAGTCGAGCTACATTCCTCACAAAGGTCATGAATTTATCCCAACGCTGTACCATTTCCCAACCAACTGCGAAGCCTGTCCAAAGCCACTGTGGCACATGTTCAAGCCCCCACCAGCTCTGGAGTGTCGTCGTTGCCATATCAAATGCCACAAAGATCACATGGATAAAAAAGAGGACCTTATAGCACCGTGTAAAGGCAGGTATCAGGACATGTCCACATTTCATATTATACAGAATGTATGCAAAGTAAGATGTATTTTCAGCCTGCTTACAATTTGAAACTTAAAGATATATCTGTAATAAAGTTCAGCAAAAATTGCAGATTGCAATTAATTTAAAGTATTTGGATTTTTGTAATCATGCGGTATTTTCCTTCAATATGTGTTTGTAATTAGATTTGTTTCTAATTGCATTTCTTTGCCATAAATGTATTAAGTATTAAAATTTGGGGATTCTCTTCCACAGTCTTGGTCATCACAAAAGGCAACTCTTGTGGCAGACACACTTTCTGTGTACCAAACATAACTTTTGAGTGTAGTGAATGGATATAACAATCTACCTTTTTACCTCTGGTTTACATTAAAAATAGTACAGTTCACTCACAAGTGTGCTTCTAATCTCTGTTTAAAAAACATCAGACTAATGAACCCAGTAACTTAAGCTTAAACTAATACTTTGCGGTCAGATACAAAATTGTACAGAAGCAGAAATCAGGAAAAATAGCACAGCACTTAACTCTCTCTCATACTTCAAGTTTTTTTAAAAGACTAAAATAAAAGTGTTACAAACTTCCAGAACCCCTTTCAACTTATAACTGTGTCTTATAAATTGCTGGACACTTCTTGCTACATCTACCTGGCATGACTTAGACATGCAGTTCTCCCAAATGAACTTGAATAACAAAAATATGAAGGCTGCTGCATGGATGTATCTTTCACCTCTGAATTAAAGAGTCTTTTCCATTCTAAGAACGTTTCTTCGAAGCTCCAGATCTTTTTTCAACAGGCAGATAAACTAACTTTTGCATAATGACATCTTTAGGTATTTAAATATAGAATTGTGTTTTTCCAGGTATTTGAATGTGAACTGTTTCCCCTTCCTTTATTCTGCTTAATTACCAGATCTGTTTCTCTGATTTGTTTTCCCATAAACAGCCTGACTGGCATTCTAAATGAATTAGTTGTTTTTAAAAAGATAGTTGGCACTGATAGATTGCAGATGTAAGATGATGAGTACAAGTAATTGAGAGCCTGGTAAAGACTGGCTAACTGCTATCCCTCCCGAATCCATCACTATGCACATCCTCATAGTAATAGCTAACTAGATACAATAGAATAGTTGCCGACACTCGCAAATTTATCGCGAGAGATGCAATTTTGAAGTGAAATTAAGCCGATCTCGTGAGAAGTCTCTAAAGTCTGTGGATTTTTCAGAAATGTGTTTATTTTGGGTAAGATTGAAGTGAGCATGATCTTTCCTCCACTGTGCAGTTGCATGAGCAGCAGCTGCCACCTCACGGTGCTAAAAGATCAGAGGTGAAGCGGTCAAAATGGGACGATTTCATTGGTGGTAAAGCCTGCAGTCAAAGTGCATCAGCTTTGCTCTTGGGACTTCCCTCTAGGCCTCTTTCTGTCTTAAAAATCTCCTCAAAACCTATTTCTTCAGCCAAGTTTTCCACCCCATTCCTTTACGTGGTGCTTATTTTCCAATTACCATCTGAGGCTTATTTGTCTACCTTAAAGGTGCGATACAAATTTAGGTTGTTGCTGTTGTCCACTCCAGGTTAAACCAGAAGGAAAAGTTTTACACAGTCTACTCATTTATTAGGGACTGAATACAATCAAAACCAGACTTCACTAGATTTTCCACCATGGTTAAAGACTCCCACCATGTATGTAACTTAGACCTGTTGAAACAGTGTTTGAAACAGTGTTTAAAACATGCACGGTCACAACATCAATCTTCCATTAGTAAGAATCCCATGTGGTGCTTTGTGGAACCACATAGGTCAGGAGGCTCCCATGTTCATTCATTGTTCTGTGCTAAACCAGTCTCATCTGAGCTAGTGAACAGGATTTTTAAAAATCAGTTAAAGGTGTTGCCCCTCAGCTTGAAATTATTGGGGAGATCTTCTACACTGACATTGAGTATGCACCATAATAGAGCAGCTGAGCCTCATTAAACCTTCAAGACAGGTGCACATGAAGTTTGTAGCACCAAAACAGGCTATTCAGACCAACTGGTCTATTGCCAGCATTTATGCTCTACACAAGCCTCCTGCCACCTTATTCATCGAACCCGATCAGCATATCTTTGAAAAACACAAACTCAGCCATAAAGACCCATCCGTGGCTCATTCAAGAAGTTAAGGATCGTATTAGATTTTTAAAAAAGGCTTACAATGTTGCAGAAAAAGAGTAGCAAGCTTGAGGATTGGGAGCTTTTTAGAAACCAGCAAAGGACCACCAAAAGGTTGATGATAAAAGAATAAATAGAATAAACTAACCAGAAATATAAAAACAGATTTTAAAAGCTTTTATAGTTATGTCAAAAGGAAGAGAGTAGCCAAAGTAAACATTGGTCCCTTAGAAGCAGAGACAGGAGAAATTATCATGAGGAATGAAGAAATGGCAGAGGCATTGAACAAATATTTTGTGCCTGTCTTCACTGTAGAAGACACAGGTTCCATACCAGAAATGGACAGTAATCCAGGGGCTAAAAAGAATGAGGAAATTAAGGAAATACATATCAGCATAGAAAAAGTTTTGGAGAAACCCAAGGGACTAAAATCTGACAAATCTCCAGGACCTGATGGCCTACACCCTAGAGTTTGAAAAGAAATAGCTGCAGATATAGTGGATGCGCTAGCTATGATTTTCTAAAATTCCTTAGATTTGAGAATGGTCCCATCTGATTGGAAGTTGGTAAATGTTACGTCGTTTTTCAAGAAAGGAGGGAGAGAGAAAACAGGGAACTAACTATAGGCCAGTTAGCTTAACATCAGTTGTTGGGAAAATGCTGGAATCTATTGTTAAGGAAGTCTTAACAATGCACTGAGAAAAGCACAGTATGATTAGAAAAATGATTAGAACAGATCAACATGTTTTTACTAATGGGAAATCCTGTTTGACAAATTTATTAGAGTTTTTTGAGGATGTAACTAGTAGGGTAGTTAAAGGGGAACCAGTAGATGTAGTATACCTGGATTTCCAAAAGGCATTTGATAAGCTGCCACACAAAAGGTTAATAGGCAAGATAAGGGCTCATGGAGTTGGGGGTAATGTATTAGCATAGATAGATGGTTAGCAGACAGGAAGCAACGAGTGAGCATAAGCGGGGCATTTTCAAGTCAGCAGGCAGTAAATAGTGGAGTGCTGCTAGGAGCAGTGCTGGGGCCTCAGCTATTTACAATCTATATTAATGACTTAGTTGAAGAGACAAAGAGTAATGTATCTAAGTTTGCTGATACGAAGGTGAAAAGGTAAGCTGTGGGGAGGATACAGAGAGGCTGCAAAGAGATATAGACAGGTTAAGTGAGCGAGCAACCAGTTGGCAGATGGAGTATAATGTAGGGAAGTATGAAGTTATGCACTTTGGTCGTGAGAATAGAAAAGGAGAATATTTTTTAAAAGGTGTGAAACTTGTAAGTGTCGATGTTCAAAGAGACTGGGGTGTGCTTGTACAAGGAACGCAGAAAGTTAACAGCAGACAATTAGGAAGGCAAATGGCATGTTGGCCTTTTATTGCAAGGGGATTGGAGTACAGGAAAATAAGGAAGTCTTGCTACAATTGTGCAGGGTTTTTGTGCGACTGCATCTGGAATACTGTATGCAGTTTTGGGCTTCACGTTTAAGAAAGGATATACTTGCATTAGAGGCAGTGCAGCAAAAGTTCACTAGATTGGTCCCTGGGATGAGCGTATTGGCTTATGACGAGAGGCTAAGTAAATTGGGCATGTATTCTCTGGAGTTTAGAGGAATGAGAGGTGATCTCATTGAAACATATAAGATTCTAAAGGGGCTGGATAGGGTAGACACTGAGAGATTGTTTACGCTGGTCAAGAAATCTAAAACACGGGGGCACAGTCTCAGGATAAGGGGCCGATCATTTAGGACTGAGATGAGAAGAAATTACTTCACTCAAAGGGTTGTGAATCTTTGGAATTCTCTAGCCCAGATGGTTGTGGATTCTGCATTGTTGAGTACTTTTAAGGCTGGGATAGACAGATCTTTGGTCTCTCAGCAAATCAAGGGATATGGCAAGCAAGCGGGAAAGTGGAGTTGAATCCTAAGATCAGCCATGATCATTTTGAATGGCAGAGCAGGCTCGATGGGCCATATGGTCTGCTGCTGCTCCTATTTCTTGTGTTCTTGTGAGCATATCCTTCTATCCATTTCACCATCTTGAATTTTTGCTGATCATCTGGAATGTACTTCCTGAAAGGGTAGCGAAAGCAGATGTAAAAAGAAATTGGATAAATACCTGAAGGGGAAAAAAAATTATAGGGGTACGGGGAAAGAGCAGTGGCGTGCGTCAAATTGCATAGCTCTACCAATGAGCCTGCTCTGACATGATGGGTCGAACGGTCTCCTTCTGTGTTGTATCATTCTACTGTGATGGAAGGATGGATCCTCCTTTGACACACATGAGTGTAATGGGTAGGAATTTTAAAAAGTTTTTTGTGAAGCATTTTCAGATGCTGTAATATAGTTCTTGTAAAGAGCTCTGTCCTGTTAGAGATTAAATAAGCCAGTAATGAGACTATAAATCAACTGTCAATCTATATTGGTTTATATTTGAAAAGAAAAGCAACTTGTGATTTTTATACCATATCTCTTAATTTTTAATCTTGATTTATGAGACGGTGGGGCTGGCATGTTTGCAATAGATCCAGAGAACTCATGCATTTGCTTTGTTTACATGCTGTTAAACCAAAATAATGGGAAAAATGAATAGAAATAGGCTTTTTATAAAATAACCAAGTTAGCCTGGTCTTGCAACAATTACATTGAAAACATATAAGATAGAAATTCTGTCACTTGAACTAGGTCTGCTTACCATTTCCATCATAGAGAGAGAATGTTACATAAGTTATATAAGGAATAAGCATAGCAGTAGGCCATTCAGCTCTTCTAGCCTGTTCTGCCATTCAGTACAATCATAGCTATCTTCTACCTCAACACCACATTCCGGAACTATGTCCATATTGGTTAATCCCCTTAGCCGGACACCAGTTGTCAGGAAAGTGCTGGAATCTATTATTAAGGAAGTCTTAACGATGCACTTAGAGAATCACAGAATTGTTACAGTGCAAAAGGAGGCAATTCGGCCCATCGTGTCTGCACCGGCTCACCTCATGCTACTACCCTGCCTTCTCCCCATAACCCTGCACATTCTTCCCTTTCATATAACTAATTCCCTTTTGAATGCCTTGATTGAACCTGCCTCCACCACACTCACAGGCAATGCATTCCAGACCTTAACCACACGCTGTGTGAATAAGTGTTTCCTCATGTTTTTCCTTTGCTTCTTTTACCAATTACTTTAAATCTGTGCCCTCTTGTTCTCAATCCTTTGACGAGTGGAAACAGTTTCTCCCTGTCTACTCTGTCCAGACCCCTCCTGGTTTTGAATACCTCTATCAAATCACCTCTCAGCCTTTTCTTCAAGGAAAACAGTCCCAACTTCAATCTGGCTTCATAACAGAAGTTCCTCATCCCTGGAATCATTCTCATGAATCTTTTCTGCACCCTGTCTAACGCCTTCACATCCTTCCTAAAGCGCAGCGCCCAGAACTGGACACAATACTCCAGCTGAGGCCGAGCTAGTGTCTTATACAAGTTCAACATAACCTCCTTGCTCTTGTACTCTATGCCCCTATTAATAAAGCCCAGGATACTGTATGGTATGATCAGACAAAGTCAACATGGTTTTACGAAAGGGAAATCATGTTTAACAAACTTATTAGACTTTTTTGAGAACGTAACTAGCAGGGTAGATAAAGAGGAGCCAGTGGATATTGTATACTTGGATTTCCAAAAGGCATTCAATAAGATGCCACATGAAAGGTTAATCGCAAGGTGAGGGCTCATGGAGTTGGGGGTAGTAGATGATTGATAAATGATTGGTTAACTGACAGGAAGCAAAGAGTAGGATTAAACGGGGCATTTTCAATTTGGCGGGCTTTACCTATTGGAAGTGCCGCAAGGATCGGTGCTGGGTTCTCAGCTATTTACGATCTATAAAGACAAAAAGACAGAAAGTAATGTGTCCAAGTTTGCTGACTATACAAAGCTAGGTGAGAATGTAAGCCATAAGGAGGACACAAAGAGGCTGCAAAAAGATATAGACAGGTTGTGAGTGGGCAGCAAGGTAGCAGATGGTGTATAATGTGGGAGAGTGAGGTTATTCACTTTGGTAGTAAGAATAGAAAAGCAAAAAGCACGAAACTTGTAAATGTTCATGTTGAGAGGGACTTGGGTGTACTTGTACAAGTAACACAGGAAGTTAGCATGCAGGTACAGCAAGCAATTAGGAAGGCAAATGGCATGTTGGCCTTTTATTGCAAGGGGACTGGAGTACAAGAATAAAGAGGTCTTGCTACAGTTGTATAGGGCTTTACTGAGACCACACCTGGAATACTGTGTGCCGTTTTGGTCTCCATATTTAAGGAAGGATATTGGAGGTAGTACAGCAAAGATTCACTGGGATGAGAGGTTGTCCTATGATGAGAGGCTGAGTAAATTGAGCCAATAATCTCTGGAGTTTAGAAGAATGAGAGGTGATCTCATTGAAACATACAAGATTCTGAAGGGGTTTGACAGGGTAAACACTGAGAGGTTGTTTCCCCAGTTGGGGAATCTAGAACACGGGGGCACAGCCTCAGGATAAGGGCCGATCATTTAGGACTGAGATGAAGAGAAATTTCTTCACTCAAAGGGTTTTGAATCTTTGGAATTCTCTACCTCAGAGGGTTGTGGATGTTCCATCATTAAACAATTTTAAGACTGGGATAGACATGTTTTTGGTGTCTCGGGGAATGGAGGGATATGGGGATCGGGCAGGAAAGTTGAGTTGTAGCCGCAGATCAGCCATGATCGTATTGAATGGTAGAGCAGGCTCGACGGGCAGTATGGTCTACACCTGTTCCTATTTACTATGTTCTTATGCATCCAAAATCTATTGATCTCTGTTTTAGATATACTGAACGACTGAGGATCCACAGTCCTCTTGGATAGAAATGACAAAAATCCACAACCCTTTTGAGTGAATTTCTCATCTCGGTCCGAAATGGCCAGACCCTTGTTCTGAGATTGTGTACCCTAGTTCTAGACTTCCTAGCCAGAGGAAACACACTTCCAACATCCACCCAGTCTCTCTGTTTTAAAAAGTATTCTGCTTTCCTATTTTGCCTTCCAAAGTGATAACTTCATACTTCTCCACTTTATATTCCATCTGCCTTGCTCTTGCCCACTCACTTAACCGACATTACATTACACTTGGCCACTTAATTTAAGTAATTGACATTGATTGTAAATAGCTGAGACCCAAGCACTGATCCTTGTGGTACCCCGCTAGTTACAGCCTGCCAAACAGAAATGACCTGTTTTTCCTACTCTTTCTGTCTGTTAAGCAGTCCGCAATCCATGCTAATATTATTGCCTCCAATCCCATGACCTCTAACTTTGTATAATAACCTCCTGTGGCACCTTATTGAATTTGGCCTAACCATCAGCCTCAAGAAAACGAACATCATGGGGCAGGATGTCAGAAATGCTCCATCCATCAATATTGGCGACCACACTCTGGAAATGGTTCAAGAGTTCACCTACCTAGGCTCAACTATCACCAGTAACCTGTCTCTAGATGCAGAAATCAACAAGCGCATGGGAAAGGCATCCACTGCTATGTCCAGACTGGCCAAGAGAGTGTGGGAAAATGGCGCACTGACATGGAACACAAAAGTCCAAGTGTATCAGGCCTGTGTCCTCAGTACCTTGCTCTATGGCAGCGAGGCCTGGACAACGTATGTCAGCCGAGAGCGACGTCTCAATTCATTCCATCTTCGCTGCCTCCGGAGAATACTTGGCATCAGGTGGCAGGACCGTATCTCCAACACAGAAGTCCTCGAGGCGGCCAACATCCCCAGCTTATACACACTACTAAGTCAGTGGAGCTTGAGATGGCTTGGCCATGTGAGCCGCATGGAAGATGGCAGGATCCCCAAAGACACATTGTACAGCGAGCTCGCCACTGGTATCAGACCCACCGGCCGTCCATGTCTCCGCTATAAAGACGTCTGCAAACGCGACATGAAATCCTGTGACATTGATCACAAGTCGTGGGAGTCAGTTGCCAGCGTTCGCCAGAGCTGGTGGGCAGCCATAAAGACGGGGCTAAAATGTGGCGAGTCGAAGAGACTTAGTAGTTGGCAGGAAAAAAGACAGAGCCGCAAGGGGAGAGCCAACTGTGCAACAGTCCCGACAAACAAATTTCTCTGCAGCACCTGTGGAAAAGCCTGTCACTCTAGAATTGGCCTTTATAGCCACTCCAGGCGCTGCTTCACAAACCACTGACCACCTCCAGGCGCGTATCCATTGTCTCTCGAGATAAGGAGGCCCAAAGAAGAAGCAGTCCGCAATCCATGCTAATATTATTGCCTCCAATCCCATGACCTCTAACTTTGTATAATAACCTCCTGTGGCACCTTATTGAATGCTTTCCGAAAATCCAAATACCCATGCACTGGTTCCTCCTTATCTATCCTGCTTGCTACAGCCTCAAAAAAATTGTAGCAGATTTGTCAAACATGATTTCCCTTTTTGTAAATCCATGTTGACTTTGCCTAATCATGTTGGCCCGGATCTTGCAGTCCCAATAGCGGCGAACTCTGAGAAGTTTGTCGCTATTGAGGGCCACAATGACACCGCAACTTCCGGGGTGCTCTGTTACACTAGAATCTGGAACATGTGGTGTGCCTGAATGGGCTCCAGGGGAGCGCACACTTCTGGACCTGCTGGGACCTGACATTCGGGAACTTGGGCTGATTGCCCTGTACTTAACCCAGTATTTACGTTGATTTATTTCGGCTTGCTCAGGAGCATAGCCCTTAAATTCAACATGAGTGTGAAAACACACCTTCCCCCGCCACTACCTCCCAACCACCTCCCCTGCATTCCCGGCTCTTTACGCACCCACCACACCCACAGATGTTCTCCGACAGCGATATATTTCCAAGTCAGGATGTTGTGTGGCTTGGAGGGGAACTTGGTGGAGTTTTCATATGTCTGTTGCCCTTGTCCTTTTAGGTGATAGAGATCCCGAGTTTGGAAGATGCTGTTGAAAGAGGCTTGGCAAGTTGCTGCAGTGTATCTTACAGATGTGACACACTGTTGCCACTGTCCGCTGGTGATGGAGGAAGTGATTGTTTAAGGTGATGGATGGGATGCTGATCAGTGCTTTGTCATTGGTGCTCAACTTCTTGAGTGTTTGAGCTGCTCCCGTCTAGGCAAATCGAGAGTAGTCCATCACACTCCTGACTTGTGCCTTGTAGATGGTGGACAGGCTTTAAGGCATCAGGAGGTGAGTTACTGGTCACAGAATTTCCAGCCTCCGACCTGCCCTTGTAGCTACAGTATTTATATGGCTGGTCCAGTTAAGTTTCTGGTTGATGGTAGCCCCCAGGATGTTGATAGTGGGGGATTCAACAGTGGTAAAACCATTGAATTTCAAGAGGAGATGGTTAGATTCATTGCCAGGCACTTGTGTGACGCAAAGGTTACTTGCCACTTATCAGCCCAAGCCGGAATGTTGCTAGGTCTTGCTGCATATGGACAGGCAAAACAGCTTCAGTGTCTGAGGAGTTGCGAATGGTACTGATTACTATCAATACATTCAAAAATATTTTAAAATATATACTATACATAATGTCTTAGTGTTAGGTACTAGCACAGTCTGATCAAGGACCAATAACAGCTAGGAACATCAAGAGAGGGAATGAGTCTAAGTAAAAGATCAAGAACCAAAGGGGGGAGTTGAGAATTATTATTGCACAGTGAGTTGTTACGATTTCATAGAACCATTCAGCCCATTGTGTCTGTACTGGCTTTCTTCAAGAGCTGCTCAGCTAGCCCCACTCCCCTGCCTTTTTCCTGTAGCTCTGCAAACCTTTTCTCTTCAGATAATTATTCAATTCACTTTTGAAAGTTACATTTGAATCTGCCTCGACCACGCTCTCAGGCAGTGGAATACAGTTCCGAATCGCTCTCATGTCACCGTTGCTGCTTTTGCCGATCACCTGAAATCGGTGTCCTCTGGTTCTTGACCCTTTCACCAGTGGGAACAGTTTCTCCCTATCTACTCTGTCCAGACCCCTCATGATTTTGAGATGGCACTGCCTGAAAGGGTGGTGGAAGCAAATGCAATAATAACTTTCAAAAGGCAGTTGTATAAATGCTTGAAGGGGAAATATTTGCAAGGTTATGGGGAAAGAGCAGGTAACTAATTAAATACCTCCTTCAAAGAGCCAGTACAAGTATGATGGGTCAAATGACCTCCTTCTGTCTGTATTATTCAATGCTTCTATGGAACACAACATCCACAACATTTTGTATTTTATTCATAGCAATCTTTGATTAAAATGTGAACAAAACTTTTTAAAATTTCCACTATAACCTTTTCATTGTCTGTTATTGTTGCTGGTGCTCTCATGCTTAATGACAGATGCATGCTCCTCTATTTAATTCTATCTTAAATAAACTTTACAATTTAAGAATGTATTAATGACACACATTCATCACCACAATTTTAAATGGCTGAAGAAGTTAAGTTTCTAAAATTGATACTTTCTGCACTAAGCTGCATTTGAAGATAATTTCCCCTCCCACCCTAATGCTCATAAAGGACATACTAGGTATTGTAACAGTACATTTATGGTTAATATTGTTTTAAAATCAGCAATGTTTTCAAAAGCATACTTTGTGGAAATGTGCCTGGTAGCACTGATGTGTATTCCAAGGTTTCCTTCTTTCTCTGTCCAAGTTTTCATTCGTTCTGTTTCTCCCAATTGCTCTTTTCTCTTTTGTTTCTCTGCCTCTCTGTCATGCTATCTACCTCCTTCTAATTCTCTCTTTCCATCTTCCCCATCAGTTGAGTGCACAAGCACATGCATTTGCTCATTCCATGTCTCTGTGCCTCTCTTCTTCATTTGCCCTCCCTCGCTGTCTGTGTCTCTCTTTTTTTCTAACGAAAGGTCACTGACCTGAAACGTTAACTGTATAGCTAACACCACCAATGCTGCCTGACCTGCTGAGTATTTAAAGCATGTTCTTTCTTTATTGCAGTTTGCCCGCATTCGCAGCATTTTGCTTTTGTCTCTTTATTCTCTTGGCTACTCAATCTCTCTCTGTCTCACTACTTCTGTCTCTCTTGTGTTCTGTCTCATGCACACTCCGTTTCCCTCCAACTCTCTCTCATTCTGTGTTTCTCTTTCACTATCGGTGAGCCTGTCGCTGTCACACTTGTATCTGCTTTTCCTCTCTCAGGTGCTTGTGCACCTCCTACCTATATTTCTCTCTCTCAGTCTCTGCGTGCTCTTGCCTTCCACGTCTGCCTCTATTCCCTACCCCACCTTCCCTATCTCCTCCTGTGCAACAATCTTCTGGTAATTTCCCACATGGTTGTTTATGTATGAACTTACTCTGGCCTACATGGGACCCCAGTCCCACACTGCATGGTTAACTCAAGGCAACAAAGATGGGCAATAAATGCTGGCTTGCCAGTGGCCTACTTGACTGCAGCTCATCGCAGCTGTCTTCACCCTGACATTCAAAATACACTACAGAGGTCACCGAAGAATGATCTGGAGCAAGAACTTGATATTTTTTTTCTCCTTAGCCCTGATAATTTTAAATAGTTGTGGCAACCTACTGAGAGAGGCTAACACAACAGTTAAATTTGATCAGTATTGAAGATCATTAAACTAGTTCTTTCTCCTTTTTCAGTGAACTATGATGTTTCATCCGCAAAAGATCTGCTGTTACTAGCTAATTCAACAGAAGAACAACAGAAGTGGGTGAGCCGACTGGTGAAAAAGATTCCAAAGAAACCTCCTGCACATGATCCCAACTTCCACAGATCTTCACCTAGATCCTCAATGCGGGTTCCACCTAACCAATCCATGAGGCGGCCGAGCCGACAGCTTCCCTCAACGAAGCCCAGGTAAAATATTGGTCTGTTAATTTTAAGCCTACATATTGGACATCAGTGGGGATTGTAGACTGAGATACATTATAAACTAGTGCAGCCCTTTCTTCACAAAGTTATTCACTGACAAAGTTGTTCTTGCAACATTCGGAAGACTGAACAGCATCTGCAGTTTCCAAATAAGTGTTTTTTCCAAGTTTAAAGATGTGTGTCCCCACAATTATCTAAATTAAAAACCAACTCATCTAATTCTTGATTTTATAACCCTTCTAAATGTTGTTGCTTCGCCTCAATTGCCAGGGAGTTGGTTATATTGTTGGGCTAGCAACCCACAGGTCTTGAGTTCAGTTCCTAACATGACAACTTGTGAAGTTGAATTCAATAAATCTGATAATTAGTGAATTAGCAATAACAACAAAAAAGACTGCCAAAGCTTCTGGTTGTCATAGAAACTCAGCTGCTTAATTAATGTCTTTCAGGGAAGGGAACCTGCCACTCCTACCTACTCTGGCCTACGTGGTACTCTAGTCCCACACTGCATGGTTAACTCTCGTAATTCCCTCAGGGCAATAGATGCTGGCTTGACAGTGCTGCCCACTTTCCAAGAACAAATGTGTATAAAACTACTTCCGAACAGCTCTTCCTTGAGTTTCTCTCCTCACCACCCCACCTTTTAAATTATATGTTGCTCAGCAAAAGGCATTCATTCCGGCACATATAAGGTTCATCTTTGTTTTTTTTGCAGTCTTTTAACATCCATCCAATTTGTTCTTGTTCTGAAGCTAATATATTCCAGTATTGAAACCCAGATTTCTCTTGTCAAGAACCTGATTGCTTACTCCGTTCTTAACTTTTTCACCCCCCCCCCTCTACTGTTGAAGCTAAGCTCGTAGAACCCAAACCTCTCAAGTATGGCAAAAGCAAAATACTGCTGATGCTAGAAATCTGAACCAAAAATAAAAAATGCTGGAAATACTCATCAGGTCAGGCAGCATCTGTGGAGAGAAGCAGAGTTAATGTTTCAGGTCATGACCTTTCATATTCTCAAGTAGCTCCTCTCTTCTCCACATTGTATTCTTTGGTTTCATTTCCAGCCTTCCATTTCCACAGCCAACCCCAATGTAAAATTGCTTTGGTTAGAACTGCCTAGACTTTCAGCAATCTAGTATACTCTTGTGCTGTCTATTGTGATGGCTTTCCTTTTCCATTTACATTTCCATATGTTGATTGTTGCTACATTGAAAGCACTCTTACTTTTCCCGAAAAGCAATACCATCTGCTGCTAATAATTTGTCCTACTGCTGGCCATTTAAAAACACTATGCTGTGTTGTGGAACAATGTCATGGTCAAATGAAGGACATGATACACAATTTACATTTTACCAGTATGGCAAACCAATTTAACTCCTCTCCCCATAATTCTGTTTCTCATTGAAATGTCCCAACATTTGAATAAAAATTGTGGAGCCATACAGCTTGAAACTGTAATCATTTTTAAATGCAAGGATTTGCTTTTACTGACGGCATAGGAAACCAAAATTTGATTCTTGGTCTTAACTAACATTTGCATTCTTCACAAGAGGGAGAGAAAAGAGTCTTTTCAGGTTGGCAGAATTCTTCAAACCCTTCATGCATCGCTCAATTGGTTCCTTCTCTGGTAGGCAGCATTCACAATACCTTGGAGAAGTCTACAGGCTAGGCAGTGCTACCTGAGATGGGCAAATAGATATGTCTGACTGAAACCGAAGCAGTGGTGTACTTATGTGCTACACCATGGCGTGATACCTGCAGGTTCTAACCTTTGAAATCGCATGAGCAAAACTGCATGGGAAGGCACAGGTAGAAAGTGAAGCATTTCCTCGGAGGAAGGGTGGTCAAAATTCGCCATGCCATACTTTCCTTGATATCCCAAGTGAACAGGAAAATTCCCATTCCCTTCGTCAGAAAATAATTCAGACATAAGAGGGACCTTCAAATGGGTGGGAAATAACTTTCAGAAAGGGGTTAAATTGTGCCTTTTTTGTGTGTGACAGGCAGCAAGGAGGCACAAGTAATGTATCTGGGTAGATAGAATTGGAATAGTAAGTTTTTTTTTAAGAAACTGCATTAAAAATGTGTTTGCTTGCATCCCTAATTTTATGATTTCCTTATTTGGAGTAGCTCTTTTCTACCCAGATGGCTGGCATTTCTAAACTATTACTTTTTTAACCATCAAGGTGTCAGTATACTCTTGCACTCCATCTATTACTGGTTGGCATCCATGAAAGATGATGGACACGCAGCAAGCAATCCATTTAGGTGGGGTGCCTTCTCTTGGTGCACCTTTGCTAATGGCTGTGAAGGCCAATCCTTGAGAGGCAGGTTCTGCCACAAGTGCTGCACATGAAGCTGCCAAGTAATGCTGAGAGTTGTTGTTTTTGATGGCGCCTGTTGCCAAGCTGCTGAAGCAACTGGTCGTCGTGGTAGTGCACACCAGTCCACAGGATGTGTTGCTGTTTCCCTCTTTTGCCAGCTAGATGTGATAGTCAACGTTTAGGGCCTTCATGTCATGCTTGCAAGCATCCTTGAAGTGGAGATTTGGGTGCCCCACTGGTCATCTGGCACCGGCTACCTCATCATACAGAAGGTCCTTGGGTATAGCTGACAAACTACAAGAATGGAAGCAAGGCATTGTCGGGGCTTAAAGTTGCAACCACTTAGTTGGGAAGCAGATTCTATATCACCTGTGTTTCTGGATTGCCATTGAAGTGTTTCTATAAAGAAATGAGGGTTACTCTGATGCTCCTTGAACCTTCTGAACAGCCAACCACAACTGCAATTTTTTTTTTTAAGTGTTCTATAGCACTCTTCATCAATTTAATGTAGAGTGAACTATTTTACTAATACTCCATATATTTGAGGTGTGATTGCATGCATTTGTCAGTATTATCCCATCCCTCTTGAAACATCAACTCCTTTTGCCAGTATATGGTTTCTGGGCATCCTTCTGCAGCTATTACAGTGTTAAAGTGTGAGCCTTGACAGTAATTGGCAATAAGGAGCATCACAGCCTAGTTTGACCCTGTTCATAAGTTACACCCATTTCCACCAGCAGTTGTTGGATAGTGATGAGGAGCTGAAGCTTTGACTGATTTCTTTCCATTCCTAATCCAACCCAGGAAGATCACTTGTACTGCATCTAATGTTGATAGCTATGAGATCAGCTAACTTGACACAGACCAGGGATTGATCTGGTACTTTCCATTATCTATATGGTTCTGCAACTCATTTAATAAACTCACTAAGCCATGAGGGAGCTATCCAGGCGCTGTCATACTATGTTCTTAATACACTCTAACATGTAAATATTTGCTTTTTTCCATCTTTATTGCTATTCTTGTAGTTCTGACTCTGGCCCCATTCTTCGAATCATCCTACATTGACACATTTTAATAGCACCAGTAAGTTTAGAGGGTCACTTTCATTTTGTTTAGCATGCACCAACACTAATTTTAAGAGTTTTGTCCTAACCACTTTGTCCGGCATGATATTTTTGCATCTGCATCTTTGTAATCTGCATGCAAATTGAAATTATGCTTTGAGTTCCCAATTCGTGCTTTGAAATGCAATATGGACCCTGTTTAGATCTTAAAAGTCACCAGATCATATATCTACTAAAATTGTTATCTAGATTCAGTCAGCTCCTGCATTTGTATAATAAGGATAAATAATTTCAACTGTGTAATTTCTTTTGCGTTTGACAGAGGAATACAAGATGTGTACTGTTGATTCACTCCTGCCTCCGGAAGGCAGTGACCCAGTTCCATGGTCATAGCCAGCTTTCTAATCCCTTGTCCAATTGCCATTTTCCATATGTGGGTCTAGACAGAGGAGTTATATGATTGGGGGGAAAAAAAGGTTACTCATTGTAAAGAAATGTAAATATGATAACTGAATTGATGTGCATTGACTAAATCAATTTGCATTCCCTGAACTGTTACAGATTGCTTGATATGGCCTTTAAAGACTGGGACTGGCCATTTGATGATGATGATGATGATGATGTTTTTGATTTTTGAAGAAGTTGTTTTACCTGATTGGGGTAACCTATCAAATTGTTGGTTTTGAAGTCTGCAGTGATGTTTAAATGAAGCATGATTTGGCTTGTGCAATACCATAATTTTCATTGAAAGCAGCAATTGCAAGAACGTAGTTTTCTAGCAGTAGACTGTGATTGCTACAATGAGTATAATATTTTAACCATCAACGTAGCTGACAGTTATTTTGGATGCTATAGGCAGTGCAGACTGATAATTCAGTGCCTGGTTTTCATCAATAAGCCAGTGATGGAAATACTTTATCCCAATAGTTTTCAGAAGTAATTTAGCAGAAAATATTGTGATTTCTCTTTTAATAAATAGTCATTTTAAAAACTATTTGTGTTGTATTCAGTTTTGTGTTTTGAGACACAGATCCTACCACTTGATTACTGGTTCCCTAAAACAAAAAAAAGTGTTGACCATTCTCTGCTATTTGCAGTTATGAAATGGCCAATCTACCATGAAATATTACCATGAATTAAATATATTGCAACTTATTTTACTAATGACTGAATTTGAAGTTCTGTTATTTCTTGAGGATAGAATCAATCTGAGCTTTCTTTGGATTTGTGGTGATTTTTGTGACCTTGTAAACAAATATATGCCATTTTCTCTCTTTTCTGACTGTGTGGAAACTGTAGCAAGCTATTTTGAATCATCATCTTTATTCAAGAACAGCTTTCACCACAGACAAGAAAGGCAGAGAAAGGATTTCTTGCAATTTTGCCCACCAGTTTTGTCATAGATTCTGGAATTACAAGCTGAGATGTTCAGCTAATTAAGATATTAATTTTGCTTCAAAGTTCTGTAACTGTTAGACTCATTGGGCTGGATTTTACCTTAGGCGGACGGGAATTCACCACTGATTTGAAAGTCAGTGGCGAACCTGCTTCCGCCTAGCCCGAGGATCCGTCCCGCATTTTACGGGTCCCCGGGCTTTGAATGGCCGGAGGCGGAAGCAGGGCGGGTAGGCCTCACTGCCCCCACGCCACTATCCGACCCACTGGGGCGGGGTAAAATTCAGCCCATTGATTTGAGATTTTCAGGGTAGTGATTTTAACAGAAAGAGCTGAAGATCTGAAGTGAAATAATTAAAGATTATAGTGGAGATTTCCCAGGGTGCACCCAGGAAAATCTCCCTTAATGTGACCAGGGCAGGGTAAACTAAAATATTTGGAATGACAACAGTACTTGTTGCTGCTTATCAGTGAATCTTTGGTATAGTTACAATCTAATTGACATTAGTAGCGATTATTTTAGCTTCTAGTCTTCTAGATGTTAAACAAAAAAAAACTTATTTTATGCTGTACATGTGTATAAAGATTTTATGCATACTTAACAATTAATTGGCTTTTATTGAAATGTTCTGGATAATTTAGTTTGAATTTTTTTCAGTCTGAATGTGCACTTGATGATTAACTGCCCTTAGTTATGGTTGTGTATCTGCCACTGGTACATACAAAACACATGCTAATATGTGTGTTTATTGCAAGCATGCAAATTATTGTATCTGGTGTGTTTTGTTTTCACTGTGCATGTGCTTCTATCTGTTCTGTCGATTTGCAGTTTTGAAGATAATAAAGGAGACTCTTTTAAGTTTTAGAAAAGCATTGTGCCAATATAGATGTTAATAAAGCTGCAGATATAATAATGAATTTAGCTGATACTTAATTCAGGAATTAAGGCAAAAAAGTATTAACTCCTGTAGTTTTTTTTAATTCATTATTGGGATGTGGGCGACACTGACCAGGCCAGCATTTATTGCCCATCCCTAATTGCCCTTGAGAAGGTGGTGGTGAACCGCCTTCTTGAACCGCTGCAGTCCATTTAGGGTAGGTATACCCACAGTGCTATTAGGAAGGGAGTTCCAGGATTTTGACCCAGCGACAGTGAAGGAACGGCGATATAGTTCCAAGTCAGGATGGTGTGTGACTTGGAGGAGAACTTGCAGGTGGTGGTGTTCCCATGTATTTGCTGCCCTTGTCCTTCTAGTTGGTAGAGGTCGTGGGTTTGGAAGGTGCTGTCTAAGGAGCCTTGGTGCATTGCTGCAGTGCATCTTGGAGATGGTACACACTGCTGCCACTGTGCGTCGGTGGTGGAGGGAGTGAATGTTTGTAAATGGGGTGCCAATCAAGTGGGCTGCTTTGTCCTGGATGGTGTCGAGCTTCTTGAGTGTTGTTGGAGCTGCACCCATCCAGGCAAGTGGAGAGTATTCCATCACACTCCTGACTTGTGCCTTGTAGACGGTGGACAGGCTTTGGGGAGTCAGGAGGTGAGTTACTCTCCTCAGGATTCCTAGCCTCTGACCTGCTTTTGTAGCCATGGTATTTATATGGCTACTCCAGTTCAGTTTCTGGTCATTGGTAACTCCTAGGATGTTGATGGGGGATTCAGTGATCGTAATGCCATTGAATGTCAAGGAGAGATGGTTAGATTCTCTCTTGTTGGAAATGGTCATTGCCTGGCACTTGTGTGGCATAAATGTTTCTTGCTACTTATCAGCCCAAGCCTGGATATTGTCCAGGTCTTGCTGCATTTCTACACGGTCTGCTTCAGTATCTAAGGAGTCACGAATGGTGCTGAACATTGTGCAATCATCCGCGAACATCCCCACTTCTGACCTTATGATTGAGGGAAGGTCATTGATGAAGCAGCTGAAGATGGTTGGGCCTAGGACACTACCCTGAGGAACTCCTGCAGTGATGTCCTGGAGCTCAGATGATTAACCTCCAACAACCACAACCATCTTCCTTTGTGCTAGGTATGACTCCAGCCAGCAAAGGGTTTTCCCCCTGATTCCCATTGACCTCAGTTTTGCTAGGGCTCCTTGATGCCATACTCGGTCAAATGCTGCCTTGATGTCAAGGGCAGTCACTCTCACCTCACCTCTTGAGTTCAGCCCTTTTCTCCATGTTTGAACCAAGGCTGTAATGAGGTCAGGAGCTGAGTGGCCCTGGCGGAACCCAAACTGAGTGTCACTGAGCAGGTTATTGCTAAGCAAGTGCTGCTTCATGGCACTGTTGATGCCACCTTCCATCACTTTACTGATGATAGAGAGTAGACTGATGGGGCGGTAATTGGCTGGGTTGGATTTGTCCTGCATTTTGTGTACAGGACATACCTGGGCAATTTTCCACATTGCAGGGTAGATGCCCTGGAATAGCTTGGCTAGGGGTGCGGCAAGTTCTGGAGCACAGGTCTTCAGTACTATTGCTGGAATATTGTTAGGGCCCATAGCTTTTGCAGTATCCAGTGCCTTCAGTCGTTTCTTGATATCACGCGGTGTGATTCAAATTGGCTGAAGTCTGGCATCTATGATGCTGGGGACTTCAGGAGGAGGCCGAGATGGATCATCAACTCGGCACTTCTGGCTGAAGATTGTTGCAAATGCTTCAGCCTTATCTTCCGCACTGATGTGCTGGGCTCCCCCATCATTGAGGATGGGGATATTTGTGGAGCCACCTCCTCCAGTTAGTTGTTTAATTGTCCACCACCATTCACGGCAGGACTGCAGAGCTTCGATCTGATCCGTTGGTTATGGGATCGCTTAGCTCTGTCTATTGCATACTGCTTACGCAGTTTGGCACGCAGATAGTTGGCACCCCATCAAATTATAAAAGCATTTGCTGAATCAGAGTGCATTACTGTCTAGTAGACTCTACTCATTATATGGTTGAACAACTGGACTGCAGCTGATAATTTTCGTGTTATTTTAGAGTGTAGTTATGCCACCACATATGCATTGATGCAAAATCTACACGTCTTCCCAGTAGATTGTCTTGCACTAATTTGAGTTTGCACCTAGTTGTGTAATGGTATGTCAGATGCTTTGAAATGAAAAATAGATACGATCAGATCATCTTTACAGATTTTATTAACTAGTTTATTAATATCCCTGTTCTTTTTCCCCTTCCAATCTCCCACCTTACCTAATTGCCATCTAAGAAGGCAAGCTAATGAAATTGATGCCACGCTCCTGACAATGTCCTATATAGTCAAATACTAAGAATTGTGCAAAAGTAGTTAGGGTTCCTGATAGTTTCATTTTTTCCCCATCCTTCCTTATGGGGGAATATCTAACCTCTGCTCAGCATCAGCCTGAGGTAGCATAGTTGAAGGGCAGGAGCTTGCTGTGTGGGAGATTGCTACCTTCTGGCACAGTGTATTCGCAGTTTCATGACTAACTGGACTCTTAAGTGGTGCCCCTAAAGGAAGTCTGCACTTGTGACCTTGGCAGTAGTCAACAGTAGTGAACCTTAGTCACCTTCATCTGCTCTGGTTTTGGTCACCATAGCTGATAGCAAGTTATTTAAAACACTTGCTTATCCAGCATGACTATAAATTGGTAATCACAATTAATTTTCCAAATTAAATCTATCTGAATTACCTAAACAGGAACACAAAGATAACAATTAAAAGTCATGATATGTGAAGACTCATGTAACTTTTCTTTGTATTATGAAGGATTACTTTTTATGTGGAGAGTCCAAATTACTAATTTGTGCAAAATTGTGCATGATTAAGCATTAGATAGTAATTTCCATGTTCTGATGACTTTGAGAAGATTCTGCAGAACTTGCCAAATCTGAATGAAATTCTGATGGATTCCTTATAAAACTATAACATTCAAGATTCTTGATTGTCAAACTCGTTACGCTTGTGTGAAGCGTAACCACTAGCGTGGACCTGTTGGGCCGAATAGCCTGTTACTGTTCTGTAAATACTATGCAAGACATTGTAAGTAAAAGCTCCCCTGTAATATCATTGATTGTACCTCAGCCATGCTTCATGCCTTATTGTTCAATTCTCAGTGTTGTGTTTCTTCAAAAATGGGACATTGATAGCATTTTGACAGTAATAAGTATGAATTCAGCATTTTCAACTTTTCAGCAAGATTTTCATAAGTAATGTTGTGATGGAATAAAAGTATGCTACCAGCATAATGTGTTTTAAACAGCATTTCCTTATTTAGTACATCTTCTTTTTTTCCCTTTTTTGTGGCAAAATTCAATATAAAATAGACACTAAATGAAATATCAGTTGGTGATAGGTGGACGCAACAATTAGTGGACGTGTTTGGTATTCTAGTCCTCAGTTAAAGACATGTTTTAATTCCATTTATGTTTTGTTTCTTTTTCAGCTAACTGCTGGGGAATGCAGTCATACTGGTCAAGATGATGGGTTTCCTTCCTAAACAAAAAAAAAGACTGCATAATATACTTTTTGACATTCAGACAAGAGTGCACAAAATGCTGCAATTTATTTTATAAGAAAGAGCTAAACATGACTGTCTACGTATCAAAAGTTACACAATGGTTTACAGCACTTTGTAGCAATGTAAAATTCTAAACCTGGGAACAGTATTGGTCTGCTGCAATCCCAGACAGCAATAGAAGTTGATGTAAAAATGCCCGCAGGTTGCTTGTTATGCATGATGTACACAAAGCTTTCTTGAATGTGATACTACTTGGCAACCAAGTTAAATAAACACTAGATTGGTTGGGACACAGGATGGGGGAAATGTGCCACTGTCCAATAGACTGGAATATTGTAAAGATGAATGATGAATTTGTGAGAAGGTTACATCAGTTGAACTAGAATAAGAAACCAAATGTACCAGATGGTCATGTGAAAGTATGTTATGTTGGAACAGCCCAAGAGAGCTTTGAAATTACAGAGAGTCAATCATACCTTTTCAGTTTTATACAGAATAGTAATTAGTCAAAGGAAACCTTCAGTTGTCTTGACACAAAGTACATCATTTGTATGTATAAAGAACAAGCTTTTGTTATCACAGTTGCATCTATGCACTTGTATAAAGCCATAGAGTTTAACAGATTTGCTTATGAGCATATTATAGGAAGCTGTATCTGAAAGGAATGTGGGGAAACTGCAGTCCTTCAGATTGAGGAAATTTGGAGAATGTTATCAGTCAGAAATACACACTTTATAATGGGCAACCTGTGATTTCCATTTCATATCTAAATAACGCCTTAACTTAACATTTTTCTAAATGTTTGCCCATCCTGTTAAATTGAAGTTTACTGATGACTGTTATAATGGAAATTAAATGAAAGTTTATTGTTAAGAAAAATAGTGCACTATTTTTACATGTAACCATTTGCATTGGCCAATTTTGAATGTGTTTCTATAAAATTATTGAAGAAATTATTTCAAGTATGGAATCTTAAAAGGAACTAGCTAATGTACAACTGTTACTACCCATTGTAAACTAAGAATTATAAAGGAATGACATGGTATTGGCCCATTCAGTTATATTACTGTAATAGCAAATTTATGGAATTTGTAATCCATTAGACTCACTAAGTGCTATGAAACCTTATTTGCCTTGGTTTGTGTACCAGTCTAGATGTTTTATTTTCATTATTATTTCTAAAAAAAAAAGAGTATCCGTGTCTGTTATTTTTACTACAATCTCACAGCACATATATAAGATTTTCACAAAGTCTGAAATGATTTAACTGAAGTCATACTGTAGGTGTATTTTAAAAGTTTGTATAGAGTTCTCTAATACTGTAGCTGTAGTGTAGACTCTAGTACAGTTGCAGTAGTTTGTTATGAGGACTCTAATGTGTAGCTGGGAAGCTGATGCCTTGCAAATGGGGTACTCATACATATATTATTTTACATGCCATCTTACAAAAATACATAATTTATATTGGCTTGGCCATTTTGTATTTATATAGGCTATCATCTTGAAATGCATGTTTTATACAACTACAGTGTGCTAAAGATAATGTAAACATATTTGACAATAAAACCATTATGTAGCCTTCCAATTTTTTTGTTTTGCATAGCTGTTAATTTGGTATCAGCCCATTCTTATATACATGCACATTGACATGTTGTATGAAGTCTTTAATGCCCTTATTGGGGAGAAATTTTGTTCACATAAATGAAATCCAATCTTGTTTCAACTCTTCTGTTTCAAGAATTTTTAATGAGGCTTTAATATTGCTTTAAGGAAGCATTGCTTCATCCTATCTCGCAGTTGTCTTGTTCTTTCATATAGTTTTTCCAAGTTTACGGTCTTAATTTCCACCCCTCATCTTTTATATTGTTACATTTTTATTTGTCCTGCAATTAAGAACATTTCTTTGCAGCATCAAAACAGTTTTCAGCTTCTTAGTATAAACTATGAGGCAATTCCTGTTGAAGTAGTTGAATGATTGAGGTTCTGTGTTTATGATTTGTTACATCTCATTAATCCATTAAGATTCCAAATGTGAATCAGAAGGAAGAAATCTATCCTGAATTGAACCAGCAGATAGGTAAGTTTTGTAACATAGCAATGGGACTTAAAGCTCTGAGCAGATACTCAGACAGAGTAGTCATGCTACAGTTAATTTTTCTTCCGCCAATTTTTTCTCCCACTAGTCTTTCAATTGTATTCACTCCCTTGTTGGAGTATAATTCCACAGGCGAGCTCTGGTACTTCACCCAAGTCACTGTTACTCAGATAAGAGCACTATTGGTGAATGTTGAAAGGTTATTTGACTAAGGAAACATAGCTGAGCCCAGTCCTGGCCACATCCAATGCCTAGTTGCACAGCAGACACACAGCAGGGATCTCTGGATAGGGACAAGGAACTTGACTGATCTTTCCCTACCTAACCCAGGGGCATGATGTAAGGTATAGCTCCACGAGCACTAACTTGGCTGGAAGAAGCTAATCCAGCACAAACTGGAACAGGAAATCTTTCTGATCTGTATGGCTCAGCTATTAGTGGAGCAGCAGGCGATCATCCTAAGGATATAAAAACAAGAAATGCTGGAAATACTCAGCAGGTCTGGCAGCATCTGTGGAGAGAGAAGCAGAGTTAACGTTTCAGGTCGGTGATCCTTCTTCAGAACTGAAACGTTAACTCTGCTTCTCTCTCCACAGATGCTGCCAGACCTGCTGAGTATTTCCAGCATTTCTTGTTTTTATTTCAGATTTCCAGCATCCGCAGTATTTTGCTTTCATTTTAGTGATCATCCTAAGGATCCTCTGATGCTGTGAAAAAATCATAATATGCGTTATGTGTTGATATTTGTTCACAGATGCAAGTTGATTCCAGACAAAATTTAAGGAAAAAAGTGGAATTGAGTAGTTCAGCACTAAACATTAGACTTTTCCTGCTGATGAATTGAATCTCAGGCTTCTCCCAACTTCGTAAAATTTTAGGTTGAACTTTTTTTTCTAAAAGTTACTGTTTCTCACCTTATTTAAAGTTTGTTATAACTTTTGAATGTTTAGAATTATTTCAACTTAAAATTTTTGGTGTGGAATTATAATCGCATCTGTATTTGTTGAGCAACATGATTCTCAGATCTGATTGGCTCATTCTAACCAAGGGGTGTCATAAGTCAGAAAGGAAATGGGATCATCAGTGCAGACTGATACTAGCACACCAGACTGATACTGCCACTGGGAGGAGGGTCTTTTCCAGGAAAAAGGCCTTCCCCATTCTTTCATTTCTCCAATGAGTCGTTAAACAGAGGCCCTAACTGCTCCCTCAGTCTTGCACTATTTCAAAGAAGAGCAGGGAAGTTGTCCAAGGTGTCCTGGCCAATATTTATTCCTCAGCCAACATCACTAAAACAGATTATCTGGTCATTATCACATTGCTGTTTGTAGGAGCTTGCTGTGCATAAATTGGCTGCCATGTTTTCTACCTTAGTGACTATACTTCAAAAAGTATTTCATTGGTTTTAAAACACTTTGGGACATCTTGAGGTCATGCAAGGCGTTATATAAAATGCAAATCTATCTTTTCATTCCTCCTGTCGTCTGCCAGATTTCACTTCACAGTCGACACTTGTTGGCTGTGCTCTGGTTGTACAATATGACAGCAACTTTTAGCTCTGACAGATGTGGAATCTATGATTGTGTCTTGCAAGCTTTTTTTTAATTAATGATGGGTAAACTGGGATCCAGCATGTTATGGGTCATGGTATTTTCAAATATCATCTGTAAATTGGTAACCTGGCATTTCTGTAAGGACTAATTAAGAAAACTTAGTTTTAGAATCTGCTAAAATTGCATGTTTATTTTCCTTTAATAACCTTCACATATTAATAGTGCATTGCTTTTATATGCAATGTATCATGCTACTCTTTTAAATCTCCTTGCAAGCTACCACCCCATCTCCAACCTCCCTTTCATGTCCTAAGTCCTTGAACTTGCTGAGGCCTCCCAGATATGTGCCCGTCCCAGAACTTCGTGTTTTAACCTTTCCAATCAGGTTTCTTCCCCTGCCATCAACGTTCCCTCTAATTTTTTGGGGAGAGTGCACTGTCGCTTTAAAAATTTTTGCACGGCTGTGTGCAATCTGCACAGGGACTTTCGGATTGCTGCCTGCCGCAGTACTGGAATGGCTGTTATCAAAGTCACAAATGACATTATATGACTATGATCTTGGTAAACTATTCCTCCTCCTCTTTCTCAACCTGTCTGCAGCCTTTGACACAGTTGAGCAAACTTCTCTACTATCGTTCAGCTGGGTGGGACTGCCCTTGCCTGATCCATTTTTAATCTATCCAGTCATAGCCAAAGAAGCACCTGCAATGGCATCTCTTCCTGCTCCCCCAACGTTACTTCTGATTCCTCCCAAGGATCTATCCTTTGAGCCTTCCCATTTCTCAATTGCACGCTGCCCCTCGACAACATCATTCAAAAATAGGTCAGGTTCCATATTTTGACCCAGCAACAGTGAAGAAACGGCAATATATTTTCAGGTCAGCATGTTGTGTGACTTGGAGGGGAACTTGGAAGTTTTTTTTTAAATTGATTCATGGGATGTGGGCGTTGCTGGCCAGGCCAGCATTTATTGCCCATCTCTAATTGTCCTTGAGAAAGTGGTGGTGTGCTGCCTTCTTGAACCGCTGCAGTCCATGTGAGGTAGGTATGCCCACAGTGCTGTTGGGAAGGGAGTTCCAGGATTTTGACCTAGCAACAGTGAAGGAGTGGCGATATAATTCCAAGTCAGGATGGTGTGTGGCTTGGAGGAGAACTTGCAGATGGTGGTGTTCCCATACATTTGCTGCCCTTGTCCTTCTAGTTGGTAGAGGTCGTGGGTTTGGAAGGTGCTGTCGAAGGAGCCTTGGTGCATTGCTGCAGTGCAGCTTGTAGATGGTACTGCTGTCATTGTGTCTTGGTGGTGGAGGGAGTGAATGTTTGTGGATGGGGTGCCAATCAAGCGGGCTGTTTTGTCCTGGTTAGTGTCGAGCTTCTTGCGTGTTGTTGGAGCTGCACCCATCCAGGCAAGTGGAGAGTGTTCCATCACATTCCTGACTTGTGCCTTGTAGATGGTGGACAGGCTTTGGGGAGTTAGGAGGTGAGTTACTTGCCGCAGGATTCCTCGCCTTTGACCTGCTCTTGTAGCCACGCTATTTATATGGCTACTCCAGTGGTAACCTCTAGGATGTTGATGGGGGATTCAGTGATCGTAATGCCATTGAATGTCAAGGAGAGATGGTTAGATTCTCTCTTGTTGGAAATGGTCATTGCCTGGCACTTGTGTGGCATAAATATTATTTGCCACTTATCAGCCAAAGCCTGGATATTGTACAGGTCTTGCTGTATTTCTACACGGACTGCTTCAGTACCTCAGGAGTCGCAAATGGTGCTGAACATTGTGCAATCGCCAGCTAACATCCCCACTTCTGACGTTATGATTGAAGGAAGGTCATTGATGAAACAGCTGAAGATGTTTGGGCCTAGGACACTACCCTGAGGAACTCCTGCCGTGATGCCCTGGAGCTGAGATGATTGACCTCCAACAACCACAACCATCTTCCTTTGCGCTAGGTACGACTGCAAACAGCGGAGAGTTTTTCCCCTGATTCCCATTGACTTCAGTTTTGCTAGGGCTCCTTGATGCCATACTCGGTCAACTGCTGCCTTGATGGCCAGGTGTTTTTATGCACCTGCTGCCCTTCTTGTTCTAATAGCTTGAGGTCATGGGTTTGGAAGATGCTGTTGAATGATCCTTGGCGAGTAAACACTGCTGCCGCTGTTAGCCAGTTTAATGGGGTGCCAATCAAGCAGGCTGTTTTGTCCTGGATGGTGTTGAGCTTCTTGAGTGTTATTGGAGCTGCACCCAGACAGGCAAGTCGTGAGTATTCCATCACACTCCTAACTTGTGCCTTGTCGATGGTGGACAAGCTTTGGGGAGTGAGGAGGTGAGTAACTTGCTGCAGAATTCCCAGCCTCTAACCTGTTCTTGCAGCCATAGTATTTATGTGGTTGGTGCAGTTAAGTTTATGGTCAATGATAACCCCTCCCCCCCAGGTTGTTGATAGTGAAGAATTCAGCAATGGTAATTCCAATTGAATGTCAAGAGGAGATGATTAGATTCTCTCTTGTTGGAAATGGTCATTGCCTGGCATTTGTGTGGCACAAATATTACTTGATTGCTATCCAGTACTGGTTGAGTAGAAATTTCCTCCAACTAAATGTTGGATGTTGGGTGGACCAAAGCCACAACTCGTTCCTTGGCCACTGACGGCATCCCTCTCCCTGCCAATTGTTTGAAGTTAAACCAGACTGTTCACAAATTTGGTGTCATATTTGACTCTCAGATGAGCTTCTGACTACATATCTGGGACCCGGCATTGTTGGCGGGGTATGCCCGATCAAATGAGACATATTTCTTCAATCATTTGTCAGGTTCACCTAACTTCCAGGCTGGGATCATGCCCTTGAGACCCCTCTTCCTCTGCGTCCACCACTGCTAAAGAAAGAAGCAAATTGTTGTGTTCTCGTTTGCCATAATGT
Organism: Heterodontus francisci; assembly: GCF_036365525.1. NCBI lineage: Eukaryota > Metazoa > Chordata > Chondrichthyes > Heterodontiformes > Heterodontidae > Heterodontus > Heterodontus francisci. Next base: position 61,336,892 of record NC_090373.1, on the reverse strand, counting down.
ATTTTATCTTGGAAAGTCAATATTGTTTTGATACTATTTACTATTTGGTTGGTATCCTTCCATCTACGAAAGATGACGGACAAACAATCCATTTAAGTAGGGTGTCTTTTCTTGACGCACCTTTGTTGATTGCTGTGAAGACCAATCCTTGAGAAGCAGGTTTTGCCACAAGTGCTGCTGAAAGTTGTTGTTTTTGATGCTGGCGCCTGTTGCCAAGCTGCTGTAGCAACTGGTCGTTGCGGTAGTGCACACCAGTCTACAGGATGTGTCGCCATTTCCCTCTTGTCAGCTAGGTGTGATAGTCGACATTTAGGGTCTTCATGTCATGCTTGGGTATGCGACCGTCTTCCATCCTGTGGACGTGTCCAATCCACTGTTGCTGCCTCTATTTGATTAATGCCAATACACTTGGGTGCTCTGCCTTTGAGAGGACTGCCACATTTGTGATTTTGTCCTGCCAGGATATAGCAATAGGGCTGAATTTCATGAGCCCTCCGACATCAGGGGTCGTGGTCGTGGGGGGCCCAGAAAATTCTTCCAGGAGAGGCCCGCCTCCAACACCAAGAAGGCCCTGCTGCATTTTACCAGCGGCAGCATGGCCTTGATGCGATGCCAACCCCTACCCTCTCCACTTGGCGGTGGGGCTTTCATTTAAATATTAAAATGAAGTAAAATAAATGTAAATTAACTTGCCATGGTGGATGTTCAGAGTTCCGAGGCATGCCACTGGTTGGGGGAAGGGTGGGGGTGGGGGGGACGATTGGGGAAAACTGCTCCGACTGGGTGTGGGGATGGTGGGAAGGGGTTGAGGGTCAAAGGTACTGAAGTTGGAGGGTGAAAGTTTGTAATTTTACAAATATGTTTTTTAGGGGGATGGGTTATTTTTATTAATTGATAACTCTGGGGGAGGGGGTTGGAAAGGGGATTGAAAGTGATTCTGACATTTTATTTGTAATTTTTGGGTGCTGGCACCTTTAAAAACTTGAATGTACCTGAAGGGCTTGAAGCCCTTTAAAAATGGCATCATGCTTGAGCAGTGGCGCTGGACGCTGTTGCCGGGGACAGAACAGCCACCTCCTCTACATCATTGGGCCACCCCTGCGCGGAATATCGCAGGGGCTCGTCAATGGTACATCCGCGCCATTCAGCCCATAATGCGCCATAGGCAGTGAAGATGGAAATTATTGAGCTGCTTTTCCTGGTAGCAGCCCATTGCCCATGTTTCACAGCCATACAGCAAGATGCTAAGAACACAGGCCTTATAAACCATAAGCTTAGTTCTAAGGGTCAGCTTGGTATTATTCTATGTGCATTTCGCAAGTCAGGCAAAGATGGTAGCTGCTTTCCCTATGCATGTATTGAGCTCTGCATCAAGGGACAGATGTCTGTCACCATGACCCCAAGGAAGCAGAATTTGCTAACCACTTCCAGTGGGGTGTTATTTAGTGTGATCAGGGGCGGAGATGTAACACTTTGTCCCATGACCACAATCTTCTTGAAGCTTATAGTCAAGGAGAACTGTCCACCTTCTTCAGTACTGCCATGTTTTTTTAACTTGAATTTATTCTCCCCTTTTTTCCCTTTTACTTGTGAACATGTTGTACTGTGCACCCTTGCCCATTAAGAGTAAGGTTGAGATTGTTCAAATTAATTTCACTTGTGATTGTTACACTGAGCTCAGACAGGAGAGTTGCCTTACCACTCCAGCTGAATTCAAACCCAGGTCACAGAGGCGAAGGAACAATGTGCTGACTCCTTGGATGAGATTTCTGTCTGTTCATGGTCAATGGGAGGAAACCTGGCCGCCTATTTTCTCATATTAGACTGTCTCTTATTCAGTATGTAGAGGATTTATGTTGGTTTGGAGAATGAAGAATACTGCTTGCAAGATTTCTGATCATTTATGGTATAAATGGAGTATTTAATGTTTAGTCATTGAATTGTGGATTTGTCCCACAATATGAGAGAGATAAAGAACATGCTTAAAAATTGATTTTAAAATGTAAAAGATTAGCCACAAAACACTGGCCAATATTGTTAATTGTTAAGGATCATTAAAGTTATTTTTATTGATTTTAAAACCTGTTTTTCAGATTCTATTTTTACTGTTAAAATCAGCAGAGAGAAATTCAATTTGTATTTGAAGCTTTGCTTTTGGACTGTTGATTTGGCTGATGATTCCTGCTCAGATTAAGGGAGCAAACTAACCCAGACTGGCCGTCAGAAAAGTATTAGATTTTATAATTCCACTCAATGTTTGCAGTACACCCAAAAATACAGATTATCTTCATTGCAAAAGAAAAAAAGCTACTACAATGGCCAAAGGGCAATCGATGGCTCAATTAACTCTGTTTATAATACCCAACATAAGGGCTCATGGAGTTGCGGTAATATATTAGTATGGATAGAGGATTGGTTAATGGGCAGAAAACAGGGTAGGGATAAAAGGGGCATTTTCATATTGGCAGGCTGTAACTAGTGGAGTGCTGCAAGGACCAGTGCTGGGGCCTCAGCTATTTACAGTTTATATTAATGACTTAGATGACAGACTAAGTAATGTAGCCAAGTTTGCTGACAATACAAAGCTAGGTGGGAATGTAAGATGTGAAGAACGCAAAGGCTGCAAAGAGATATAGACAGGTTAAATGAATAGGCAACAAAGCGGCAGATGGAGTATACTGTGGGGAAGCAAGAGGTTATTCACTTTGGTAGTAAGAATAGAAAAGCAGAATATTTTTTAAAGGTGTGAAACTTGTAAATGTTTGTGTTCAGGGGGACTTGGGTGTACTTGTACAAGGAGCACAAGGTTAGCATGCAGGTACTCCAAGCGAGATTGGTGAGACCACACTTGGAATACTGTGCACAGTTTTGGTCTTCATATCTAAGGAAAGATACTTGCCTTGGAGTGGTACTAGATTGGTTTCTGGGATAAGAGGCTGAGTAAATTGGGCGAGTAATCTCTGGAGTTTAGAAGAATGAGATGTGATCTAATTGAAACATACAAGATTCTGAAGGGGTTTGACAGGGTAAACACTGAGGTGGTTTCCCTGGCTGGGGAATCTGGATGGACACAGTCTCACTCCTAAATGATTGACCCAGTATCCTGTGATGAGAAATTTCTTCACTCTAAGGGTTTTGAATCTTTGGAGTTCTCTTCCTCAGAGGGTTGTGGATGCTCTACCGCTGAATATATTTAAGGTTGAGATGGACAGATTGTTTGGTCTCTTGGAATCTAGGGATATTGGGAGCGAGTGGGAAAACTGAGTTGAGGCAGAAGATCACCATGATCATATTGAATGATGGAGCAGGCTTGAAGGGCCATATGGTCTACTTCTGCTCCTATTTCTTACATTCTTATGGAAAATAATGGTGGAATTCAGTTTTTTTTTAAATGGTAGAGGAAGAAACTCTCGTTGCCTTTAAACAAAACACACTTGGATATGCACTTGAGGTACCATAACCTACAGGGCTACAGCCAGAGCTGGAAGGTAAGATCAGACTGGATAATTATTTTACGGCCACCACAAACGTTATGGGCTGAATGGCCTCTTTTTGTGCCGTAAATAATTCTATGTTTCTCCATTTCTATTATAATATGACTAGGAAACCTGACTGTAAGTGTTACCTTTTAGTCAAAGTACATCTTCAAAGGCTTCAGTCCAGAAACGTGACCTTGCCTCCCTGCACTACATAATTAAACAACGATGCATGGAAGTGATGGGAACTTTTCAATGCAATTAGTCTCCAAACTAGGCAAGTGGTAATTTCTTCTAAGTAATGGCAAAATAAATTGTGATATAAAAATAAAGGATCACTATGATAATCTACTATTCTAGGTTTACTCCTGCTTTGTAAAAAGTGAGAACTGTGATCATCACAGCCAATTTGGCAAAATGTAGGATAGAGGCAGATGGTGTTAGGGTGGATGAGGTAACACAACAGTTAGTTCTGATCATAAATTTATGTAAAAATGGGCATTGTCACATGAAAAATATTATACAAGTGAGTTTCCATACAATGATACAATCCAATTTAGATGAAGTTCCATTTTTATTGTATGTATAGATATATATTTTATGTAACACACACACACACACAACTGTTACAAATGGGACAAAGTACAAAAGCAGGCTAACGCACCCTTCAGTGATGACCATTCTCTATTTCTTATCTGCAATCTGCATTAAAGTTTAGAGCCACTTACAGGAATGCATTAAGAATTATTTTTTTTGGTGATTTTTGCCCAACTCTCATTTTAACCTAGTAACAAAATCCTGGAACTCCCTCCCTAAAAGCACTGTGGGTGTACCTGCACCAGATAGACTGCAGCGGTTCAAGAAGGTGGCTCATGCCCCTTCAACGGCAATTAGGGATGGGCAATAAATGCTGGCCTGGCCAGCAATATCCACATCCCACGAAATGAATAAAAAAAGAAAAAACTTTTTTAAAAATTGCATAAAATCATAGCCCAATACATTTTTGGAAATGTAGTGGAGTGCTACTTAACTAATTGGTATACCAGCATACCCCTGAAATAATCAAGAGTGCCAAGCCTGCTATACCTTCAGCACTCGACGAACTGCTTTGCCTGTGCTGGGACGAGGGAGCAGTACCACAGGACATGCGCAATGCCAATATCATCACCCTCTATAAGAACAAGGGTGACCGCGGTGACTGCAACATCTACCGTGGAATCTCCCTGCTTAGCATAGTGGGGAAAGTCTTTGCTTAAGTCACTTTAAACAGGCTCCAGAAGCTGGCTGAGTGTGTCTACCCTGAGGCACCGTGTGGCTTTTGAGCAGAGAGATCCACCATTGACATGCTGTTCTCCCTTCGTCAGATACAGCAGAAATGCCACGAACAACAGATCCCTTCTACGTTGCTTTCATTGATCTCACAAAGCCTTTGACCTCGTCAGCAGACATGGTCTCATAAGACTACTGGAAAAAATCAGATGTCCACCAAAGCTACTAAGTATCATCACCTCCATGACAATATGAAAGGCACAATTCAGCATAGCGGCGCCTCATCAGACCCCTTTCCTATCCTGAGTGGTATGAAACAGGGCTGTGTTCTCGCACCTACACTGTTTGGGATCTTCTCCCTGCTGCTCTCACATGCGTTCAAGTCTTCAGAAAAAGGAATTTTCCTCCACACAAGATCAGGTGGCAGGTTGTTCAACCTTGCCCGTTTAAGAGCAAAGACCAAAGTATGGAAAGTCCTCATCAGGGAACTCCTCTTTGCTGACGGTGCTGCATTAACATCTCACACTGGTGTATCTGCAGAGACTCAGCTACAGGATTGCAGCTGCCTGCAATGAATTTGGCCTAGCCATCAGCCTCAAGAAAACGAACATCATGGGACAGGACGTCAGAAATGCTCCATCCATCAATATTGGCGACCACGCTCTGGAAGTGGTTCAAGCGTTCACCTAGCTAGGCTCAACTATCACCAGTAACCCGTCTCTCGATGCAGAAATGAACAAGCGCATGTGGAAGGCTTCCACTGCTATGTCCAGACTGGCCAAGAGTGTATCAAGCCCGTGTCCTCAGTACCTTGCTCTATGGCAGCGAGGCCTGGACAACGTACGTCAGCCAAGAGCGATGTCTCAATTCGTTCCATCTTCGCTGCCTCCAGAGAATCCTTGGCATCAGGTGGCAGGACCATATCTCCAACACAGAAGTCCTCGAGGCGGCCAACATCCCCAGCATATACATCCTACTGAGCCAGTGCCGTTTGAGATGGCTTGGCCATGGGAGCCGCATGGAAGATGGCAGGATCCCCAAGGATACATTGTACAGCGAGCTCGTCACTGGTATCAGACCCACCGGCTGTCCATGTCTCTGCTTTAAAGACGTCTGCAAACGTGACATGAAGTCCTGTGACATTGACCACAAGTCATGGGAGTCAGTTGCCAGTGATCGCCAGAGCTGGCGGGCAGCCATAAAGGCGGGGCTAAAGTGTGGCGAGTCAAAGAGACTTAGCAGTTGGCAGGAAAAAAGACGGAAGCGCAAGGGGAGAGCCAACTGTGTAACAGCCCCGACAACCAACTTTATCTGCAGCACCTGTGGAAGAGTCTGTCGCTCTAGAATTGGCCTTTATAGCCACTCCAGGCATTGCTTCACAAACCACTGACCACCTCCAGGCGCTTACCCACTGTCTCTCGAGACAAGGAGGCCAAAGAAGAGCCAGCATATCTTAAGCCAAACATCAAATGCAGAGCAAAACTGGAATGAATGCAGTTAGCTGCATTATTCATTTATGATATTGGAATTAATACACAGCTATATCTTTGAATTATTCACTTATCCAAACAATCATGTCTGCTGTATTTGTATTTCTCTTGCAACCTATTAAGTTACCTGTAGCTGCCTAGTGATAGAGAAATTGATGAATGTTAGTAGTTATACTTCACTGTACACCTCACAACACGCTCTAAATTTGTTAGCTAAAATGGTTTTGTGATGGTTTACATCACATCAATACATAGCACAATTGAAAAATGCAAAACAAGTTTGTTGCTACAATCACTTAAATATTGAGAAGTTATTAAATATTTTAACATTTGACAATATTTTGAAAGAAATGTAGAACTGAAAATTATTTACTTCTCTGGGGACTTGATTGGGAAGAAAAAATATAATGGGCTTCACTTTCCAACTCCATTGTACTGCAGGTAAATGCCACAGAAGAAAACTTTCTATTAAATACTTGTAAGCTACACTGAATTTAGAAATGAATGAACCATAAAAAAATGTATACTTTTTAAACCTTTAAAAACATTAGATGTGAACTTTAATAAGTGATTATTAAAGTGCTGGCGGCACAGTGGCGCAGTGGTTCGCACCGCAGCCTCACAGCTCCAGAGACCGGGTTCGATTCCAGGTACTGCCTGTGTGGAGTTTGCAAGTTCTCCCTGTGTCTGCGTGGGTTGTCTCCGGGTGCTCCGGTTTCCTCCCACAAGCCAAAAGACTTGCAGGTTGATAGGTAAATTGGCCATTATAAATTGTCACTAGTATAGGTAGGTGGTAGGGAAATATAGGGACAGGTGGGGATGTTTGGTAGGAATTTGGGATTCGTGTCGGATTAGTATAAATGGGTGGTTGATGTTCGGCACAGACTCGGTGGGCCGAAGGGCCTGTTTCAGTGCTGTATCTCTAATCTAAAAAAAAGTCCTATAGTGAAAATAAATTATTCATTTAGGCAACTTGTTTTTGAGTTACTTTTAGAAAATATTCAACTTTTAGTAAATGAATCTTCAATAACTTGGTAGGATCACTTCAATACCTACAGTCTCAATTGCTGTCGATACTAGTAAAATATTGCAAGTGCCATATTCCCTGACCATACTGATTTCATACTTAAAGCACAAGAGGTTTAGTGCTACCATTTGTATGGAAAATGGTCTGGGTTTTGTTAAAGCATTAATGACATTAGGTATAAGATGTAGAAGCTGACACAATGAAAAGCAGTGACCATACATAGACTTCTTGCATCACTGCACCATCCCTTGTATCTAGGGCTGCTGAGGATGTATTTTGTATGAGTGCAAACAAGCTCTTAGTAAAACTGCTCAATTTTCCATACACCGTTTTGATTTCTTTACAGTTTGTCTCTACTAGTTTTACATTGATTTTTTTCCTTCCGATTCTTATTCTCTCTTTCCTAAACTTGAGTTTCTATTGTACTAGATACCAAAAGTAATTTGTTTCTGTGAACTTGCTAAAATACCAGGCACATAATACTCTTACTCCAAACTAATGATGCCTCCCATTTTTGAGACCCTTGGGGTGTAATATTCTTCCTGCTTCTGTATTCTGTCACTAACTTGACCTGCTCCTGAAATATCTGCTTTATCCTACTTTTGCAACGAGTTATAGAACACTACTAAGAGTTATTGCCATTCCAGCATCGCTCCAATATTACCCTAGCATCCTGTATCTACAATCATCATAGGTGACGGAGTCGCTCTTGCTGGACAGCTAATGGTACATAGGAATCAACAGAGGTAGGATTGATGATCTGCTTTAGAAATCACGACCCCGATATTAACTCAGAGGTAAGGACAGAGTTGGGGGTGGGGAGGGTGCTGTTTTGCAGTCAGGAAACCCAGAAGACTATTATTTTTTGTGTTTTCTAGCCGCAGACAGGTTGTTGGGTGGGTAGACCTTTGTTCCCCGCCTGGTGTCAAAGTGGGGGGAACCAGAAAGGGGGGGGGGGCAATTGGAGGCATGGTGAGGGTAGATTCCAAGACTGGAGGGGCAATCTGAAGGGCTGGGAGAGATCAATTGGAGGCACAGTGGCAGGGCATGGGAAAGGGGAAATTGTGGACTAGAAGGGAGATCAGAGGTCACAGTTCATGAGCGCAGAGAAAGCGAGAAGGAAGGCCTAGGAAATCTTGGCAGCCCAGGTTAAACTTAAATGGAAATCAAATCTGAGGCATGCAGTATTATATTTAAATAACCTACCTGTCTCTTGTGCTCTTTCACGTCCATCCACTTACCTTTGCATCTAAGAAATAATTTTCTTAAAATAAAACAACTTCTCACTTAATTGTTCTGGGTAGTTAAAAATCATTAATTTTCTGATTAGCAACTAAATGCCGGATAATTTCATTGTGTGGACCCACTTACTCTAGAATTCCAAATTAGTCCTCCCACCAAAAAGAAACACATGGGAAGTTCGAACAATGTCGCAATGCCCAGGCAGCGACCAAGTGCAAACAGCAGAAGCAGCTTTCAGAAATTAGAGCATCCCATTCACTCACCTCACCAATCACCACCTGCCCCGCCTGTGGCAGTGCATGGATCCAGAATTAGACTATTCAGTCACCTAAGGACCCACAACCCTGGAGTGGAAGAAAGTTTTCCTCGTTCCTCAGGGACTGCCTAAGATGATTTTGTGGTGTTGTTCTTTAACAGTTTAGATACTGCAGGAGGTCGTCAATCATACATTTCCAACCAACCCACTTTATTGTCTCTTAGGATCTTTCAATTTAAATCAACCTTCTGTTGATTGTTGCTTTTTAGTCACTGTTGTACAAGGGTACCCTGCTTCATCACTGTTTTCTTCTGTGCTATTTTCCTCTGATATCTATCGTAACATAACCATGCTTCACTCACCTGTTCCCTTTTGTTGGACCATTCCTTCAAAGGCCTAAAGATCATGATCACCCCCTGCAACTATTGAGCTACTCATTGAGACTGTCAACACCATACATCTTTGTCTTAGACCTTTCAGCATTACTCTTCATTGACACAATTTTGCCTCAGATCATTAGATATAAGCATCATGTACAACTGTTTGGTACAAATCTCTGCTTCCTTGAGAGTGGCCAGTTCTGGCATGGCTCACAATATAAACAAGGGAAATGAATATCTTCAGAGATTCTTCTGCTGCACCACCATAACTTTGCCAAAAAATCCCATTTACATTCAAAATTACAGTAGTAATGTCGTAGGGAGTAGCCCTGTGGAATTTCACCTCCAAGTTGATTGAAGACCAGAACCAGAATTATGATGCACATTAATCATGCTGCAGTTCTATAATTAAGTGCTCATACAAAGGAAAATAGAATAAGTTTAATTTTAGTAGCTTTCATGAAGTACAAAAGGTAACAGCGTCAATAAAGTATACCTTGAATTTGGTTTTTTTGTTGTATTTACTTAAATGAAGTTCTGGGACTTTATGGTGAAAAACTGTGATCCACAGACAAAAGATTTAGACACCCCTGCCTTAGAAGTTAAACTTAGAGGTTACAGGTTACAAACTTGTACTGTTTATTACTATTACAATATTGTTATTCTGCTGTATCTAATGTAATAAGGGTCTTGATCTATTTTTCATTTTGCTTACGATAAATGTACAATATTCAAGTAGTAAGGTTTAAAAAACTTGACCAGTTTATCCTCATCCGCTTAACTGTTGGAGACAGTAAATCTGAGCAGCATTTACTGAGGACTAATAGACTTGAACTGAATAAACAGACGCCTGCCATGAGATGCCTGCCATGTAATTTCTCGGTCCTACACTATGCTAAGGGTTCAAATTGACGGTTATACCTATAGCACATCAGTTATATATTAAAAAAAAACATTTCTCCAGCAGATCCAAAATTCCTACAGCATATTTGGATTGATTGTCTTTAATCAAAAAGTGTTGCTTGCCGATTGTCACCAATGCAGGATCTTTGATTCAATCCAGAAAACCAGCTGGCAGACTGCTGCTTCTCATCATGTTTATTCCTTTCTTTTTCCAGCCTTCCTGTAGTAGATGATGGTGGTCAAAACCCATATATTCAACACACCAATAACTGCATAACGTACAAGCACTGGAAAGAAAATTAGAAATATATAAGATGTACCTTTAAGAATTATTACTGACCCATGCATAAAAATAAAGTAGTTAGTAATTAGCAAACATATTACTGCAGCTTAATCTATATTTATTTGAAGTACACAGAAACAGTCTTTAGGTCCTTCACAGATCCAGTGGTGTCAGTCACTCCTATAGTCTGTCAGGTTATTACTTTTATGGGAGTTGACTCATGCTATCCCTTATATCTACTTTGCACAATAGGATAGGCCTAGGAACATGACCATATCATCCCTTTGTGAGCTGGATTGGATACTTACGTCTTTATCATCAATACCTTTTAAGGCTTTCTAAAGGCATACCAAGTAAACACTTAGTGAGATGAGGCCAGATACAAACCAAAAAGTTGCTTTATTTCACAGTTCCTGATTATTTCTCCTAATCAGCAGTTAGCCAGAAGAGCTGCTCATCAAAGTTACTTCCAACTCCCTCCCTTTTAAGCTTTGCATGAAGCTAGCTTCAAAGTAAGAGGCATTCCCAAAACTCTACAGGGTGAATGTTGGCTGGGAGATCCTGGGGTGAGATTACAACTTGCCTAGTGATCCAATTATTTTTATTTATTTATTTATACAGCACTGGAACAGGCCCTTCGGCCCACCGAGTCTGTGCCGACCATCAACCACCCATTTATACTAATCCCATTACCCTCTCACATCCCCACCTTCCCTCAATTCCCCTACCACCTACCTATACTAGGGGCAATTTATAATGGCCAATTTACCTATCAACCTGCAAGTCTTTGGCTGTGGGAGGAAACCAGAGCACCCGGCGAAAACCCACGTGGTCACAGGGAGAACTTGCAAACTCCGCACAGGCAGTACCCAGAATTATCCTGGGCTATCATTACGATATGTTTGGTTGGAATGCTAATGCCTGCAGCCTTTTTAAACCTGTGTAACTCCACCTTGGTTTAAAACTTAACACCTAAAACACAAGTTAATGTTTTTAAAATCATTTCTATGGAAAAATGAGCAGAAATCCCAAAATGTGACATGTTAATCTACAGAATTTCAGGTTCAGTCTAAGACATAGGGCAAATGCTGAATGTGGTTATTAGCTGATCTCCTATTGTGTTCATTGCCCATAAATTACATGATGTCCCATTTTATAATGCAAGGAGCAAGGAATATAAATTGTGCTCCTGTGAATGAGGAGCTAGTTTTAAGCTTTACTTTCTCTTAATGAACACAGAATCTAATTGGTCTAACTAAACACAACCTGAAAGCAATTAAAATCTGACTCAAATTTATGGGAAGTTTTTAAGTTGAATGGTGCTTGTAAATTTCTGGCTCCACGTCAGAAGAAGTATGAAATTACTACTTACTTTTTAAAAAAATTTGGGACTTTGAAGTATGATGGATACATGCATGTAAATCTTTTATATAGATACATATAAAGGAGTGTCCTTTACTGAAACAAACATTTCCAGGGTTTCCAGACTTGTGGAACTTTATAAACATTAGCTCAGAAGAACATAACAAATAGTAGAGCTAATGATTTAGACTGCAGGTATAAAATCAGTATTAAGGACAGAAGGGTGTTTGTACATTGAAATACTTCAAAAAGGAAACAATATTTGACTGCAAGGTGTTGCTTAAATAAAAAGGTGGCATTTCTTTTAAAGTCTTTTTTCAAACAACCAAAAGCACACTACAGACGACCCAGGAAACTACAAAGTAAGTCAAAGATTTAGCTCTAGAAACAACTGATATCTGAGCTTCTGGTGGTTTGTTCACTTAACTTACGACGATTATACGTGCAGTTCTTGGACTAATAAGTGAGAGGTAGAAAATTCCTCCAAGGAGGGAAAGGCAATGGAAGATGCTGTGAGAATCCACTGGCCCAAACAATTGTAAGGGAGTGGCATAATAATAAAAGAATAATATGCAGATGCTGGAAATCTGAAATATAAACAAAGTGCTGGAGTGGCAGCCTTTTGATATGGCCTCATGGTCTGGGATCTCTGTGAAAGAATATCTACCCACCAGATAACATACAAGCATCCCACTCCACTATGGAAGGCTTTGGGATTCCATATATGACAATTCTTCCCAGCTGCATTATGTATTAGGAACTCAGCAGAGTGCAAGAATTAAACCCAGGGGCCATTCCTGAACAGAATTACACACTTTGTTCCAACAAATGTGCTACTCAGTTGTATGCTGAATAAATAAAAACTGTTCATTTTGGTAGACCAGTTGGGGGAATAGTTATTGTGGTTGTGATAGTGTTCACTGTGGTTAGTTATTTTAGAAGTCACTTCACTCATCTGAGAATTGATGCCCTTTACACACAGCACAGGAATGGGAGAATTGTGTAAACAATACCCCATAATCACAATGTCTTAAAAGATTATTTCCTCTTTGGTTAAATCTGGCCTTAGGTCAATTATAGGTTGGCATTCTTCCATCTACGAAAGATAATAGACAGCAAACAATCTCTTGGTGCATCTTTGCTGATGGCTGTGAAGGCCAATCCTGGAGAGGCAGGTTTTGCCACAAGTGCTGCATGTGAAGCTGCCAGTTGTTGTTTTTGATGTTGCCACCTGTTGCCAAGCTGCTCCAGCAACTGGTCATCGTGGTAGTGCGCACCAGTCCACAGTATGTGTTGTCATTTCCCTCTTTCGCCATCTAATGACTCCCAAATGCGATAGTTGACATTTAGGGCCTTCATGGATGCTTGCAAACATCCTTGAAGTAGAGCTCTGGGCACCACACTGGACATCTGGCCCCAGCTACCTCACCATACAGAAGGTCCTTGGGTATGCGACAGTCTTCCATCCTGCAGACGTGTCCGATCCACTGAAGCCACCTCTGTTTGATTAGTGCCAACACACTTGGGCGCTCTGCTTTTGATAGGACTGCCATATTTCTGGTTTTGCCCTGCCAGGATATACCCATAATGCAGTGCAAATAGCAAAGATGTAAGTTTCCCATGTTTCACAGCCATACAGCAAGGTGCAATGAGCAGTTGTGCTCAAGTTTTAGTGGTATGTGAAAGATACTTCCATTCAAAAAAATATATAATTCTCCTAGGTAGTTACTTTTTTGATGGAAGTAATTCTGCTATTGCCAAAACATTAATAAATGTAGAAATTATGAAAATTAGAAATTTACAGTTAGGATTACTTGGTAATTATATATGTAAAATCTATTCACCTGCTGTGTCCTGGGTGGTCATCAGTATGGTGAAGATTCTTGCTGTACAAGAATAATAAAATTAAGATTAATAATTGCATCAAATGCAGAAGATAATCTACAGCTGATTATTGTGGAATAATACAGCGACCATGTCTTACAAGTTCTAACATTCAGCAACAGCACCCTCCTATCATCAGAGTCATCTCTTCCATTGTTCTTCTGGCTGGCCTTCCAGTCTCCATCCAAAAGTCTCCTTCAGATATCCTATCCCACAGCAAGCCCTGCATGTCCATAAATCCTGTGCTTATTAACCTTCATTGGCTCATTTTTAAAATTCTCACCGTCATGTTTAAATCTGTCTAAGGTCTCACCCTTCCATATCTCTAACATCCTCCAGGTCTAGCTATTGAGTCTTACTTTTATTTCAACTTGAATAATTCTGTTACTGGCAACTGAGGTTTCCAATAAACATGCTTTGTTTAAAACAAAACCAATGAGATTCAGTTCAAAGTCACACTTACTGCATGTGGTATAGATTGCAAAGCTCCATGTCAGGGCACTGACTCGATCAGAGTCACGTATCTTCCACAAAGACTGAAGTTGAGCATATTTACTAAATGCACTGATACACGTGGACAGATTCTACAACAAAAAGAGGTCTTGTGTTAATAACAAATTTAATCAATTGAAGAAAAAAATAATGAGGAGAAATTAGAGTATGAGAGCAAGTTAGCTAGAAATAAAAAAAAAACTGATAGTAAAAGTTTCTATAAGTATCTAAAAAGGAAAAGAGTAACTAAAGTGAGTGTTGGTCCTCTAGAGAGTGAGTCTGGGGAATTAATAATGGGAAATAAGGAGATGGCGGAAGCGTTGAACAGTTATATTGGGCTGAATTTTACCAGCCCCTCGATGTCGTGGGTTGTGACAGGGAGGGGCCCGTAAAATACATGCACGAGAGGCCCGCCACGACCCAAGACACCGAGAAGGCCCCACCGCATATTACTGGTGGCGGTAGGGCCTCAGTTTGGCCCCCCCACCGCAGGGTGGCGGGGCCTTCATTTAAATATTACAATTAGTTAAATAAACATGCAGATGAACCTAACTGGTCCCGGCGGCCGTCCCACGCTGATATTACGGGCCCTGGCCGCAACTTGCGCACCTTCGGAACTCTGTTCACAGTTCCAAGGGCCTCCAGTCTTTATTTAATTTTTTAGACACAATTCTGCACAATATCACTTTAAATATAAAAAATTTTCCTAAGGGCTTGCCGCCTTTTAAAAATGGCACTGGTGCCTGCAGGGTGGCACAGGACGCCGTCGCTGGGGACGCAGCGGCCGCCTCCGCTACATTATTGGGGGCGGCCGTTCTGCCCCCTCCATTTAAATGAGCTCCCCTGTGTAATAGGGTCTCAGGGATGGCGCATCCACACAGGAAGCATGCCGCCATCAGAGTGCGCTGCTGCGAACTTGTAAAATTTAGCCCTTTGTGTCTGTCTTCACTGTAGAAAGCACAAGTAACATTCCAGAAATACTTGTAAATCAAGGGGTGAAAGGGAAGGAGGAACTTAAAACAATTACAATCACCAATGAAAGGTACTGAGAAAACTATTAGAGCTAAAGGCTGATAAGTGCCCAGGACCTGATGATCTGCATCCTAGGGTCTTAAAGAAGTGGCTGCTGAGAGAGTAGGTGCATTAGTTGTAATTTTCCAAAATTCCTTAGATTCTGGAAAGTTCCAATCAGATTGGAAGATAGCAAATGTAACTCCTCTGTTCAAGAAAAGAGGGAGAGAGAAAGCAAGAAACTACAGGCCAGTTAGCTTAACATCTGTCACAGGGAAAATGTCAGAATCTATTACTAAGGAGGTTATAGCAGGTCATTTAGAAAATCTCAATGCAATCAGGTAGAGTCAACATGGTTTTGTGAAAGGAAAATCGTGTGAATAATTTATTTCAGTTCTTTGAGAAAGTTACAAGCAAAGTGGATAAAGGAAAATCTGATGTGGTGTACTTGGATTTCCAATAGGCATTTGATAAGGTGCCACATCAAAAGTTACTACACAAAATAAGAGCTCATTGTGTAGGTTTAACATATTAGCATGGATAGAGGATTGGTTAGCTAACAGGAAACAGAGAGTAGGGATAAATGGGGCATTTTCAGGTTGGCTAGCTGTAACTAGTGGAGTGCCACAGGGATCGGTGCTGGGGCCTCAACTATGTACAATTTATATCAATGATGTGGATGAAGGGACCGTATATATGGTAGTTACATTTGCTGATGACACAAAGATAGATAGGAGAGTAAGTTGTGAAGAGGACATAAAGGCTGGAATTTTTCGATAGGCGGGAGGTCCCGCCCACCAGCCGAAAAGTCAGGGGCGAGCCCGCCTCCGCCAGGCCTGGGGAACCAGGCTGGGATTTTTCGCACCCAGGCTCTTAATTGGTCTTGGGCAGGACTTCCACCTCCTTGAAGCAGTAAGTTCCATTTATTGGAGCTGCCAGCCAATCATCAGGCCGGCAGCTTAGTCCCAGCATCACCACTGGGAGCGGTGGACACTGCTGGGACTACACCCAGCCATCGCGAGATGAAAGGCCCTGGAAGACAGGTATGTTTTTAGTGGCTTGCTGGGGAAAATTGGCCGGGCCCCAGCAAGGCAAGGGGGTTCGGTTAGGAGGGCGGGGGGAGTTTTGTGGTGTGGGTGGGGCTTCGGGGCCGTCCTCCATGGGGCACAGGGTGCCTGATCAGGAGGGCCCTCCACCTCCCCACAGTCCACAAGTACCAGGTGGGGTTCTTCAGGCTTTTGTCATCCAGCCGCCAAGAGTGGCGGCGGGAGGATGCCCTTAAATGCCAGTTAATTGGCCACTTAAGGGCCGTGATTGGCCTGGACTGGGTGGACCGTTTTTCATCGACGCCACCCTGTGTATAATTGCAGTGGGGATGGGGGCTCGGAACAGCCCCCACTCCTCCCCTCAATATTACGCCCCCAGCCAGCTCGCTTGGGGCTGTAAAATTCTGGCCAAAGAGTCTGCAAAGGGATATACATAGGTTAAGTGGTAGGCAGAAATTTGGCAGATGGAGTATAATGTGGGAAAATGTGAATTTGTCTACTTTGGCAGGAAGAATAGAAAAGCAGTATATTATTTAAATGGAGAGGTACAGAGGGATCAGAGTGTCCTGGTACATGAATCACAAAAAGTTAGTATGCAGGTACAGCAAGTGATTAGGAAGGCAAATGGAATGTTGTTGTTTATTGCAAGGGAAATGGAATGTAAAAGTAGGGAAGTTTTGCTGCAATTGTATGGGTGTTGGTGAGACCACGTCTGAGGTACTGTGTGTTCAGTTTGGTCTCCTTAAGAAAGGCATGAGAAGCAGTTCAGAGAAGGTTCACTTGACTGATTCCTGGGATGAAGGCATTATCTTATGAGGAAAGATTGAGCAGGTTGGGCCTGTATCCACTGGTGTTTAGAAGAATGAGAGGTGATCTTATTGAAACATATAAGATCCTGAGGGGACTTGACAGGGTGGATGCTGGGAGGATGTTTCCCCTCATGGGGGAGTCTAGAACTAGGGGACACAATTTAAAAATTAGGGGTCTCCCATTTAAGACAGAGATGAGGAGAAATGTTTTCTCTCAGAGTTGTTAGTCTGTGGAATTCTCTTCCCCAGAGAGCAGTGGAGGCAGGGTCTTTGAATATTTTTAAGGCTGAGTTAGATAGAATCTTGATTAACAAGGGAGTCAAAGGTTGTAGCAGGTAGACAGGAAAGTAGATCAGCTATGATCTTATCCAATGGCGGCGCACGCTCAAAGGGCCGAATGGCTTACTCCTGCTCCTAATTTGTATGTTCGTATGTATTAATCATTGCCCAGGCACCTTATTTGACCAAAGAAAATCTGAACTTGAGACAGCCACAGATTCTGTTGTTTAAAAAAGCAATTTTTCTTGTTTGAAAGTTCATTCCACATACACATGCATGCACACACATCCATTCCAAGCCAAGAGAGCATGCAAAATACCACCGGCAATGCTATTCTTAGTCCAACTACCAGGAAGAGAACAAAAATGGTCCTAATTGACTCACTCAATGATTTTCTCCAGCTGTTTTGCCAATTTTGATACTATATGTTCAACCAATGAGATGCCTTTATTGCTTCTGGTTATATAAATTGGATACTTTGTAAAATCATTACTTGATATTGTGCATGTTGGGTGAAATCAACTGAGATTCTGACAACTAGAGAAATCATACTGGAAAAGATATTCAGGTGCTTATAAAGGTTATTGAGTTAATTTTGAGAATGATTTGACATACAACAGTTCTAAAAATGCAGTTTAAAACTCAAGAAGAAAGTACCTGCATTTATATATAATGCTTTCATGACCTCAGTATGTCCCAAAGCACTCTACGCAGCCAATGAAGTACTTTTGAAGTGTAGCCAATGTTGTAATGTAGGAGCATGGCACAACAAAATCCCACAAATGGCAAGGAGGCAATGGACAGATAACCTTTTTAAAGTGATGTTGGTTGAGGGATAAATATTGGCCAGGACATCGGGGAGAATTTCCCTGCTATTCTTCGAAAAGTGCCATAGGATCTTTTACATTCACATGAGGGGGCAGACAGGGCCTCGGTTTAATGTTACATTCAAAGATCGCAGTGCAACAATCAGTACTGTATTGTTAGCTTAGAGTACATGCTCAAACATCTGGACTGGGACTTGAACCTACAACTTTCTGATTCAGAAATGAGAGTGCTACCACTGAACCAAGTCTGACACCTTAAAAGCAGCTACAGTTGATCTCACTCCATATCCCTAGGTATCCCCATTGTTGAAAACCATCTTGCTAAGGTTGAAGCCTGACATCGTCACTTTGTATTCCACTTCAGGACTTCCCCATCTTCCAATGTCCACCTTTATAGGCTTCGTGTGCAGAGAATAGTAAACAAAAACACAATGAGAAAAAGTTAAGGCTTGAAAAATAGAATAAAACAGCAAGTAAGAAAAAAAGAAATGGAGACACAGATAGTAAAACAAAAGGGTGGTTGGATGGCCAATTTCTAAATACTGTTAACTTCCCATTTTAACTGGTGGCAAAAGATAACAATGAGCCTAAACAAGACCTTTTTTATGTAGTTAAAATACGTGAAGCTACTTGAAACAAAAATGTGTTTTATGTAGCTTTGGACCTATATGAAATAATTATTATAAAGACTTAAATTTCTAGTTCACTTCCCATAAAATGACAACCCTAGAATGGCAACCCCATAACACAGTGTCTATCACCACATTCCACTGTAACGTCCTGACATTTTAACAATGATAGAAAGGAGAATTATATTTAGGAATAAACATTACTATTTTCATTCAATATTTCAATTTGCAAAACTAAAAAGTTAAACAAACATACTGTCACCATATCAGGTGGGAAATTGTTTGGGATTAATCACTAGGACCTATATGTTAGAAGTAATTTGTAAGTGATTTTCAATGTTGTTTCATCCAATTGCTCTTTTGAGAGCGATAATAAAATGGATCATTAATCATAAAAAGTTGCATCAACTTCTTGGGATCACAACAATTGGAAAATGTTTGTCATATCCACACTTGTAACTTTTCTGTGCTGCTTATCCTACACAATTTATAGCTTGAATTAATACAAGGTTACATGATATGAGAATGCATGGGCAAAAAATGACAGTATACAGGCAGGCTGGCTGACTATTTTTAATGAAAAGGAGTCAAGTTAGCCCAGTGCTAACCTTCCACAAATCAGAATATTTACTTTTACCACAGACAATAATAGCAAAACAGATGTCTTACAAAATAGCCTCAGACGGTTCCTGGGACCACAAAAATACCAGGAGAAAATTTACTAATATACTGCTAATTCACAGATTTTAGTTTAGCCCAATTTTTGCTCTGACAACCTTAATTCAGAAAATGTGAAAAAAAGAGGCAGGGCTTCAGACAGCAGCTTATTTGTGAGTTCTCTACAGGCAGAATAGTGAGCAAAATCTTCCATCTGTATTGATGCAAGAGACTGAGGTGCAATTACAGATACTTACGGATATTAATATAGTATACACGAAACAACAGGTGACCCTGTAGATCCTTCCATATAAGAGGGAAGATAAAAAGCAATAAAGTAGACATTTACAGTGATAAAGGATTTGGAAACTTAAGACGACAAATTTCAAAGCTGTGAAGTCCTTCAATGGATTGCTTACAGGGAGTAGTAAATGAGGTTATGAGAGGCATGTGATTTTGCTACAACAAATTTATAGTAATCAGTATAAATTTGGTGCCAAATTTGTACTGCACCACCACTTAATCCAAAACCACCACACCTAAATTGTCTTCAGTACAGAATGGTTTTAATGAGTTCAGATTTACTTGTTTTACAGAAATTCTTGTTTTTATATATTATTCAGTTTCTATTAAAAAGAATTCATACAGGAAGAACAATAAAATTGAAACTATTTAGATCTTTATTTCACTCTTACCTAATGAAGATGTTTACAGCAGTTTTAAGCTATTCCACAAGAACTCACTCTTCCCACTATTGTATTCAACTTTTCCAAACGAAATTGCCACATACACGAAACGTTCCTTCTACAAATGTCTGAGATGCAGGCCAAACTATGATATCTAGAGCAATCAATAAATGACTGCATTATAATTGATATTTTTTTCATCTGGTATTTGACAGATTAGCCCAGACAGCAAGCAGCACTCACCCTCTGTAGTCAACCAAACTACAGTATTAGTCTTAGTACTACTATCCCCACCATGGGTGACCATGCTGAGTCAGCTGAAACCAATTTCTATTAATACCACAAACCATACTACAGAGTCTCTAGAGCCCATACTTCACACATCTGACAACCAACAGCACTACTGGCTACAGCAAATAACCAACTTCTCTCTGTGCTACTGATGACTACTGAGCAAATTGCACATCATCAGTTTAATGTCACTTTCTACCAGGATGAACACAGCTTGAGAAATATTAAAATTTCATCATAGAATCTTACAGCAGTTTTTGAAGGAGCTGTCCAATTTAGTCCTACACTCTCGCTTTCTCCCCATAACCCTGTAAGTTCGTCCTCTTCAATTCCATGTCCAATTGCCTTTTGAAAGTTCCAATGGAATCTGATTCCACCATCCCTCCAGATCTTAACAACCCACTGCGTGAAGAAATTTCTCCTTTCTGCTCTAATTCTTTTGCCAATTACTTTAAATCTATGACCTCTGATTATTGACCCTCCTGCCAGATGAAACAGTTTATCCCTACTTGCTCTATCAAAACCCTTCATAAATACCGCTATTAGATCTCCCCATAACATTCTCTGCTCCAAGGAGAACAATCCCAGCTTCTGCAATCTCTCCACATAACTGAACTTCCTCATCCCTGGTATCATCCTGTAAATCTCCTCAGTACCCTCTCTCAGGCCTTGATGTGCTTCCTAAAGTGTGGTGCCCAGAATTGTGCATAATATTCCAGATGAGGCCTAACTATTGATTTGTAAAGGTTTAGCATGACTTACTTGTTTTTGTTTTCAGTTCTTCTATTTGAAAAGCCAAGTGTCCCATAACATTAACAACTTGCCCTGCCACCTTCAAAGGTTTGTGAATATGCACACCTTGGTCATTCTGCTCTTGCATCCCCATCAAAACAGTACCATTTAGATCATACTGCCTTTCCACACTGCTCCGCCCCACAGTGCTTCACTTTACACTTATCTGCGTTAAACTGCATCTGCCGCGCGTCTACCCATTTCACCTGTCTGTCTATCTACTCCTAAAGTCTCCTGCTCATTGTTTACTATGTTTCGTGTCATCCACGAACTTTGAAATTGTACTTCCTATATCCAAGTCCAGGTCATCTATGTATAACAAAAAAAGAAAATATCCTAATACAGATCCCAAAATGCAGCAATATAGTTTTTATTTCATGTCAGATGTTTCCCATGTTTTAATTTAGCTTACAAAAATCACTCAAAGGAGCCCTATTGGTGTTTTCCTAATGTAGCACTGAAGTGCATAACAGAGGTATTGCAACATATAAATGCAGAACTCAGGCAATATATTATTTCAATATTTTACCCTTCCCCACCATCAAAAGCAAGTTAATCCAGGTTACAGTTTTCACAAATTATATTAATTCGCTTATCTCATCCAACTCCTCCCTCTTCACACCTGAGTCTGAACAGCCCATTGGCAGGCTGACAACTGAACCTAAACAATCCTCATCCAATGCCGACAACAACTTGCACTTATATACCACCTTTAATGTAGAAAGGCATTCCAAGGCACTTCCCAGGAGGAGCGAGAAAAGCAGATGTTCAGCCAAAGTACGAGAGATTAAGAGGGGCGACCAGAAGAGGTCAAAGAGGTGGATAAAAGGAAGAATCTGAAAGGAGAAAACAGAAATGGAGGAGTTTAGCGAGGGAATTTCAGAGAGTGAGAGCTAGACGACTGAAGGTACAGCTGCCAATGGGGTAGTGAATGGCAGCCCAGACTGACTCTATCCATTTTTCAGCAGCAGTCACTGCATTGTAATCTGGAAACTGGTTTAATTTTTCCCCTCTCAACAGTCCAGGGAGGCTGATTTTTCTTTTACATCTACTACCTCCTTGTCTTAGATCAACTAGCTTAGCAAAGACCAATGGATAGAACCTTGGACCTTCCTGCTTAGTAAATGGACTAGACAGTGCAGTTTCCTACTCATCCATGTGGAGTAAGACAGCACCATGTTCCTTTAATATTCATGCTACACATAAACTGTAACCTATAATCGTATTATAAGCGCAAGTCAGCAAAGCTGTGAGTAAAGCACAGCTGCGTGTGAATTGGGCACAATAATGGGATAACAATTGCAACTAGATTTTTTTTAAAATACCAAAATCTCAGAATTTTAATGTTGATTAACTGTTTCCATTGTAGTGAAATCTGATTTACATATTGTGAGTTATAGTACAAATACAGACTTAAACCTGGAGACTCTTACCAGAATATGGGGTATATTTTCCCCTTTGTATAAAGTTAAAGGAAAATTATCTTACTAAGCTCTCATTGGCTTGTAACATTTAGTGTAAGATTTTTCTTTCTTGTTACAAGGAAGATAAACTCTTAAATCTCTAATCAACAAGGGAAAGACATTTTGAAGTCAGTTCTCAAATTCCCCATGTTACGCACCATTCTCTGGCCATGGAAACAAGGAGGCCTATTCTTAGGCTCCTATTAAGGCTACTCCACAGACAGATATTTGGAAGTGTTTGAGAATGGCTAGGTGGCTGTGCTCCTAAACTGCCCTTATTATCTAGTATGGAACACAGGGCAATAAGATTCCATTCTGTCTGCCTCACGTCCATACACAAACATAAATTTCTATTCACATTACACCATGCCATCAAGCCAAAGCCACATGGAAAACCAGTGATTAACAGGACCAGAAAAAGCTTGTGTTATCAAGTGAAATTACTGCCCTCTCAAAAACAGCTTAATCATCACGAACTACTCTATTCAAATAATAAAGAAGAACCTGCATTCATATAGCACCTTTCACTACTTCGGGATGTCTCAAAACGCTTCACAGGCGATGAAGTACTTTTGAAATGTTGTCACTGTTGCAGTATAAGGAAACACAGCAGCAAATTTACATAGAGCAGCAGCACCAACAGCTGTGAAATAAATGACCACATATTCTGTTTTTAGAGCTGTTGGTTTATGGATAAACGTCAGCCGAGGTACTGGCAGAACATCTCTGGTCTTCTTTGAAAAGTGCCTTGGGATCTTTCACTTCCACCAAAGACAGCAAACAGAGCTTAGTTTAGCGTCTCTTTTGAATGACAGCACCTCACACAGTGCAGCACTCAGTATGGTATGGATATGGCTGCCTGGATTAGATGTTGAAATCTCTGGAATGAGGCTTAAACCAGCAACTAAGTAGCTTGTTAATAAGAGGTTGCGGACAGAGAAACAGCAGTAGGAGATAGAGATTTCTGTTCGAGAAAAATAATTTGAGTTTAAAAAAGTTAAAATTCTTTTAAACAGACCTTGTAAAAAGAAGTTTCAAAAAGAAAGCACTGAAATCACAGAATCAAGGAATCACAGAATAATACAGTGCAGAAGAGGCCCTTCGGCCCATCGAGTCTGCACCAATGCATTAAAACACCTGACCTGTCTACCTAATCCTATTTGCCAGCACTTGGCCCATAGCCTTGAATTTTATGACGTGCCAAGTGCTCATCCAGGTACTTTTTAAAGGATGGGAGGCAACCTGCATCTACCACCCTCCCAGGCAGGGCATTCCAGACTGTCACCACCCTCTGGGTAAAAAAGGTCTTCCTCAAGTCCCCCTTAGACCTCCTGCCTCGTAATTGACCCTTCAACAAAAGGGAACAGCTGCTCCCTATCTACCCTGTCCATGCCCCTCATAATCTTGTACACCTCGATCAGGTCACCCCTCAGTCTTCTCTGCTCCAGCAAAAACAACCCAAGCCTATCCAACCTCTCTTCATAGCTTAAATGTTCCATCCCAGGCAACATCCTGGTGAATCGCCTCTGCACCCCCTCCAATGCAATCACATCCTTCCTGTAATGTGGCGACCAGAATTGCACACAGTACTCCAGCTGTGGCCTTACCAAAGTTCCATACAACTCCAACATGACCTCCCTGCTTTTGTAATCTATGCCTCGATTGATAAAGGCAAGTGTCCCATATGCCTTTTTCTCCACCCTGTTAACCTGCCCTTCTGCCTTCAGAGATCTATGGACAAACATGCCAAGGTCCCTTTGTTCCTCGGAACTTCCCAGTGTCAGGCCATTCATTAAATACTTCTGTCTCACATTACTCCTTCCAAAGTGTATCACCTCACACTTTTCAGGGTTAAATTCCATCTGCCACTTTTCTGCCCATTTGACCATCCCGTCTATATCTTCCTGTAACCTAAGACACTCCACCTCACTGTTAACCACTCGGCCAATCTGTGTGTCATCCGCGAACTTACTGATCCTACCCCACACATAGTCATCTATGTCATTTATATAAATGACAAACAATAGGGGACCCAGCACAGATCCCTGTGGTACGCCACTGGATACTGGCTTCCAGTCACTAAAACAGCCGTCTGTCATCACTCTCTGTCTCCTACAGCTAAGCCAATTTTGAATCCACCTTATCAAGTTACCTTGTATCCCATGTGCATTTGCTTTCTTGATAGGTCTCCCATGTGGGACCTTGTCAAAGGCTTTGCTGAAATCCATGTAAACTACATCAACTGCACTACCCTCATCTACACACCTGGTCACATGCTCAAAAAATTCAATCAAATTTGTGAGGCATGACCTCCCTCTGACAAAGCCATGCTGACTATTCCTAATCAAATTTTGCCTCTCCAAGTGGAGATAGATTCTCTCCTTCAGAATTTTCTCCAATAGTTTCCCTACCACTGACGTGAGACTCACTGGTCTGTAGTTCCCTGCCTTATCTCTACAACCTTTCTTAAATAGTGAGACCACATTAGCTGTTCTCCAGTCCTCTGGCACCTCCCCCGTGGCCAGAGAGGAATTAAAAATTAGGGTCAGAGCCCCTGCAATCTCCATCCTCGCCTCCCACAGCATCCTGGGACACAAATTGTCCGGACCTGGAGATTTGTCCACTTTTAAACCTGCCAAAACCTCCAATACCTTGTCACTCCCTATGACAATTTGCTCAAGAACCTCACAGTCTCTCTCTTCAAGTTCCATATCTACATCCTCATTCTCTTGGGTGAAGACAGATGTGAAGTATTCACCCTACCAATGTCCTCTGACTCCACCCATAAATTGCCCCCTTGGTCCCTAATGGGTCCTACTCTTTCCCTGGTTATCGTCTTCCCATTGATATACTTATGGAATATCTTGGGATTTTCCCTACTTTTAGCAGCCAGAGCTTTCTCATATCCCCTCTTTGCTCTCCTAATTGCTTTCTTAAGCTCCATCCTACACTTTCTGTATTCCACTAATGCTTCCACTGATTTGCTCTCCTTGTATTTGCTAAAAGCCTCTCTTTTCCTTCTCATCATACCCTGAATGTTTGTCATCCATGGTTCTCTGGGCTTGTTGCTCCTACCTATTACCCTAGAGGGAACATGTTGGGCCTGTACCCTCCCCATTTCCTTTTTGAATGCCCCCCACTGCTCTTCTGTAGATTTCCCGACAAGTAACTCTTTCCAGTCTACCTTGGCCAGATCCTGCCTTATTTTACTAAAATTCACTCTCCCCCAATCCAAAACCTTTTTTTGCAACTTGTCTATTTCTTTCCCCATAACAAGCTTAAATTGTACCATGTTATGGTCACTATCACCAAAATGCTCCCCCACCAACACATTAACCACCTGTCTGGCTTCATTCCCCAGAATTAGGTCCAGCACTGCACCCTCCCTTGTTGGATCCTCTACATATTGGGCTAAAAAGTTCTCCTGTATGCATCATCCCTCTTTCTACCTATGTCATTGGTACCATAATGTACCATGACCTCTGCCTTATCACCCTCCCCCTTCAGGATGCCCTGCAGCCGTTCAGTGACATCCCGGACCCTGGCACCAGGGAGGCAACACATCATCCTGGAGTCACGTTGACAGCCACAGTAGCGCCTATCTGTTCCCCTGACTATAGAATGGAGTAGTATTATTTAGTTACAAATTTAAAATTGCAAAAGAGTCTAACCAAATGGAGCAGCAATTGCAAAGCTTTGTCATAGTACTGAAAGTCAACAAAGCACAAGTACAACGTATATGGTGAGAAAAACTATTAAACAGTCCTTTACCATTAGGTCCTCCCTGTTACTAAGGAGTGCAAAATTTTCCCTTTTCAAGACTCGCCTATTGATTATTTCCACATTCTTTCCCATACTTTAACTACAGTTTCAATCTTATCACTAATTCCAAAAGAAATTTCTAATCTTTGATATTGGTTGTAGTTTGAGGGGAAAGTAAAGAAGGAAAATGTTCTGACTAAAAATAAAGAACAATTCTAATTGTAATTCTAACCATAAAAAACCCAATAGACAGTTAAATTGTCGCATCCTGGTTATGAGAACAGCAGTTTCGCAGTCACTGGGACTGTGATAACCGAGTGAAAATAATCTACAACGTTGCATTTCCATGGGAACCCCACAGTAAGTTCTACAGCAAGATTTTCAAAAGGTCTTCTTTATAGGTATTCACTCTATTCATTTTCACTGCAGCTGGTATAAATCCAGCCTTGGACCAAATATTTTCAGTGTATCGACACACTCTTATCTTGGTATCCCAGAAAAACGATGCTTACATCTGACTAGCTTTAACAGAACACAAATACTGTGTTTTGTTCTATATTTACTAAATTTCTTAAAATGTAAGGAATCAAGAAAGTCAAACAGATATGTTAAACATTCAAACAATTTGTTGAAGAATCCATCTTCATTTTGGCAACTGCTCCCTATCCAATGTAGTGTGTGGGAGGCAGACATGGCAACTAGATATAAAAGCAAAATACTGTGGATGCTGGAAATCTGAAATAAAAACATGAAATGCTGGAACCATTCAGCAGGTCTGGCAGCATCTGTGGAAAAAGCAGGGTCTCTTAGCGAGCCCCCTCCACCCCATTTCCTATGCTGTGTCCCCTGTTCAGGCACTTTTAACAAGGGAAACCCCCCCGCCTCTGGAGCCGTCAAGCAACCTGCACACTTTTTATTGCTGTGCTTTCCATGAGGTGACAGGCCACCCACCGCTGGACTAATTGCGGTGGTAGGATGAGGCCCTTAATTGGGCAGTAATTGTCCACTTAAGGGCCTCAATTGGCAATGGGGTGGGAAGGCCATTCACAGGATGTTTCTGAATGCCTGAAGTATATCTATTACAAAAAAATCACTGGAATAATACTTGCACTTAGATAATACTTTAATATGTTGGCCTGGATTTTGCAGTTGTAATGATTGTGAAACTGTCAGTGTTCGCCGTCATTACTCTGTAAAACTGAGAGCAACTTTTCACATCTGCACATGCGCAGTTAAAGGTGGAAATCCAGAAGGTGCTGTCAGTGATTTCCTGCTCCTCCTGCACTATTGAAGTCCTCGCAGATGTCAATCTTTACAGATCATTGAATTGATGTGAACTGCCCCTTTTATGTTGTAATATCGCTATTAAAACCCCCCGAAAAAGTTATGCCTTGTTAATGAGGTGTAACTGAGTTTTTAAATGGCACACTAAGTGATAACCACTTCTGAACAATCTCTCTGACCCTGAAAAACTAATTTTATATTTGCATTATGCCAATTTTTTTGACTATGATAATTCCATTTTCTAATAATAGGAATTTATATTTAAAAGTTTGATACTTCAGCTTCAAATGTATATGTTCCAATCTTTATTTCGCTTTCTGTATAATTTATAAAAACTGAAGGATAATCGACATGGTTTACTATCTTTGCTGTGTGAGAATTTTTCAATGTAATTGGCTGCTTAACTTGCTTAATGACATCACTGTTGCTGGGTGCCTGGAGATCCCGTAACTTGGCACCAGATTCAAATTAACGTCAGGAAAAGTGAAATCTATGCCACAGAGATCGTTAGACCTTCGTGGGCAGCTTTCCTCAAGGTCAGCGGCAAGCGCCGTCACATTCACTTCTGACCACAAGATCCGGGTCATTGAAACATCTTTAAGCGCATCATATAGTTTACTTTTGGAGTGGTCACATAAATTGAATGACTCGAGTTGTGCAGTTCCTCTCATTAACAACAATGAGTTTGTCATTTTGAATTATCAAAATAAATGCAATAATTTCTGAGCAGCATTAAGAGCCTGAAGTCCAACATTATTGTACTGTACCATATATAAGTTAGAGAATCGCTAAATATCCCAAGAATAAATGACGAATTTAATACACAATTCTGTTCTAGTTGCAACTGTTCTTCTTAAGACTTCTTTCACCTGCTGCTGGATACCTTTGGCATCCTGTTCTTCTCCTTCTATCTTCCCTATGTTTTCTCCGATCTAGCCTGGCTCTTAAATCATGTCAGGTCAGTTCCCTGCTGGAACTTTTGGAACGGCACAGTGGCGCAGTGGTCAGCACCGCAGCCTCACAGCTCCAGGGACCCGGGTTCAATTCTGGGTACTGCCTGTGAGGAGTTTGCAAGTTCTCCCTGTGACCGTGTGGGTTTTTGCCGGGTGCTCCGGTTTCCTCCCACAGCCAAAAATTTGCAGGTTGATAGGTAAATTGGCTGTTGTAAATTGCCCCTAGTGTCGGTAGGTGGTAGGGAATATGGGATTACTGTCGGGTTAGTATAAATGGGTGGTTGTTGGTCGGCACTTACTCGGTAGGCCGAAGGGCCTGTTTCAGTGCTGTATCTCTAAATAAAATAAATAAATAAAATATAGCCAGTACTCTCTTCTGCTCCTCAATAATCTCAAACTAAAAAGGCAATAAACACAGTTCTTTCTGCAGGGATAAAACGGTATTCCATTATAAGTTTTGCACTAAATTTGTACATGCAACAACATAACTTCTAAGCAAGAATTACATGATGAAGTCAGAGAATCTCAGTTTCATTTGGCTGCACTGCCATAACTAAGATCCATTCAGGAAAATAATCTGCCAATGAAAGGTTGTCAAAACCGGGGCAATGCCAGAGCCAACAATGCGCTAGGGATGTTCAAGAGGGCTGGTATGGGACTAACCCTGACAGTCAGGTGAAGAGGTCCATCAGATTCGGTGCCATTGTTGGATTCCTCCAGGTGCAAGGTGTCATCGACTGCACACATGTGGCCATCTAGGCTCCATTAGAGCAGCCAGCCACCTTCATCAACAGGAAGGGCTCCTATTCCAACAATGTTCAACTGGTCTGCAACCACTGGAAGCGCATCCTGTAGGTGTGTGCCCACTTCCCAGGAAGCAGCTACACAGCTCACATACTTTGTCAGTCCCAGAAGCCACAGCTTTTCAGGCCCCCCACTCGCCTTCAGGAATGGATTCTCGGGGACAAGGTTTACTCACTGAAGACATGGCTACTCACCTCTGCGAGGAAGCCTTGTACTGCAGCAGAAGAAAGATACAACACTTGACATGCGTCCACTAGAGCAACCATTAAGCAGGCTACTGGGCTGCTGAAGATAAGATAGCCTTGAATGATCTGGTGTAACCCTGCAGTATGCCTCAGTAACGGTTTTGCATATTGTGGTGGCCTGCTGTGCTCTGCACAATCTAGCACTGCAGATGAGGGAGGCCTTGCATCAAGAGGACATGACTGATCACCTACCCTGATCTGACAAGGAGGATGTGGAGGAAGCTACTGAGCAGGCAGCATTGGACCTTGAACCCCTTTCACCGGAGGCCAAGGCCATTGAGAGATGCAGAAGGGAGGCAAGAGACAATCTCATAATACCAGCTTCCTGCCACCACAATGCCTCTCAAAGTGAACTCAATAAGACTCACCTCACTGTATTCCGCCTGTCGCCTCCTTCCTATCGCACTCTGACACATGTAAGAAATTGACCAAATGCAGCCCATTGGGGGAGCAAGGGTGAAGGTTGCATCAGATAAGGCAGCAATGAAAGCATGAGCCATTTACAACAATGATTTTGACCAGCAGTAACAGCAGCAGTGGTAGGGGTGGTGGGGGGGGGGGGGGGGGAAAACGGGTTCCAGCAGCACTCCAGAGTCACTGCATCAGTGAAAGGCAGCAGTACAAGCACGGCTGGCAGTGCTTTAAAGATGGCACCAGCACCTGCATTTTGCCAGCTAACACCGCCATCAATGCCTCATAGCCTGCAGCCGTCCTGCAATAGGACGGTCCCTGCGCCTCAGGTATGGCAATTGGCCGGCTGCCACATGATCACAGTCGGCCAGCTGCACACATGACATGCAGCGATGTGGCACCCGTTTCCTGTGCTGCCACCAGGACTGGTGCTGGGCTGCCAAAATTCAGCCCAATGCCTGCAGCCAGATTATACTCAGGCCTCAAACTAGGAACTCTAGAATCCTCCAAAACCAAGGACACAACCAGCATGTCTGTGCAGTGCAACACATTCATGTGCAGACAGTGACACTCAAAGATTCAGGTTTCCTTAAAACAAGATTACATGGTTTGTAAAAACAATTATATGGTGGCTCACCAAGGGCTTATTTTATTAAATATTACTTAACAAACAAGACATTGTATTAGAAATGAACATGTATATCCCCAATCCAGTATATTCCCCCTGCTGGTAGAGAAGCTCTTCACAAATGCAGCCCCATATCATACAATATGCTCAAACCTGCCTGCTTTTGTTGGGTGAATTTCTTCCATTCACAACTAAACCCCTGAAATAATGTTCCAGCTGAGAGTGTAAGGCAGATAAAATGGAATTCAGCTGTGCTCCAAACAACCTTACCTCCTTTCCAGCCAGTTACAGGTATAAGTGGCTGTCATCCAACAATTTGTACAGGCTATTTTGTTCTTCTAGCTGGAAGAAATGTCATGACAAACAAGCTACTAGGGAAGCCAAAGCATTTCAGCAGCCAAAAAGGTCCATTGTCTCTTGTTATTAGTATTAAAAATTAAATCACTTGGGGTCTAGAGTACTAGTCAGTTCGCTACTACATGAAGCATACATCTACTATTGTCTGTACATCACCAGCATGTTACAGTTAAGGTCAAGATATCATCCACAAATATAAGTTGTTTAATGGAATACTTACCATAGCCAAGTCTATGATTAACCTATGGATTGTTAAGAGACGCCAACCAATGATAAATCTGAATGACGCTAAGGTAGAAACTAAAAATGGAATGCAAGTCAATTATTGTTGCATGCAAGAACTATTTTACCATCTATATAAAAAAGCAGTTTATTTTTTTCAAATACTTAAGCAAGTTTAAAGGCATTATTCCTTTCTAATACTTTGAATTCAATCTTTCAGTTCTGTGCATTTTGTATTTTTTTTAGTACTAAATTCGACTGCCCTTACTTTCAATGGGCATTCCATACTAAGGTTATAATGTGCTTTCTAAAGTTATTGAAACTGTTATTAACTCTCAAATTATGGCCTAATTCATAACTGTAGATGTGCTACTGTGATGTTTTGCATATTTTGATGAGTCATCTGTTTTTGCCTTGGACATGTCCTTTGACAGGGTCTGGCACATGTACTTCTGAACAAGCTATTACCACAATGAATCTGATGGCTAGTTTTTTTTTAAATTAATTCTCTGGATGTGGGTGTCACTGACAAGGCTGGCATACATTGCCCATTCCCAGAGCTACTTCAGAGGGAAGTTAATGGTGTGGGGGACTAGATTTACATGTAGACCAAACCAGGTAAGGATGGTAGATTTCCTTTCCTAAAGGACATGAATGAACCAGTTGAGTTTTTACAACATCGATGGTCATTTTTATTGGTACCAGCCAGGCTTTATTTTCAGATTATTATTTGTTTTAAACTGAATTCAAACTCTCAAACCGCCATGGTGGGATTTGAACTCACATTCCTTGACTTGTTAGTTCTTTTCTTTTTTTCTTTTTGGGCCTCCTTATCTCGAGAGACAATGGATACGCGCCTGGAGGTGGTCAGTGGTTTGTGAAGCAGCGCCTGGAGTGGCTATAAAGGCCAATTCTGGAGTGACAGGCTCTTCCACAGGTGCTGCAGAGAAATTTGTTTGTTGGGGCTGTTGCACAGTTGGCTCTCCCCTTGCGCCTCTGTCTTTTTTCCTGCCAACTACTAAGTCTCTTCGACTCGCCACAATTTAGCCCTGTCTTTATGGCTGCCCGCCAGCTCTGGCGAATGCTGGCAACTGACTCCCACGACTTGTGATCAATGTCACACGATTTCATGTCGCGTTTGCAGACGTCTTTATAACGGAGACATGGACGGCCGGTGGGTCTGATACCAGTGGCGAGCTCGCTGTACAATGTGTCTTTGGGGATCCTGCCATCTTCCATGCGGCTCACATGGCCAAGCTTGTTAGTTACTAATCCAGTAAAAGAACCACAACACTACTGTACCCTTCAGCCTTCCTATTTGCGAGAACCAAGGTATTGCATGTGAAAAATAAAAAACTTGCAATATTTATTGCACCAACCACAAGTCAATAGAGCATTACTCCAACCACAAACTTAATACTACACTCATGGAATAGTGTAGGTCAGATGGTTTCACAGCTCGGCGCAACATCGAGGGCCGAAGGGCCTGTACTGCGCTGTAATATTCTAAAAAAAAATGTCTGAGGAGTTGCATGTCTCTCATATTACTGGACAGAACACAAGGAAAGGCTTACACAAAAGCAGAATACTGCGGATTCAGGAAATCTGAAATAAAAAGGAATGAAACGTCAATAACCTGAAACATTAACTCTGTTTCTCTCTCCACAGATGCTGCTGCCAGAGTATTTTCAGCATTTTTTGTTTCTATTACAAGGAAAGGCTTGTTGTCTGACAGCCAATCCATCCCACACCGTGAGTTTCTATGATCTTTGTCATAATCTTTCTTATCTTACTCTATTTTATTAATACTACTATTAACTTTCCACGCTTCCTCCAAATACTTTGTCCTACTTTCTTATCCCTCTTTCCTATATCTTCACCGAGTCATCACTCGGTCTGACCGTGCGAATATTTTCCATAGCATTTTTTTCTTTATTCATGGGATGTGGGCGTCGCTGGCCAGGCCAGCATTTATTGCCCATCCCTAATTGCCCTTAAGAGCTGCCTTCTTGAACCGTTGCAGTGCTTGGGGTGTAGGTACACCAACAGTGCTGTTAGGAAGGGAGTTCCAGGATTTTGACCCAGCGACAGTGAAGGAACAGCAATATAGTTACAGATCAGGATGGTGTGTGGCTTGAAGGGGAACTTGCAGATAGTGGTTTTCCCATGCATCTGCTGTCCTTGTTCTTCTCGGTGATAGAGATCACAGGTTTGGAAGGTGCTGTCGAAGGAATCTTGGTGAATTGCTGCTGTGTATCTTGTAGATGGCGGTGGTGAAGGGAGTGGATGCTGAAAGTGGTGGATGGGGTCCCTATCAAGCGGCTGCTTTATCCTGGATGCTGTCGAGCTTCTTTAGTGCTGTTGGAGCTACACCCATCCATTCGTGACTCCTCAGATACTGAAGCAGTTAGTGTAGAAATGCAGCAAGACCTGGGCAATATCTAGGCTTGGGCTGATAGGTGGCAAGTAACATTTGTGCCACACAATGTGTGCCAGGCAATGACTGTCTCCAACAAGAGAGAATCTAACCATCTCCCCATGATATTCAACAGCATTACCATTGCTGAATCCCCCACTATCAACATCCTCGGGGTTACCATTGACCAGAAACTGAACTGGAGTAGCCATATAAATACCGTGGCTACAAGAGCAGGTCAGAGGCTAGGAATCCTGAGACGAGTAACTCACCTCCTGACACCCCAAAGCATGTCCATCATCTACAAGGCACAAGTCAGGAGTGTGATGGAATACTCTCCACTTGCCTGGATGGCTGCAGCTCCAACAACACTCATAAAGCTCGACACCATCCAGAACAAAGCAGCCCACTTGATTGGCACCCCATCTACAAACATTCACTCCCTCCACCACCAACGCACAGTGGCAGCAGTGTGTACCATCTACAAGATGCACTGCAGCAATGCACCAAGGCTCCTTAGACAGCACCTTCCAAACCCGTGACCTCTACCAACTAGAAGGACAAGGGCAGCAAATAGATGGGAACACCACCACCTGCAAGTTCCCCTCCAAGTAACACACCAGCCTGACATGGAACTATATCGCTGATCCTTCACTGTCGCTGGGTCAAAATCCTGGAACTCCCTTCCTAACAGCACTGTGGGTATACCTACCCCAAATGGACTGCAGCAGTTCAAGAAGGCAGCTCACCACCACCTTCTCAAGGGCAATTTGGGATGGGCAATAAATGCTGTCCTGGCCAGCGTTGCCCACACCCCATGAATGAATTAAAAAAAAGTAAGTGGAGAGTATTCCATCACACTCCTGACTTGTGCCTTGTAGATGGTGGACAGGAACTGGGGAGACAGGAGTTGAGTTACTCGCCGCAGAATTCTAGCCTCTGACCTGCTCTTGTAGCCACAGAATTTATGTGGCTGGTCCAGTTCAGATTCTGGTCAATGGTAGCCCCCAGGAAGTTGATAGTAGGAGATTCATCAATGGTAATGCCATTAAACATCAAGGGGAGTTGGTTAGATTCTCACTTGTTGAGATTGTCATTGCCTGGCACTTGTGTGGTGTGAATATTACTTGCCACTTATCAGCCCAAGCCTGGATGTTGTCCAGGTCTTTCTGCATCTGAACATGGGCTGCTTCAGTATCTGAGGAGTTGCGAATGGCACTGAACATTGTGCAGTCATTAGCGAACATCCCCACTTCTCACCTTATGATGGAGGGAAGGTCATTGATGAAGCAACTGAAGATTGTTGGGCCTAGGACACTACCCTGAGGAACTCCTGCAGTGATGTCCTGGAGCTCAGATGATTGACCTCCAACAACCACAACCTTCTTCCTTTGTGCTAGATATGACTCCAACCAGCGGAGGGTTTTCCCCCTGATACCCATTGACCTCAGTTTTGCTAGGTCTCCTTGGTGCCATACTCGGTCATAAGCTGCTTTGATGTCTTGGGTAGTCACTCTCACCTCACCTCTTGAATTCAGTTCTTTCGTCCATGTTTGGACCCAGGTTGTAATGAGGTCAGGAGCTGAGTGGCCTTGGCGGAAACCAAACTGAATGTCAGTAAGCAGGTGAGCAGTATGGAATGCCCATACTAACATTTTCTCTGGTAACTAAAGATCAGTGTGGGAAAGACCAAGGGCTGGATTTTAGAGCCTCCTGGGGGTGTAAGTGGGAGCGAGCGCGATTTAAAGATTACACTGGGTCCCCTCCACCTCCGGAACGCAACACTATTTTCCAAGGGCCACCAGGAGGGAGGGAACAGCAATCCTGCACGCCTCCAATTAATTAATGAGGAGCTCATTAACAGGCTTGTCAGCAGCAGTTTTCAATTTTTAAAGGAATGGGGAGAATGCAATGTCTAGAACACAGCAAGGTGTACAAGTCGTGAACACTGTAAGGGGCCATGAGGGCTGATTAAAATAACGCAGAGGCACAAAGTAAAGCTTAGCTGCTTCAAAAGTGCCACAAAGTAACTACTGCTTTCCTCAGTGGTGGGTGGTAGGAATCTGGAGAGAGATGTGAGCCTGCTGGGGTTCTCAGGGGAAGGCCTGGCAAAAGCACAAACCCCAGCTGAGGGAGGTCAGATAGGGACAGGCTACTCTGACAATGGACAGAGAGGCCAGGGTGAGCTTCAGCAAATGCAACCTCCTGGACAGTAGGAGGCTGTAAGTGGAAGAATGCTCTACCCAATACATCAGGTCTACTGCCCAAAAGTCAGCTACCTACAAATAACAGAGCACCAATGCCGTAGGAGGCTGAGCCTATCCAGGCAAATGGTCTCGTGACCTCTGTGCTCTGATCCACAACGACCTAAGGCCTTCACGGCAAACCCTTACCTACAGACATCAAGGTCACTGTCACCCTGAATTTCTATGCAACCGGTTGGCAACTCATAATACCATCAGGAACGGCATGGATGCCATATTCACGAGGGTGGGGGATTACATTCACTTGGACACAGATGGGCCTGCACAGGCATTGGGGTCACTGGGTTCAGTCTCCATTACTGGATTCCTGCAGGTGCAGGGCATCATTGCTTGCACCCATGTGTCCATCAAGGCACCCAGTGACCGGCCAGTGAGATCCATCAACAGGAAGGGCTTCTACACCCTCAACATCCAACTGGTCCACGACCACAACAGGAGTTTCCTCCATATGTGCGCTCACTTTCCTGGCAGCTGCCATGACTCCTTCATCCTCTGCCAGTCCAGGATGTCTCAGTACTACACTCGAACCCTCAAGGAAAGTAGATGGATCCAAGGAGACAAGGATAATCCCTTGAAGAGATGACTACTGACCCCTCTACGGGAGCCCCAGACAGAGGCACAGCTGTGATACAACCAATGCCACCTGCTCAGCAGGCCAACAATTGAGCAGGTCATTGGGTTTCTGAAGATGCGATTCTAGTGCCCGGACTGGTTGGGTGTTGCTCTCCAATACCTTCCTGCAAGGGTCTTGTTCATTGTGCTGATCTACTACACTCTTCATAACATGGCCCTCCAGCGAGGTGTTGACCTTGAGGACAAGGAGGCCCTGGAAGGTGACAGCTCATTGGGGGAGGAGCAGGAGTTAACAGAGGAGGAGGAAGAGGGGGAAAAGGGGAGATAACACTGAACAGAGAGGTGCCACTTCTGCACGATGGGGTGGCCTCCTCCTGCCACCCTCCAGGAAGAGGAATTTCGTCCTCTCCCTCACGGCCTCCAGCATTGAATCCAGGTATGCATCGATGAAGTGAGGGCCTGCCCTGCCCCTAGTACCAGGCCTCCAGCTCCCCTGTGACATCTCACTTCCCTTTGGTGAAGTGCAACATTTTGGTACAAAATGCAGATCTGTACCTCAGGACAACCAGCAGCCTCAATGAAGGCTGCTGTGGAGTGTCTACTTGAGCCTCACACTTGATCTGACTCACCTCCATTAAGGCCCCATTGGCTCTAAGTGAACAGGAAATCCTTCTCTATACCAATTAAGGCTTCCCTACACGAAAATCTAAACCGGAATCATTTCCCACCAGAGGCGGGTTTCTAACTCAAAAACAGGTTCCTGTTTCCCACCACCGTTAACAAAAATCCAGCCCCAAGCATCCAGCACATGCTAAAAATATCAATTTGAGCAACATATAGTTAAAATAGTCAAAAGCAATCCTCTCTCCTTCTCTCCAAAGCTTTTGTGGAACATTACATGATATTGTTACATTTATGCAGTAATGGTAATACTTCCATAAAAAAAGAAATGATTGAGCAAACACTGCAAGCTCCCACTAACAACAAATAAGGTGAATGACAAGTTAATATATTTTGGTGGTTCTGGTTGAAGTATGAATTAATCTGGTGTGGTCAGCACACTGAAAGAATTCTTCTTTGAACAGCGTCATGGGATCTTTTTCATCCACCTAATTAGCAGACTGGGATTCATTTTAATGCCTCACCTGACATGTGGCAAGTCCAACAATGTGGTGCTCACTCAGTATTTAATTCAATAATTAGCCTGAAACATGGGCTCAAATCCTGGAGTGGGGTTTAAAGCCACGACCCTTCGTATCAGAGGCACAAGACGCTTATTCTCCTGACCAATTTCCAAAGAGCAAATTTTTGTTACATTTAAACAGAACTATTAGGCCATGGAAGGTTCCACGCCTTCCCTCCCTCCAGTTTCACTTTCCACTCTCCAAATATAATTTCTGTCCATTGAGCTATGGCTTAGTTTCCTGGTGCAGGAAATAATAGTCACTTGTTTTGTAGTAACTGACTGAATGAGAAGGAAAAGGATGTTGTCACAAACTACAGTTGCCTCTCAATCATCCCCATTTGCTGTTATCAGTCACCATCTCAGTCCCGAAATATGGCACCATAGGGAACAGAGGAATATGTTGCTAAGATATAGCATATTCAGGGCTTCCAATATCAAACTGTAAGGTCAAACCTTCAGAAGGTGAGCAAATATTCACCCAAACCCCAAGACATGCAATAATCTATGTACTTTTTTGTGATGCTAACATTACTTTTTGCTTTCCCCCCCCAATCCAATCCTCTTGCACCTTATACAATTATGGCAAAAGGTGTTCAGATTCATCTACTCCCACCCCTCCCAATGTCATTCTGAAATTAGCCATGTGAAGGTGCATAAGAGTAGTCCAGGGATGACATTCACTTTGATTTTTCAGCGGCCTCTGCTCACAGCAAAATTGCTTGAGGTCAGAATTAGGTACGTGGAAGATTACAAGCAAGACCAGTCCCACCTAATCATGGCACTAAATTTCACATGGACCAAATCAGGGTGCCCACCTGGTATCCCCAATCATGTACTTGTTTTCTTTTTAAATCAAATGTAACAGAATTAGTGGAGTTACAGAAGTTAAAATGATTCACAAGGATATCTGGCTGTAAAAAGGAGTTGCAAAAGGATCCCTGAATCAGAATTAAATGTCAAGGATACAGTATTGCGTAAGGTAAAGCTGTTCCAATGTTTCCATTATAAAAAAGAACACATATCAAGAGAATGGCATCTGCAAAAACAAAGAACAGTTCATGATGTATGCTATAAACATAACACAGATGCACAACTGGCTTTCTTCACAGAAGTTAATCTAATGATTAATTAAAATTATAATTCCCATGAAATCACCCAACAAGAGAGAATAATATCAATGCTGATCAAAGGGCCCCACCTGAAACATTAACTATTTGGTTTCTTTCAGATGCTGACTGACCTGTGATAAACTTCTAGCCTTTTCAGGCATGAACACTCTTTTAATCTCTGCTAGATAAAATCATTTGTTGCATTTCTGTTATTATAATGCTGTATTGTTCTTTCAGCCACTAAACATTGCTAATATGCTAACATAACTTCTAAAGAGATAAATTATGAGCTCAGAGATTTCTTTAGCTTTTTTTAAAAAAGTACATTTTGGTTCACACCTTGAAGGTGATGAAAGATTGTGTATTATATTTAACTTTTAAAACGTTTGCCCTATTTCCTCCCTTTCTCCCAAGTTGCTGGCTCCTTTTTGGATAGGCTGTCCAGACGCTGGCAGGCATTCAGCAGCTCATTAATGGAGAGAGTCAAAAACGTGCCCAATTCATGCAGATCCTTACATGTACACTATCTAGCAGAGGTCAATGGATAGTAGTCAGTAGCAGGAAGTTAGGGGATTTCTTTTCTTTCTCTGGCCCAGAAGTTAATCATGCACCCCAAAGGCTGTGCACCTAACGCTGCACAGGCTAAGGATCAGACTTGGAACCTGTACAGCTTACTGGTACACTGTTTAGTGCAGTTATGCACTAATCATAGAATTTACAGTAAACAGGGCTGCTATTTAGCCCATTAGGCCAATGAGGATGGTAACTTTTCAACTAGAGTCATCTACTCTTACGCCATAATGCACTGTGGGGGTCTTATTTAATCTTTTACACAAAAAAAACATAAGAGTTTTTCCTCCCCCCACGCCGCCAAACCCCCGCCACCCCACCGCACACCCCTCCCCCACCCTGCCTTGGCTTGTCATTCTAGTAGCATACTAAGTAATTGGTTACCTTGTGCAATTAGGATTGGATACTCCAAGTATGTTGCCAATGGGTATTCATGGTAAGTCTGGTAAGTCAGGAAAACCAGAAATCTAAAACAGATTAAATCATTTGTTCTGAAATCAGTCAATTTCTACAGTAAAGGATGGAGACACTCAGATTATTTGAACAAGTTAGCCATTGCTAGCAACATAATCAAAAAATTGTCCAACTCAGACAGGAAGAAATCCCCAGGTTCAAATGTTATTTAAAAATAAACATTTTATTCTGACCGACAACCAAACTGTTCTTTCTGAAATATAAAGATGTTCTCTTTTCTCTCCCCTCCCCCTTTCTGTTTTCATTGTTAAAAACAGAACAGAAGTTTAATGGATTCAGCTGTAGTGGTTTTGTTTAGCAGCTTTCGACCTACTTTAAGTTTACTAAATCCTCTCAATTACATCTCAATAGTTGCCAGGACTGGAGGACACCACACGTTCTTACAATGTGTCTTTCCTGGGGCCAAAATTTAAATACCGTCTAGACTGACGGGATGAAAATCTCCTTCTGCCAGTTGACAAGAGTTTGGGCAACCTTCAACAGTATAGATCAAAAACATTAATCAGCACACATTTCAGCATTAATTGGCAGAAAAATTCAGTTTCATTAGAGTTAGCCATAAGGACAGCTGTTGTGATAAAAATGAACAAAAACAACACATTAGTGCAGTGCATTATGAATCTGACCACAGCTCACCCATGATCTCAGAGTGCTTAATATTAGCACTTGGTAGCGAAAGAAAAAAATGCATTTCAATCCCTAATATGGATATCCAATGTTCTCTCCAAGTTGCATGGCAACCTGAAAGTTCCCACGCAGGCCGCGCACAAGTCGCCCCCCTTTTACTGCGCCTGCATGGTGAAGCAAAAAAATTTAAATGGTCTGCTCACTTAAACAAATTGGTTGACCACACCATACTCCTTCAACGTCTCTCCCCCATCGTCCAGCTGTGTGGGCCTGCATTCACCTGGTTCCATTCTTATCTATCCTGTCGTAGCCAGAGAATCATCTGCTCTAACACCATTACCTCTGGTGTCCCACAAGGATCTATCATTGGACCCCTCATATTTCTTATCTACATGCTGCCCCTCAGGTGATATCATCTAAAAACACAGCGTCAGTTTCCACACGTACACTGACCAGACCCAGCTTTACCTCACCGCCACCTCTCCCGACCCCTCCACTGTCTGACATCCAATACTGGATGAAGAGATTTCCTCCAACTAAAAATGAAGCCATTGTCTTCGGTCCCCATCACAAACTCCGCTTCCTAGCCACTGATTCCATCCCTCTCTTTGACAACTGTCTGATGCTAAACCAGACTGTTCGGAATCTTGGTGTCATATTTGACCCTGAGTTGAGCTTCTGACCACATATCCACACCATCACTAAAACAACCTACTTTGACTTCTGCAACATCACCTGACTCTGCCCTGCCTCAGCTCATTTGTTGCTGAAACCTTCATCCATGCCTTTGTTACCTCTAGACTGTTCCAATGCACTCCTGGCCAGCCTCCCATCTTTCACCCTCTGTAAACTTTAGGTCACCTAAAACTCTGCTGTTTCTGTCCTTACCTGTGCCAAGTCCCATTCACCAATCACCCTAGTGCTCGCTGACCTACTCTGCCTTGATTTTCAAATCTTCATCCTTTTCAAATCCCTCCGTGGCCTCATCCCTCCCTATCTCTGTATCTTCTTCCAGCCCTGCAACCCTCAGACATCTGCATTCCTCCAATTCTGACCTCTTGCACATTCACAATTTTAGTAGCCCTACCATTGGTGGCCGTGCCTTCGGCTGCCAAGACCTTAAGCTCTGGAATTCCCTCCCTAAATCTCTTTCCTCCTTTAGGATACTCCTTAAAACCTATCTCTTTGACCAAGCTTTAGTCATCTGCTCTAATATCTCCTTAGGTGTCAAATTTTTTTTGATAATGCTCCTGTGAAGCGTCTTGGGAGGTTTTACTATGTTAAAGAATACAAGTTACTGTTGTTAATAAATTCAAAGCATTTACGGAAAATTCGCAGCCCAGATGCGCAGAACAATTTTTAAAAATATCAATTCTCTATAAAACATCTCACTTCATTCTCTTCTCATATTTTATCAGTTTTGAATTTGGGCTCCAAACATCTTTTGTTCATTTGTCAATCATTTTCTGAGTGACCATGGTTTTTGCACTGCAAACGGTATACATACCTAACCCATCAATTCCACACGTGCACATTAACAAAAGTTTCCTTTATCTGCTTTAGTAAATTTCAGCAATACACAATAGCATAACTTAGTTACCACTGTTCAATATAAAGTGATAACAACACAGATTAAAGTATTATAATGACAGACATTTAGTTAGCCCAGGTACAACTGCATGGTTATAATGCACAGCAGATGCACAAACACTTGTTAAATCTTTCAACTAGTCCTGCAGCTTAAATATATATTATATATATTTTAGGTAGGTGAGACAGGTGAAAATAGGCCCCAATTTTAGAATAAAATTAGCCCCATTCAAAGCAGAGTTGACAGTTTTCCCTATTGGAATCTTTTTTCAGGTTCTTGAACAGAAACAGAAAGTGCTGGAAATACTCAGCAGGTCAGGCAGCATCTGTGGAGAGAGAAGCAGATTTAACGTTTCAGGTCGATGACCTTTCGTCAAAATTCTGATGCAAGGTTATTGACTTGAAATATTGGCCCGGATTTTGCAGTACCAATAGCTGCAAACGCTGGAGACGTTCACCACTCCCGAGGGCCACATTGGCACCGCAACTTTCAGCGATCACCCTTCCGCTGAAAACCGGCAGTTGCGGTGCGCCTCAATTGATGGTGCCACCGGACCACTTTGTAAAGTGGCAGTGATCGATAATTCAACAATTTGGGCTAATTGCCCACCAATTTCACTGATTTTCATGCAGATTTATTCAGGGTTAGTACTAGCAGGCACAGTGCCTGCTCGGGTGCACATCCACAATTGTAATCCAGTCTGATCAGTGGTGAGACAAAACATATATGTGCAATTCTCATGACGTCCTGCAAAAATATACTGGAAACAGTGCCTTATTCTTGGATTTTAGACAAATATGTACACCAAACAGATTTACAAAACGATACTTGCAGCTTTTTTACTGCCTTCTCCTGACCATAAATTACAAATACGTTTTAATCCACATACACTGAACTGTTAAATTTAAAACGTTTTTAATAAAACGTTACTCATACGTAACCATTGCGATTTATGGAGCAGACTCGAGGAGCTGTATGGTGTACTCCTGCTCCGATTTCTTATGAGATGGCCAGGATTTTTGTTCTGCATTGTTTTCAATCAAAGCAATAAACTGGGGTATATTAATGGTGTTCAATTGTAAAATGTAAATTATTTAGATGTTACAAATAAAGACTCGGGTTTAACGTTAGAATTAAACTGTTCTCACATTTACAAGCTATGAGGACCAAACTCTAAACAGATGAATTATTCTTTGTGTTCCTGCATTACATTCTGGTATTTTTAAAATAAGGTAATACCAGATCACTGTTTGTCGTCATATGAGGCACATGATAATTGAAATAATTTCAGAAATCTGGGAATGACATCAGAATGTTATAGTGTAACAACTCCAAGAAAGATGTATTGAATATCCATCAACTTCATTTTGCCTCTTCGTCTGGACTGGGAGGACTGACCAGGGAGTGCTCTACAAGACTGCTTCCCTTTAATCACTCATATCTCACGTTTCCTTTCTGCCTTAAACTTGCAACATGTGGTACGTCTTTAATGCTCTTTTATGTTTTTCCAGACTT
The DNA here is from genome assembly GCF_036365525.1 of Heterodontus francisci. NCBI lineage: Eukaryota > Metazoa > Chordata > Chondrichthyes > Heterodontiformes > Heterodontidae > Heterodontus > Heterodontus francisci. The sequence goes on along the minus strand of NC_090373.1, from coordinate 61,293,347 downwards.
TTCAAAAGATCATTTGCACTTTCACAATCGTGGACAATATGACTTCATTCTTCAAAAAGCACCATTAGTTCAGGTGTTCCTTTCACTCCATAAGTCTTTCTTTGTTCAGATGACAGTAAAACTTGCATTAAGCTGAAGACTAACTTTAAGGGTGTGTCTTCAGCCCATGACATCACTCGGGGCATGGTTTTGCCATCAATACACTAGACTGCTCGGCCTCACCGATGCTTTCAACGTTGGACCATACTGCAGCAAGAAGTACAAACTCTTGCTGCAACCTACGAACCAGGTAAGGTCGGATTTCTTTGTGCAGTCAGTGGCGAATGTCACCGCTTCACCGCTGACTGCAAACTCCGGGCCAGTAACTCTGTTTCTCTCTCCACTGATGCTGCCAGAACTGCTGAGTATTTCCAGTATTTTCGGTTTGTATTTCAGATTTTCAGCATCCACAGTATTTTGCTTTTGTACCCTGTTCTCGACCAGGCTCAGGGTCATTCTGTGTGTCACCAGACGAGTGCACAGGCTGTTCCTAACTAATGTTTCCCCTTATGCTGCAGAGCAACTCTGAAGTTCACGCACAGACCAAGCACAAGTCAGCCCTTCGTGTGCGCAGCCGCGCAAAGACGTTTAAAGGTCCCATGCACGTAAATGAATAGGCCGTCCGTACCGATAAAGATTAGGACATTGTTCCTGACCCCTTGTTAGTGGCTGCCTATGGTTTCCTTTGCTGCATTCTGTCACTCCATACCCACTCCCTGTCCAACTCTCTTGTCGTCAAGCCCTCCTTTTAATTAAAAGTTTTGCCCTTTCCTGGGCTTGTTCTGTGGGGGCATCCCTGCTTCTCCCTTGGCCAAGAAACACAATACCAGTAAGAAATGTCTTTTTCCCCTCAACCTAAACAACTATGTACATACTCATCGTAAATTTTTACCATTTATGCAATTTTGTTTTTCATGCAATACAGTAAAAGTAGGCATCACATTTTAACTCTATAATTGAAACTAATTTGCTCTACATTACAGCATCCGATCAGTGCAGGGAGTACTGGAGGTGTGCTCAGGACTAGAAACTTATAGTAACTAGACCAGAATGTATTCTGTACAAGAAAATGATATTTCTGCATTATTTTTCTTGAAAAGACTTAAACAGATTTATGCAGCACGGCTTTTTTTTTATAATTCATTCATGGGTACAGGTGACAACAGCAAGGCCACAATTTATTGCTCATCCCTAATTGCCCTTGAGAAGGTAGTGGTGAGCCGCCTTCTTGAACTGCTGCAGTCCATCTGAAGGTACACCCACAGTGCTGTTAGGGAGAGAGTTCCAGGATTTTGACACAGAAATGATGCAGGAACGGTGATATATTTCCAAATGAGGATGGTTTGTGACTTGGAGGGGAACTTGCAGGTGGTGGTGTTCCCAAGCATTGGCTGCCCTTGTCCTTCTAGGTGGCAGAGGTCACAGATTTGGAAGGTGCTGTCTAAGGAGCCTTGGTGCGTTGCTGCAGTGTCTCTTGTAAATGGTACACACTGTTGCCACTGTGCGTCGGTGGTGGAGGGAGTGAAAGTTTGTGGATGGGGTGCCGATCAAGCGAGCTTCTTTGTCCTGGATGGTGTTGAACATCTAGAGTGATGTTGGAGCTGCACCCATCCAGGCAAGTGCAGAGTATTCCATCACACTCCTGACTTGTGCCTTTTGGTGGTGGACAACACTGGGGAGTCAAAAGGTGAGTTACTCGCATTCCCAGCCTCTGACCTGCTCCTTTGCCACATTATTAATATGGCTGGTCCAGTTATGTTTCTGGTCAATGGTAACCCCCAGGATGTTGATGGTGGGGCATTCAGCCATGGTAATGCCATTGAATGTCAAGAGGTGGTGGTTAGATTCTCTCTTGTTGGAGACAGTCAATGCCTGACACTTGTGTGGCGCAAGTTGCTTGCCACCAAACATGACTGTTGTCCAGGTCTTGCTGTATGTGGACACGGACTGCTTGTCTGAGGAGTTACGAATGGAACTGAACACTGTGCAATCATCAGCGAACATTCCCACTTCTGGATGGAGGAAAGAATACTGGTGAAGCAGCTGAAAACGTTTGGGCTTAGAACAGTACCTGGAGGCTGGAGGGACTCCGTCAGCGATGCCCTGGGATTGAGATGATTAGCTTCCAAGAACCACAACCATCTTCCTTTTTGCTAGGTGTGACTCCAACCAGTGGAAATTTTTTTTCCTCATTTCCATTGACTTCAGTTTTGCTAGGGCTCCTTGATGCCACACGGTCAAATGCTGCCTTGATGTCCAGGGAATTCAACACTTGTATCGATTTTTGGTCCAAGGCTGTAATGAGGTCTGGAGCCAAGTGGTGACCTAAGACATAACATAATTTGGCATCTCAAGCAAAACACACAGAAGACATTAAAGATTTAAAAAAGGTAAAATCATTTCAAAGCAAAAAGTATTGCTGTGTAGTAACAAGAATAAAATGTGAATGGTAGAAAATAAAAATGTTAATGTCGAAACTCAGATGCAAGCAGGATCAGGGATAGATTTTCCATGACGTGCACAGAGGTGGCAGGACAGTTGGAACTTTGAGGTGATTTATGCAATATAGATTGTACCCCAGCTTCTGGATTAGAGTACAGTATACATGCAGAGCTCTAAATGTGAATGGAGCCTACTAATGGAAGTTCAGAGGGGGAGGGGAGGGAGAGAGGGGGCATGCAAGATTTCCTGTACACTATATCAGCTATTTAAAGCTAAATATATTTCAGACTGTACAGGCAGAAACGTCAGTTGAAATAGTTATGGAGCTGATGTAAGCAAAATTCACGTGGTTTTCAGAAATGAAGCACAGAAGGGGCGGCACAGTGACGCAGTGGTTAGCACCGCAGCCTCACAGCTCCGGGGACCCGGGTTCAATTCTGGGTACTGCCTGTGCGGAGTTTGCAAGTTCTCCCTGTGACCGCGTGGGTTTTCGCCGGGTGCTCCGGTTTCCTCCCACCGCCAAAGACTTGCAGGTAATAGGTAAATTGGCCATTGTAAATTGCCCCTAGTGTAGGTCGTTGGTAGGGAATGAGATTACTGTAGGGTTAGTATAAATGGATGGTTGTTGGTCGGCACAGACTCGGTGGGCCGAAGGGCCTGTTTCAGTGCTGTATCTCTAAATAAATATAAATAAATAAATAAATAAACTGCTGCACAACTGTGCCAATGGAGACTTTCCCCTATTAGCAGGAAAGGAGTGCAATAGAGTGCAGATTGTTTGGAAAGGTGAAATGCCAAGAGTCACAAAAGGGGCATTCAAAGGAAATGCATAAACACAACTTCAGGCAACCAAAATCCTAATGTAAGGCTACCCAAACATTTCCCTATACCAAGTAGATGGACAAAGTGTGAATACCACATGGAGTTTCCTCTCTACATGTTGCACACAGACTGCAGATGCAAGCAAAACCCCCAACCTTACAGATCTTCCATTGTTTAACTGCGTTTGCCCCTTCTGCAGCAGGACACACTTTCCAACTCAAGTTACACTGGAAAACTCATCACACCCTCATCTTTAAAAGATGCACAAGATGCACTGCAGCAACTCGCCAAGGCTCCTGTGACAGTACCTTCTAAACCCGCGACCTTTACCACCTAGAAGAACAAGGGCAGCTAAAACATGGGAACAACACCACCTGCAAGTTCCCCTCCAAATCACACACCATCCTGATTTGGAAATATATCACCGTTCCTTCACTGCCAAAATCCTGGACTTCCCTCCTTAACGGCACTGTGGGAGTACCTATACCACGTGGACTACAGTGGTCCAAGAATGTGGCTTATCACCACCTGCTCAAGGGCAATTAGGGATGGGCAATAAATGCTGTCCTTGTTAGTGATGCCCACATGCAAAGAATAAAAAATACCCTGAAAAAAATAATCACAGTAAAAGCAAGCTAGAGGTATGTTTTCACCTTCTTTCAATCCTAACCGATTGATGCTGCAGAATAAGGTAGTAGATGAAAGGATCTCATCCTGGTAGCTGAGCGTTCAAAGTGTTTTAGGCCACTGGGTAATGCACATGCACAACTGCTGGTGAAATGGAAGGCTTAGTCAGTCATTTAGATGACTGTCCCCTCTGGGAGAGCCTGGTTTAATATTCTTATAAGCTGCAAGATGTTTGAGGAAACTGATGTGGCTCTGCCTGTGGAAGTACTTCTGGTACTACTCCATGGTTCAGCCTTTTTAGATGACAGTTCTAGATGATGCAGCAGACAAGATCATCTCAAAGACCCTGCAGCTGTGCTGCAAGACACCCTCTGATCTTTCCAGGTATCTGAAGCTTTTGTTTTAATATAGCTCTGGAAGATACATGAGTCTAACTGTATTTGCATTCAACTTCTGCACATGACTCTTGCAAAGACATCAATACCCACAGCTGAAGAAGGTAGCTTTAGCCTTCTAGCAGCCATCTGTCTATTTTCTCCATCAAATAAACCAAGTTCAGAGGGTCGCTCTAAAAATGGTGACTACTTTCTGGGGAGGGATTCCTGCACAATCCTGTGTTACCGATAACTGACCACCTCAAAACTGATTGAATAAAATCTCCCACATTTCAGGAAAAACAACAGCATGTTTAGCTGGATGGCTACATGTGTTCCATCAATAACCCTCCGGACTTTGGGGAACCCTGCATTATAAAAGAATTACAGTGCCCTCTCATTCTGCTGCTGTTACCCATTGGAAAAGTAATGAAGGTGTTTGCCCAGGGTGAACAAGCATTACTGACCTATTTAATACAACACGTATCAATTAACACTCCAAATCCCCAGAATGTCTTAGTAAGCATTAAAATTTCAATATGGTGGCAGTGCCATCCCTGTGATGCAAGTCAGTGTAAATCAGATAATAGGAGATGATACAAGCTTGTCACTGCTTTCCTGGTGAATCTCAGTTTAAGAAGGCAGTTTCCTGCTGACACACTGTCAGAGGTGTGCCTGGCTCTGTTAATACAGCTGTACAGTGGCAGGTGTGGATGGCCCATTTCTGGTTTAACAGAACCTCACTCATTACTTCTTTCATTCCACTTCTTTTCGTCCTCCAAAAACACTCAAGGAGAGAAAAGAAACCATTAACTGCAACTTTTTTTCTCCAAAAATACCTCAACTCGCCTTTAAAGCAATAACTTCCTGGAAGGCCAAAGATTCTACCCCATGGTCATGCTGTGCATACTGTGAGATCCTGTCACAAAGAAAGGGGTTTCATGACTTTAAATAAGATTGTCTGTTGAAATTATGCTCTCATGATATTAAAAGGCCAGCTGGAAATTCACATGCTATAAAAGTCAAGCAGGAACCTGGCAAAAGGATTGCTGCAGTGTTCCACTGAACATCAACGCAAGCTCAAGGAACAGCATCTCATTTACCGAATAGGCACACTACAGCCTGCCGGACTGAACATTGAGTTCAATCATTTCAGAGCATGACGGGTCCCCCTTTTTATGCTAAGTTATTTTTTTCGTTTTCCTTTTTTATTTGGTTATTTTATTTTAGGTTTTTCAGTTTGTTTAGTTTGTTTCCACTGTGCTTACCCACTGTTTTGTTTTTTTGTGTGTTTTTTTATGTTTGTGCTTGGAGTGCTCCGTGCTTCACAGTCATTCACACCCTCTCTTCACTAATGCTTTGTCTTTCAGCACACCATTAACAAACCGTTTGCCTTTGTTCCATGACCTTCTGGTCAGTTATTCTCTGTGACCTTGTCCTATCAACACCTTCACCTCTGTTATCTCTTGCCCCACCCCCGCTTTACTTGCTTAAAACCTTTTACATTTCTAATATTTGTCAGTTCTGAAGAAGGGTCTCTGACCTGAAACGTTAACTCTGCTTCTCTCTGCACAGATGCTGCCAGATCTGAGTATTTCCAGCATTTCTTGTTTTTATTTCCTGGTTTCTACCTGTGCCGTTGGAATTTCTACCCCAACATGTGAAACTCTTAAATTTACAGATTAAAGTTACACATTTTCCGACTGAGAAATTAATTTTATTCTGTGTAAAATGTATGACATTTTTTCCTCTCTGAGGGGACAGCAAAAGTACTGAATGCAGATTAGGACGAGTGCAATTAATATGGAAATGTTTCCTGTCCTTATCAGGAGGGATAAGAGTTCTGTGCAATGTACAAATGTCATATTTGGTCCCTGCCTATCAATCCTTGCATTTTGTTATCTGCAGAGGACTTGCTGCCCTGGTAGGGCATCTTATCTAAAACAGATATGGAGCAGGGATAGATGATGCTACTGCACACCTTCTAAATTACTAATGAAATTGCAGAAATAGAAAACCTGCAGCATATCAGCATTACATGTATTACTGCAGCACTAGACTTGTACCAGGATTACATTCCCCACTGGTCCTGAGCTTGTATCCTTATACTTTACCCAAAGTAGTGCCATGCCATAGAGGAACTTATCTAGAGCTATGATAAATTCTGTTTCCCAAAGTGTCAACGCCAATCACTTCAGTTCTTTGGCTGCACATATTGTAGTTTTATGTTAATACATATATTAAAATTAAAATTTTTGTAACATTTCTGTTAATAGTTTTGTTAGAAATTACGCTTCTCACAGGCACATGCTCATCAATGAGACAGCAACCAAACCAATGTCCCAACTGGCATAGCTGATCTCGTAAGGCCTTAAGTCAAATTTTTTACCTACAGTACTTTAGTAACAAATTACATTAATCATGTCATACTAACCCAAATTCTCCTTTTGTCTTTCTCAGTCCTGCCTCACAAGTTATATATATTTTTTTATTCATTCATGGGATGTTCACGTCGTTGGCCAGGCCAGCATTTATTGCCCATCCCTAATTGCCCTCGAGAAGGTGGTGGTGAGCTGCCTTCTTGAACCGCTGCAGTTCATGTGAGGTATGTACACCCACAGTGCCATTAGGAAGGGAGTTTCCAGGATTTTGACCCAGCGACAGTGAAGGAGCGGCGATATAATTTCAAGTCAGGATGGTATGTGACTTGGAGGGGAAATTGCAGGTGGTGGTGTTCCCATGCATTTGCTGCCCTTGTCCTTCTAGTTGGTAGAGGTCACGGGTTTGGAAGGTGCTGTCTAAGGAGCCTTGGTGCATTGCTGCAGTGAATCTTGCAGATGGTACACACTGCTGCCACTGTGCGTCGGTGGTGGAGGGAGTGAAAGTTTGTGGATGGGGTGCCAATCAAGCGGGCTGCTTTGTCCTGGATGGTGTCGAGCCTGCTGAGTGTTGTCAGAGCTGCACCGATCCAGGCAAGTGGAGAGTATTCCATCACATTCCTGACTTGTGCCTTGTAGACGGTGGACAGACTTTGGGGAGTCAGGAAGTGATTTACTCGCCTCAGAATTCCTAGCTCTGACCTGCTCTTGTAGCCACGGTATTTATATGACTACTCCAGTTCAGTTTATGGTCAATGGTAGCCTCTAGGATGTTGATAGTGGGGGATTCAGTGATGGCAATGCCATTGAATGTCAAGGGGAGATGGTTAGATTCTCTCTTGTTGGAGATGGTCATTGCCTGGCACACATTGTGTGGCACAAATGTTACTTGTCACTTATCAGCTCAAGCCTAGATATTGTCCAGGTCTTGCTGCATTTCTACATGGACTGCGTCAGTATCTGAGGAGTCACGAATGATGCTGAACATTGTGCAATGATCAGCGAACATCCCCACTTCTGACCTTATGATTTAAGGAAGGTCATTGATGAAGCAGCTGAAGATGGTTGGGCCTAGGACACTACCCTGAGGAACTCCTGCAGTGATGTCCTGGAGCTGAGATGATTGACCTCCAACAACCACAACCATCTTCCTTTGTGCTAGCAGAGAGTTTTCCCCCCAATTCCCATTGATCTCAATTTTGCTAGGGCCCCATGATGCCACACTCGGTCAAATGCTGCCTTGATGTCAAGGGGAGTCACTCTCACCTTACCTCTGGAATTCAGCTTCTTTGTCCACGTTTGGACCAAGGCCGTAGTGAGGTCTGGAGCAGAGTGACCCTGGCTGAACCCAAACTGAGCATTAGGTAGTTGCTGAGTAAGTGCAGCTTGATAGCACTGTCAACGACACCTTCCATCACTTTGCTGATGATCGAGAGTAGACTGATGGGGCAGTAGTTAACAGGATTGTATTTGTCCTACTTTTTGTGGACAGGACATAACTGGGAAATTTTCCACATTGTCAGGTAGATGCCGGTGCTGTAGCTGTACTGGAACATCTGGGTTCAAGTTCTACAGCACCAATCTTCAATATTACAACTGGGTGTTGTCAGGGCCTTTATAGCCTTTGTTATAGTTATATGTTATAGCCTTTGCTGTATCCAGTGCCTTCAGCCATTTCTTGATATCATGTGGAGTGAATCAAATTGGTTGAAGACTAGCATCTGTGATGGTGGGATCTCAGGAGGAGGCCGAGATGGATCATCCACTCGGCACTTCTAACTGAAGATGGCTGCATATGTTGCAGCCTTGTCTTTTACACTGACGTGCTGGGCTCCCACATCATTGAGGATGGGGATGTTTGTGGAGCCTCCTCCTCCTTTGGTTGTTCAATTGTCCACCGCCATTCAAGACTGGATGTGGCAAGATTGCAGATCTTTGGACTGATCTGTTGGTTGTGGGATCGCTTAGCCAAATCTATCACATGCTGCTTCTGCTGTTTGGCATGCAAATTGTTCTGTGTTGTAGCTTCAACAGGTTGGACCCTAATTTTTGGATATGCCTGGTGCTGCTCTTGGCATGCTCTCCTGCACTGTTCATTGAACCAGGGTTCATTTCCAGGCTTGATAGTAATGGTAGACTGAGGAATATACCAGGCCATGAGGTTACAGATTGTAGTTGAATGCAATTCTGCTGCTGCTGATAGCCCACAACACCTCATGGATGCCCAGTTTTGAGATACTTGATCTGTTCTGAATCTATCCCATTTAGCACGCTGGTCGTGCCACACAACACGATGGACAGTATCCTCGGAGTGAAATCTCCATGAGGACAGTGTGGCAGTCACTACTACCAATGCTGTTGTGGACAGATGCATCAGCGATATGTAGATTGGTGAAGGTGAGGCCAAGGAGGTTTTTTTTCTTCTTCTTGCTTTCCTCACCACCTGCCACATGCCCAGTCTAGCAGCTATGTCCTTTAGGACTCAGCTAACTCAGTCAGTAGTGGTGCTATTGAGCCACTCTTGGCGATGGACATTGAAGTCCCCCATGCAGAGCACATTCTGTACCCTTGCTACCCTCAGTGCTTCTTCCAAGTGGTATTCAACATGGAGACACTGGTTCATCGGCTGAGGGGGCGTGGTTGATGGTAATCAGTAGGAGGTTTCCTTGCCCATGTTTGACCTGATGCCATGAGACTTCATTACGGTCTGGAGTCAATGCTGAGGACCCCCAGGGCAAATCAATCCCGACTGCATACCACTGTCTGGTGGGTCTGTCCTGCTGGTGGGCCAGGACATATCCACAGACGGTGATGGTGGCGTCTGGGATATTGTCTGGAAGGTATGATTCCATGAGTATGACTATGTCAGGTTGTTGCTTGACTAGTCTGTGGGACAGCTCTCCCAATTTTGGCAAAGTCCCCAGATGTTCTAAAGGAGGATTTTGCAGGGTCGACTGGACAGGGTGTGTCATTGCAGTTACCAGTGCCTAGGTCGATGCTGGATGGTTGGTCCATTAGTTTCATGGTCACCATGACTGAGACTAGGTTTTAATTCCGGATTTATTAATTAATTGAATTTAAATTCCACTAGCTGCCAAGGTGGGATTTGAACCCCTGTTCCCAGAGCATTTGTCAGGACCTCTGGATTATTAGTCCAGTAACATTATTACCACGCACTTATGGCATCTATCTAATTCTTGGTATCAGGTAGGAAAACAATTTCAAGTCTCTGGCGATTCATTGGAAAGCTTTAACTGCAGGGCACAATTTTGAAATTTGCAGCTGACAGGAAACTTGGGAACGTAGTAAACAGTGAGGAAGATTATACTAGATTTCAAGAGGGCACAGACAAGCTGGTGGAATGGGTGAACACTTGGCAGACGAAATTTAACCCAAATGTGTGAGGTGATGCATTTTGGGAGGAACAATGAGGAGAGACAATAATGGTACAATTTTAAAAGGTACAAGAACAGAGAGACTCAGGGTGTTTCTGCACAAATTTTTGAAGATGGCAGGGCAGGTTAACAAAGCAGTTAATGAAGAATATGGGATTCTGGTCTGTATAAATAGAGGCATAGAATACAAAAGACAGGAAGCTATTCTAAACCTATATAAAACATTAGTTCAGTCTCAGCTGGAACGTTGTGTCCAATTCCGAGCACCACAATTTAGTAAGGTCATGAAAGCTTTGGAAAGAGAACAGAAGAAATTTACTAACATGGGTCCAGGGATGAAGGATGACAGTCAAATGAGTAGACTGGAGAGGTTGGGCTGTTCTTTTTCCATTCATTTATGGGATGAGGGTGTTTCTGGCAAGACCAACACTTATTGCCCATCCCTATTACAGTTGAGAAGGTGATGCAGAAGCTACACCCACAGTGCACTTTAAAGAGGGAGTTCCACGATTTTGAACCAGTGACCATGAAGAGCAATGCATTTCCAAGTCAGGATGGTGTGTGACTTGGACAGGAACTTGCAGATGGTGGTATTCTCTTGCTGCCCTTGTCCTTCTCAGTGGTAAAGGTCACCATTTACAAGGTGCTGTCAAAGAAGCCTTAGTGAGTTGAAGTGCATCTTGTAGATGGTACATACAGCAGCCACTGTGTGCCAGTAGTGGAGGAAGTGAATGTTTAAGGTGATCAATGGGGTGCCAATAAAGTGGGATGCTTAGTCCTAGATGATATGGAGCTTCTTGAGTGTTGTTGGGACTGCACTCATCCAAGCGAGTGGACAGTATTCCATTACACTTCTGACTTGTGCCTTGTGGATGGACAGGCTTTGGGGAGTCAGGAGTGAGTCACTCATTGCAGAATTCCTAGTCTCTGACTTGCTCTTGTAGTCACAGTATTTATGTGGTTACTCCAGTTAAGTTTCTGGTCAATGGTAATCCCAAGGATGTTGATAGTGGGGGATTTGACGATGGTAATGCTGCTGAATTTTCCATAGACCCGGGGGTGGTGCCAGAGGACTGGAGAATTGCAAATGTTACACCCTTGTTCAAAAAAGGATGTAAAAACAAGCCCAGCAACTACAAGCCAGTCAGTTTAACTTTGGTGGTGGGGAAAATTCTAGAAACAATAATTCGGGACAAAATTAATAGGCATATGGACAAATGTGGGTTAATTAAGGAAAGCCAGCATGGATTTGTCAAGGGAAATCATGTTTGACTAACTTGCTGGAGTTTTTTTGAAGAGGTAACAGAGAGGGTTGATGAGGGCAATGCCGTTGTTGTGGTGTACATGGACTTCCAGAAGGCAACAGTGCCACACAACAGACTTGTCAGCAAAGCTATAGCTCTTGGAATAAAAGGGGCAGTAGTAACATGGATATGAAATTAGTTATGTGAGAGAAAACAAAGAGTTAATGGATGTTTTTTGGGCTGGAGGAAGGTTTGTAGGGGAGTTCCCCAGGGGTCAGTGTTGGGTCCCTTACTTTTCCTGATATATATTAATGACCTAGACCTTGTACAGGGCACAATTTCAAAGTTTGCAGATGATATGAAACTTGAAGGCATTGTGAACTGTGAGGAGGATAGTGTAAAACTTCAAAAGGACAAGTTGGTGGAATGGGCAGACAGGTGCTAAATGAGGTTCAATGTGGAGATATGTGAAGTGATTCATTTTGGTAGGAAGAACATGGAGAGACAATATAAAATAAAGAGTACAATTCTAAAGGGGGTGGAGGAGCAGAGGGACCTGGGTGTATATGTGCATAAGTCATTGAAGGTGGCAAGAAAGGTTGAGAGAGAAGTTAATAAAGCATACAATGTCCTGGGCTTTATTGATAGGGGCATAGAGTACAAGAGCAAGGAGGTTATGCTGTACTTGTATAAGACACTAGTTTGGCCTCAGCTGAAGTATTGCGTCCAGTTCTGGGCGCCGCATTTTAAGAAAGATGTGAAAGCATTGGAGAGAGTACAGAAAAGATTCACGAGAATGGTTCCAGGGATGAGGAATCTCAATTATGAAGACAGATTGGAGAAGCTGGGTCTATTTTCCTTCCGGAGAAGGCTGGGAGGTGATTTGATAGAGGCAGTCAAAATCATGAGGGGTCTGGACAGAGTAGATAGGGAGAAACTGTTCCCACTTGTGAAAGGATCAAGAACGAGAAGGCATAGATTTAAATTAATTGGCAAAAGAAGCAAAAGTGACATGAGGAAAAACCTTTTCACGCGGCTCTCTCTCTCAAACCTTCCGCTCGCTCGCTCTCTTGTACTCAAACCTCCTGCGCTCAGTCTCTCTCTCTCTTGCATTCAAACATCCCGGCACACACACTCTCTCGCATTCAAAGTCTCTGCACCCTCTCCCTCTCTCGCATTCAAACCTCCCACGCCCTCTCTCTTGCACTCAAACCTCCTGCAGGCTCGCTCCCTCTTGCATTCAAACCTCCCATGCTATCTTCACTCTCTCGCATTTAAATCTCACTCTCTCTCTCTCTCAAATCTCCTGCTCCCTCGCTCTCTCTCTCTCTCTCCCTCTCAAATCTCCTGCTCGCTCACCCTCTCTCTCTCTCTCTCAAACCTCTTGCTCGCTCGCTTTCTCTCTCTCTCTCAAACCTCTTGCTCGCTCGCTTTCTCTCTCTCTCTCAAACCTCCCGCTCGCTCGCTTTCTCTCTCTCTCTCAAACCTCCCGCTCGCTCTCTCTCTCTCTCTCAAACCTCCCGCTCGCTCTCTCTCTCTCTCTCAAACCTCCCGCTCGCTCTCTCTCTCTCTCTCAAACCTCCCGCTCGCTCTCTCTCTCTCTCTCAAACCTCCCGCTCGCTCTCTCTCTCTCTCAAACCTCCCGCTCGCGCTCTCTCTCTCTCTCAAACCTCCCGCTCGCGCTCTCTCTCTCTCTCAAACCTCCCGCTCGCGCTCTCTCTCTCTCTCAAACCTCCCGCTCGCGCTCTCTCTCTCTCTCAAACCTCCCGCTCGCGCTCTCTCTCTCTCTCAAACCTCCCGCTCGCGCTCTCTCTCTCTCTCAAACCTCCCGCTCGCGCTCTCTCTCTCTCTCAAACCTCCCGCTCGCGCTCTCTCTCTCTCTCAAACCTCCCGCTCGCGCTCTCTCTCTCTCTCAAACCTCCCGCTCGCGCTCTCTCTCTCTCTCAAACCTCCCGCTCGCGCTCTCTCTCTCTCTCAAACCTCCCGCTCGCGCTCTCTCTCTCTCTCAAACCTCCCGCTCGCGCTCTCTCTCTCTCTCAAACCTCCCGCTCGCGCTCTCTCTCTCTCTCAAACCTCCCGCTCGCGCTCTCTCTCTCTCTCAAACCTCCCGCTCGCGCTCTCTCTCTCTCAAACCTCCCGCTCGCGCTCTCTCTCTCTCTCTCAAACCTCCCGCTCGCGCTCTCTCTCTCTCTCTCAAACCTCCCGCTCGCGCTCTCTCTCTCTCAAACCTCCCGCTCGCGCTCTCTCTCTCTCAAACCTCCCGCTCGCGCTCTCTCTCTCTCAAACCTCCCGCTCGCGCTCTCTCTCTCTCAAACCTCCCGCTCGCGCTCTCTCTCTCTCAAACCTCCCGCTCGCGCTCTCTCTCTCTCTCAAACCTCCCTCTCGCTCTCTCTCTCTCTCTCAAACCTCCCTCTCGCTCTCTCTCTCTCTCTCTCAAACCTCCCTCTCGCTCTCTCTCTCTCTCAAACCTCCCGCTCGCTCTCTCTCTCTCTCAAACCTCCCGCTCGCGCTCTCTCTCTCTCAAACCTCCCGCTCGCGCTCTCTCTCTCTCAAACCTCCCGCTCGCGCTCTCTCTCTCTCAAACCTCCCGCTCGCGCTCTCTCTCTCTCTCAAACCTCCCTCTCGCTCTCTCTCTCTCTCTCAAACCTCCCTCTCGCTCTCTCTCTCTCTCTCTCTCAAACCTCCCTCTCGCTCTCGCTCTCTCTCTCTCTCAAACCTCCCTCTCGCTCTCTCTCTCTCTCTCTCTCTCTCAAGCCTCCCGCTCGCTCTCTCTCTCTCAAGCCTCCCGCTCGCTCATGCTCTCTCTCTCTCTCAAACCTCCCGCTCGCGCGCGATCTCTCTCTCTCTCAAACCTCCCGCTCGCTCACGCTCTCTCTCTCAAGCCTCCCGCTCGCGCGCTCTCTCTCTCAAACCTCCCTCTCGCACGCGCTCTCTCTCAAACCTCCCGCTCGCTCACAAAGATCACACTCACTCATTCTCAAACACCCCACCTCATTCACTGTCTATCCCTCTCTCTCTCAACCCAACAGTTATCACTCACATCCCCACCCACTATCAACCCCTCACACCCCCCAGTATGTGGATATAGGAACACAAATGTGTCAAATGCATGACAACAGAAGCCAATTTGCACCAACATTAAGTGTGTACAGACAAAATATTTTTACTGTGACAATAGATAGATGTATTGGGGATGAGAAAATGCCAAAAGGCCTATATGTACGTCATTCCATTTACCAATCTTTATTTCCCAGATCTCTTTGTAAAGGCAACAAAACAGACTTCACAGAATTGTCACAGTGCAGAAGGAGGACATTCAGCCCATCATGTCTGCACCAGCTCTCCAAATGAGCAATTCCCTCAGTTCCAATTCCCCACCTTTTCCCCGTAACCCTGCACATTCGTCCTTTTCATAGAACAGTCTAATTCCCTTTTGAATGTTTCAATTGAACCAGCCTGCACCACACTCAGGTTGTGCATTCCAGACTTTAACCACTCTCAGCGTGAAAAACTCTTTCCTCATGTCACTTTTGCTTCTCTTACCAAATACTTTAAATCTGTGTCCTTTCATTCTCGATCCTTTCATGAGTGGGAACAGTTTCTCTCTATCTACTCTGTCCAAACCCTTCATGATTTTGACAACCTCGATCAAATCACCTCTCAGCCTTCTCTTCTCTAAGGAAAATAGTCGTAACTTCTCCAATCTCTCTTCATAACTGCAATTCCTCATCCCTGGAACCATTCTCGTGAATCTTTTCTTTACTCTCTCCAATGCCCTCACGTCTTTCCCAAAGTGCGGTGCCCAGAATTGGACACAATACTCCAGCTGAAGCCGAACTAGTGTCTTATACAAGTTCAACATAACTTCCTTGCTCTTGCACTCTATGCTCCTATTAATAAAGCCCAGGATACTGTATGCTTTATTAACCGATCTCTCAAAATGTCCTGCCACCTTCAATGACTTATGCACATATTCACCAAGGTTCCTCTGCTCCTGCACCCGCTTTAGAATTGTACCTTTTACTTTATTGACTTGCAGCCAATTCAGGACTCGTCACCTGCAGTTCACACTCTCTTAACCAAGTTATCTTTCCATTTTACCTCTCCCCTCCCACCCCAATAAAGAAACCTAATTTTTACACACATTCCAATATATGGCATCTCATCAAAAGTAGATGATGTTTGCCAACTCTCCATGATCTACCTTTATAGTCACCTTCTCAACAAAACAGTGGCGCAGTGGTTAGCACCGCAGCCTCACAGCTCCAGCAACCTAGGTTCGGTTCTGGGTACTACCTGTGTGGAGTTTGCAAGTTCTCCCTGTGACCGCATGGGTTTCCTCCAGGTGCTCCGGTTTCCTCCCACATGCCAAAGACTTGCGGGTTGATAGGTAAATTGGCCATTGTAAATTGCCCCTAGTGTTGGTAGGTGGTAGGAGAATTGAGGGGATGTGAGAGAGGGAAAATGGGATTAATGTAGGATTAGTATAAATGAGTGGTTGATGGTTGGCGCGGACTCACTGGGCCAAAGGGCCTGTTTCAGTACTGTATCTCTCTATGACTCTAAAATAGGATCAGGTTTTAAAACATGGCCTGTGATTTCTGAGACTGTGTTGAGCATCCTCTAATGCTCCTTAAAAGTATCTCATGATACTTTCCATTATCTTCGCCACCACAGAGGATAATCTCACAGGTCTACACTTTCCCATGTGATTTTCTCTCGATCTCTGGCACCACCCTAAACCTCATTGCAATATTGAAACTATTTAGCAGACCATTGCACAAGACCAAAAAAAAACTTTTATTTTGATAGCTAAATATAAATATGGGCCTGGATACTATAGATAACTCCCTTGCTTTTCTTCAAAATAGTGCCATGGGATCTTTTATGTCCACCTGAGAGGGCAGACAGTTTAATGCCTCAGCTGAAAGACAGCCCCTCTGACAGTGCGGCATTCCCTCAGTACTGGAGTGTCAGTCGAGATTTTTGTGCTCAAGTCTCTGGAGTGGGACTTGAAAACACAAACTTCTGACTCAGGAGACAAGTGTACTATCAACTGATCCAGTGCTGGCACTGAGTTTCCTTCAGCATCTTGCTGCTTTCTCTACCCTGAGCCCTTCTAAATTTAGCTAGCACCTTTCCCCTTGTGATCTGCCAACAATCTTTCATAAACAAACTACCAGATTTCTTAGTGCCTTTTTTAAATTAGCATCATTAAAAACAAAAATGAACTGAAGAATACAAGAATGCATGGAATGACAAAAGTCACTGAGCCCATGAATGCCGTTTCCTTCCACTGACCATGTATCATTTACCCTGTCCTGGACTCTACCTACCTACTTAATCTTGAGATAAAAGTTCTGCATAAATACCCTCCAATCCTATACATAAAGCGGCTTTCACAGGGCTTACTGTGATAACTTCATGATTAAAAATTTAGCCCAGTTCCATATAGAATACCACAGAAAACCCCCATCGGAATTCTGAAACTGAAACACTCCTCCCCATCAGGAGAGACCACAGTTCTCAGACCACTCTGTATTTCATGGTTGCAGTGTCCATCACATTTACCTTCATAAATATTTCTACTTATGCAAAATTGCATGAATGATTGCCTATATTACCATCATTCTTTTAACAAGTGCAAAAGATTTTCTGAATTTAAAAAGTTCTTCCTCATCAATTAATGAATGCTAGGAACTAGCCATCTAGTCTAATGTAATATTCTATTTATACAATAAGTCATTGGCCTAGCTTTTCAAATCCTTTCACAATAAAGTGCTTTATGGTAATACTGGTGTCAAATATTACCATCATGGGGGTATAATTACCTCTGGGTGTAAAATTACAAGAAAATTATTTAACTGACTTTGGTTTATAGTGACAGTTTAATAATAGAATTTTTCGTTAACTTTGCACAAAGGTAAATATATCCCATAGACTGAGAAAATAGAGCATCGCAACAAAACTAATCAATATTCGGTTGTGCTGGTATGCTATCTGAACAAGTAATTTTGTCCAACACTGTGTAAATTGCATAATACACTAATGCTGTTAATTAAAGTGAGATGGTATATTTTGGGATCAGATCCAAATTGTGTCTATTTCGATTTATCTGAATTATTTCATCTTGGATCTTTTGGGGGACTTTGGATAAGACTTAGCCACTTGGTTTATGTACAGGTAAATAAGGATTCAGATTTTTAAATACTTGTGATGTTCAAAAGCAAATATTTCAAATTACTTTTTAGAAAAGTGCTATATGCCATAATTGGTACTGTTAATGGTGGAATCACAAACTCCAATTTGCCAATCAACATTAATTTCACAATTTTTCTTATACAATACAAACTATTCTTGATAATTCAAAGTCATATTGACACTAAAAATTCTAATTCAAGTTTTAAGTAACTGAAATAAGAGCAGTAGAGTGTAATGCTCCTGCCTACATGGCAGGACTGGCAATTCTATTCTGAGGCCTGAGTTGACTACAGTTTGACCCCATCACCAAAACAGCATATGGCAAGCTCACTGTCAAATCTGTCATTCCAGTTTAACTGGACCAGAGGCAATACCAGCTGGGTTAGACATGTGCAAAATTGTTTTTTGAAGACACAGTATGTTCCAACGGGATGAATATACAAAATGCTCATAACAAAAAGACACAACTGCAAAGATTATACATATTGTTTTACAGAAATAATCTAGACCACAGCTCTATAATGGACTTTGCAAAATTTCCTTTACAAAATATAACCTGTTTTCACTATTTCCTGCTTCCCTCCCTACTGAAATGCCATTCTTACATCACTTTTGCATTGAGTAAACGCAAAGAACCCTTACTACACATTTCAATCGACGGAGATGGGAGCACTGGGTCTGTTTCTAACTTCTTTAGAACAAGGAATTGGCACAATCATAGCTTTCATTGAGAAGCCAGCAATTTAAAATATAAAGTTATAAAATCTATTCAGGTTTGGTTTAAAGAGAGCTATATTTTTAGGGTGGGAAAGTGTAAAATATACAAGATCCTACGATGATCCACCAAATACCACACCATCATGCGGTCAGCAAACGCTACCTTTTCAATAAACTTGCCAAATAATGTTCCCACAAACATTTTGTTGAGTAATTTTGCAAAAGCATCCTTAGACTAGAGTATAAAGAAAAGTTAACGAAACTGGCTGGAGATTTGAGTTACCAGAGCTGAAGTTCTCAGAATTATAAAAAGAGTAAGAGGAAAAGGGGATGTTGAGTAAAATCAATCAGCTGGGTTTTAAATTTGGAACAATGTCGCTGGCATTAAATACCTTGGAAAATTCACTGGAAATCAAGAATGGAATACATCGTCTTTTTGGAAAAAAAAGTATATTGCAGTAAGTTCCCAAGTGATAACATTGTTAACTTGTGGTCCTCGGTTGAAGCGGTGGCTGTGTCACCCTCTTCCACACGGTGCCAGACTGGATTGCTGGAGTAGCCCCGGTGCTCCACCGAGAGCGGCCGCTACCTCCCGCCTGTCAATCAACCCGAGCCCACCGCGCGCCCCCCCCCCACCGCCTGTCAATCAACCCGAGCCCGCCACGCGCGCCCCCGCCTGTCAATCAACCCGAACCCGCCACGCGCGCCCCCGCCTGTCAATCAACCCGAACCCGCCACGCGCCCCCCCGCCTGTCAATCAACCCGAGCCCGCCACGCGCGCCCCCGCCTGTCAATCAACCCGAGCCCACCGTGCGCGCCCCCGCTTGTCAATCACCCGCCGCCGTGCGCCCTCCACCTGTCACTCACCCGGTCAGTTCCAGGAGCAGGCTCCGGACGCTGAGTCCTCGGGCGTTTTTCGCGGCGATCACTGTGAATATCTGCGGCAGCTTCAACACCAGGCACACAGTCAGAATGCTGGCATTGGCGGCCAGCAGTAGCGCCGAATCCGGCTGCATCTCAGCTCCCTCTCCCACTTCAATATATATTTAAATAAATAGAAGGAGCTTTTTCCGGATACGCCTTGAAATGAATGGCGACCTCGAGTGCGACCCGTACTCGGCGAAAAAAATAGGCGGAACCGGGCGGCGACTCTGCAGCCGGGGCTAGTGCTAGTTGCTGGAGCCTCCTCTCCAGGCACCACTTCCTTATTGCATCTGTGCTGCCAGCTTTTTTTAAGCAACTGGGAGGCTCGTGGAAAGAAGTTTGCAAAATAATAATAACTGTGCATCGCTTTCAGTACTGATTGAGGGGAAGTTGGGCTTGCAGTCCATTCCCTACATCAACTACAGCTTTTTGGAACATGCTAATACACTGAGTTGTTTTACATTTGCAATATTGTAAAGTCTGAGGTTTCGACGGCCGTGATAAAAAAAGAGGTGGGTTCTGTAGTAGACGTGTCCCACAGCAAAAGGCAGACTCTCCATCCAGGTGTTAGCTTCGGTGTTAACTCTCCACGATCGTCTTGGGGTTCTCCAGGAATTAAAGATGAATGCCCTGGACACTGTTCTGAGCAACCCAGCAGAAAAATCAGGGGCATTTTAAAGAAATGTTTTAATTTTTTGAGCTCTTGGTTATTAGTGGAGTTATGGAGGTGGTGGTGGGGGGGAAGAGAGGCTGTTTGCCAAATCAAGAATCATCCAATCAGGTAACAACGAGTTTGCTTTCCATTTGGTGTGAAAGGCGCTGTAGTGAGGCTCGGTGTGACCAGGGGTGGGAGTGTGGCCTGGGTGGTTGGAGGCGGGAGGCTATGTGATGAAATCTCCCAGATTATGGTTAAGCAGTTTCACATTGCTCGATACGGCCTGTGTTTTTTTTGGACAAATGCATTCTATCCTATTATGTTTAGCACATAACGTGTTTCTCTGTTTGTCCATCACAAACATAGTAAAGTTTCCCAACAACTACTTCGTTATTTCTTGCTAAGTTTCTACAGTAGTTTTTGAACTGTAAAGCCCACTAAATTTCAGTAACATGCACAAAGAACACACCGATAAATAACATCAGTATTTGTTGTGAAAATTTCAGGTCAATGCTGTCCACAAAAATTCTTGGAGTCACGTGACACTGTACATGCGTGCTTATTAGAACAATTACGGGCACAATAGTACAGTGTTTGATACTGGGCTACAAATCCAGAGGTTGAGAGTTCAAATCAGACTATAGCAAGTTGTGAAATTCAATTAAATAGATCTGGTAAAATGTTGTAAAAACCCAACTGGTTTATTAAGGTTCTTCAGTGAAGGGAATTTCCCACGTCTACCTGATTTGGTTTACATTTGATTCTGTACAAAATGTGATTGACCCTGCCCTCTGAAGTGTCATAGGTTGGGCAACAAGGCATTTCCAGGCAAAGTATGCTTCTTCTCTCAAAACTTTGTTAATTGTTCTAGTGTTGAAATCACTGGTTAAAGCCACCAAGGCACAATGCTGTAAATGCTCCAAACCAAAAAAAAGGTGCTTGCCAAATATTACTGTGTTTTGAGCCACTGCTGAACATTTCTGGCTCATACACCTTCCAGTGGCATCATAGAACCAGTCTGGAGGCTGATTTACTGATCACTGATGTCTGCAGAATGGGTTCTAGCTCTGTGCAAAGACCTGAAATAGTGGGTCTACATGGGGAGACGATAAGATATTCATCTATATATGAGTTTTATTTTTGCTCTTTTATATTAAAGGTGTTGCCATCCCACTACTTATCAACACTTAATACTTGTTAGATAGGTTAATTGTTAGATTAATGGTCATCCTGTCACTGTGTAATGAGACAGGATTAATTAGTAATCTTAGAGTAAAGGATTTTCTGAAAAACTGATCATATGATAGAACTCTTAACTTTGAGAGTAAAATGGTTAAATTGAAACTAGGGTCTTAAACTTAAAGGCAGTTATGGAGGTATAATGGATGAGTTCACTGATCTTCTTTGGCCTCCTTATCTCGAGAGACAATGGGTAAGCGCCTGGAGGTGGTCAGTGGTGTGTGGAGCAGTGCCTGGAGTGGCTATAAAGGCCAATTCTAGAGTGACAGGCTCTTCCACAGGTGCTGCAGAAAAATTTGATTGTCGGGGCTGTTACACAGTTGGCTCTCCCCTTGCGCTTCTCTTTTTTCCTGCCAACTGCTAAGTCTCTTCGACTCGCCACACTTTAACCCCGCCTTTATGGCTGTCCGCCAGCTCTGGCGAACGCTGGCAACTGACTGCCACGACTTGTGATCAATGTCACAGGATTTCATGTCGCGTTTGCAGACGTCTTTATAGCGGAGACATGGACGGCCGGTGGGTCTGATACCAGTGGCGAGCTCGCTGTACAATGTGTCTTTGGGGATCCTGCCATCTTCCATGCGGCTCACATGGCCAAGCCATCTCAAGCGCCGCTGACTCAGTAGTGTGTATAAGCTGGGGATGTTGGCCGCCTCGAGGACTTCTGTGTTGGAGATACGGTCCTGCCACCTGATGCCAAGTATTCTCCAGAGGCAGCGAAGATGGAATGAATTGAGACGTCGCTCTTGGTTGTCCAGGCCTCGCTGCCATAGAGCAAGGTACTGAGGACACAGGCTTGATACACTCGGACTTTTGTGTTCCATGTCAGTGCGCCATTTTCCCACACTCTCTTGACCAGTCTGGACATAGCAGTGGAAGCCTTTCCCATGCGCTTGTTGATTTCTGCATCTAGAGAGAGGTTACTGGTGATAGTTGAGCCTAGGTAGGTGAACTCTTGAACCACTTCCAGAGCGAGGTCGCCAATATTGATGGATGGAGCATTTCTGACGTCCTGCCCCATGATGTTCGTTTTCTTGAGGCTGATGGTTAGGCCAAATTCATTGCAGGCAGCCGCAAACCTGTCGATGAGACTCTGCAGGCACTCTTCAGTGTGAGATGTTAAAGCAGCATCGTCAGCAAAGAGGAGTTCCCTGATGAGGACTTTCCGTACTTTGGACTTCGCTCTTAGACGGGCAAGGTTGAACAACCTGCCCACTGATCTTGTGTGGAGGAAAATTACTTCTTCCGAGGAGTAGATTGGGAAATTACATTAAAAGACTTGGCAGTAGATGAGCAAAGGCAAATGTTTAAAGCAATAATTCATAATTCTTAACAAATATACATTCCCTTGAGGAAAGTGCCATGGCTAACTGGAGGAGTTGAGGATAATGTTAGATTAAACAAAGAGGGTTGCTAAAAAAGTAGTAAATGTGAGGATTCGGAGGGTTTTAAAAATCAGCAAAGGATGACCAAAACATTGATAAAGAGGGAGAAAATAGAAAATGTGAGTAAACTAGCAAATATGAAAACAGAAGAGTTTTTACAAGTATGTAAAAAGGAAGAGATTAGTCAAAGTACAGAGACGGGAGAAATTATAATGGGGAATAAGGAAATGGCGGAGACGTTCAACAAATATTTTGTGTCTGTCTTCACAGTGGAGACACACAAAAAATATCAGAAATAATTGGGAATCAGGGGTCTAATGTGAGTAAGGAACTTAAAGTAATGAATACTAGTAAAGGAAAGCTACTGGAGAAATTAATGGGACTGAAAGCCCAACAAATCCCCTGGACCTGATGGCCTGCATCCTAGGGTCTTAAAAGTGGTGGTTGCAGAGATAGTGGATGCATTGGTTTTGATCTTCCAGAATTCTAGAATGGTCACCACGGATTGGAAGATAGCAAATGCAACCCCTCTGTTCAAGGAAGGAAGGAGTGATAAAACAGGAAACTATAGGCCAGTTAGCCTAACATCAGTCATTAGGAAAATGCTGGACTCCATTATTAAGGAGATGTTAACAAGGCACTTGGAAAATCACAGTATGATTAGGCAGAGTCAACATGATCTTATGAAAGGGAAATCATGTTTGACAACTGCATTAGTGTTTTTTGAGGTGTAAATAGAAGGTGGATAAAGGGGAACCTGTGGATGTAGTATATTTGCATTATCAGAAGGCATTAAATAAGGGGCTACAGAAATTTAAGGCTTGTGGGGTTGAGGATAATATATTAGCTTGGATTAAGGATTGGTTAATGGACAGAAAACAGAGGGTAGGAATAAACAGGTAATTTTCAGGATGGCAGGGTGCAACCCGTCGAATGCCACAACAAGAATCGGTGTTTGGGCCTCAGCTATTTACAATTTATATCAATGACTTAGATGAGGGGACTGAGTGTAATATATCCGAATTTGCTGACGATACGAATCTAGATGGGAAAGTAAGCTGTGAGGATGACACAAAGAAACTGCAAAGTGATCTAGACCAAAGTTAAGTGATTAACTGGGCAAGACGATGGCAGATGGAATATAATGTGGAGGTGTGAAATTACCCACTTTGGTAAGAAGAATGGAAAAGCAGAACTTTTTTTTTGAAAGGTGAGAGACTAGTAAATGTTGGTATGCAGAGGGATTTGGGCTACTTGTACACAAATCACAGGAAGTTAACTTACAGGTACAGCAAGAAATTAGGAAGGCAAATGCTGTGTTGGCCTTTATTGAAAGGGGGTTGGTGTATGAGTAAGGAAGTCTTGCTACAATTATATACAGCTTTGGTGAGGCCACACCTGGAGTACTATTTGCAGTTTTGGTCTCCTTTATATAAGGAAGGATATACCTACCTTAGAGGGGTGCAACAAAGGTGCGTGATTAATTTCTGGATGAGAGATCTGTCCTCTGAAGAGAGATTGAGTAGGATGTGCATATATTCTCAGGAGTTTAGAAGAATGAGAGGTGATTTCATTGAAACATAGATGCTGAAAGGCTGTTTCCCCTGGTTGGAAACTCTAGGACTAGGGGTCATAGACTTAGGATAAGAGGTTGGCCATTTAGGACTGAGACGAGGAGAAATTTCTTCACCTGAAAAGATTGTAAATCTTTAGAATTCTCTACCGCAGAGGGCTGTGGACACTCAGTCGATGAGTATGTTCAAAACCGAGATTCATAGATTTTTGGGCACTAAGGAATCAAGGGATAGGTCAGGAAAGTGGACGTGATGTAGAAGTTCAAGTAAGATCTTATTGAATGGTGGAGCAGCCTCAGTAGGTCCTATGACCTGCTCCTATTTCTTACGTTCTTGTGGTCTTATGATAATGTTATATGAGGTAGGGTGAGAGGAGGCTTCTGTGGAACATAAACCATTTGGGTTGAACTGGTGTGTTTGTGCTGTAAATTTTATGTAATTCCATGTAATCTGCAAGTACAAAATCATAACCACATTCTGGAACTGAGCTACAGCCACACTGACGTAGGCAGAGAGATTTGGGCAATCTTTATGAATTGAAATTGTAAATATTGGTATATGCCCCTGATAGTCATGAAATCTTCACTTCTGTGTGGGATTTTGATTCCTCTGGCAAGACAGAAAGCAGTCATAGCATGGAAATCTACTAGCTTCTTCATTCACACACATGACTGGAAATGCCATCTTAGAAATTACTATCTGAGAGTGACTGGCTTTCCACATGTTGACAATCGCCTGCAAGCAGAAGGTGCATCCATTTGTAGTGATCTTTAGATCAGGTAACCAGTAACTGAGGGATAGGGAAGTGCAGAAAGAATGGTTGAACTGGACCCTACATTTCATTATAGTTCAGAGATTATTAAGATAACATCAGCTCAACAGGACAATGTTAAGGGGAGGAAACACAATATAATTAAGGAAAATTATGATTAAACCAAAATTTGAGATGTTGATTTGTGATTCTATTCTATTGGTTTATCTCACTAAACTCTGCTTCAGAACTTCAGGATCACATGGCTTTGTCGTGAGACGATCCTTGTTGGTTAATGGAGATTTGAATGCGTTGTTCCTTCGCCAATTCTTGCAATTTATAATAAAACATTTTAAGAAGATTCTTGCTTCAAAGATAAAATGTTCCCTGATTATGTAATCTTAATTTGTAATGAATAGTCAGTTAGCTGGTACATTTCCTCTGGAAAGCTGCATTTTTAGAATAATTATTTTGTGGAAATTATATGATTGTCGTGTATCCTATTTTAATTGAATTGACAAATTAAGAGTTGAAAGAGCTGTGCTACAATTATTTTGAAACTGTATCTGTAGTTTGTGGAGATCTTGATCCAAACATAACTCTAAAGAAAGCAACTCAGCTTATTAGTACTCAAACATATTAAATACTTTAAATTCTTTCTTTTCTTTCTTTTGGGCCTCCTTATCTCGAGCGACAATGGATACGCGCCTGGAGGTGGTCAGTGGTTTGTGAAGCAGCGCCTGGAGTGGCTATAAAGGCCAATTCTAGAGTGACAGGCTCTTCCACAGGTGCTGCTGAGAAATTTGTTTGTCGGGGCTGTTGCACAGTTGGCTCTCCCTTTGCGCCTCTGTCTTTTTTCCTGCCAACTACTAAGTCTCTTCGACTCGCCACATTTTAGCCCTGTCTTTATGGCTGCCCGCCAGCTCTGGCGAATGCTGGCAACTGACTCCCACGACTTGTGATCAATGTCACAGGATTTCATGTGGCGTTTGCAGACGTCTTTAAAGGGGAGACATGGACGGCCAGTGGGTCTGATACCAGTGGCGAGCTCGCTGTACAATGTGTCTTTGGGGATCCTGCCATCTTCCATGCGGCTCACATGGCCAAGCCATCTCAAGCGCCGCTGACTCAGTAGTGTGTATAAGCTGGGGATGTTGGCCGCCTCGAGGACTTCTGTGTTGGAGATACGGTCCTGCCACCTGATGCCAAGTATTCTCCGGAGGCAGCGAAGATAGAATGAATTGAGACGTCGCTCTTGGCTGGCATACGTTGTCCAGGCCTCGCTGCCATAGAACAAGGTACTGAGGACACAGGCCTGATACACTCGGACTTTTGTGTTCCGTGTCAGTGCGCCATTTTCCCACACTCTCTTGGCCAGTCTGGACATAGCAGTGGAAGCCTTACCCATGCGCTTGTTGATTTCTGCATCGAGAGACAGGTTACTGGTGATAGTTGAGCCTAGGTAGGTGAACTCTTGAACCACCTCCAGAGCGTGGTCGCCAATATTGATGGATGGAGCATTTCTGACTTTTAATTAAGCATGTACTTATCCAGTACCCTTTGTAGCTGAACAAATAAAATAGAGGCAACCTTTGACTGGTACCAGTCTTATCTATCCAGTCGTAGCCAGAGAATTTCCTGCAATGGGTTCCCTTCCCTTCCTGCACCATTACCTCTGGAGCTCCCCCCCCCACCACCCCCCCAACCCTCACAACCATCTATCCTTGCACCACTCCTATTTCTCATTGATATGCCGCTCCTGGGCGATATCATCTGAAGATATGGTGTCAGGTTCCCCATGTATGCTGATAACACCCAGCTCTATCTCTCCACCATCTCTGTTGACCACTCCAGTACCTCTGTGTTGTTAGGCTACTTAGCCGACATCCTGGCCAGGATGAGCAAAAGGTTCCTCCAATTAAACACTGAGATGACTGTAGCCATTGTCTTTGGCCCCTGCCAAAAATTCCATTCCCTAGCCACCCATCTCCCTCCCTGTCAACTGTCTCAGGCTGAACCAGATTGTTTGCAACTTCAGCATCCTGTTCAACTCTGAAATGAACTTCGAACCCCACATCCTCTCCATCACAAATATCACCTATTTCCACCTCCATAACATCGCTCACTTCTGCTGCTGCCTTAGCCTATCTGATGCTGAATCCTTAATCCTTGCTTTTGTTACCTCCAGACTCAACCTGAATGAGGGCCGCCCCTGCTTCCCCAACCACCCCCAGGACCCAAGACATCCCCCTTTCCCCCCAAACGACCACCCTTGCCTCGCCGGGGGCCGACTGATTATCCTCGGCGCAGCAACCCAAACATACCTGCGCTCCTGGCTCCATGTCCTCGGCTGGGCTGTATTCCCACAGTGGCCACCGCTCCTGGTGGCGCTGCTGGGACTAAGAGCTGCTGGCCCGATGATTGGAACAATTAAAGCCCGGGGACCCATAAAATGCGGGACGGAGCCCCGGGCTAGGCAGAAGCAGGTTCACCACCGACTTTTAAAATCCAGCCCATTAACTTTGAAAGAGCAAATCCCCTCCAAATGTAAATTGGCATCCTGGGGCATTTGGAGCCAATTCCTAACCTTGAATTTCATTAGAAGGTTCCAGAAAACCTGAAGCAGCCATATGACCATCTGTCCATCGCAGGGGAAGCTGATTTTGTTTCCTTTGGACAAAGAGACAAGTAGTAACTGAGACTAGAGCAGCATAGAAAGCAATGGGCTTCCCTTTCTCTCGGTACGAGATTGCTTCTATTTCTTTTGTAAGAGATGTTTTAAGGACTTGTAGTTGAATTATGGACATTGATTCATCTGGAATCTTGAAGAGATGCTGAACTTTGTGTTTTTTTTAAAGTCACCATCAGTTTGAACTGTTAGAACAGTCAGTTGTTTTTTTCCTGCCAAAGAAGACCCATCTTTTTCTCTCTTGAAAAGAAACCCTGCATACAGTGTGTCAGTTTTCTGTTTCCAACTGTATTTGAAGAAACCCTGCATATCAAATGTGTGGAAACTGAAACCTTGTTGCCGCATTTCTGCTGTAAGACTGAACTGCAGCCTCTGTAGCTACATTTCTTGGAAAGCCTACCCAACCTGATCTTCAGCATCACCTGGAAAGAACTGTTCTAGGAAGATCCCAGTGACAGCTATCTACACGCATTTGGGATGCCAAACTGAAACCAAGGACAAGTATTCCACCTCAGTGGGTTTTTTGTTTCCTTTGTAACAGTGCTATAAACCAAAATCTCTTTTATTTTTTCCGGTTAGCTGGTATATGGAAACGTGTGTGTGTGGGAGGGGCTAGGAAAAATAAGGGGCTTTAATATTTCAATGTGTGTGTGTATGTTTACTTCGTTATTAGTTAAGACTTGTTTTATAATAAACTGATGGTTTTGTTGTTTATTAAAGAAACCTGGTTGCTGTGTTTTATTCTGGGAAAAATAGAGTATATGATTGACCGTATTGGTAAGTTGGGAAATTTAAATATATGTTGTGACTTGTGGAGAAGTGGGACTAGAATAAACAGTGCACTCCTGCCACCTCGGTCGTAATATATAATTGGGGTTCTATGTGGGATAAGCCCAACGCCGAGGACATACAATTGTAAGTGGGGTAATAATAATTGAAAGAGGAAAAATAAAAAGAACCAGGTTTCTTGTGTAATAGAGTAATGTGTACACCACCGGAATGTCTTTAACAGTGCTGCGACTTTTCTGGGGAAGGAGGATGTATCCCTGAGTGAATTGAGGTACTTAACCAAGGTTAAGTTAATAGCATTGGCAGGAAAATTGTGGTTAGAGTTAAAACCAGGAGCTAAGAAAGCAGACATAATTGAAGTAACAACATTTGGAATTGATAGAAGAAAGCAAACCCGAGGGTAGTGCAGTTGAATTAGCTAAAATTCAGTTACAGATGAAGCAGGAACAGGAAATGGAAAAACTTAAGCTTGACAAATAAAAAGAAATAGTCATAAAAGAACTTGAGCAGGAAAAAGAATTGAAAAGACGAGCTCGAGAACGAATTGACAATTTAAAAAAATGAACTGGAATTGCAAAGAGAAAGAGAAGGAAGGGAAGTTAAAAAGCTGGAACTAAGACAACAGGGTGGTCTCGACTCCAGTGAAGGTTGTGGTAAGGAAAGATCTGACTCCAACCCAGGACCCAGCAGAGAGCTGTTTAAATTTGTACAAGCCCTCCCTAAGTTTGAGGAAAGGGACGTAGAGGCATTTTTCATTTCTTTTGAAAAGATAGCCAAACAGATGAAGTGGCCAAAGGAAAGCTGGACACTGCTTATGCAAGCAGGTTGATGGGTAGAGCTCATGAAGTTTATGCCATGCTTTCTGAGGAGGCTTCTGCAGATTGAGATGGCAAAAAAGCTATTCTCACTGCCTATGAGTTAGTCCCTGAAGCTTACTGACAGAAATTTCAGAACCTCCGGAAATTGTCTGGGCAGACTTATGTAGAATTTGATGGGGTAAAGAAAATTAATTTTGATTATTGGATATGGGCACTACAGATAGAAGCCATGTATGAGAACCTTAGGGAATTAATTCTCCTGGAAGAATTTAAAAATTAACTCCCTCCATTAGTAAGAACCCATGTAGAGAACCAGAAGGTTTCAACAGCCAGACAGGCAGCAGAAATTGCTGATGATTATGAGCTTGTGTATAAGCCCAAACCCTTTGTCTGTTACCCCCACAAACCCGAGAAGGATAGAAGATGGGAGGGTGAAAGAAAGTCAAGTAGCCGGGGACAAGAAGGGATAGTGGGGAACGCCCCAGTATCTCTTCCTCAGGCCAGAAAGGAAGATGCTGACG
This sequence comes from Heterodontus francisci, assembly GCF_036365525.1. NCBI lineage: Eukaryota > Metazoa > Chordata > Chondrichthyes > Heterodontiformes > Heterodontidae > Heterodontus > Heterodontus francisci. Next base: position 61,263,763 of record NC_090373.1, on the reverse strand, counting down.
GTGAAAGTGAGGTCCGCAAGCCTAAATGTTACCATTGTCACAAGGTGGGACATCTTTGTGCATAATGCTGGAAGTTGTGGGGTACTTATTGGGGTGCACAAAGCCATTGCAGAGAAAGGGGCCCTGACCGAGAGTACAGCAGATCAGGCTGTAGCACTGACAGCAGCTATAAAGCCAAATACAAAAAACAATGTGAGTGCAGGGGTTGTGAATAAGATACTTGAGAGTTATAGGGAATTCTTGTCAAAAGGAAAAGTAACTCCTTATCCCTCAAGTGAGGCAGGCAAATCTATAGTTATATTTAGGGATATAGGAGCCATCCAAACTCTTTTGCTGGGGAAAGGCATTAAATTTTCACCAGAGAGTGCACTGAATGCTCAAGTTTTAGTGAACGATATTGGTGGGGAGTTTATACCCGTACCTTTGTAATGGGTGCACCTAGAGTGTGACCTAATGTCTGGAACTGTAGGAGTTGTCCATAGTTTGCCAGTGGACAGAGTTGAACTACTTCTGGGGAATGATTTGGTTGAAGCAAAGGTAGTGGCTTCTCCTGTAGTCATGGAGCAACCAAGTGAAGTTAAAGAGACAGAACAGTTGCAGGAAAAGGTTCCAGGAATTTTTCCTTCGTGTGTAGTAACCTGAGCAATGGCGAAACAAGTTCCATTGTCGGACGTAAAATTGGCACCACAGACAGATAGCTGAATATCTGAAACTTTCTTTGGGGATTTGGATAATGCAAAGGAAATGTTTAATAAGTCTTCTCTGATCACAGCTCAGCAAGCTGATCCAGAGTTAAATAGAGTGGCAAAATCAACTCAAATAGAAGCTGAGGCAAAAGGAGTTCCAGAAGGCTATGATATTCAAAATGGGATTCTGATGAGGAAGTGGAAACCTCCTCACAGACCTGCAGACAAAGAATGGATGGTAGTTCATCAGTTAGCGGTATCGCTGGGAACTATTAAGGTTAGCGCATATAGCGGGACATGTGGGGATGCAGAAGACCAAATTACATATAAGTCAACATTTTTACTGGCCAGATCGTTCCAAGGACGTGGTGCAGTTTTGGAAAACATCCCAGATTGTGGGAAAACCGCAACCTGTCATATAACTCTAATTCCAATACCAGTTGTTGGGGAACCATTTAGTAGGGTGTTGGTAGACTGTGTAGGACCTTTACCGAAAGCAAAAGTGGGACACCAATATATACTCACTATCATGGATATGACTACTGGGTTCCCAGAGGCCATTCCCTTGAGAACAATTTCTGCTAAGGTAATGGTAGAGAAGTGAACCCAGTTCTTCACTAGATATGGATTACCGATTAAGATTCAGCCGGATCAAGGTCCCAATTTTATGTCTAAAAATTTTCAGGAAGTTATGGGTAATTTGGGTATAACACAGTTAAAGTCTTCAACATACCACCCGCAGACACAAGGGGCTTTAGAAAGGTCCCATTAGACCCTCGAAACAATGATTGGGGCATACTGTCATGAATATCCCCATGATTGGGATAAAGGGCTAGGCTTTCTTTTATTTGCCACTAGAGATTCACCTAAAGAGTCTACCGGTTTTAGTCCTTTTTGAATTAGTTTACGGACATGAGATAAGAGGTCCTTTAAAACATATCAAAGAAAGATTTTTAGAACAGAGGGACGAACCTTCTGTACTAGATTATGTATCCGTGTTCCGGGAATGGCTCACGAGAGCTTGCAAAGTGGCTCAGGAACACCTTAAAGCATCCCAAACCACTATGTAAAAATGGGCAGACAAGCAGCAAAGACTCGAACAGTTCAACCAGGGGATGAAGTATTAATATTATTACCTTTATAGGGTGAAACATTAAAAGCACAGTTCAGTGGTTCGTATAAAGTGATCAAAAGAATTGGTAAGATAAATTATTTGATTGACGCCCCAGATCGCCAAAAATAGAGTGGACTGTATCATGTCAATATGTTAAAACAATATTATCGCAGGGAGGAGCATAAGCAAGCACAGGTATGTCACGTAGTAGGGACTGTGAAGAATGGAAGGAATAGTGAGGATGAGGCAGAAGGCTGCCGAGCCAATTCTCAAATTGAACCTCCTACTATCCGTTTAGCTAACACTGAATTGCTAGGGAGATTGGACACTATGCTTTCATATTTAGATGCAGAACAACAAGAAAACCTAACAAGGCTACTCACAGCATTTAAAAGAGTCTTGTAGGGATAAGCCATGATGTACAACCTTAACCACACATGATGTGGATGTAGGGGAATCCTTTCCTTTAAAACAGCATCCTTACTGCTTAAGTCCAGAGAAACAGGTCCACGTTAAAAGCAGAAATCCAATACATGCTGGAAAACCACCTAATAGAACCCAGTCAAAGCAGCTGGAGTTCACCAGTAGTATTAGTGCCTAAACCTGATGGTTCAACTAGACTTTGCATAGACTACGGAAAAGTTAATGCAGTAACAAAGGCAGACTCTTTCCCAATTCCTCGCTTGGAACACTGTATTGACAGAGTTGGCAGTGCCATGTTTCTTACAAAAAAAAAAGATTTGTTGAAGGGATTCTGGCAAGTTCCTTTAACACCCCGGGCTAAAGAAATATCATCTTTTGTCACAGTTTTTCCAATGCTGAGTGATGTCATACAAGCTAGGGGGTGCCCCAGCCACTTTTCAGAGACTAGTGAACCAAGTGGTAACCAGTGTTCCTAACTGTGTGGTTTACCTTGATGATGTGCTGGTCTATAGTGACACTTCACTTGGAAAAACTGGGGGGCTCTGTTTGGAAGGTTGCAGTTGGCAAATTTGGTGATAAACTTTGTGGAAACATTTTTAAAAACAGAATGCCATGCTATTCCGATGGAGTTTACTATTACAGCCCTATCACAAGATGATCCACATTGCGGGCAAAAATAATGTTATTGCAGATGCTTTATGGAGAATCTAACTTTGTTTTTGAGTTATACGAGTGCAGAGATGGCACAAAGCAAAATTGTATTGAGTACAGATACAGAGTGAATGGGGAATGAATGTGAAAATCTGTTTTAAAATATTTTCATCTTGTTTTTTTTACACTTTGTAATGAAACGCATTTAAAAATGGTGTTTCATTTCTCCAAGGGTGGAGGTGTTACGAGATTGCTTGTATTCTTTTGTAAAATATGTTTTAAGGACTTATAGTTGAATTATGGACATTGATTCATCTGGAATCTTGAAGAGATGCTGAACTTTGTGTTTGTTTTAAAAATAAGTCACCAGAAGACTCTTGGATTTGGCTTGTAAACGAGTTTTCCTGGAAGGCACCTGTCTGCGGATAATCACCCAGCAGGGGTTTTTTTTGACTTGGGGAGATGTTTGCAAAGAAGCGACAGGTCAAGATTTCTAGAGGTCAGGAGGCATGACTTCTGAAATATTTTTATTTTCATTATGTACTGTTACAACAGTCAGTTTTTTGCCTGCCGAAGCAGACCCAGCTCTCTCTTGAAAAGAAACCCTACATATAGTGTGTCCGTTTCCTATTTCCAACTGTATTTGAAGAAACCCTGTGTATCGAATGTGTGGGACGTGAAACCTTGTTGCTGCATTTCTGCTGTAAGACCTATCTGAAGCCTCTGTAGCCCAAACTGATCTTCAGCATCGCCTGGAAAGATCCCCGTGACAGCCATCTATACGCATTTGGAATGCCAAACCAAAACCAAGGACAGGTATTCGGCTTGTGTTTTTTTTTTGTTTTCTTTGTAACAGAGCTATAAACAAAAATCCCTTTTATTTTTCCCAGTTAACTAGTGTATTGATGTGTGTTTGTGTGTGAGGGGCTAGGATAAATAAGTGGCTTTAATATTTCTATCTGTGTGTGTATGTTTACTTCATTATTGGTTAAGACTTGTTTTATAATAAACTGATCATTTTGTTATTAAAGAAACCTGGTTGGTGTGTTTTATTCTGGGGAAAATAGAGTATATGATTGACCGTATCGGTTAAGTTAGAAAATTTAAATATATGTTGTGACCTGTGGAGAAGTGAATAAACAGTGCACTCCTGCCGCCTTGGTTGTAACATCCTCCAGAAAATATCAAGGTTGAAAACCGTCTGTGACCGTGGACGCTCCAAGCCTACAGACTGCTACAGCCAGAGACCGGAGAAAAGAGCCATCTACAGTTTTGCCTTCAAGAAAACCCTGAGCAAAGCAAGCCAGCCAAAGTGCGCTTTGACCAACCAAAGACCTCAAGAGCACAATTCATCCGGACAATCACCGAATCATCCAACCTCAACCTCTGTATTTAACCTTTATTTATTCTGGATTTTAATCCAACTACAAACCCTACTTTCCACTTTGTAATCTATGTGTGTGTGTGTGATTCTTGTGTGAATGTGTACATGAATGTGTAGCGTATTTTTTAATCGGGATTAGAGTGTTAAGTATAATAGACTTACCTCTTTTTCTGTTTAAACTGAAGAAAACCTGTCCGATTGGTCTTTTGCAATCACAGTAAAGGTAAAAGGCAAAACACTCACTGAGATGGTCAGCACATCCACTGTTTAAAAAAGGAATAAATCCTGTTGCGGTCAAATAAGAGGAAGGGCGAGAGGGGAGCCTGCTCACCTGGCTTTAACAATGTTAAATTCTACTTTTGTTACAGGGGGTTTCGGGGCCTTTATTCATGTTATAGGTTTCGACTTCTGTGATTCTGTCCATTCCAACCATAAACCAGTGGCCTTGGCTATAGGTACTGCAGTCGTCTCTGCATTTAGAAAATATCAATATGATTGTTAATATTGTGACACAACAACGTGAGCTCCAGTGTCACACAGTAGTTCGACTACATCTGATCAACCACTCAGTTGATCTCATCCTTGCAGAGAATTTGTAAGCAGCTGAGTTCTTGCAAGTGCCTGGAGTTATCTGATCTGAAAACCCTGGGGATAGATGAACACTGGGGAGATTTGCTTTTGATTAGCTGCAGGAATCATGGAATCATACAGACCTTTCTTCAGGAAATTGAAACGGTGGGTAGAGTCCGTAATAGGGTTCGTTGGTACATGTTCTTGTGAATGAACAGGTTTGGAAGGCTAGCTTACCTTTTTTTGTTTTATGTTTTGTTATATTTCTTTATTTGTTACGCATTTATTCACCAGTTGTATTAGTTAGATTGCTTCCTGACTTCACACTATATCGCCGTTCCTTCACTGTAGCTGGTTCAAAATCCTGGAACTCCCTTCCTAACAGCACCGTGGGTGTACCTCCCCCACATGGACTGCAGCAGTTCAAGAAGGCAGTGCACCACCACCTCAAAGGCAATTAGGGATGGGCAATAAACGCTGACCTGGCCAGCGACGCCCACATCCCATGAATGAATAAAAAAAATATTAATAGTGGTGGGTTGGGGAGAGAACTAATTCAGATCTAAAATGGAGTATTTTCAAATTGTTCTATTTGTTGTCTAGGTTGCAATCAGGGTAAATTTGAGTCTGCATTTTCAAGTCTCTAAAAATAATCCTCGTCTGTCCAGCAACAGAACTACACTTCAGTTATTTTGCTACATTTGTGTCGCAATTTCCTGTTTACTTTGGAATGCCAGTTTTAAGCATTATTTAAAATAGTATAAATATTGGAAACTGCTATTTGAGAAGCATTCACAGTGGACTCAAATGAGAGATTCTGAAGTTTTGGAGTACCAAGAATAGAAAAACACACTTTGCTAGAAAGTCTGAAGATCCAGCCAATCTTATTGGGATTTTAAAAATGTCTAAAAGTGATAACCTGACTCGTAAGGCAGCGGATGTACTTGGGTAAAAATAAATAATGTAATTAGAAATTTATTTGGATGCCAGCCTTGTTTCAGTGGTAGCACTCTTGCTTTTGAGACAGCAGGTTGTGGGTTCCAGGAACTTGTGCATATAATCTAGGCTGACACTCTCGTGCAGTACTGAGGGAGTACTGCATTGTTTGAGGTGCTGTTTTGGATGAGATGTTAAACTGAAGCCCAATCTGTCCTCTCAGGTTGACGCACAAAATTCCCACAGCACTATTCATAGAACAGCAAGGGAGTTCTCCCAGTCTCCTGGCCGATATTTATCTCTCAAACAAGGACCTTTCGCAGTCCAATTGGGTGACATATTTTCCTTACATTATAACAGTGATTTATTGTCAATAAAGTGCTCTGTGCAATTGTGAAAGGCTCGATATAATTTTTTTCTTTCTTTACTGTCATACAGTTGTTATCCAGACGACTCTGGAGTAGACCAGAGGACAACAAATCTGGTGACCTTGCTGCTTCTTAAAGCCAGCCTTTAAGTCTTAAAGGGGAAGTGACCTTTTATTTCTGGGAAGTATGTTTGTATAAGCTGATGATCAACAGCCAGGGAACTTGTTTTTGCCATGGAGCTGCTGGTGGAGCAAATGACAACCAGGCAGGAGGTTGTTCCTCTTTCTTTCTAATGGCAGGCAGTGGGACCCTTACACAGCCACACACCCCTGGAGGATGTTGACAGTGAGAGTCAGGAGGTAGTATAGGGTGAATCACAGTGCACAGACAAGGATAAGCAAGTTTCTGCTGAAAACCAGGTACCAGCTAGCCACTGGTCCAGAATAATTCTTGTCTTCTGCAGCATATAGAGTCTGATCTCACAGGCCCTGTTTATAATTGGAGAATAGTAGCTGGGTACAACTGTCTATATGGTTCCATGCAAAGTGCACAAGGTCCAGTAAGGAATATGGAGGAGTCCAGTATAAGAATCTGTGGAGTCATGGATGAATGGTTGGTGTACATTGGAAACTACCTGTTGCATCTGCACTGGAGCCCCAAGTGGCACAGTCCACAAGTACCAAGGGAGTGTTGGTCATCAGTTTTCACACTACTGCTATCGGGGACCTGGGTTCCAATTCTAATGTTATATTAACTGACTTTAATATGCTGGGCAATCACACAGAAGCAACCTTAATCTGAAGAATTGTGTAACCACGGATCTTGCTGTTGATGGTCAATGGCAAAAGTGATGAAATTGTTGCCCTTGCTAAGCATGGCTCTGTTACCCCCTGAAGTAAATAACTGAAGTTGAATTAAATGTCTACAACTGGAGTCCAATTGTGTCAAGAAAAGGGTTCACTTTCACTTAATTTTAGAGGTCCAAATTTGTGATCAATGTTTTGCATTGATCTGGCCATTTATATCACCTTATTGAGGAAAAAGCCCATTTTGACTAACCTTTGTTCGTAGTATAAACAGGGCAATTTGGGATTGGCTGCCCGTTATACACCTCTCCTTACTTTTGTTTCCAATCAATAGAAATTAAAATTGGGAGAGTTGTATGACAGTAGATCAATCAAATAACACATTGTCATGAACGGAAGGAGCTGTGATGAAATATGCAATGAAATGGAAGAATTATGAATTTAAAAAGTCAACTGTTAAACAAAACCACAAGAACGTGGACGCTGGTACCACAGTCAAAATGGAGTAACAGTCATGTGACCCCTCCTGTACTGGAAATCAACAAACCTGTCTGAAAAGATGGAACTTGTTAACCTCATCTGAAATAGCTCTGAGGCGAACCCCTTTGAAATTGAAAGGAGCGCTATTGCATATTAATTACTCTTATCAACATGAATGTCCAACAAAGGATTCTGGAGACAGACTGACTCACATCCCAAACCAAAATGAATAGGTGTGAAGTTGCCCCGTGTTACCCAAATGGTCTCCATTCAGACATCAATCGATAGCCATGGTTATCATATACTGGTCAATTGTGTGGTCACACCAAGGGAAAGGGCCATATGTCTCCTAACTGAAACTCTAAATGGATTTTTACCTTAAAAAGGTACCCCTCTGGAGAGAGCGGGAAGATCAAGCCAACACCTCAGAAACCCAGTCCAGTCTGAGGCTGTGCAAGAGAGCCAGCCAAGCAATAAGGACCCTGCTGAATTATAGCTGAACAGTCACTGCAGCAGAGACATCATTTTAAGAGACTTTAAGACTTTCCATCTGTGAAGGTAACAACATCCACACAACCAGCTTTGTGCTGAGTTGTAACCACTAGGACTCTACAACAGCTCAACAAGTTCAGGACTACAACCACCCAGGCCTGTACCTCTTAAATACATTTCCTCTTAAGACCAAACAGGTTTACTGTAAACCATGAACATTTATTTCACTTTGAACTTTAAATTACATCCTACACTCTTCTCTCAATCTATCTATTCTTGTATATGTGTATGTGTGAATGAATGTGTGTGTGTAGCTGAGGTAGTGACCATTTCAGGAATTGTGTAAAAAAGAAGAGTTTTTTTCAACCTATGAGAAAACCTATCATTTGTCTCTTTAATTGACCCTAAAACTAACTCACCATTTTTAACAAAACACAATTGCGGTCAGTTGGGAGGTGAACAGTGGGAAACACCCACACCCCTTTCCATCTGTTCATAACAATGCATTTGCACTTGCGCCTCTGAAAGGTAAAATTACCCCCCAATTTTAACACAAAGTAGCGTTCCACATTGTTGGTACTGGGGGGAGTGAAAATATCACTGTTTCTAGCATCAGAGCAAACCCTTTTTTTACAAAAATTCTGACGACGAAAATACCAGTGCATTGTGTTGTGTGGAATGCAGAGCTTTGATAACTGGAATTTTATTCACATATTTCCAACACAAGATGAGATAATCTGTATGCCAATGCCATTGAACCATTCTTGTATATTTTCTGAACAAAGAGCACCATCTGCTGTTTTTGTAACTAACGGAACAAAATGTGAACACAATGCACCTCATCTTGTCCATTCCTTATAATAAAGACACAAAGATGTAAGAATTTTTAAGAATAGTAAAAGACCATTTGGCTCAAGCTCTTAGACATCAGTCCTCTCACCATACTTCTCAATCACTTTCCTCCACATTGTATATTTTTCAGGCATCCTGGGGTGCAGGGTATAGGCCTGCAAAATGTTTCAGAAAATGGGTGTAACAAGAACCAATTTCTACCCAACGATAGTAATAGTGAGGAAACAGGGAGGTAAGCTGTTTACCAAATACCCTGGAGGGACACTAAATAATTATTAGGCCATCGGGTCATTGTGCTGACATAAATTCTGCTTTCCCATGTTGCATGTAAGTTGGTATCTATAATGTTGTTTCAGAAGCAAATACTCCTACATAAAGCACAACCAGCTGAAGAGTTACAATTCCTCTTGCACCAACATGGCATTTTCCTTCTCCAAACCAACCACTCTTGTACTTCATCTGAGTTAAATTAATGTGTTATTAGGAATAGTCTTTGTGTTGTTAGCCTACGCTAAGAACTTGATTCAACAAACCAAATTTATTTAACATAAGGCACAAAGAAGAAATGTCAATCCCATCAGCGTAGCCTGAAAAGACAATGTTGTGAGACAAATTTAAATAAAGTGCTGGAATATGCATCAGGTCTGGCAGCATCTGTGGAGAGAGAAGCAGAGTTAACGTTTCAGGTCTGTGACCTATCATCCTTTCATCGGAACTGGCAAAGGTTAGAAAAGAATTAAGCTTTAAGCAAGTCAAGGTGGGGGAGGGGGGGTTGGTGGGGAAAAGAACAAAAGGGAAGGTGTTTGATAGGGCAGAGGGCAGGAGAGGTTAAATAACAAAGCTATCATGGGACAAAGGCAAAGAGTATGTTAATGCTTGTGAAAGACAAAGCATTAGTCCAGAGAGAGTGTTAATGGAAGAGTAATGAGCAACACTGTCCAAATGAAAAAACAGGCACATGGTTAAAAAAAATATAATAAAAAAGAAAAATATTTTAACAAGGCCAGTTATGCTTTGAAATTGTTGAACTCAAGGTTGAGTCCGCGAGGCTGTAGAACGCCTAATGGAAAAATCAGGTGCTGCTCCTCAAACTTGCATTGATGTTCACTGGAACACTGCAGCAGGCCGAGCACAGAAATGTGGGCATGAGAGCGGGGTATGTGTTGAAATGGCAAGCAACCGGAAGCTCGGGGTTATGCTTTCGGACTGCGTGGAGGTATTCCGCAAAGCGGTCACTCAATCTGCGTTTGGTCTCCCCAATGTAGAGGCGACCACATTGTGAGCAGCAAATACAGTATACTAAATTGAAGGAAATAGTGTTTTGGGGCTTTGGATGGTGAGGAGAGAGGAGCTAAAAGGGCAGGTATTACACCTCCTGCGATTGCAAGGGAAGGTGCCATGGGAAGGGGACGAGGTGTCGGAGGTGATGGAGTAGTGGACCAGGGTGTCGGGGAGGGAACGATCCCTTTGGATTGCTGACAGGGGAGGGGTAGGGAAGATGTGTTTGGTGGTGGCATCACGATGGAGGTGGCAGAAATGGCGGAGGATGCTCCTTTGGATGTGGAGGCTGGTGGGGTGGAAAGTGAGGACAAGGGGAACCCTGTCACGGTTCTGGGAGGGAGGGGAAGAGGTGAGGGCAGAAGTGCGGGAAATAGATCGGAAACAGTTTGAACGCCCTTCAACCACAGTGGGATGGGAATCCTTGGTTGAAGAAAAAGGCAGGCAAGTCAGAAGTGCTGTTGTGGAAGGTTGCATCATCAGAGCAGATGCGTCGGAGTCGGAAAAACTGGGAGAATGGAATGAAATCCTTACAGGGAGATGGGTGTGAGTACGTGTAGCCAAAGTAGCCGTGGGAGTCGGTGGGCTTATAATGAATATTACTAGACAGCCTCTCCCCAGAGATGGAGATAGAGAATCAAGGAAGGGAAGGGAAGTGTTGGAGACAGACCATGTAAAAGTGAGAGAAGGGTGGAAATTGGAAGCAAAGTTGATGAAGATGTCCAGTTCGGGGCAAGAGCAGAAAGCGGCACCAACACAGTCATCAATGTACGGGAAAAAGAGTTGGTGGAGGGGGCCTGAGTAGGACTGGAACAAGGAATGTTCAACATACCCCACAAAAAGACAGTCATAACTAGGATCCATGCAGGTACCCATAGCAACACCTTTTATTTGAAGGAAGTGAGTGGAGTTGAAGGAGAAGTTGTTCAATGTAAGAACAAGTTCAGCCAGGCAGAGGAGGGAGTTGGTGGATGAGGACTGGTTGGGCCTCTGTTCAAGGAAGAAGCGGAGAGCCCTCAAACTTTTCTGGTGGGGGATGGAGGTGTAGAGAGATTGGATGTCCATAGTGAAGAGAAGGCGGTTAGGGCCAGGAAACTGGAAATTGTCAAAATGACGTAAGGCATCAGAAGAGTCACGGATGTACATAGGAAGAGACTAGACCAGGGAGAAAAGACAGAGTCAAGATAGGAAGAAGTAAGTTCAGTGGGGCAGGCAGGCTGAAACGAAGGGTTTGCCAGGACAGTCCTGTTTGTGGACTTTGGGAAGGAGATAGAAGCGGGCTGTCCGGGGTTGTGGGACTATGAGGTTGGAAGCTGTTGAGGGAAGATCTCCAGAGGAGATGAGGTCAGTGACAGTCCTGGAGACAGTGTCTTGATGTTTGGTGGTGGGGTCATGGTCCAGGGGGAGGTAGGAAGAAGTGGCTGAGAGTTGGCACTAAGCATCTGCAAGGTAGAGGTCGGTATGCCAGACAACAACAGCACCACCCTTGTCTGCAGGTTTGATCACAATTTGAGGTTAGACCTGAGAGAGGACCTGAAAGGTCACAGACCTGAAACATTAACTCTGCTTCTCTCTCCACAGATTCTGCCCAACCTGCTGAGTATTTACAGCACTGTTTTTAATTTAAGATTTCCAGCATCTGCAGTATTTTGTTTTTATTTTAATGTTGTGAGCCAGCAACTTATTCTTAACATGATTGTTATTTCAACTGCACATTAGTTGATTTGCAAGAAAATGAGGAAAGGAAAAGCAATTAAGCAAAAATACAACAGCACTGCATATGTTCTGGTTAATTCCAACAAAACTATATTCAGTACATTTCATTACTCTAATATTCCACATTAGGAAAGTCATTGCTATTGGAAAGAAAGTTTTCTTAGACTGATACATCCTTTGATTCAAAACTTAGAGTATAATGAAATAGTAAAAAGCATTTGATGCCCGGTTGGTTTAGGTACATAGAGGTAAATGTTATGATTTAGTGCTGCTAGTGCAGAGCTTTATGAAACAGCAACATGTCTTGGAAATTCGGGCATGAGGTCAGCATGCCCAACTTGTGGCCGGTACAAGTTAAATTAATCTACAGATATTTGAGCAGACCATGAATTGCAGACATTGAAGCTCTGCAGCAGGAGTGCTAGGTCATCAAATTTTCCCTGTTAAATCTCTACTGAATCCAACATTCAGATAATTTTTCTTCAAAAATAGTTACAAAAACATACAGGAAAAATAAATATATCAAGTAAATCAGTTAATTCTTAAATAACTCCTCGTGATATTTTTTATCATATTTACTACAGAAGCAAGGGAATATTTAATATTTGAGAAAACCTATTATTGTGAACTTTGGGTTCATTACAAAGAGATATCAATACTGGGGAATGACAGCACCAAGCACTCCCAAGTAGTGTGACAAGTCAAAATGGTTACAACAAATTGTGCAGCATTAAGAAATGACATTAAACATTTCCTTGTCCCCCCCAAAATTATCTTTATAGATGCCCCATCGCTCAATACTGACAAGGTACTCAGAATGTAGACAACCCAGATCAATCTTACTACTTTCTCCCTAGTTGGCTTCACTTTGGCCCAGGTCTTTGTAGTGGAGGCAGAAGGAATTTTATGTTGTTGGGCACAAGTCATTTGTTAACACTTGCAATAACACTTCGACTCAGGTGTGGGGTAGATAGAGGCAATAGCTTCAGTGGTTATTGTGCCTGAGTGGAAAGTGATAGTTGAGATGCTGCGTTATGCTACGAGGGGATGTCTGAGAGGCTCCTGGCTGGTGGCCTTCCGCAGGAACTACAATCGTTTGCAGTGACAGGAATTCTGGCAATTGAGTCTTCTAAAAATAATACTTTTGCACTCAAGGTGGAAAATGTAAGTGCTGGGAATCACTTTCAATTTCTAGTACCCAGTGTTCATATCAAGTACCCCCAGGTTCGGTATAACTTAGCCAGATGCACAGTAAAACTTGCTTCACTAAACAATATGCCTCAGTCCTAATCTAAGAGCACCTTTTACTACACCTGTGTGGCATTATTTTCGTATTTTGCCTATCAACCATCTTCAGGCCTCTCTGAGTGGCATTGTCAGTACCAGTTAGGAGCTGCTAATTCAGTAAGACCTAAGCCTATTAAGCCTGGATTGTGCCAGTTGGTCACATTTCACATGGGACTTACATCACATCAGTTTGGGGTGAATTTAAACCCAGGATCAAGAGATCAGAGGGTGATATGAAAATGTGGTGCATAAGAGGCAGGAATCAGAGGAACAGAGTTCTGGGGAAGAGTAGATTGTATGGCTGGAGAAGGTTACAGACGTAGGGAGGATGATATCGTGGAAGGAATGAACTCCAACCCTTGATGTCCCACCAACCCAACTCTTCCAATATCCACTCCGGTCCCCACCACCAGTGATGTCTCTGACTACTCTGATGTGTATCCATTTCCCGCCCCCCACCCCCTAACCATGTGTCTCTGTCCCACCCCATGTCTCTGGCTCCCCCAACAATGTGTCTCTGACTCTCCCTTCCCCACCACCTCCACCCCCCCCCCACCACCGCACCCACACCTCCCTCCCACCAATGTCTCCTGCCAATCGATCCATGCCCACCTTCCTCCTCTCTGCTCCCTGACTAGGGCCGCGTCCCACAGGCTTTCCCATCTGGCAGCCAACCAGGCTTTCAATCTGGCTGGCTGTAGCCGGGAAACGGAGATAAAAATTGTTAATCAGGTCCTACCGTTAATTTCAGCAGGGCCAGAGAAAAACCCATTCTTCTGGGTTTCCCAACCACAAAACAGCCCCTCCACCTCCGCCACCCCCACACACCCCATGCCCCACACTACCCCAGCCTCTACGTTAATATTGGGGCCTAAGTCTCTAACAATGTTGACATGATCAATTCAATATTTCCCTGAGCATGTAACCACTAAATGAAATTCTACGTTTCCCTGTTTAACATGGTATAAGCTCATTGTCAAGTTTTTTCTTTCGGTTTTCTTTCTGAAGCTGACAATCCATCCTTATTATTGCCTGACCAAGATGAGAGTCTATCCTGCTGCCAAATATCTGGTTTGTGGTATTTGGAAATTTGTCAGAGAACAGAGGGATGTACTCAGGGAGGGGTTCCTGTACTTGTAGTCTTCCCTGGAAAACAAAAGGTTTAAATAAAATTCTTATAAACATTTGCAGTAAATTCCATGTACATACATCTGAAATGAGAATACAAAGTCAAAATCCAATTGTATTTGTTTGATTTAAAGGATCTGTTTATTGGAGCATCCATTCTCTAAAACAAAGCATTCAACCAACTTTCACATCAAAGATTACTAAGAGAACATAATCATAAGCTGCTCTACTCTACAGACCTAATTAATTTTGAGCTCCCAGAAATATTAATTTGCATCAAATCATAAATCACCCAAATGTCACCCATCGTAATATTTTTTTCTACACCTATCAGGTATAGCTCAGTTGGTAGCACTCATGCCTCTGAGTTAGAAGGTTGTGGGTTCAAGTCCCACTTCAGGACTTCAGTACAAAAATCAGGGCTCATACTCCAGTTCAGTACTGAGGGAGTGCTGCACTGTCAGAGGTGCCCCATCTGCCCTCTTGGTGGACGTAAAAGATCCTGTGGCACTATTTCTAAAAAGATTAAGGGAGTCCTTAGGGGAGACACTGGTGTCCTTGTCACTATTTATGATAAACTTGGGGGTGAAAGGTTATTTGGGATAGGCAGGAATGTGGAGTTGAGATTATAATCAGATCAACCATGATCTTTTTGAATGGCGGAGCAGGCTCGAGGGGCCTACTCCTGCTCCTAATTTGTACATTTGTAAAAAGGTTTGTTCTCCTAATTCTGTGAGGTGATCCCCCAGTGGTTTCACTAAAGCTAGTGGTAGGCTGATGCCAATCATTTTGGGGATCCAGACATATACATGAGGGCATGGATTCAGACTGTAGCTCCACAGCTGCTACTGAGCCAGTTTGGCACAACCAGATTTCAGGCACTGTGGCAGGTATTGGTTGAGTTGAAGGCGAGAGAGCAGATACACCACCATCCTGAAAGAGGGCAACATTTTCCTGTACTTTGGCTCCATCCTCACTCACAATGGGCTGCAACTCATCACTCCAAGTTATTTGAAAGACAGCAGACTGCATTTCATGAGTGAGGCCATGAAAACCCATGCTGACTTGGTCCACCAGTCCATTTAGGTGGTGTCCAGAGTCTGGATGACAATTTTTTGAGTTTCCAAAGCTGGAGATGTTGGTGACACAAACTCCTGCTGTGAGGGCCCTGCTACAGTGTCCCTGGAGATGGCCACATGCTCCAGGGTAGATGGCAGAGTGGAAATGCCTTGCAAGAGAACCCTTCTCATGCTGAAAGTGGACTCCTCTATAGCATTAGACATGGTGCTAAAAGTCTTTGACAGTTCTCCCAATACCTCATACAATCGCTAGTGTGGAATCATTTTTCTTTCATGGCAGGACCCTGGAAGTCCACGAATCTGCCACTCAGCAGAGCTAGAAGAGGACAGCCCCCTCCAGTGAGTCATCTCCTGTGTTTTCACTGTCACCTTATCTGCTTCTGCTGACTTGTGCTGTGCATTTCACCAAGTGCATCCCCTATAACTCACCATCTATGCAACACTCTACCACAAACCCCTAACCCCACCACACCCCCACCCCAGAGTGCTAATGTCTGCACTGATGCTTGACAGGTATTACGGACAAGTGATAAGTGGTGTGGGTGGCTTCCACTTTTCATCTCCCAACTGACCACAGATCAGTTTTTGTTAATAATGGTGTGTTAGATCCTGAAAAGGATTAAGGGATGGATGGACAGAGGGATGGATGGATGGATAGAGAGATGGACGGATGGAGGATCCTGCCACATCCAGCAGTGAATGGTGGTGGACAATTAAACAACTAACTGGAGGAGGTGGCTCCACAAATATCCCCATCCTCAATGATGGGGGAGCCCAGCACATCAGTGCGAAAGATAAGGCAGAAGCATTTGCAACAATCTTCAGCCAGAAGGGCTGAGTTTATGATCCATCTCGGTCTCCTCCTGAAGTCCCCAGCATCACTGATGCCAGACTTCAGCCAATTCGATTCACTCCACGTGATGTCAAGAAAAGACTGAAGGCACTGGATACTGCAAAAGCTATGGGCCCTGACAATATTCCGGCAATAGGACTGAAGACCTGTGCTCCAGAACTTGCTGCGCCCCTAGCCAAGCTGTTCCAGTACAGCTACAACACTGGCATTTACCCGGCAATGTAGAAAATTGCCCAGGTATGTCCTGTACACAAAAAGCAGGACAAGTCTAACCCGACCAATTACCGCCCCATCAGCCTACTCTCAATCATCAGTAAAGTGATGGAAGGTGTCATCAACAGTGCCATCAAGCAGCACTTGCTTAGCAATAACCTGCTCAGTGACGCTCAGTTTGGGTTCCGCCAGGGCCATTCAGCTCCTGACCTCATTACAGCCATGGTTCAAAACATGGACAAAAGAGCTGAGCTCAAGAGGTGAGGTGAGAGTGACTGCCCTTGACATCAAGGCAGCATTTGACCGAGTATGGCATCAAGGAGCCCTAGCAAAAGTCAATGGGAATCAGGGGCAAAACTCTCCAATGGTTGGAGTCATACCTAATGCAAAGGAAGAAGGTTGTGGTTGTTGGAGATCAATTATCTGAGCTCCAGGACATCACTGCAGGAGTTCCTCAGGATAGTGTTCTATACCCAACCATCTTCAGCTGCTTCATCAATGACCTTCCTTCAATCATAAGGTCAGAAGTAGGGATGTTCGCTGATTGCACAATGTTCAGCACCATTTGTGACTCCTCAGATACTGAAGCAGTCCATCTGGAAATGCGGCAAGACCTGGACAATATCCATTCTTGGGCTGATAATTGGCAAGTAACATTTGCGTCACACAATGTGTGCCAGGCAATGACCATCTCCAATAAGAGACAATCTAACCATCTCCCCTTGACATTTAATGGCATTACCATCGCTGAATCCCCTACTATCAACATCCTAGAGGCTACCATTGACCATAAACTGAACTGAAGTAGCCATATAAATACCATGGCTACAAGAGCAGGTCAGAGGCTAGGAATTCTGAGGCGAGTAACTCAGCTCCTGGCTCCCCAAAGCCTGTCCACCATCTACAAGGCACAAGTCAGGAGTGTGATGTAATACTCTCCACTTGCCTGCATGGGTGCAGCTCTGACAACACTCAGCAGGCTTGACACCATCCAGGACAAAGCAGCCCGCTTGATTGGCACCCCATCCACAAACATTCACTCCCTCCACCACCGACGCACAGTGGTAGTATCTACAAGATGCACTGCAGCAATGCACCAAGGCTCCTTAGACAGCACCTTCCAAACCTGCGACCTCTACCAACTAGTAGGACAAGGGCAGAAAATGCATGGGAACACCACCACCTGCGAGTTCCCCTCCAAGGCACACACCATCCTGACTTGGAACTATGTCGCCACTCCTTCACTGTCGCTGGGTCAAAATCCTGGAACACCCTTTCTAACAACAATGTGGGTGTACCTACATGACATGAACGGCAGCGGTTCAAGAAGGCAGCTCACCACCACCTTCTCAAGGGCAATTAGGGATGGGCAATAAATACTGGCCTAGCCAGTGACACCCACATCCCATGAATGAATAAAAAAAAGGGATAAGGGGATGGATAGATAGAGGGATGGATGAATGGATAGATAAATGGATGGATGAATAGAGGGATGGATGGACAGATAAAGGGATGGATGGATAGATAGAGGGATGGAGGGAGGGATGGAGGGAGGGAGGGATTGATAGATGGATAAAGGGACAGATGGAGGGAGAGAGGAATGGATGGACGGAGGGATGGCTAGATGGACGGATGGACTCAGAGTGCGTGGTTCACGGAAACCTATTGAATTTTCTCGGGAGGAAGGTCTTTTCAAAGGTGCAGGCCTGGTTGTTTGTAATAATGAACTTGCTGAGGTGTTGTAGATTTCTGGTGGCTAAAATTTCAGTCCGGAGGCAGTGGTCACCTTTTAAGTTCTCTGCTGTAGCAAGTTCAAGTATAGTATCAGCAGCAGAGCATCTTCCTTAGCTGGACTAATCTCACAGGCTCTGGCTGGAACTGGCTTTCTGTGTCTTCTTTGGTCGATCTCCCCTCTCTCTCCAGAGGGCTACCTTTTAAGGTAAAAATTTATCACATTTGCGTCTCTATCCGGTGACATAGGGCCCTCTCCCCTGGTGTGACTACACAATGGTCCAAATATGGAAACCTGTTTCCATCTGGATGGGGACCATTCTGTTACAATGGTGCTACTTCACACCAATTCATCTTGGTTTGAGCTGTGGAGTCAGTCTGTCTTACAGAACCTTTGTTAGTTCATTTCTATAGATAGGATTCATCAACATGTAATGGGCTCCTTAAATTTCAACGAGTTGTCCCTAGAGCTAATTAAGACACAGTTAATGAGACTTGGTTTTGCAGACAGGCTTGTTTATTGACAGTACAGGAGGGGTCCCTTGACCTCTACTCATATTATCTGTGGTACTCTTGTGCCCATTTTCGTGTGGTTCAGTTTAAACAGTTGATTTTTTAAAATTTCATAATTCTTCCAGTTCATTGTTTATTTCATCACAGCTCCTTATGAGTATGATAGAGTAATGCTTTGGAAAACAATAAGTCATAGACATGTGCAATGTGATAACTCTTGATTTCAATGCAGGGAAAAGCACAAGAGCAAGAGAAGTAAATTCAGTGGGGTGTATGCTACAATAGATTTTTAAAATTCTTTCATGGAATTCAACGTCGCAGGCTAGGCAAGTATTTGTTGCCCATTCCTAATTGCCCTTAAGGTGCTGGTGAGCCACCTTCTTGAACCGCTGCAATGCATCTGGTATAGGTACACCCACAGTGCAGTTAGGAAGGGAGTTCCAGGTTTTGACCCAGCAATAGTGAAGGAACAGCGATATAGGTCCAAGTCAAGATGATGTATGACTTGGAGGGAAACTTGCAGATGTTTCCATGTATCTGCTGCCCTTGTCCTTCTAGGTAATAGAGCTTGCGCATTTTGAAGGTGCTGTCGAAGGAGGCTTGGTCAGTTGCTGCAGTACATCTTGTATATGGTACACACTGCTGATACTGTGCCCCAGTGGTAAAGGGAGTGAATATTTAAGGTGGTGGGTGAGGTGCCAATCAAGTGGGCTGCTTTGTCCTGGATGGTGTTGTTGGAGCTGCACTCGTCCAGGCAAGTGGAGAGTATTCCATCACACTTCTGACTTATGCCTTTCAGATGGTGGACAGGCTTTGTGGAGTCAGGAGGTGAGTTACTCACCACAAAATTCCCAAACATTTGACCTGCTGTTGTAGCCACAGTATTTATATGGCATGCCCAGTTAAGTTTCTGGTCAGTGGTAACCCCCCCCAGGATGTTGATGGTGGAGGATTCAGTGATGGTAATGCCATTGAATGTCAAGGGGAGATGGTCAGATTCTTTCTTGTTGCAGGTGATCTTTGCCTGGCACTTGTATGGCCCGAATGTTACTTGCCACTTATCAGCCCAAGCCGTTTGTCCAGGTCTTGCTGCATGTGGACAGGGACTGTTTCAGTATCTGAGGAGTTGTGTTTAGTTTAGAGATACAGCACTGAAACAGGCCCTTCGGCCCACCGAGTCTGTGCCGACCATCAACCACCCATTTATACTAATCCTACACTAATTCCATATTCCTACCACATCCCCACCTGTCCTTATATTTCCCTACCACCTACCTAAACTAGGGACAATTTATAATGGCCAATTTACCAATCAACCTGCAAGTCTTTGGCATGTGGGAGAAAACTGGAGCACCCGGAGGAAACCCACGCAGACACAGGGAGAACTTGCAAACACCACACAGGCAGTACCCAGAATTGAACCCGGGTCGCTGGAGCTGTGAGGTTGCGGTGCTAACCACTGCGCCACTGTGCCGCCCTGTACAATCATTGGCGAACATCCCCACTTCCAGGGCTGGATCTTGTTCTCCTCCCGACGGTGGGTTTTGTGGCAAGGGGCTTGAAAATCGGAGCGGCCAGCACAGAACCCAACGCTGGGATTGCCAGTTCCACTTCTCCCCAGGGCGGATAGGCCGACGATGGGCTTCCTGACCAGAGGCCAATTGAGGCCTTTAAGTGGCCTTTAAACGGCTAATAAAGGGCCTCTTCCTGTCGCTGCTGGGCTCTTACCCAGCCACCCTCCCTGTGGGCTTGAAGGGTGGAGGGGGGGGGGTCCCTCCTTCGTGGGAAATTTGTGTCCCATGGATGAATCCCACCAACTCCCTCTTCCCCCCACCACCCCGGACCCCCCTCCCCAGGCCCAAACGTCCACCCCACCATCCCCCTTCCGGACTGGGCCCAGTGACACCACCTCGCCTACCTGCGTTCTGGGGTTCCACCGCTGGGTCTCTATCCGAGGCCTCTGCAGTACCAGCAGTGTCCACCGCTCCCGGTAGTGCTGCTGATACTGCTGAGCTGCCGGCCCTGTGATTGGGGGCGGGATCCCCATCCCTATCAAGTGTTTAAAGGGATGAGGATCCCGCCTCCTTAATCTTTCACCCCAATAGACCGGAGGATCGCTCTTGGGGGGCTGACAAAATGCAGAGTCCCCCCGACTTTTCAGCCTGGCGCCGGGGGCCATGCATTCCGCACAAAATCCAGCCCCTGGTAGGGATCCAATAAGGAGACATAAAAAGATTGTGATAGAGAGAGAGGGTAAAAGCTATCAGATGTATTCTTCTTGGTGACCTCACAATGAACATCCGAGTGATTTTTCCTCTTCACAGCAGTACATCAGAGATGAGAAATATTTGTATTAAGGTGCCTCATTTTCTACAGTAAAATAAACCTATCACTATTGACTTGCAAAAGCCTGTTACAAGTCCAGTATGGCTGTTCTGTGCCTTTGAGGCGGGAGATATCCATTGGCAGAAAAGAAACCATCAATTATGGAAAAGCAGGCTTACTTTGCCACTGATTTTAATTTTGACACTGTTGACATTTAACACTTTCTTGTATCAGTCTCTTTAAATAATTCTGCAGTTTATAAATCACTTAGAACAGTCTTTCCAGATGCTAAATTACAGCAACCGAACTGAAATAAAATGAAATATATATTTAATAAAAAATGACTTTTTTTCTGCTTGCAATTACTTCATGGCTCCACTGCTACAGAGTACTTGGACTGATCTTCAAAATGGCTAACAGAACACTAATGACATTGGTGCAGTCCTTCTAATTATATGACTGGGATATGCAATCAAAGCTAGGATCAGGAATTGTAACATTACATACTTCCAATCTCACTCCAACACACATTTACAGACAATAGTGGGGTTAAAAATAACAAGCTGAGCTAAAACATTTGAAACTATGTAAAATCTAATAATGGTTTCACCTTCAACAACAAAAGCAAAAAGTGCTGGAAATACTTAGCAGGTCTGGCAGCATCTGTGGAGAGAGAAGCAAAGTTAACGTTTCAGGTCAGTGACTTTCATCAGAACTGCTTTTTCAGAGGGAGACAGGTTAGAGTGAGTTTTTTTTTTATTCATTCATGGGATGTGGGCATCACTGGCCAGGCCAGCATTTATTGCCCATCCCTAATTGCCCTTGAGAAGGTGGTGATGAGGGGAGCAGAGAAATTGAGACTAAAGGCCTGCTCAGATCACAAGAAAAACCCAACCTGAACCCAACAGAACCACATAGGACTAGAGCACAACCCGGCCCGAGTCCCTCCATTTTTTTTCCCACGCCTGACCTGACCCAAGCCCGACATGACCACCGGAATGTTCCATTTACCTACCTTGCGACTCCCAATCTGCAGAAAGCTGCAGCATGAGCGTGATGACGTCATACAGACGCTCACTCACTCACTGCGCAGACTCAGTTTCCCTGCTTGACATCTCGGACTCACAGCTCAGGTAGGTTTTTTCCTTTAAACACTTACCAGCAATACTTACCTTGTGTGTCTGACCCAGACCCAGCCCGACCCCGAAGGCCGGACCCGGAAGAGTGACCCAACCTGACACGTCATTGGGTCCCGTCAGCTTCGGGTCGGGTAGCAGGCCTTTAATTGAGACAGCCGATATCTCGCCAACAGTTCTCAATGAAAAGATCAAGTGGGTAAGAGGCCAGAGGTAGGGGTCCAGGTGGAGGGAGAATGCTGGAGGCGGGTGAATGGGTCTGCTGGTCGGGGGGAGGATTCCTGGTCAAAGAAGTGAGCCCGGAGGCGAAGGTGGCGGAAGAAGAGCTCAACGTCATGCCGATCGCAAAATTCATTGAAGTGGGGGCATAAGGGGATAAAACTGAGTCCTTTGCTGAGTACAGAACGTTCAGCATAAGAGAGGGGAAGGTCAGAGGGGAGTTCTGATGAAAAGTCACAGACCTGAAATGTTAACTCTGCTTCTCTCTCCACAGATGCTGCCAGACCTGTTGAGTATTTCCAGCACTTTTTGTTTTTGTTTCAGATTTCCAGCATCTGCAGTATTTTGCTTTTATTTAATGGTTTCACCTTACCTGGAGAGCACAAATGTATTCTTAGAATGTAAAAGTGCATAAAGCAACAACATTGCAGATTTCCTTTTCACCACATTGGGAGACACTACAACTTGGGAACATTAGAAATTTGTGCAGTTCCCTTCTTCGTTTACACTTCGCATAATTTGAAAATCTAAGTTTAGTCCCATCTATGGAATTCTGATGGGAAATTTGTTTGCAATTAATACTGGAGTTGCAATTACACCACGTCTAGATGAAAACACCACACAGGTTTGAAAGTACATTGAAAAAACATTATCATGTAATATAAAAAACAATGCATTCTCAAGACTGAGAATATATCACCATTGCAAATATGCTGCAAATGTTTTAATACACCAACGGCAGATTTATGAAAAAGGTATTTGAAAATATGGCTCTTTCATAATACACATATATATTAATTACAATCCTTACCTTGGCATCATAATCTTTCAGAAAGCTCCACTTTTTTTCCCTGGTAAGACAAAGGGCAAAATGTTAATGCAGTGGGCACTAACTGGGCAACATGGCAAACGGAAGGGGTCAATGTGATAAGTAAAACACACATAACGTTTCTTGAATGAACCTATTTATTTAAGATGGTAGCTTGGCTTCAGAAATAAAAAGGTAATTTGAAGTCCAGATCAATGATATCCAAGCAACAGACAAGTAGACAGAAGTCAGAGCTCATTTACATAAATACAATAGTTTGCAATAACACCAAAAGATTATAGATGTTCTTCCAGACCTGTAATTACCAAACCATAAGAACCCATTGTACGAGTACAATAATTTGTAATTGGAGGCACAGACCATGCAAATTCACAATGAATTGTGCAGTTGTACTATATCATGTGACAACAAAACAAATGGGACAGACAGATGTTGTTACCTGAGTGAATTAGCCCTTCATGAAAACACTAATTTATGCACATTGCATAATGAAAATAAATTATGTATTAAGTGGATAACCATCACAATGCTATGGAAATGAAACAAAAAGGAATTCCTGTGAAAGTAGTGCTGAGACACCGTGCTAAGGTGCTAATAAAGCTATATGGACATTAGAACATGTCTATAAATTTCACCTGTTCCTATTAGGCAAAATGTCATGTGTTTTGTGATATGTCAGGCAGAATTTTACAAGTTTATACTCATGATGTGCAGCCTTTCCTGCTAAAGGTGCATATTAGGAATTTGGGCACACATTTCCCACAATTTTCCGGTTTAAGAGTTCACACTCCTGGTGTAGAGTCTCACCCATCAGGAGTGTACATCTAGAATTTGGAAAAGCACTCACCATGATTTTGGGGGGGGGGGGGTGGAGGGAGGGGCATGGGAGCACAGATAATGGTCTTGGTGGCATAATTAATTTACAATCTATATTAATGACTTGGATGAAGAGACTAAGAGTAATGTATCTAAGTTTCCTCAGGATCCAAAACTAGGTGGGAATGCAAGCTGTGAGGAGGAGACAAAGAGGCTGCAAAGAGATATAGACAGTTTAAGTGCGTGGGCAGCAATGTGGCAGATGGAATATAATGTGGGGAAGTTTGAAGTTATTCACTTTTGTAATAATAGAAAAGCAGATATTTTTTTGAAAAAAAGGCATGAAACTTGTAAATGCTGATGTTCAGAAAGACTTGGGTGTACTCGTACAAGGAACACAAAGTTAGCATGCAGGTACAGCAAGCAATTAGGAAGGCAAATGGCATGTTAACCTTTATTGCAAGGGGATAGGAGTATTAGAAACAAGGAAGTCTTGCTACAATTGTATATGGCTTTGGTGAGACCACAGCTTTTTTAAAATTATTCATTTATGGGATGTGGGCATCACTGGCGAGGCCAGCATTTATTGCCCATCCCTAATTGCCCTCGAGAAGCTGGTGGTGAGCTGCCTTCTTGAACTGCTGCAGTAGTTGCAGTGTAGGTACACTCACAGTGCTGTTAGGAAGGTAGTTCCAGGATTTTGACCCAGTGACAGTGAACAATATAGTTCCAAGTCAGGATGGTGAGTGGCTTGGAGTGGAACCTGCATGTGATGGTGTTCCCATGCATCTGCTGCTCTTGACCTTCTAGGTGGTAGAGGTCACGGGTTTGGAAGATGCTGTCGAAGGGGTCTTGGTGAGTTGCTGCAGTGCATCTTGTCGATGGTACATATTGCTGCCACTGTGCGTTGGTAGTGAAGGGAGTGAACGTTGAAGATGGTGGATGGGTGCCAATCAAGTGGGCTGCTTTGTCCTGAATGGTGTTGAGCTTCTTGAGTGCTGTTGGAGCTGCACTCTGCTAGACAAGTGGAGAGTATTCCATCACACTCCTGACTTGTGCCTTGTAGATGATGGGCAGTCAGGGGGGTGGGGGGGTGGTCAGAGGTGTGTTACTTGCTGCAGAATTCCCAGCCTCTGACCCGCTCTTGCAGCCATAGTATTTATGTGGCTGGTCCAGTTCAGTTTCTGGTCAATGGTGACCCCTGGGATGTTGATAGCGGGGGATTCAGGTAATGTTATTGAACACCAAGGGGTGATGGTTAGATTATCTCTTGTTTGAGATGGTCATTGCCTGGCACTTGTGTGGCACGAATGTTACTTGCCATTTATCAGCCCAAACCTGAATGTTGTTCAGGTCTTGCTGCATTTGGACACAGGCTACTTCAGTATCTGAAGAGTCGTGAATGGTGCTGAACATTGTGCAATTATCAGCGAGCATCCCCACTTCTAACCTTATGTTGGAGGAAGGTCATTGATGAAGCAGCTGAAGATATTTGGACCTAGGACACTACCCTGAGGAACTACTGCAGTGATATCCTGGGACTGAGATGATTAACTACCATCAGTACAATGCACAGTTTTGATCTCCATATCTAAGGAATGATATATTTGTCTTGGAGGTATTACAGCAAAGGTTCACTAGATTGGTTCCTGGGATGTCCAACAATGAGAGTCTGAGTAAATTGGGCCTATACTCTTTGGAGCTTAGAAGAATGAGAGGGAGATTGAGACATACACAATTCTGAAGGGGCTTGATGGCATAGACACTGAAACATTGTTCCCCTGGCTGGGGAATCTAGAATATGGGGGCACAGCCCTAGGGTTAAGGGCTGCCCATTTAGGACTGAGATGAGAAATTTCTTCACTCAGAGGGTTATGAATCTTTGGAATTCCCTCCCACAGAGGGTTGCGGATGCTCCATCATTGAGTAATTCAAGGCTGGGATAGTTAGATTTTTGATCTCTAAATGAGTGAGGGAATATAGGGAATGGGCAGGCAAGTAGAGTTGAGGCAGAAGATCAGCCATGATTGTAATAAATACCAGGGCAGGCTTGAAGGGCCATATGGTCTACGACTGCTCCTATTTCTTATAATCACAGTATGGCATGAGCTTGAAGAACCAGCTGCTCTTATTCTGCAATCAAAACAAGAAATGCTGGAAATACTCAGCAGGTCTGGCAGCATCTGTAGAGAGAGAAGCAGAGTTAACATTTCAGGTCAGTGACCCTTCATCAGAACTAGCAAAGGTGAGAAATGTAATAGGTTTTAAGCAAATAAAGTGGGGGTGGGGCAAGAGATAACAAAAGTAAAGGTGTTGATAGGACAGGGTCACAGAGAATAACTGACCAAAAGTCATGGGGCAAAAGCAAACGGTATGTTAATGGTGTGTTGAAAGACAAAGTGTTAATGTAGAGAGGGTGTTAATGGACAGAAAAATGAACAGCCCTGGCCCAAAGCATAAACATGAAAAAAACAGTGGGCAGGCACATAGTAAGAGAAATGAATGATGAAACAAACTCAAATAAAATAAAAAGAAAAAAAAACTGAAAATAAAAATAACTGAAAATAAAAAGGGGGGCCCATCATGCTCTGAAATTATTGAACTCAATGTCCAATCCGGCAGGCTGTAGCGTGCCTAATCAGTAAATGAGATGCTGTTCCTCGAGCTTGTGTTGATGTTCACTGGAACACTGCAGCAAGCCCAGGACAGATATGTGGGCATGAAAGCAAGGGGGTGTGTTGAAATGGCAAGCAACCGGAAGCTCGGGGTCATGCTTTCGGACTGGGTGGAGGTGTTCCGCAAAGCGGTCACCTAATCTGCGTTTGGTCCCCCCAGTGTAGAGGAGACCACATTTTGAGCAGCGAATACAGTATACTACATTGAAAGATGTACAAGTAAATCGCTGCTTCACTCGAAAGGAGTGTTTGGGGCCTTGGATAGTGATGAGAGAGGAGGTAAATGGGCAGGTATTACACCTCCTGCGATTGCAGGGGAAGGTGCCGTGGGAAGGGGACAAGGTGTTGGGGGTAATGGAGGAGTGGACCAGGGTGTCACGGAGGGAACGATCCCTTCAGAATGCTGACAGGGGAAGGGAGGGGAAGATGCGTTTCGTTGCGGCATCAGTGGACGTGGCAGAAATGGTGGAGGATGATCCTTTGGATGTGGAGGCTGGTGGGGTGAAAAGTGAGGACAAGGGGAACCCTGTCGTGGTTCTGGGATGGAGGGGAAGGGGTGAGGGTAGAGTTGCAGGAAATGGGCCGGACACGGTTGAGGGCCCTGTCAACCACAGTGGAGGGGGGGGGTCCTCGGTTGAGGAAAAGGGAAGACATATCAGAAGCGCCATCGTGGAAGGTTGCATCATCAGAGCAGATGCGTCGGAGACGGAATAACTGGGAGAATGGAATGGAATCCTTACAGGAGGCAGGGTGTGAAGAAGTATAGTCGGGGTGGCTGTGGGAGTCGGTGGGCTTATAACGAATATTAGTAGACAGCCTATCCCCAAAGATGGAGACAGAGAAGTCGAGGAAGGAAAGGGTCGGAGATGGACCATGTAAAGGTGAGAGAATGGTGGAAATTGGAAGCAAAATTGATAAAGTTTTCCAGTTCGGGGTGGGAGCAGGAAACGGCACCGATACAATCATCAATGTACTGGAAAAAAAGTTGGGGGAGGGGGCCTGAGTAGGACTGGAACAAGGAATGTTCGACATATCCCACAAAAAGACAGGCAGAACTGGGATCCATGCAGGTACCCATAGCAACCCCTTTTACTTAAAGGAAGTGACTGGAGTTGAAGGAGAAGTTGTTCAATGTGAGAACAAGTTCAGCTGAGCAGAGGAGGGTGGTGGTGGATGCGGACTGGTTGGGCCTCTGTTAGAGGAAGAAGTGGAGAGCCCTCAAATCGTCCTGGTGGGGGATGGAGGTGTAGAGAGATTGGATGTCCATGGTGAAGAGGAGGCGGTTGGGGCCAGGAAACTGGAATTTGTCAAAATGATGTAGGGCGTCAGAAGAGTCACAGATGAAGGTGGGAAAGGACTGGACCAGTGGAGAAAAGACAGTCAAGATAGGAAGAAATAATTTCAGTGGGACAGGAACAGGCTGAGACAATGGGTCTGCCGGGACAGTCCTGTTTGTGGATTTTGGGAAGGAGGTAGAAGTGGGCTGTCCGGGGTTGCGGGACTATGAGGTTGGAAGCTGTAGAGAGAAGATCTCCAGAGGAGATGAGGTCAGTGACAGTCCTGGAGACAGTGGCTTGATGTTCAGTGGTGGGGTCATGGTCCAGGGGAAGGTAGGAAGAAGTGTCTGAGAGTTGGCGCTGAGCCTCTGCAAGGTAGACGTTGGTACGCCAGACAACAACAGCACCACCCTTGTCTGTAAGTTTGATCACAGTGTCGGGGTTAGACCTGAGAGAACGGAATGCGGCAAGTTCAGAAGGAGACAGGTTAGAGAAAGGGGAGCAGAGAAATTGAGATGGCCGATGTCTTGCCGACAGTTTTCAATGAAAAGATCAAGAGTTGGTAAGAGGCCAGAGGGAGGGGTCCAGGTTGAGGGAGAATGCTGGAGGCAGGTGAAAGGGTCTGCTGGTCGGGGGGAGGATTCCTGGTGAAAGAAGTGAGCCCGGAGTTGAAGGCGATGGAAGAAGAGCTCAACGTCATGCTGAGCGCGAAATTTATTGAGGTGGGGGCATAAGGGGATAAAACTTAGTCCTTTGCTGAGTACAGAACGTTCAGCGTCAGAGAGGGAGCGTCAGAGAGGGGAAGGTCAGAGGGGAAAGCGAATACATGGCAAGGGGGTCAGGTTAGAAGGTGTGGGGTCAGAGGGAAGTGAAGGGGAAGAATGATCTGGAAGGGCATTAGTCCCCATCAGCTGCTGGAGCTTGCCTTCCTTGACACCTGAAAGGTGTTATTCTGCATGTCCTTTTTACACATTTTAACTTACTGCCTCTACTTAAGCATACATAGTGTGTTTTGATATGGAAAAACAGATTTTCAAAAGTGGAACGATTAGAGAAGGGGGGATTTGTAGTGCTATGGGGAAAGAGCAGGGGAGTGGGATTAATTGGATAACTCTTTCAAAGAGCTGGTGAAGACACGAATGACCTCCTTCTGTGTTGTATGATTGAAAAGCAAATAAAGCATATCTATCTCAAACGAATTATCCTACTCTAGAAATCAATGTGTGAAGCCTTGGCGATTTCTTTGTAATAGTCCATAAAAACACAACTTTCAGCAGGAAAGTGCATCAAAATGAACTCACCATTCTTTGAGTCCTTGCCATTCTGCTCGTATAAATTCCCTCCACAGTCTGTCGTGCTGGACCGTCCCGAGGTATGAGAGTTTGCCCGGGAACCGGCTGCCCGCTGCCGGTTTGCTGTGGCCAGTGAGGGCGGCAGCGCTCGGTTTGTCCGCCAAACGATATCCAGCCGAAGTCGTTCTGCTAAAATGCAGCTCCCTACTCCCCATCTTCCAGCAGAGTTCACCTGGAAATGTTAGTCAGGGGCTGCTGATCTTCACCGAGAGCAACTTCCAGCTCCCAAGGGAAAGGGCAGCTGTGATTTTAGGAGAAATGCCTCTTCTTTCAATTCAGCAGAAAAGTTTTCAAGTTAAGCAAGCTCCAAAGTAGTTAAAGAACTCCCCCTCTCCGTCCCTGCCGCTAATAGCAGCAGCTTGTTTACTGTCGCTATTGGAAACGGGGGAAACTGGGACTGCATCAGAAGTCTCATTCCTTGAGTCAGTCAGCAAAACAGCCCAGAGGGAGAGAAAAAACAAGGACACATTATAAAGAGGAGGCTTTTTGCTGTTTGAGAGAGAGTAGAAAGGCCAGCGGGGATTTACATGAAGAGTTTTTCAGCTGTAGACTCTGCTATCCATTGTGGGCTGTAAAAAAAAGGAAGGATTGACACCAGGCCACAGTTGCCTGATGGCATAGGGTGGGACATAGGGCTGGAAAGTGGAGTGAGGAATGAGGATTTTGAATTCAGTGTGTTGTGGGAGAGGAAGCCCATGGAAGTTAATCAGGACATGTGTCATGGATGATCAGGGCTTGGTGTGGACATATTGCACGTCATGGGATTTTAAGTTGGTTGGAAACCTGCCAGAGGAATTGAAAATGGAGTGGAAGAAGAAAGAGCAGGGGCAGGAGGTTAAAGAGATGAATCCTGAGCGAACAAAACAATCAGCTGGTGGATGAGGCGATGATGATGTCTCCAGGGTAGGAAGAGCAGAAGAAAATCTTAAGCATATCCATAGGGACAGGACAGGAGGCTGGAGAGGAGCAGTACTAAGTGGGCTGTAGGACAGAAAAGGCAATGCTGCAGAAAGAGGTGGGAGTATGAGTGACTGACCCTGGAGGAGACAGGAGACAAAGGGGCAGCAGGAATAAAGGAGCTTGCAGCCGTCATAGCTGACACCATGCGTACATAAGTGGGAAAATAATCGTGGCTGAGTGCTTTTTAAATAGGGGCTAGGGACGTGGCAGTCTGGAGACCTAGACCAGACTGCTAACGATGGATGGATCGTCCAGATCTGTATTGAGGTAAAGGTTCAAAGTCGGTGCGGCAGTGAAGGGCCAGGGACCGGTAGCTGATTGAAAAGGATGACCTGGCTGCTAGTAAGGATCCTGGTCTAACACTGGATCAAAGCATAAGATAATCTTAGGCTAGTGCTCCCGAACCTGAAGGCTCATGGCTGGGAGTAAAGTTATGGCTCTCACAACCGTTTAATTGCCCTTTTTCTTCAACTTAAACGTTAGGGTTTTTTTCTGTTTAACTGTAGTTCTCATTGTATTTGTTTTTATTTAATATCCATTCGTCTCATTTTCTGCGTTATAACATTGCTTAAAATGGAGTTTGATTAATTTTAGTAACACACCAGTTAATGCCTTTATGCGCATCTTTTCGTGTGATATTTTATCAAATATGCAAACCAAAAGAAGTTAAACCCCGTTATTTCCTAATGTTTTGGTTTAATTCTACCTTTGATCTTTCCATATTCTGGAAGTATGATTCTTTAAAGACACCTAACCACACATGCAGAGCCAGGATCTGTTCAGTTTGAACTCATAAGAAATTATATGGGCCACACCAATGAGAGCTCAGAAGCACAATGAAAAATGTGGTGCATGTCTTCGATTTTGGATGGAAAGTCACAGGCACTGTCCCCGTGTTCTGTTGATAAATTGCCTCTTGCATTGGAAGGTTCGGCCAGAGAAGCTGGCTGTTAATAAACAATCTAAAATACAGAAACAAAAACAAGAAATGCTGGAATCACTCAGCAGGTCTGGCAGCATCTGTGGAAAGAGAAGCAGAGTTAACGTTTCGGGTCAGTGACCCTTCTTCGGAACTGGCAAATATGAGAAATGCCAAAGGTTATAAGCAAGTAAAGCGGGGGTGGGGCAAGAGATAACAAAGGAGAAGGTGTAGATTGGACAAGGCCACATAGCTGACCAAAAGGTCATGGAGCAAAGGCAAACAATATGTTAATGTGGTCACCACCCCTGCCTCAGAGTTAACATTTCAGGTCAATGACCTTCTGTCAGAACTGGAAAAAGTTGAGATGTAACAAGTTTTAAGCAGAGGCAGGGAAAGGGGAGGTGGGGGGGAACAAGAGGGAAGGTCTGTGACTAGAAATACAAGTAAATTGCTTGGAAAGAGCATGAGGGGCCTTGGGCTATGGGAAGAGAGGGGGTAAAAGGGCAAGTGTCACATACCGGGAGGCCTGGACCTTTCTAACTCCTGGGACTCATTTAAACAATGCAGGACATGGAGTCAACATGGTTTTATGAAAAGGAAATCGTGTTTGACAAATTTGCTAGAGTTCTTTGAGGATATAACAAGCAAAGTTGATAAAGGGGAACCGGTAGATGTAATGTATTTGGATTTCCAGAAGGTATTTGATAAGGTGCCACATAAAAGATTATTGCACAAGATAGGAGCTCACAGTATTGGGGGTAATGTATTAGCATGGATTGAGGATTGGTCAACACACAGAAGACAGAGAGTCGGGATTAATGGGTCTTTTTCAGGTTGGGGAAAGATGTAACTAGTGGAGTGCCACAAGGATCATTCCTGGAGCCTCAATTATTTACGATCTATATTAATGACTTGGAGGAGTGGGCAGAGTGTAATATATCCAAATTTTCTGATGATACAAAATAGGTAGGAGGGCATCTTGTGATGAGGACATAAGGAATCTGCAAGGAGATATAGATAGGTTAAGTGAGTAGGCAAAAACTTGGCAGATGGAGTTTCATGTAGGAAAGTGTGAGGTCATGCACTTTGGTAGGAAGAATCAAAAGGCAGATTATTTAAATGGAGAGAGACTCCAAAAAAGTGCAGCACAGAGGGATCTGGGTGTTCTTGTGCATGAAACACAAAAAGTTAGCATGCAGGTGCAGCAAGTAATTAAGAAGGCAAATGGAATTTTGGCCTTTATTGCTAGGGGGTTGGAGTTTAAAAATAGGGAAGTCTTGTTACAACTCTACAGGGTGTTGGTGAGGCCATACCTGGAGTACTGTGTATGGTTTTGATCCCCGTAATTAAGAAAGGATATACTGGCATTGGAGGCAGTTCAAAAGAGATTCACTAGGCTGATTCCTGGGATGAAGGAGTTGACTTATCAAGAACGGCTAAACAGGTTAGGCCTTTATTCATTAGAGTTTAGAAGAATGAGGGGTGATCTTATTGAAACGTACAAGATCCTGAGGGGGCTTGACAGGGTAAATGTTGAGAAAATGTTTCAACTAGTGGGGGAATCTCAAACCAGGGCACATAGTTACAGAATAAGGGGACACTTATTTAAAACTGAGATGCGAAGGAATTTCTTCTCTCGGAGAGTAGTGAATGTCTGGAATTCTCTATCCCAGAGAGTTGTGGAGGCTAGATCACTGAAAGTATTTAAAGAGTAGGTAGATAGATTTTTGAAATATTGTGGAGTTGAGGGCTATGAGGAGCTGGCACGAAAGAGAAGTTGAGGTTTGGGGCAGAACAGAACATCTTATTGAATGGCGGGGCAAGCTTGAGGAGCCGAATGGCCTACTCCTATTTCTTATGTTCTAGGACAGTATTACTCCTGAAACCAAAACAGACAATGCTGGAAATACTCAGCAGGTCACTCCTGAAACTGCAGGACTGGCATCAAGGTCTGCGGGTGGGAGTGGAAATCGTCTCAGGAGTGTTAGGACACCCAAAAGCCAAGGGAACAGTCTGTAGCATCAAGTTACTGCTGGGCGAGAGCTTTGGCAACCGATATCAGGACAGAGAAGGAAAGTCAAGACTGGGGGTTGGGAGGCCGAAAGGCTCCTTTTGGGGCCATGGGAGAAATGCGTCTGCTCTTCCTGGCTGACAAGGGTTTCAAACAAAAGCAATTTTTA
This sequence comes from Heterodontus francisci, assembly GCF_036365525.1. Taxonomy (NCBI): domain Eukaryota; kingdom Metazoa; phylum Chordata; class Chondrichthyes; order Heterodontiformes; family Heterodontidae; genus Heterodontus; species Heterodontus francisci. The sequence goes on along the minus strand of NC_090373.1, from coordinate 61,230,512 downwards.
AATGGGTCCCAGGAGCTAAAATTGTCTGGGACATGGTTTTCCATCCTGCACACATCCCCACCTGTCCCGAATGAGCCACTCAGTTAAAATCCAGTCCTGTGATTCTGGTCACCACTGCATGTATAAATAAATATCAGTGTCTATTCCTCCCCCCTACCATCACCTCGTGTCCTCCAAACAATCCCACATTATTGCCTTGTTTGCTGGATGCTCCATTTTTGCTGCATTACAACTAGATTCAACAATATATTTTAAAAAAAACAATTTTTGGCAAAGCAGAAACAAATTTTTGTCAAAGCAGAAACAAATTTGTTTTCTGCAACGGCAAGGACAGCTTTTAACCAGTGATTTATTTACAGCGTACATATCATATAGGGTGTAGAAATGCTTTGACGTATGCTTTCACTCAGCGTTCTAACTACTTGCAGCAAGTTTCCAAATGTGATTCGATGTGAAGCTCCTATTTAAAGTGGTCACTGGTTGTTTAACACAGCAGGCTACCTTTTCATATAATTTGAAATGTTACAGCCACAGGTCACATTTTAAATGAATTCATAATATCAGAGGGTGGTGACAGCACAGGAGGAGGCTATTCAGCCCATCGTGTCCACGCCAGTTCTCTGCAAGAGCAACTTGGCTCAGCATTCATTAAATTGTAACACATTAATAAAACCATGACTAATCTATCAAGGTAATAAAATACCTATAAATCTCCCAGCAGCTAGCCAAAGTAATTAACTTGAAAAATAATGAATTGAATTGATGATGGATCCTTTAATTCCTTAAATCACACAGCTGCCAGTCCATCCAGTGCCATTATTTTACAGTCTATGTAGCAGTGGTGATAAGAGTAGCATTAATGCAGGAAATTGAGATTGCCATTGATTTCAATGGGGTGCAGAGGTATGATAATTACCTTCTTACTGTTTCACAAGGATAATGGCAGAGTGACGTAAAAATCACCTACCCCATCATTTTCTTTCTTTTATGTTGTGGAATGGGCTGTACGATTTAGATATACCATTACATTGGTGCAAGTCTCTAGGAAATTTTGGGGCATTTATCAATCATACTGTGTGCTATTATCTCAGAATAAAATCTATATTGGTGAGATTCTGGTCTCCAAACTTACTTTGTTGAAATAGGAATATTGCAAAGTCATGACAATTGACTGAGTTAACTGCAAAACCCAGTGGATACATATCAAACTTTACGCATCCCACTTGTTTGTTTAAGGCACTCTAATCAAAAGTTGGTACCATAGCAACATTGGCTTTTGTGTGCAGTTCAAGCAGAAGAGATCCCTCCAAGTGCAGGCTAATGCAGAAAATCTTTATCTGAGGTCCATATAGAATTTATATTTAACTTTGATCAGAATAACCTAAATTGAAGAATGCGCTTTTAATTATAAATCGCAAAATTTAGGATGTTTGTTGTTTAGTGGTGAGAATTTAATTTTGTTAAGGACTTCTTCTGAAAGGTCCAAAATTCAGGTAGTCACACAAAAAAGGTTCCTGTCTCACTGTTTGACATGAGTCTGTAGACCATCAGTCGCAGATATATCATGGCAGCAATGGAACTTCTTGTAAAGGTGAATTAGAAATGGTTAAAAAGGTCAGAGTTGTGGAAGTTTTGGAAGGGTCAACAATTCTAGACATATTGTGCAGAGTACAAGTGAGTTGTAAAATAAGTGAATTTTAAAATACTATCTGCCCTGTAACTGTGGATGGCATTACATAACATTTAATGTGTTTGATAGCTCAAGTACAAGTGGTGTGTTTGATGATTAACATATGTTCAGGAAATAGATTATTGGCTATACTTACAAAATGTTTTTGGATGAGGACTTCTCCCATCCTGCTCTGTAGATTTAAACAGTTGCTAATTGAGATTATGACGTCCGCTTATGCTGTTGAATAGGAAAATATTTCTGCTCAAAAAGAAAAATTGTTAAAAATGACAAAGAAATGGTCAAAATGAAAGAGGACAAAATCTTTCCTCTCTGATGTGCTCATCTGGTATAGATGTTGTAGTTAATGAGGAGTCCTAATATAAATTACAACTGTCAATGGTGTACAACTTTAGTTGCCCATAGTTCCTTGCTCATTGTCAGGCAAGCCCCCCACCTGCCAAGAATGAAGAAAATTAATTTTGCCACATGAACATTGATTTTAAACTGCTGACGGTGAAGAAAGAATTTGCTTTAAAAAACAATTGGAGACTTTGCTGGAGAGAGGCATTATCATATCCACAGACAATACTTCAAAGAACAAAGGGGCTATTCCCTGCTCCAATTTAATCCACAATGGACATTTGATTACCAGATGTTGAAAGTGGAAAGGCTAGCATTCCAGGTTAACTGCTAAGATGGCCGAATACACAAACAGATGTGGTCGGACCGGTTTGATCACATGGCTTGGCTGGTTGTTGGAGTTGTTTGAATTTTGAACTTGCCATAGAGTGTTTGAAACTCAGAAGGCTGTTAGCTCCTGGACTGAGAACACCTCTCTCCTGTCAGCTCTCATCTAGCTCTTATCAGCTCCGGAAACCATTGAAGACATATGAACACCGAGAGAGAAAAGTCTCCGACAGTGAACAAGGTTTAAGAAGAATACTGGGCCCCAACGAAAAGTAAGAGCTGTCTACAATCAAGGACTCTACGGCGAACTGGAAACACAGAAACAGTAACAAGAAAACTCCTTTAGAGACTGCCTCAAACCTCTCCATTTTATTTTTCTTCTACTTTTTTCTGTCGCTATTTTCAAGTGTGTATCGTGTGTGCATGCTAGCATGGGTGCATCGTATATCTGTAGGTGTTAACCATATTAGAGTTTAAGGTTTAATAAATTTCACTTTTCTTCTTGAAACCTAAAGAAAACCTGTTGAGCTCATTTCTTTGCTTTATAATTGGAAAGCTGTGAACAAGGGTTCGCATAGGGGGAGCTCAAAACACAGTGTGTTTAAAATTAAACCCTGCTACAATAAGAGCAGGTGAAGACAGTAAAAGACCCCTAGACACCTTTCTCGCCTGGTCGTAACACTGATGATTTATCCTTACACTGATTTATGAAGGTATCCAAGTGTATAGATATTAAGCTCTTCGCAGCCTTCAACATGATCCACCTCCAATGTCTCTGCTTTTAATTATCCAACTTAATGGGGTTGCGCTCACAGTCTATTATCTTTCCAATTGCACCTACAGCATCTGATCTCATGGCTTCCCTTCCTATGACCTATGCCATCACCTAGGGAGTTCCCCAAGGATCTATCCATGGCTCCGTTCTTCTTTTCATCTGCATGGTGTTCCTTGGTGACATAGTCCGAAGGAATGGAGTCAGCTTCCACATGTACGCTAATGACACCCAACTCTACCTCTACACCACTGTCTCAACTCCCGCCACTACCTCTGTTGTCAGATTGCTTATCTGACATTTCAGCCTGTATGAGCTGCAAAATCCTCCAGTTAAACATTGAGAAGACCCAAGCCATTGTCTTCAGCCCTTGTCACATGGGAGTGGGGTAGGATATAGCCAGCAGAGTTTTGGATGAGCTCAAGTTTATGGAGGGTGGAGATTTGGAAGCCTAACTAGTAGAGCATTGGAATAGTTAAGCCTGGTGGTGTCTATCAAAGGGCTTCAAAGACTCATTGGCCTGACTTCTTCCATGATCCATTCCATCACCTGAAACACAGATTTTAGTCAATACCATTACCTCAGAATATCAGTTACCTCAGATGTTTGGAATTGACTGAATTCGCTTGATTCATTGCTCTGTGCCAAATACTTTAAATTATCTGCTAGACTTGGCTCCATCAAGATATGATGCGAACAGTCAAACTTTAGGAGCCCCTAAAGTGTGCAAGTCCCTGCCTTGCCCTAAAGTGTAATGTACATTACACTGTAATGTAAATTTTATGCAGCATGCACTAAGTAGCTAGCAATAACTAACACATGCTAGGTTTGAAGGAAGAGTGGGCTAAAAAAGCAAACAGTGACGTTACAGTGAAATCATAAGTTGATTGTTGAGTATCTACTGTAAGAGTTTGTGTGCAAATAGCTAGATTACTTTTAGGAAAGGTGTGCATCAAAGGTTACTAAACAAAATAAGAGCCCATGGTATGGTGGTAACATATTAGCCTGGATAGAGGCTTGGTTAGTGTTGTGACCAGGTGAGAAAGGTGTCTAGGGGTTCCTTTTCGCCTTCACCTGGTCTTACTCTACGAGGTTTTATGTTAAACACACTGTGTTCTAGCTCCCCTTTGGTAAATCATTGTTCACCGCTTTCCAATTATAAGGCAAAGAAATGAGCACAAACAGGTTTTCTTAGGTTTAAAGGAGAAAAATGAAATTTATTAAAACTTAAACTTAAACTCTAATTCGGTTAACGCCTATGGATATAATCCACGCCCCACGCTAGCATGCATATGCGATATGCACATGCAAATAGAAACAGAAAAGAGCAGAAGAAAAATAAAAAGGTTTGAGGCAATCTCTGAAGAGGGGTTTTTGTTACTGTGCTTCGAGCTCGCTGTCGTCCTTGCTTGTAGGTAGATCTTGCTTTTCTTTGGGGCCCAATATTCTTCTTAAACCTTGTTCACTGTAGGAGACTTTTCTCTCTTGGGGTTCATATTTCTTCAGTGGTTTCTGAAGCTGGTGAGAGAGATGAAAGCAGACAGGAGAGAGGTGGCAGCAAGCCAGTCACAAGAGGTCTTTTCAGTCCCAGAGAAAACAGCTTTCTGCTAGTTTAAAACTCTGTGGCAAGTTCAAAATTCAAAATAACTCCAACAGCCAGTTAGTCATGTGACTAAACTGGTCTGGCCACGTCTGCTTATGTATTTGGCCATCTTAGCAGTTAACCTGGAATGTGAGCTCCTCCACCTTCAATGTCTGGTAATCAAAAGTCCATTGTGGATTAAATTGGAGCAGGGAGTGGTCCCTTTGTCCTTTCCAAGTACTATCTGTTACTATGCAAATATATTTCCAGTCAAGAGTCTGGTGTTTTAAAAAAAAGAAGTTCTTTCTTTACTCCAGTAACAGTTTAAAAATCAGTGTTCATGTGGTGAAATTAATGTGCCTCATTCTTGGCAGATGGGGGCCTGCATGACAGTTAGCTAACAGAAAACAGAGAGCAGGCATAAATGGACCATTTTTGGGTTGGCAAGCTGTAACTAGTGGAGTGTCACAGGGATCAGTTCTAGGGCCTCAACTATTTTACAATCTATATCAATGACTTGATGAAGGGACAGAATGTATGGTTGCTAAATTTGGTGATGACACAAAGCTGGATAGGAGAATAAGTTGTGAAGAGGACATAAGGCGCCTGCAAATGGATATAGTTAGGTTAAGTGAGTGGCCAAATATTTGTCAGATGCAGCATAATGTGGGAAAATGTGAACTTGTCCACTTTAGTTAGAAGCATAGTAAAGTAACATATTATTTAAATGGAGACAGATTACAAAACTCTGAGATGCAGAGGGATCTGGGTGTCCTATATCTTGCTCTGCTATCTTGGAGTAGGGGGGGGGGGGAAGGTTATAATAAATCTGTTGAATTCTCTTGGCAATCAAGTTCTTGATGGATGCAGGCCTGAGATGATTGTATATTTCTCTCTTGATTGAAGGTTCCATTGAAGACGGTGTGTTCCTTCCAGCTTTCACTGCTGTATAATATAGATGTAGGATTCTGCAGCAGGGCTGGCATGCTTTCTCTGGCTTGGCTGGAACACAAGATGTTAGAATGTTGCTTTTTCTCTCTCTCTGACTGTCTTTTTTAAGGTAAAGCTTATCTCTCACTTCCTGTTAGGAGATGCCCTGGTCTCTCCTATGGTGATCACGCAATGGCCCAGGATGTGGCTACTTCACACCTCCTTTGTTGCAGAGGAAGATATTCAATTCTGAAATTAGGTGTAGGATGGGTTCAATTGACACCTCTTAGCTTTGAAGATTTGTCCTTTGTCTTTGTCAGACAATTTGAATATTCAAAAGGCCAATCCCCTTTCCTTTAGTGACCACTTTGGACCATTGTTCACTTTTTAAAATAAAGGTTCATTTTCTTTCAAAGACAAAGTCCGTTTTCATAACTCTTCAGAGTTAGTTCATGATTGTTGTAACATTGCACTTCCAATATGTGTGACAACACTTATCTCTACTTCACTCTCAAATTATTTGTTGGATATCAAGAGCTGGATAAATAAAGACTTCCTTCTGTTGAACTTTGTCAAAACCGATACCATGCTCTTTGGAAGTATTTCCATCCAACTTCCAGCTGGGAAGGTGAGTTTAGCTGGGAAGGTGACTTTCAGTTTAAAATAACTTACCTTTTGTTTCGGTGGACCAGGGGACTGCTGGGTAAGTAAACCTATATATTTGGGCAGTGGCTAAACCCGAAACAATACAAGTGTAGTGTCTCCCACCCATCCTCCTCCTCGAACCAAAAAAAAAAGGACTCTTGTGTGGAGGGTTTGGTAAGGTAAGCTTTTCCTTTTTTAAAAAATCTCTGTTGTCAATTTAGTGCGGAGGGGATGGAAGCTAGGGCAGTTGCATGCTCCTCTTGCAGGATGCGGGAGGTGAGGGTCACCACTTGTGTCCCTGCTGACTTCACCTGTGAGAAGTGCACCCAACTCCAGCTCCTCGCAGACCGCATTAGGAAACTGGAGCTGGAGCTGGATGAACTTTGGATCATTCAGGATGCTGAGGGGGTGATAGCGAGCAGTTATAGGGAAGTAGTGACACATAAGTTACAGGATAAAGGTAGCTGGGTGACCGTCAGGGGAGGGAAAGGGAATAGGCGCACAGTGCAGGGATCCCCTGTGGCCGTTCCCCTCAATAATACATATACTGTTTTGGATACGGTTGGGGGGGACGACCTACCAGAGGAAAGCCACAGTGGTCAGGTCTCTGGCACTGAGCCTGGCTCAGTGGCTCAGAAGGGAAGGGGGGAGAATAGGAGAGTGATAGTGATAGGAGATTCAATGGTTAGAGGAACAGACAGGAGATTCTGTGGTCGCGAACGAGACTCCCGGATGGTATGTTGCCTCCTGGGTGCCAGGGTCAGGGATGTCTCGGATCGAGTCTACAGGATTCTTAAGGGGGAGGGGGAGCAGCCAGAGGTCGTGGTACATATCGGTACCAATGACATAGCTAGGAAAAGGGATGAGGACCTGAAAAGCGAATATAGGGAGTTAGGTTGGAAGCTGAAAGGCAGGACGAGCAGAATAGTAATCTCAGGATTGTTACCGGTGCCACGTGCTAGTGAGGTTAGAAACAGGGAGCGAGTGCAGCTGAACACGTGGCTACAGAACTGGTGTAGGAGGGAGGGATTCAAATATGTGGATCATTGGGATACCTTCTGGGGAAGGTGGAACCTGTACAAGAAAGATGGGTTGCATCTGAACTGGAGGGGCACCAATATCCTGGGCGGGAGGTTTGCTAGAGCTCTTCGGGAGGGTTTAAACTAGTTTGGCAGGGGGATGGGAACCGGAGCCACGGATCAGTGGATGGGGTAGCTGTAGACCAGGCAGATATAGAGTGCAGAGAGTCTGTGAGGAAGGTTAGACAGTTGACAGGGCAAAGTTGCAGCCAGTATGATGGGTTGAAGTGTGTCTATTTTAACGCAAGAAGTGTCAGGAATAAGGATGATGAACTTAGAGCATGGATCAGTACTTGGAGCTACGATGTTGTGGCCATTACGGAGACGTGGATATCACAGGGGCAGGAATGGATGTTGGATGTTCCCGGGTTTAGATGTTTCAAAAGGAATAGGGAGGGAGGTAAAAGAGGTGGGGGAGTGGCATTGTTAATCAGGGATAATATCACAGCTGCAGAAAGGGAGGTCGTCGAGGAGGGTTTCTCTACTGAGTCATTATGGGTGGAAGTCAGAAACAGGAAAGGAGCAGTCACTTTGTTGGGAGTTTTCTATAGACCCCCCAATAGCAGCAGAGACATGGAGGAACAGATTGGGAGGCAGATTTTGAAAAGGTGCAGAAGTAACAGGGTTGTTGTCATGAGTGACTTCAACTTCCCGACTATTGATTGGAACCTCCTTAGTGCAAATAGTTTGGATGGAGCAGTTTTGTCAGGTGTGTCCAGGAAGGTTTCCTGAATCAATATGTAGATAGGCCGACTAGAGGGGAGACTATGTTGGACTTGGTGCTTGGCAACGAACCAGGCCAGGTGGCAGATCTCTCGGTGGGAGAGCATTTCGGTGATAGTGATCACAACTCCCTGACCTTTACTATAGTCATGGAGAGGGACAGGAGCAGACGGGGTGGGAAAATATTTAATTGGGGGAGGGGGAATTACAATGCTATTAGGAAGGAACTGGGGAGCTTAAATTGGGAACAGATGTTCTCAGGAAATGCACGACAGAAATGTGGAGGTTGTTTAGGGAGCACTTGCTGCGACTGCTGGATAGGTTTGTCTCGATGAGGCAGGGAAGGGATGGTAGGGTGAAGGAACCTTGGATGACAAGAGATGTGGAACAGCTAGTCAAGAGGAAGAAGGAAGCTTACTTAAGGTTGAGGAAGCAAGGATCAGACAGGGCTCTAGAGGGTTACAAGGTAGCCAGGAAGGAACTGAAGAATGTACTTAGGAGAGCTAGAAGGGGACATGAAAAAGTCTTGGCGGGTAGGATTAAGGAAAATCCCAAGGCATTCTACACTTATGTGAGGAACAAGAGGATGGCCAGAGTGAGGGTAGGGCCGATCAGGGATAGTGGAGGGAACTTGTGCCTGGAGTCGGAGGAGGTAGGGGAGGTCCTAAATGAATACTTTGCTTCAGTTTTCACTAGTGAGAGGAACCTGGTCGTTTGTGAGGACAGCGTGGAACAGGCTGATATGCTCGAACAGGTTGAGGTTAAGAGGGAGGATGTGCTGGAAATTTTGAATGATATGAGGACAGATAAGTCCCCGGGGCCAGACGGGATATACCCGAGGATATTACGGGAAGCGAGGGAAGAGATTGCTGCGCCTTTGGCGATGATCTTTGCGTCTTCACTGTCCACTGGAGTAGTACTGGATGATTGGAGGGTGGAAAATGTTGTTCCCTTGTTCAAGAAAGGGAATAGGGATAACCCTGGGAATTATAGACCAGTCAGTCTTACGTCGGTAGTGGGGAAATTACTGGAGAGGATTCTGAGAGACAGGATTTATGATTACTTGGAAAAGCATGGTTTGATTAGAGACAGTCAGCATGGCTTTGTGAGGGGCAGGTCATGCCTCACAAGCCTTATTGAATTCTTTGAAGATGTGACAAAACACATTGATGAAGGAAGAGCAGTGGATGTGGTGTATATGGATTTTAGCAAGGCGTTTGATAAGGTTCCCCATGGTAGGCTCATTCAGAAAGTAAGGAGACATGGGATACAGGGAAAGTTGGCTGTCTGGATACAGAATTGGCTGGCCCATAGAAGACAGAGGGTGGTAGTAGATGGAAAGTATTCAGCATGGAGCTCGGTGACCAGTGGTGTTCCACAAGGATCTGTTTAGTTTAGTTTAGTTTAGAGATACAGCACTGAAACAGGCCCTTCGGCCCACCGAGTCTGTGCCGACCATCAACCACCCATTTATACTAATCCTACACTAATTCCATATTCCTACCTGTCCCTATATTTCCCTGCCACCTACCTATACTAGGGGCAATTTATAATGGCCAATTTACCTACCAACCTGCAAGTCTTTTGGCTTGTGGGAGGAAACCGGAGCACCCGGAGAAAACCCACGCAGACACAGGGAGAACTTGCAAACTCCACACAGGCAGTACCCAGAATTGAACCCGGGTCGCTGGAGCTGTGAGGCTGCGGTGCTAACCACTGCGCTACTGTGCCGCCCACTGTGTTCTGGGACCTCTGCTCTTTGTGATTTTTATAAATGACTTGGATGAGGAAGTGGAAGGCTGGGTTAGCAAGTTTGCCGATGACACGAAGGTTGCTGGAGTTGTGGATAGTGTGGCAGGCTGTTGTAGGTTGCAACAGGACATTGACAGGATGCAGAGCTGGGCTGAGAAGTGGCAGATGGAGTTCAACCTGGAAAAGTGTGAAGTGATTCATTTTGGAAGGTTGAATTTGAATGCGGAATACAGGCTTAAAGATAGGATTCTTGGTAGTGTGGAGGAACAGAGGGATCTTGGGGTCCATGTCCATAGATCGCTCAAAGTTGCCACCCAAGTTGATAGGGTTGTTAAGAAGGCATATGGTGTGTTGGCTTTCATTAACAGGGGGATTGAGTTTAAGAGCCGCGAGGTTATGCTGCAGCTCTATAAAGCCCTGGTTCGACCACACTTGGAATATTGTGTTCAGATCTGGTCGCCTCATTATAGGAAGGATGTGGAAGCTTTAGAGAGGGTGCAGAGGAGATTTACCAGGATGCTGCCTGGACTGGAGGGCATGTCCTACGAAGAAAGATTGAGGGAGCTAGGGCTTTTCTCATTGGAGCGAAAAAGGATGAGAGGTGACTTGATAGAGGGGTACAAGATGATGAGAGGCATAGATAGAATGGATAGTCAGAGACTTTTTCCCAGGGTGGAAAGGGCTATCACCAGGGGGCATAATTTCAAGGTGATTGGAGGAAGGTTTCGGGGAGATGTCAGAGGTAGGTTCTTTACACAGAGAGTTGTGGGTGTGTGGAATGCGCTGCCAGCGGTGGTAGTAGAAGCAGATACATTAGGGGCATTTAAGCGACTCTTGGATAGGTACATGGATGATAGTAGAATGAAGGGTAGGTAGTTAGTTTGATCTTAGAGTAGGTTAAAGGTTCGGCACAACATCGTGGGCCGAAGGACCTGTACTGTGCTGTACTGTTCTATGTTCTAACTTGTTCTGATTCTATCAATCTTACCAACTTCTATTTGAAACTGAGAAAGTGCATAACATTGGTGTTGTGCTCAAGTCCAAGATCAGCTTCCTCCTCACTTCTATTACCAAAAATACATTCTTGCACCTCTGTGATATTGTCTGCCAGTACCCTTATCTCTCCCTGTCTGCCAAATCCTTACTGCATACATTCATCAATTCAAAGCTTGAATTCTTTAAATGCCCCACTATGTGGCTTCCCCGCCTAACCCTCCACAAGCTTCATCTCATCAATACACTGCAGTATGCATCCTCACTCTCATTGTCAAACTGCCATGGTGGGATTTAAACTCATGTTCTCTGGACAACCAGTGCAGTAATATAATCATTACATTACTGTATCCCATACTTGTGAAATTTATAATCAAAGTACAGCTACAGAAGATCCACATTCTTTTCTCAGTGTGTAGAAATGGAATAATCTGATGCAGCATCAAAAGCTCTAAAACATATTCTGTGTATATGGACATACATACGACCATATGTATTAGGAGCAGGAGTAGGCCACTTGGCCCCTCAAGCCTGCTCCACCATTCAATAAGATCATGGCTGATCAGATTGTAACCTCAACTCCACATTCTGCCTACCCTGGATAACCTTTCACCCCCTTGTTTATCAAGAATCTATCTACCTCTGCCTTAAAAATATTTAAAGACTCTGCTTCCACCGCCTTTTGAGGAAAAGAATTCCAAAGACTCACGACCTTCTGAGAGAAAAAAAATTTCCTCATGTCTGACTTAAATGGGTGACCCCTTATTTTTAAATAAACATCCTTGTTCTAGATTCTCCCACAAGAAGAAACGTCCTTTCCACATCCACCCTGTCAAGACTCCTCAGAATCTTATTGTTTATTATTTATTACCTTATTGTTTCAATCACGTTGCCTCTTACTCTTCTAAACTCCAGCAGATACAAGCCTCGCCTGTCCAACCTTTCCTCATAAGGCAACCTGCTCATTCCAGGTATCAGTCTATTAAACCTCCTCTGAACTGCTTCCAATACATTTACAGCCTTCCTTAAATAATATTACGACCAGGTGAGAAAGATGTCTAGGGGTCCATCTCAGCCTTCACTTGGTCTTACTGTAACAGGGTTTAATTTTAAATACACCATGTTTTTAGCTCCCCCTTGGTGAATCCTTGTTCACCGCTTTCCAATTTCCAAGGCAAATAAACCTGAACAAACAGGCTTTCTTAGGTTTAAAGAAGAAAAGTTGAAATTTATTAAACTTAAATTCTATTTTGGTTAACGCCTATGGATACACGACATGCCCACGCTAGCATGAATATGCGATACACACGCTAATAGAGCCAGAAAAGAGCAGAAGAAAAATAAAGTGGAAAAGTTTGTGGCAATATTTGAAGAGTTGTTGTTATGGTTCTTCGAGCTCACTGTAGAGTCCTTGATTGTAGGTAGATCTTGCTTTTCATTGGGGCCCAGTATTTTTCTTAAACCTTGTTCGCTGTTGGAGACTTTTCTCTCTTGGAGTTCATGTGTCTTCAGTGGATTCAGAGGCTTGTGAGAAAGAGATGGGAGCAAACAGGAAAGATCTTCTCAGTTCAGGAGCAAACAGACTTTGAGTTCAAACTCTCTGTGGCCAGTTCAAAAGAAAACCCTGGAACAGCCAGGTAGTCATGTGACCAGCTGGTCTAACCAGTCCTGGCCATTGTAGATTGTATCCTCCTTAGCAGGCCCTGGAATGCACTTCCTCACCTTTGATGTCTGTTAGTATGTAAATGTCTTTTCTAGCCACAGCTGATCTGTTTAACAAGTCATTTCCTCGCTCCAGCAACAGCTAAAAATCAATATTCATGACAAAATTGATTGTGCCTCATTCTTGGCAGGTGGGGGCCTAGCATGACAATCAGGAAATCAATACTGTATACAGTACTCCAGATGTGGTCTCACTAATGCCCTCTATAACGGAAGCATAATCTCCCTACTTTTATATTCAATTCCCCTCGCTATAAACAATAACATTCTGTTAGCTTTCCCAATTACCTGCTGTACCTGCATACCAACCTTTTATGATTCATGCATTAGGACACCCAGATCCCTCTGCATCTCAGAGCTCTGCAATCTCTCACCATTTAGATTTATTTATTTAGAGATACAGCACTGAAACAGGCCCTTCGGCCCACCGAGTCTGTGCCGACCATCAACCACCCATTTATACTAATCCTACACTAACTCCATATTCCTACCACATCCCCACCTGTCCCTATATTTCCCTACCACCTACCTATACTAGGGGCAATTTATAATGGCCAATTTACCTATCAATATGCTTTTTTATTCTTCTTGCCAAAATGGACAATTTCACATTTTTCCACATTATCCTCCATTTGCCAGATCTTTACCCACTCACTTAACCTATCTATATCCCTCTGTAGCCTCATGATGTCCTCTTCACAACTTACTTTCCTACCTTTCTTTGTGTCATCAGAAAATTTACAACCATACCTTCAGTCTCTTCATCGAAGTCATTTATATAAATTGTAAAATGTTGAAGCTCCAGCACTGATCCCTGTGGCACATCACTTGTTACATCTTGCCAACCAGAAAATGGCCCATTTCTGCCTACTCTCTGTTATCTCTTATTACACAGTAGACACTAATTCTGTTATTCTATGCCGTTGACAAGTCTTATCCAACACCTGTTGAATTAATTTATTTATGTAACATAAAATTTCTGGGGGTTAAATTTGATATCCCCTGAAACTACTAACAGGGATCACAATGCACGATTAACCTGCGCCTGTTGACTGCAGGTCAGGCAGGGCACCAACTTCAGGCTGCCTCATGTTTTACATGCTTGTAGTGTCCAGCCATTGCTAATCACACTATTGATTGGCCAGAAGCTTGAGCAGGAGGCTATCATTGTGAGTGGCTAACACCAGCTGAAGCTAACCTGCACCTTCCAAAGGGCAGGTACATTTTGTGGCTGGAACAGATGCTGGTAGTCCTGTGGGAGCTGAATCTGACTGGGAAAAGTCAGAAGAATAACACAACATAGGAGAGAATGAGCTCCAAGGTTGTCGGACGCTGTACTGGTGGCCTTGATGGAGGAAGCTCAAAGGAGGAGAGATGTTCTGTATCTATAGGGGGCTCAAAAGGCAGAGGGAATAGACAATCGTGGAGGTTAAAGCCAGGAGTCAAACCCTGAGGAACTGGATGCAGTGCCGCATGATGTTCAATGATCTCACATGAGTGGTCAAGGTTAGTGAATGCATCTTTAAATATTCTACCAACTGCACTACAGACTGTTGGTGTCATTGGCTAGCATAACTGCAGGCTTGGTTTTTTGTGCTCTCTTTCCCCCTTTAATTTAAGATTTATATAGATACATTTTTAATTATTTTTTTTGTTGCTTGGTTTATATCAAGTTCCTTTGTTTGAATGGAGATGCAGATGGTGTAGGCTCTCCCCACCATCTGCATCACAACCTTACTCTTGTTCCTTTCTCCTTTCAGATACTCAAGAAGTGCAATCTGGCCAGGCAGTGAAGGAACAGCCAGAAGACAGTGATGATGAAGACACAGCACTGTCAATTTATTTCACACTTGTTATGTTTACGCCAGGTTACTGGATATTGTATGCATATCTGATTTATCTCAGAGCAATGCAGATCTCACACTTGTATTAAATCACCAACAGGTTTATTTACAGCACTCTAAAATATAATAGTTCTTAGATGATTTCAGTACAATGTCTTCGCAGAGCAGTCAGTGTGTTTTCTTTAGGAGATCCTAGCTGTGTCCTTTAGTTTCACTTTTAATTCATAAGCTCCACCTATAGGCTTAAGCAATCAAACACAGTGAACACAGATAAGTGGACAGACTAATACAGTCAAACCCAGATCAATCAAACACTACAACACTCACAGCCAGCAGCTCAGACACTGACAGTGGGTGTAATTTAGAGGATTGCATAGAGACAGCAGCTGTATCTGGTGAGACTCTGGGCACGAGTGGGCTGCAGCCAGGGTAAGGGGAAAAAAGCGCAGGTGCCAGCTTGCCAGAGGGCAAGGTCGCACATGAGTTCTGCTGCAGAGGACTCTGATGCACTTTGATGGGGCATTCTACAGAAGAAGGCTGATGGTTAGGCATAACAAAATGCCTGGTGCATTGGCAGGCCTGCCAGAAAGTCTGCGGTCAATGTCAAGGACCATGGAGGAGTCCAGTACCAACTTGGCATAGGGCTTTGTGCAGAACTTTGAGCCCATTGTTTCCAGTGTTGAAGTGACGATTCCATCAGAAGACTTGTGGACCCAACCATGATGCAGCGTCTGATGACTGATTTCTCAACTTCCATTGCAGCACAAGCAGCTTCCACCAGATGTCTGAGCTCGGCACTGGAAGCTCAGACTGAAGTCAAGCCAAGGCAGCTTGCTGCCACATGAACATAGACTGTTGCCTAAGCTATTGATTACAGTGTGCAAAGAGATATGCAAGGTGTATTACAATGGATTACTAGGATTGCTAAGGCACTGCCACGAGGTTGTGGCAGTGGTTCTGTGGAGCATGAACCTGTTGACCTCTCTCTCAGGAAGACAGTATTCACCCTCCTACCCCCACCACTCTACCAGTGCTCCTGTTGTTGCCTGTCAGCCAGCCAGCCCAGACTACTTCTGCCCATGCCAATGTGATGCAGTCCAAAGCCAGGTCTTCTAGGCCTAGAGCTGCTTCAGGTTGTCCTCCAAGACCATCTGCAGTCTCCTCCACTGAAAGCCAGCAGCTTTCCGCCAGCCATGCTGCAACCACTGGGATTGCACTGCATAGGAGCACTAGGACAGGCAAAGACACACAGAAGACAGGCACTAAGGGAATGCACAAGGGTGATTAGTTGACTTTTGTATGTAATATGGAATGATTTGATTTACAAATTTGGCTTGGAATGTTTATTTTGTGGTGACTTTTAATTTTGCTTTGTGATGAAGCAGACACTGAAGGTCAATAACAGAGGGAAGGTAAGGTGTTGGACTGTTGGTGAATGGGAAATTAGGGCTGCAGTTACTGGGATCACTCTCAGATGCGTTCTTCACTGACATCTGGCCAGAAAGGAGTTGTCCAAGTTGCCTCCTCTCTTACTCTTCCTTCTTCTCCTCCTTTTCCTCCTGGTCCTCCTTCCCCTCCTCATGCTTCTGAACTACTCACTGTATAGCTGGTGGCAAGGGCTATCTCCTCATGATGACGAGGTTGAGCAGCATGCAACAGACCATGTTGAATTTTGAGACCTGCTCTGTCGAGTACTGTAGGGCTCCCAAAGAGCTGTCTAGGCAATGGAAGTCTTGTTTCAGCAGCCCAGTGGTCTTCTCTACCACATTTCGTGTGGCAGCATGGCTCTCATTGTATGCATGCTGCAACACATGTGCAGGGTTGTGCACCAAAGCCATCAGCTATGTGGTCAGCGGATAGTCCTTGTCACCGAGTATAGCCACCCTCTGGTTTGTTGTGGTGACTTAACTGGTACAGTGGACTGAC
Organism: Heterodontus francisci; assembly: GCF_036365525.1. Classification (NCBI taxonomy): domain Eukaryota; kingdom Metazoa; phylum Chordata; class Chondrichthyes; order Heterodontiformes; family Heterodontidae; genus Heterodontus; species Heterodontus francisci. Next base: position 61,214,185 of record NC_090373.1, on the reverse strand, counting down.
GGATAATGATGGCAGACATGAAGGACCAAGTGGCCTCTTTCTGTGCCGTAAGCTTTCTATGATTTCTATGATTCTATATTGCAACTGCTTGTCGAGAAAAGGCCAAAGCAGGAAAGAGAACTCTTTCTAGTAGTAATGGAAAGCAGCGGTGTAATAAGAGTGGAATTCACAATCTTGAAGTGAATCTAGAGTGCTTAAGTGGAGAGGAGCTACGAGTGTACAGCATTTATGCCACTAGCAATCTCTCAAATTACAGAGAATTTTGTACAAAGGTGTTGGGAAATCAATAGTACATCAACACGTGCATCGATACAGCTGCAGATTGCTCCTTGATGAGTAGAGACACATGACAGCAAATTCAGTGACATACCTCTATCAGTTAAAAACCTACTCTGATGAGGTATTAGAAATGTGTGGACAAATGGAATGCAATGTCCAATATAAGGGTAATCCCCTCAAGTTACCCATTGTTGTAGTGAGATATGTCAACAAACCAACATTAATGGGCAAAGACTGACTTTGTAAGCTAAAGTTAGATTGGAAGCATGTTTTCCAAGTTGAGATGACCAAGAAACTTGATCAGCTATGGAATAGTTACAGGAACATTTTCAAGGATAGCTTTAAAGGTGTGCAAGTTCACATCCAAATTAGGCCTGATGCAAAACCAGGATATTGCAAGGCTAGGCTAGTTCCTTATGTTCTCTTCAACCTGGATTTTGAGGAACTAAAGAAGCTACAGTGGAATGGTGTGCTAGTGAAAACTGATCACAGTGATTGGGCAACCCCAATTGTAGTAATGTTCAAGTCAGACAAAACCATAAGACTATATGGGGAATACAAAGTCACAATCAACCAGGCAGTGGATGATGAGCAGTATCCACTACCAACCTCTTAAGAATTGTATGCCAAGTTAGCGGGATCCAAGCTATTCACGCAGTTGGATTTGAACCATGCTTATGCACAGCTCAATGTGGATCAAGAGAGTCAGTAGTATCTCACAATAAACACAAAGCTGCCCTATGATGTAAATTCTTCTCCAAAAATCTTCTAAGCTACAATGGCTAAGATTTTGCAAGGAATGCCACATTGCTTGTGCATTCAGGATGAATGCATTCAGTTGATCGCAACTGCAACAGAGGAAGAGAATCTTCAAGTTGTTATGACCAGGTGAGGAAGGGGTCTCGGGGTTCCCTCTCAGCCTTTGCCTAATTTGTCTGTAACAGGATTTAATTTTTAAAACACTGTGTTTTGAGCTCCCTCTCAGTGAATCCTTGTTCACTGCTATCCAAATGTAAGGCAAAGAAATCAATCAGACAGGCTTTCTTAGATTTAAACAAGAAAGGTGGAAGTTTATTAACCTTAAACTCTAATTCAGTTAACGACTACAAATGCGTGATGTGACCACGCTAGCATGCAACGCGATAAACACACACACAGATTGTGACAGAAAAGTAAAAGGAATAAAGGGGAAAAATTTGAAGCAATAGCTGGGATTTAATTACTGCCCTTTGAGTTCGATGTAGAGTCTTTGATTGCAAGTAAGTCTTACTGTTTCGTTGGGGCCCAGTGCATGCTTTAAAACTTGTTTCGATGTACAAGTCTTTTCTCTTTTGAGGTTTAAGTGACTTCAATGGATCCAGGAATTCAAGAGAGAGAGAGAGCTAGCCAGGAGAGAAGTTCTCTTCTTCAAGTTCAGTTGTAATTTGACCCAAACAGTGCTGTGTGCAGTTCAAACAAAAACAAACTCCTGTGTTTGTGGATTCTCCATCTTAGCAGATACCCGGAATGCTGGCTTTCTTACACATTCAATGTCTGGTGAACAAAATCCATTTGGGTTAATTGGATCAGGTAGCAGTTCTATTGTCTCTCTAGGCAACTGTTTCTTAGTATGCAAAATTTTCCAGCCACTGCTGATCTCTTTAGACAATTCATCTCTTCAGTCCAGCAACAGTTTAAAATTAATGCTCAAACGACAAAATTAATATGCCTCATTTGTGGCAGGTGGGATCTTCATGACAAAGTATTGGATAAAGTGTTAAAAAGGCTCAGTGAATACAATGTGAAGTTGAAAAAGAGCAACTGTGCTTTTGTGCAATCTAAGGTAGTGTACCTTGGCTTGAAAATCAATGAAATGGACTAGAGCCAGTGAAAGAGAAGATAGAGGCAATAGTCAATGCTCCAAAACCAAAAGATGTGTCTGAGTTCAGATCTTTTCTAGGCATGGTCCAATACTACTCGCGATTTCTGCCTGGGTTTGCAGCAGTGTTAGCTCCACTCGTGAGTTATTGAAGAAAGATGTGAAATGGGAATGGTCTAAAGCACAACAAGACGCTTATGATGCGTGTAAGAGAAGCTTGACCAGCGATGCACTACTCATTCATTACGACACAAATTGTGACCTGAAGCTAGTAAGTGATGCTTTAAACTATGTAGTTGGAACAGTGATCAGTCATGTCATGGATGATAGTCAAGAGAAACCCATAGCATTTGCATCACATACCCTGACCAAGAGTGAACGCAACTACCCGCAGTTAGAAAAGGAAGCACTTGGAATCATCTTTAAAGTTTCATCAGTTTATGTTGGTTAGAAATTTTATTTTAGTTACCGATCATAAACCCTTAGTAGCTATTCTGGCTCCAACATCTGCAATACTGACAAATGGCTGGGTCTAGGATCTAATGGTGGGCTGTACTTCTCTCACAGTCTGACTACAACATTGAATATAGTTGCTCAGAGGAGAATGCTATAACTGACGCACTGTTGAGTTTGCTATATGAAGACTCAAACGTAGTCGGTGAAGATGCAATCTTCACAAGAGGAGTGGATGAGGACTTTCAAATCACAGCAACTGAAATTACAGCTGAAACTCAGGAAGGCCTAGTTTTAAAAAGACTCTATGAACAGATTTTGAATGGTTGGACAGAGTGTGACAGGTGTACAGACAAGGAACTGAAACTGTTCCACAATCGACGTAACGAGCTGTCATGCGAACAGGGATGCATTAAGTAGGGTCATAGAGTGCTCGAACCTAGTTCTTAAGAGGTAAGATTCTGGCAGAACATCATACTGAACACACGGATATAGTTAGCATGAAATCCATAGCCAGAAGCATTCCGTGGCAATGTGGCCAGACCCATCCTTCGCAACACCGGGGACAGATAGAACCTCAGCAGGTAGTGACACTTGGTGTTTGTGTACTGGGGCTGTACGCACAGCTTGATATAGCTGCACATGAGGGTGGTCATCAGGATGAGGGCAACGTTGGGTAAATGTTTTCCTCCTTTATCCAGAGGTTTGAACATCGTGTTCCTCCAGACCCGGTCCATTTTGCATCTCCAGATGAAGTGGAAAATGGCTCGGGTGACCCCCACAGTACAGGAGTGGGGTATGGGCCAGACCTGCACCACATACAGCAACAGTGTGATCGTCTCACATCTGATGACCAGGTTCTTACCCACTATGGAGAGAGATCGTTGCTCCCACATGCTCAGTTATGGTGTACCATGGCTACTTGCTCCTTCCAGGTTTTGACGCATGCCCCAGTCCTTCCGAACTATATCCCCAGCACCTTCAGGTAGTCTGATCTGATGGTGAAGGAGACAAAGGTTCAGTCGGCCCAGTTCCCAAAGAATATGGCCTCGCTCTTGCCATGATTTACTTTGGCTCCCAAGGCCATTTTGAACTGGTCGCAGATGCTCATCAGTCTGCTGACGCACAGCAGACCCAAGCAGAAGTCGGTGACGTCGTCCATGTACTGGGAGGCTTTGACCTGAGTGCCTCCGCTGCCTGGGATTGTCACCCCTCTTATGCCCACATCCTTCCTAATGGACTCAGCAAAAGGTTTGATACAGCAAACAAACAAGACTGGGGAGAGAGGACAGCCCTGTCTGACTCCAGATTGGATCGAGAAAAACTTTCTGATTCCCACCTATTGATTGAGACTGCACTGCTGATGTTTGTGTAGAGCAGTTTGATCCAATTGTGGATTTCCTCCCCAAACCCCATTTTGGAGAGCATGTCCATCATGTATGTGTGTGCTATCCTGTCAAAAGCCTTCTCCTGGTCCATGATGAGGCAGGTGTCCACCCTCTTGTCCCGTACATAGACGATCGTATCCCTGAGTAGCGCAAGACTATCAGAGATCTTTCTGTCAGGTACAGTACAGGTCTGGTCAGGGTGAATCACCAACTCCAGAGCAGACTTGACCCGACTGGCAATGACTTTGGACAGAATCTTGTAGTCTACATTGAGCAGTAAGATGGGCCACCAATTTCTGATTTCTGCCCTTTCCCCCTTCCACTTGTAGATGAAGGTGATGATGCCTTTCCTCATGGATTCTGCCGGCCAGAAGCATATATACTTCCTGCAGGTCTGGTCTGACCCAGTCCCACAGAGCTGAATACAACTCAACTGGTAAGCCGTCGCTTCCAGGGCTTTTAATTGTCTCGAAGGACCTGACGGCCTTGGTCAACTCGTCCAGAGTTAGCGGTTTGTCCAGACTCTCCCGCATGCGATCTTCTAAGACCTCTGTGATAGATGACAGGAAGGACTGGGAAGCCGTGCTGTCCAGGGGCTTCATGTCATACAGCCCAGCATAAAAGGATTTGCTAATCTTTAGTATGTCAGACTGCAAAGACATTACTGAGCCATCCTCTTCCTTCAGGCTCCTGATCACAGTGCTCTGTGTGTGTACCTTTTGGAAGAAGAAACGCGAGCACATCTCATCCTGCTCAACGGAGCGGACTCTGGGCCGGAAGATGATCTTGGAGGCCTCCGTGGAGATGAGCGAGGCCTGCTGGGTCTTCATCTCTTGGAGGTCCTCCTTGACCTCGACCCCATCGACTGCAGCTGGAGCAGATTTTGAATTCTTTTCCGGAGTTGGGACATTTCCCTAAGTCTCTCTCTCTCTCTCTCTCCTTCTAAACACCTTTTGAAGAAAAAGAACCTCTTGATGTTCTCCTTGATCGCCTCCCACCAGTGAACTGGAGACCCAAAGAGGGGTTTCACGGTTCTCCAACCTTTGTAATCCCTTTTGAGTTCCTCAATGTTCTCTGGGATTAGCAGTGTAGCATTGAGCTTCCATGTTCCCCTGCCAACCCACTGGTTGTCCTATAAGTGACAGTCGGCCAGTAAGAGGCAGTGGTTAGAGAAGAACACCGGCTCACGGTGGATCTGACAGTGAAAGCACGGGACACAAACAGGAAGTCAATCCTGGAATGGGCAGACACGTCCAGTCTTGACCAGGTGTATCTACACTGTGCTCAGTCTGCAGGTTTGCTGAAAACGTTGTGCAGCTTGGTATCTTTTACTGTTTCCATTAGGAATCTGAACATAGCGTACAGTTCACTGTCGTCACTGCCGGATCGTCCAGCTGCATCAATGATGCAGTTGAAATCACTGCCAAGAATGACCGGCCTGGATGTCACCAGCAGCAGTGAGAGCTGCTTGAAGACAGTCAGTTGCTCGCTGCATTGAGCCGGGGCGTACACATTGATTAACTGGAGCGGAGCATTGCTGTACATTACATCTGCTATGAGGAGGCGACTGCCCACCACTTCCTTAACTTCGGAGATGGTAAAATTACCTCCCCGCAGCAGAATACCCAGGCCGGAGGAACAGGAATCATTTCCCCTGACCTGATTGATGGCCCATGGGACCACCATCGCGACCATTGCCTGTAAGTGCTGCAGTGCGGGATTCCACACTCCTGCAGAAACAGCAGGTCAGCTTTGACCTAGGCGAGGTAGTCCAAGGTCGAAACACAATGCGTAGTGGATTTAATGCTACACACGTTAATCGAAGAAATCTTTATACCCATTTTAAAGTCGCTTACCACACCAGGTGTCCTTGCTAGTCACAGTCATTGGATATATTCCTGCATACCCATAGTGTACACAAGCTGTTTCACATTCGTTGGGCTCAGAAACCCCTCCTGGTTTCTCATGGGGGTTTTGTTCCACTGGGGTGACATCGGGGGCGTCTTGTAGGCAACAAGGCTTAGGCTGTCCTCTGCTGTTGGTGTCTTTCCCCTCTGTTCCTCCTCAAAGACATTACTGCTCCCGGCTTCCCGGAGCTGGAGTGCGCCGGACATTTCGCTGCTCTCGGTCTCCCGGAGCTGGGGTGCGCTGGGCATCTCGCTTTGAGGTTGGGTGCCCTGGAGCTGGGGGGCTTTCTCTTCCAGCTCCTGAGTTCTGCCACTTCTTTTGCAGGTGCCCTATTCCTGACCCTTCCTCGTCCAATGAGAAGGAGCTGCTGTAGTCTGTCTCAGACGGTAGCCTCCTCTTGCCATTGGTTTGGGTGGTGGCCTGTTCCTTTTTTGGAGGTTTCTTCTTTGAGGTTTTCCTTTGTACCACTTACCACTGACCTGTTTGTCCATCTCCTCCTCCATTGAGTCTGTCTGTAGAGGAAGGGTTTCCAGGCACGGGGTCGCTGGTTGCAGCTTCCTCCCCTTTCTTCTCCTTCTCAGATAGGCTTTCCTCGCTGTGGGGAGGGTTGCTTGTCTCCCTCCCAGCACCAGACGCGATCACCGTTCCTTCTCCCGGCCTTTCCTTGAACCTTGCAACCTGTGAATAACTGAGGCAGCGTTTGGGGCAGGTTTTGTAGAGGTGGCCTGCCTCACTGCACAGTTTGCAGCACTTACTCTGCTTACAGTCCTTGGTCTGATGGCTTTCCTTCTTCCAGATGACTGTGCTGCAGTTGGCCGCCATATGATCAGATTTGCCACAGGTACGACAAACTCCGGGCTGCCCCTCATAGACCAAGAAACCTCGACTTCCCCCGATAGCGAAGTTGGAGGGAGGATGGATGATGGCTCCATTGACATCAACCTTCAAGGTCACCTTGACCTGCCACTTGCTGTTCGAAATCCCAAACGGGTCCTTGACATTAGTGCTGCTGCCGGCCCCCTCGACGTACCTGGCGAGGAAGGTGAGTACATCCACAACAGGAACATGGGGGTTTTAGAGGTGAATTGTCACCACCCAGTTGCGTTGCGACAGCAGTGTGAAGAGTGGCTCCACTGTGAGGATGGACAGCGGCGCCTGGTTTCCCTTCTCCTTGAACACCTTCAGGAACTTGATGCATCCCGCCACGTTCTTGAATGTTACATTGAAATATCCACTGCTGGGCAAGTCCTGTAGGCTGATGATGTCTGCAGCTTGGAATCCACAGCAATCAATTAGGATTTTCTTAACGAAGAAGGTACAGACAACAAGTGCACCGCCTTCATTATCCTTCACCACCACCCGAACGGTGTTACACACTCCCTGGCCTAAAGCTCTAGAATTGGTTACAGCCATTTTACTCAAAACCTACCTGGAACAGGATCAAAGACCACTGATCCTGGTCTCTTCTTTTTTTATTTCCAAAATATACTTTATTCATAAAAATCTGTAAAAATTACATTGCCAAACAGTTTCCAAACAGCACCAAAAAATACAAACATTGCAAGGTAGATCAGTTTCCTTCAATACTGTCATGAGTTTCTTCCCAACCCTTCCGTTTCACAATTGTCATGTCAATTACAGTTTTACATTTACAGCAATTCAGAATATTAACGATACAGTTCGAGGGGTTTCCCATGAATCCAGCCCCTCAGTCCAGCTTGGTGGGGGAACCTTACACTGTGGTCTTTCCCCATTGAGCCTTTGCTGCGGCTGCCCCAAGCTTTAGTGCGTCCCTCAGCACGTAGTCCTGGACCTTGGAATGTGCCAGTCTGCAACATTCGGTGGTGGACAACTCTTTGCGCTGGAAGACCAGCAAGTTTCGGGCAGACCAAAGGGCGTCTTTCACCGAATTGATAGTCCTCCAGCAGCAGTTGATGTTTGTCTCGGTGTGCGTCGCTGGGAACAGCCCGCAGAGCACAGACTCCTGTCTTACAGAGCTACTTGGGATGAACCTTGACAAAAACCACTGCGTCTTTTTCCACACCTGCTTTGCAAAGGCACATTCCAGGAGGAGGTGGGCGACCATCTCTTCCCCACCACAGCCAACGCGGGGGCACTGTGCGGAGGGGGCGAGACTTCGGGTGTGCATGAAGGATCTGACGGGGAGGGCCCTTCTCACCACCAGCCAAGCTACGTCTTGGTGCTTGTTTGAAAGTTCTGGTGATGAGGCATTCCGCCAAATGACTTTGACGGTCTGCTCGGGGAACCATCCGACATGATCCACCGTTTCCTTTTCCCGTAGGGCCTTGAGGACATTCCGTGCAGACCACTGCCTGATGGACCGGTGGTCAAAGGTGTTTTCCCGCAGAAACTGCTCCACGAAGGATAGGTGGTACGGCACCGCCCAACTGCATGGAGCGTTCCGCGGCAATGTGACCAGGCCCATCCTTCGCAACACCGGGGACAGATAGAACCTCAGCACGTAGTGACACTTGAAGTTTGCGTACTGGGGATCTACACACAGCTTGATGCAGCCGCACACGAAGGTGGTCATCAGGATGAGGGCCACGTTGGGTACATTTTTCCCGCCCTTGTCCAGAGATTTGAACATCGTGTCCCTCCGGACCCGGTCCATTTTAGATCCCCAGACGAAGCGGAAAATGGCTCGGGTGACTGCCACGGCGCAGGAGTGGGGTATGGGCCAGACCTGCGCCACGTAGAGCAACAACGTGAGCGCCTCGCACCTGATGACCAGGTTCTTACCCACAATGGAGAGAGATCGCTGCCCCCACATGCCCAACTTTTGTCGTACCTTGGCTACTCGCTCCTCCCATGTTTTGGTGCACGCCCCGGCCCTTCCGAACCATATCCCCAGCACCTTCAGGTAGTCTGACCTGACGGTGAAGGGGACAAAGGATCGGTCAGCCCAGTTGGCAAAGAACATGGCCTCGCTCTTGCCGTGGTTAACTTTGGCTCCCGAGGCCAGTTCGAACTGGTCGCAGATGCTCATCAGTCTGCGCACGGACAGCGGATCCGAGCAGAAAACGGCGACGTCATCCATGTACAGGGAGGTTTTGACCTGAGTGCCTCCGCTGCCTGGGATTGTCACCCCTCTTATGCTCGCATCCTTCCTAATAGACTCAGCAAAGGGTTCAATGCAGCAAACAAACAAGACCGGGGAGAGAGGACAGCCCTGTCTGACTCCAGATTTGATCGGGAAACTTTCAGATTCCCACCCGTTGATTGAGACTGCGCTACTGATGTTTGTGTAGAGCAGTTGGATCATATTGCAGATTCCCTCCCCAAACCCCATTTTGGAAAGCACGTCCATCATGTAGGTGTGCGATATCCTGTCAAAAGCCTTCTCCTGGTCCAGGCTGATGAGGCAGGTGTCCACCCTCCTGTCCCGTACGTAGGCGATCGTATCCCTGAGTAGCGCAAGACTATCAGAGATCTTCCTGCTGGGTACAGTACAGGTCTGATCGGGGTGAATCACCAACTCCAGAGCAGACTTGACTCGACTGGCTATGACTTTGGACAGAATCTTGTAATCAACATTAAGCAGTGAGATGGGCCGCCAATTTCTGATTTCTGCCCTCTCCCCCTTCTGCTTGTAAATGAGGGTGATGATGCCTTTTCTCATGGATTCTGACATGCTGCCGGCCAGGAGCATACTCTCGTATACTTCCAGCAGGTCCGGGCCGACCCAGTCCCACAGGGCCAAGTACAACTCGACCGGTAAGCCGTCGCTCCCGGGAGTTTTACTCGTCTCGAAAGACTCGACGGCCTTTGTCAGCTCGTCCAGAGTTAGCGGCTTGTCCAGTCTCTCCCTCCTGCTGTCATCTAAGACCTCTGTGATAGATGACAGGAAGGACTGGGAGGCTCTGCTGTCTGTGGGCTTCGCGTCATACAGCCCAGCATAAAAGGATTTGCTGATCCTTAGTATGTCGGACTGCGAAGACGTTACCGAGCCATCTTCTTCGTTCAGGCTGCTGATAACAGAGCTCTCTCTGTGTACCTTTTGGAAGAAGTAACGCGAGCACGTCTCATCCTGCTCGATGGAGCGGACTCTGGACCGGAAGATGATCTTGGAGGCCTCCTTGGCAAAGAGCGAGGCCTGCTGGCTCTTCACCTCTTGGAGGTCCTCCTTGACCTCGACCCCCATTGACTGCAACCGGAGTAGATTTTGCATAATTTTCTGGAGTCGGGACACTTCCTTCTGTCTCTCTCACGCCTTCTGAACACCTTTGTGGGTGAAGAACCTCTTGATGTTCTCCTTAATCGCTTCCCACCAGTGAACTGGAGACTCAAAGAGGGGTTTCACGGTCCTGCAACCTTTGTAATCCCCTTTGAGTTCCTCAACGTTCTCTGGGGTCAGCAGTGTAGCATTGAGCTTCTACGTCCCTCTGCCAACCCGCTAGTCGTCCTGTAAGTGACAGTCGGCCAGTAAGAGGCAGTGGTCGGAGAAGAACACCGGCTTGACGTCGGTGGATCCGACCGTGACAGCACGGGACACAAACAGGAAGTCAATCCTGGAACGGGCAGACCCGTCCGATCTTGACCATGTGTATCTGCGCTGCGCTCCATCTGCAGGTTTGCTGAAGACGTCGTGCAGTTTGGCATCCTTAACTGTTTCTATTAGGAATCTGGACGTAGCGTCCAGTTTGCTGTCGTCACTGCCGGATCGTCCAGCCGCATCGATGATGCAGTTGAAGTCACCGCCTAGGATGACCGGCCTGGAGGTCGCCAGCAGCAGTGGGAGCTGCTGGAAGACGGTCAGCCGCTCGCTGCGTTGTACCGGGGCATACACGTTGATCAACCGGAGCGGAGCGTTGTTGTACATCACGTCTGCTACGAGGAGGCGGCTGCCCACCACCTCCTTAACTTCGGAGATGGTGAAGTTACCTCCCCGCAGCAGAATACCCAGGCCGGAAGAACGGCAGTCATTACCCCCCGACCAGATCGATGGCCCGTGGGACCACCATCGCGACCACTGCCTGTAGGTGCTGAGGTGTGGTATTCCACACTCCTGCAGAAACAGTAGGTCAGCTTTGACCTTGGCAAGGTAATCCAAGGTTGAAACACATCGCGTAGTAGATTTAATGCTACGCACATTAATGGAAGCAATTCTTACACCCATTTTTTACTAAAAATTAGTTGTTGCTTCCCATACCATTTGTCCTCGCTAGTCCCAGTCCTTCGGGATGTTCCTGCATACCCATCGTGTGCGCAAGCAGTTTCACGTTGGTTGGGCTCAGAAACCCCTCCTGATTTTTCATGCAGGGCTTGTGCCGCTCGGGTGACATGGGGGGGGGGTCTTGTAGGCAGAGAGCATTGGGTTGTCCTCAGCTGCTTCCATCTGTTCCTCCTCGAAAACATCACAGCTCCCGGTCTCCCAGAGCTCAGGTGCGCCAGACGTGTCTTTGCTCCCGGTGTCCCGGAGCTGAGATGCGTTGGCCACGTCGTTACGTGTGGGGCACTGGGGTTGGGGCACGCCGGGCCCATCACAGCTTCCAGTGCCCGGGGGCTGGGATGCTTTATCATCCATCTCGGAGTTCTGCCGCCTCTTTTGAAGGGGCTGTCGTTCCAGCATTTCCCCGTCCAGTGAAGAGGAGTTGTTGCAGTCTGATTCAGAAGAGAGCCTCCTCTTGCCACTGGTTTGGGTGGTGGCTTTGGGATGTTTTTTCTTTGTGGTTTTCCTCTGGACCACTTGCCACTGACCTGTTTGTCCATCTGCTGCCTCCTCCTCCATTGATTCTGTCTGTGGAGGAGGGGTTTCCGGGTGCTGGGTAGGTGCTGGGTCGTTGGTTTCAGCTGCCTCCCCTTCCTTCTCAGGTTGAAGTTCCTCACTGCGGAGAAGGTTGCTGGTCTCCTTTCGAACAGCGGACGCCTTCGTCGAACCTTCTCCCGGCCTTTCCTTGGACCTTGCCGCCTGAGCATAGCTGAGGCAACGTTTGGGGCAGGTCTTGTAGAGATGGCCTACCGCACCGCACAAGTTGCAACACTTAGTCTGCTTACAGTCCTTGGTCTGATGGCCTTCCTCCTTGCAGTTCTTGCAAACAACCGTGCTGCAGTTGGCTGCCATGTGACCAGATTTGCCACAGGTGCGGCAAACTCTGGGCTGCCCAGCGTAGACCAAGAAGCCTCGACTTCCCCCGATAGCGAAGCTGGAGGGAGGGTGGATGATGGCTCCACTGGGATCTACCTTCAAGGTCACCTTGACCTGCCGCTTGCTGGTCCAGATCCCAAAGGGGTCCTTGACATCAGTGCTGCTGCCGGCCACCTTGACGTACCTGGCGAGAAAGGTGAGTACATCCACCACTGGAACATGGGGGTTGTAGAGGTGAATCGTCACCACCCGGTCCCGTTGTGACGGAAGCATGAAAGGCGGCTCCGCTGTGAGGATCGACAGTGGCGCCCGGTCCCCTTTCTCCTTGAACACCTTCAGGAACTTGATGCATCCCGCCACGTCGAAGTATCCACTGCTGGGGAAATCCTGCAGGCAGAAGACGTCCGTCGCTTGAAATCCACAGCAATCGAAGAGAATTTTCTTGATGAAGGTGCGATCGACCGGTGCCTCTCCTTCCTTGTCCTTCACGACCACCCGAACGGTGTTGCGCACTCCCTGGCCCGAAGCTCAAAAATTGGTTATAGCCATTTAATCAAAGCTTCCCCAGGATCAAAAGATCCTGGTCTCTTCTCTGCCAGCTTGTCCTGCTTTGCATGGCTCATTCTCCCAGTAATGCTGTATTCTAACGGTCACAATGGCATAGGGCCATCTCAGGGCGACAGCGGCCCAGGTTATTTTTATGGGGCTTGGAAGATTACTCCTTTATCAAACTTGCCTTGGCTGGGCTTCTTCTCTTTGAACACTCCTGGAAATGATTGGACTGTCCACATGCGCTCTGACCATTTCCAACCTAGGACCCATGATTTGCATATTCAAATGGACATATCACCTGAAACAGGCAGGCCTTTCAGACATCCAGTGGTAGGCTCGTTTCAAGATGGCATCGTCAGGGTTAACTGGTTGATAAGGGTTCCGATCCCATTTCGAAACCATTACCACTCCGATATAGCCAGACAGTACTGCATTCACTGGGAGTTCCACACTATCACAAGGGTGCCATATCACAAGGCTGCCGTTGTCTCTTAGCAGCTATCCTTCTAGTTTGCATTCTCCTTCAAATAACTCAGACCCATGGGATCGCCTGAAAAGAAAGAAATCAGGAGAATTGCCTGAGAAGCAGACTTTGACCTCCATGATCATGTGTTGCCAGTCAGTGACCACCCGGACATTGATGTAGTGGAATTGGGGTTCGTGAGTGCTGTGACACTTTTTTTGTGTGGAGACCTGGATGGCAACATGATTGCAACATAATGCCATGGGCAGTGAAGAATGTGGTCACGTGGAAGAATTGCAATATCTTTTCACTCTGCTGATGTTTTGCTTGGAGAATGTGATGAAAATATTTGCTCTGGTGGATGTTGCAAGCAGGGGATGACAGGTGATTATTTGCAGAATAGGATGTAAGCAGTTTAGATTTGTTTGAGCTGGAATTTCTATAAAGTGGATCTCAGAAGGGTGGTGAGGAAGATGTTGGAAGAGTCTGTAGGTGAATGAGGGTTTCAGCAACAGTGGGGTAGCTAGGAATGGAGACAGCTGATGGTACATTGTTGAAAATAGGCAGCATTGGTGGTAGGCTGGTTACAAGGTTTGAAGGTCTGGTCAGGATTAACTTTGGCAATCATTTTTTGTTTCCAATATATAATTAATGATCCTGGGCCAACAGACGAGATACAGAATAACCAGCTCATTAATTATGGTGCCATCATTGTGCTTTTAGATGAATTGTGATGCAATCAGTGAACAGGAATTTTCTGTTACAGGCACATATCTTGTCAGTGGTTTCATTAGCTTCTTCATTATTAATAAACTTTGACCTAATTGTTCAAGTTTCTGCAGGTTTGTAAACTGCAATGCTCTACTTTCTTCATGTGAAATTGTGCTCATGACATTTTTGTATCCACTTACAGTCACCATAAAAGTGCACAATTAGATTGAACTTGGAAGCTGGAGCACTGACAGCTCAGTCATTAACCTCCTGAGTCCAGATGAGATCTCTCTTTTGTCATGCAGGCCCCCACCTGCCAAGAATGAGGCATATTAATTTTGCCACATGGACATTAAATTTCAAATTGTTGCTGGGAAGAGAAGGCCTGTTACAAGGAGTGCCAGACCTTGACTGGAAAAAAACCATTTACATACTAACAGACATTGAAGGCAGGGAAGCGCATTCCATTCCCTGCTAAGATGATACAATACACAGAGCCAAGACGTGGTCAGACCAGTTAGTCACATAACTAACCTGCTTGGCAACCTGGGGGTATCTGAATTGTACATTTTGAACTGAGAGCCTGCAGAAAGCTGTTTGCTCCTGGACTGAAAAGACCTCTCCTGGCTGGCCCGCCATAGCCTCTCCTGTCTGCTCCCATCTCTTTCTCACAGAACTCCAAAATCCACTGAAGACACATAAACCCCAAGAGAGAAAAGTCTCCTGCAGTGAATAAGGTTTAAGAAAAATACTGGGCTCCAATGAAAAGCAAGATCTACCTACAATCAAGGACTCGACAGTGAGCTCGAAGAACCATAACAAAAACTCTTCAGATATTGGCTCAAACTTTTCCACTTTATTTTTCTTCCGCTCTTTTTTGTCTCTATTTGCATGTGTGTATCGTGTATGCATGCTCGTGTGGGCGTGTCATGTATCCATAAGCATCAACCGAATTAAAGTTTAAGTCCAAGTTTAATAAATTTCAACTTTTCTTCTTTAAACCTAAGAAAGCCTGTTTGTGTTGGGAAGTACCAACTGCTTGAGATAAGCAGTGAACAGTAGCTCCTTTTAGCACTCCTTGTGAGCCAGGAGGATCCGGAACTCACAAGGAAGCTATTGTCTTTTTCCCTTACTGCAAGCTGCGCTCGCAGCCAAGAGCATCTCTGCCACCACCCACTGCCTCCCCACCGTTCTGGGTGTTAATTGTATATCAATTGTGTTTAATTCTTTGCAGATGGAGGGCATTCATTGTGGTTTCAGGTAAGCAGATTGTTATGCTAGGTCCCCACCTGCCAAGAATGAGGCACATTACTTTTGTCATGAGCATTGATTTTAAACTGTTACTGGAGTGTAGAAAGGACTTGTTAAACAGATCAACCGTGGCTGGAAAAGACATTTGCATATTAACAGACGGTGCTTGGAAGCACGAAGGACCATTCCCTGACACATTCAACCCACAATGGACCTTGATCACCAGGGATTGTGTGTAAGAGGAGCATTCCAGAGACTGCTAAGGTGATACAATGCAAGATGTGTTTAGATGACTAACCTGCTTGGCAACCTGGGTTTTTTTCTGAATTGTACAAACAGTTTGAACTCAGAGAGTGTCTGTTTGCTCCTGGACTGAGAAGATCTCACCTGTCTGCTCCCATCTCTTTCCCACAAACCTCTGAATCCTCTGAAGACACATGAAACCCAAGAGAGAAAAGTCTCCTACAGCGAACAAGGTTTAAGAAGAATACTGGGCCCCAACAAAAAGCAAGATCTACCTACAATCAAGGACTCTACAGTGAGCTTGAAGAACCGTAACAAAAACTCTTCAGATATTGGCTCAAACCTTTCCACTTTATTTTTCTTCTGCTCTTTTCTGTCTCTATTTGCATGTGTGTATTTTGCATGCTCGCGTGGGCCCGTTGTGTATCCGTAAGCATCAACCGAATTAGAGTTTAAGTTCAAGTTTAATAAATTTAAACTTTTCTTCTTTAAACCTAAGAAAGCCTGTTTGTGCTGGTTTCTTTGCTTTATAATTGGAAAGCGGTGAACAAGGATTCACCAAGGGGGAGCTAAAATCACGGTGTGTTTAAAATTAAACCCTGTTACAGTAAGACCAGGTGAAGGCTGAGAAGGACCTCTGGACACCTTTCTCACCTGGTCGTAACAAGATATAAAGGAGATACATACTGAAACTGGGGTGTGATTGAGATAGGAGGTGTATGCTTGTAATGTTTCACTCTGCAAATACACATGATAGAATAAAGATTGGCTCCAGTATCATCTTTCACCAACTGGCTTTCCGGAATAAAACATGGTAGCAGAGGGTGGTTGCCTAATAGTGAAGGTTGGCAGCTAACAAAACAAAAACAATTTTCAGAAATAAGACTGCAATCCCAGTAGACATTGTGAGAAATGTCAGAAAGCAAGTGTAAATTGTCAGGCTATGAATACTCTCCGATGTTCTTGGAGTCTGAACCATATGACCAGTGGAAGAATGAAATGGATATGTGGATATGGATTAGGAACCTACCAAAGAGGAAACAATGTATGGCCTTGACATTGTCACTTCCTGCCAAAAGTAAAATCAGAGCTGAATATGAGCTGGATGCCTATCAGTTGGATACTAATGAAGTTTTAGATCTTCTATTAGGTTCTTGGATAAAATTTACAAGAAAGATGATCTACTAAATACCTATGACGCATGGTCAGACTTTGGTAGATTTCAGAAACCAGATGGATATTCAATGGAGAAAGTTTTATGGACTTAACAGACTTTATAAAAAATTGAGAAAATTCAATCTACTAGTTACATACTCAAAAAATTCCAGTAGATTTGTCAAGCATGATTTCCCTTTCATAAATCCATGTTGACTTTGTCTGATCCTGTCATTGTTTTCCAAGAGCTCTGCTATTAGATCTTTTATAATGGACTCTAGCATTTTCCTCACTACTGATGTCAGGCTAACCGGTCTATAATTCCCTGTTTTCTCTCTACCTCCTTTTTTAAACAAATAGCCGGGGTCATCCCCTGGAGTTTCTGATTGCGGCCTGCTGTTTCTATGTACAGCTCCCAGCTGCTGACCAGATAGTCAATCTTGCCAGCTGTCAGGCGGAAGTTGGCCCAAAATTATTCAAATAGTCCCCTACAATTAAGACCAGTGAAGCCTCCATATCCTGAACTATGCTGGGTGTTTTGCCCACTATCAAGATCCCCCCCCCCCACCAATTAATATCAGGACTACCGGGATCTGCTGTACCCTCCCTTCCTCTCCATTAATATCAGGATTACCAGGATCCGCTGTACCCTCCCCTTATTGTCGTTAATATTGGGACATTAGCGTGGCTATTTCACATTGTGGATATCAAAACCATGTTTGATATTTTCCTCTTCAAGACATCATACATGTGTAATTCCAACAATGGTCACTAGATAGCAATCACGAGCAGCAATCCGAGATGATATTTTCCCTCCAGGCCTGAAGAAGCTGGGAAAGACTGTCAGGTGTATCAAAATTGTCAATATACCTTTTTTCGGTACTGGCCTGGTTGATATCAACAAAATCAGCACAGACAGTGCATCAAACCTGCAAAGTTGCAGCTCCCATTCTTACATCCTAACAACAAGACACAGGAAAGCTCAAGAGAATTGAGTATATTGAAACAAACATTATGGAGGGAATTTTAACCCCACCACTCATCCACCACTCTCTGTGCATAAATAGGTGAGAAGGCCTTTAAAGTGAAGCATCAACCTTACTGCCCGTTTCTGCTGGAATCCCATTGGTTACCATTTTAACTGCTCGCTGCAGTTTAGTGACTGAAAAGAAAATAAAGACATGCATTTATATAGTGCCTTTCATGACCACCTGATGTTTCAAAGTGCTTTACAGTCAATTAAGTACTTTTAAAGTATAATCACTGTTGTAATGTAGGAAGACTCCGGCGCCTGCTGGAAGCAGGCAGGAGTCTTACACATTTATGCAAATCAGCGTCCCATTGGCATAATCAGATTTTAACTTGGACCGGAGTGGGGAACCGACTACAGCCTACCCACAAAGTGAAGGCAGGTTATGAGCTGAGATGAGGCCAAAGGTGTACATGAAATCTTTCCTTTGCAAGTCCAGGAGAAGAAGGAGTGTTTCTCTGGTGTCTACAAGGTAAGTCATGGCCTCCTTTGCCCTGAACTCCGCCTTTCAGTCCTATGAGACCCCTCCAAAACTCTCTCCCCTCAACTTGTCTACTTTGGTGTTGGCTGAGTCCACTCCTGCCCGCCAGCCAATTGCTGCTTTCTATCTGATGGGCAACTGATTGACAACATGTCGATGAGATCTGGGAATTAAAATACCTTGCACCTGAAATCTGGGTCTACAAGTGAGGTTTGCATTTTTCTCCACACCTGTCCAAAACTCACTGGGAGTTAACATTGATGCCTGTAGCTTTACATTATAAAGCAGTATTGGCTTTCAACAGAAATGATGACATTCCAACTGTTTTTACTCAAGATATTTTGCAACCGATTAAATAAATACATTTCAGTTCCATCTTTTTACTAAGCTATTTCCATATTTTTCCAATCACTGTGTGGTAAAGTTAGTCACTAAGATATTGAAAATATACTGCCTTTATTTAACTGAGCAGCTATCTAAAACATCCTGCACTGTTCCTTTTGTCCAACTGTTGCGTAAGTCAAACCTAATGCTTATCTTGTTTCCCCAGTGTCTTTTTAAACAAGGAATAGCTCAAGTTTTCAAGGTCACAAGCATCTCATATTTAGGTACAGATGAAGAAAGGTTTCTATTACAATACCAAATGCTGTTTGTGATATATCTGCTGCTAAGTATTTTGTAATTTCTCTCTTTGGCTATTAGTTGACAGATTAACTGTATTCCCTGCTCACAATACAGTCTCCTCTACATTATTCCATTCAGTCTGCAAGCAAAAGCCTGAGCTTCCAGTCACTTGGCATTTTAATTCTCACCCCCACTCCCACTCTTCCCTCTCCGTCCCCTCGGCCTCCTACACTATTCCAATGAATCTCAACATAGGCTTGAGGAACAGAACCTCATCTTTCAATTAGGTACTTTACAATCTTCTGGACTGAATATTGAGTTCAACAATTTCAGATCCTAACCGCTGCTCCAATTTTTTGACAGCAGGTACTGGTAATGGCCCGACTGTTGCCATTTACACCTCCTCTAGACACATTTTTGGTTTCTTTACTTGTCCCATTACATCTCCGTTTGCCTTCCACCATAATTTCTTTTGTCATTTAATCTCTTCTGCCTTCCACCATGTGACAGACCTTCCCTTTTGTTTTTCCTCCCCACACCCTTTTCCCTGCCTTTGGACTTGCTTAACACTGTTATATCTCTAACATTTTCCAGTTCTGATGAAAGGTCATCAACCTGAAATGTTGACTCTGTTTCTCTCTTCAGTGACGCTGCTTGACCTGCTGAGTATTTCCAGCATTTTCTGTTTTTATTTCAGATTTCCAGCTTTAGTTTGAATTGACAGATTACCTTGAATAAAGGTCTGTTTGATGGTGACCCAGCATGTTGAGGACTGTGTTTTTTCTTTGTTAGTAGAATGGAAACTGTGGAAGTACCAAGTGCTAAGTGGGTTTCAGTTCACAATTACTGAGCTTTCCTTGTCATTTATTCACATTGGGAACAAAATTGGGCTAGGTAGCACCTATTTTTTGGACACTATGAGGTCTCTTAAAGTTCCAAAATGGTATCCATGGCATGCATGCAAACTTCTGATACAAGGTGTGCCGGATGCTTTATTGGTAAAGTGGTTAGCACTTGCCACCTAACATCAGTTGGCAACTTACAAAGCAGGCAGATCATGACAAAAATTAATGTGCAATGCCAGCGCTGCTATTTTGGAGTTCCATGCTCCAGCCTACATCCTCTTTTAACCTCCCACAGCTGAACACACATATTCAATGACTTAAAGGACTCCCCTCTAGAACTATTTAAAGGGATCATCAACTACTTACAATTTAGCTGTTGAATTATTTCTTCTGGCTGTTGCTTCAATTCTTTGTTTTTTTGGGGGTTTGGCTACTTTCGATAGTTATTTCAAGTTTCAATAGCCCACAGGGTGTGGTCTGGCTGGTGATGAAATATTTTTTGGTGACTTAAAGGCATCAAATCAATCGCATCCAGACGTGGGTGGCCCAAGTAGGTCTTACTCTTGGAATTGAGTATGACTGGGAGAATGAGCACAGGTCATGCAGAGCAAAATAAGCAGCCAGAAGGGGAATGAAGAGGAGGGGGAGGAGAACTCTCAGCAGGGGGTCTTCAGGGAGCTGATCTGTTGGAGAACAGATAGCAGGAGTGCCTGTGTTGCCCTGGAAGCCCCTTTGCGCACTATATTGAAATCCATGATGTCAGCAAGATGAGATTGGAGCTTCCTCTAAAGATCTTAGACACTGGGTATCACAGAATCACAGAATTGTTACAGTGCAGAAGGAGGCCATTCGGCCCATTGTGTCTGCACCAGCTCTCTGAAGGAGCAACTCCCTCAGTTCCATTACCCTGCCTTCTCTCCGTAACCCTGCACATTCTTCCTTTTCATATAACTGTCTAATTCCCTTTTGAATGTTTCAATTGAACCTGCCTCCACCACATTCTCAGGCAGTGCATTCCAGACCTTAACCACTCACTAATTGAAAAAGGTTTTCCTCATGTCACTTTTGCTTCTCTTACCAAATACTTTAAAGCTCTGCACTCTCATTCTCGATCCTTTCACGAGTGGAAACAGTTTCTCTCTATCTACTCTGTCCAGACCCCTCATGATTTTGAATACCGCCATCAAATCACCTCTCAGCCTTCTCTTCTCCAAGGAAAACAGTCCTAACTTCTCCAATCTATCTTCATAACTGGTAGATGTTGCTTGTGTATTATCCTGTCAATGTGCTATTAGTATTGAATGAGGAAAGCAGACTCTGGGTCAAATGAGCAGGAGTTTTTTTACAGGGGTCTTCTTACTAGGGTATCTACAACAACACTTATCAGCATGAGGTACAGACTCGTGCCATCATATCCTGTGATGAAGCTTAAAGTCTGTATACATAATCTACCCAGCAACAGCTTATGTACATTATACTACATCTGCCCTCAAGTCTCTGACATCACTGATCAGGTCTGTAACGCTGTGGGTTTCTCATGACTCTGCAATAGCGTGTTTGTCTTTCACTTGTTTGGAGTATTTGGGTGTTTCGATTCTTCCTCACTTTCCAGTGTGTGAGTGGAACTATCGGATAACTCATGTTCTCTGTCTTCACTGTCGTTTCGGTGATTTGTTGTTGGTTGTGTCATTGGTTTATCAGCTCTCTCTGGTAGCTGGTTCTCTTGATCTTTCATCAATTCTTTATTCAGAGATGCCAGTACCAAAGATCTTCTATTTCTCCTTATCATCCTTGGTCTGCCTGGACAATGTATGACCGAGGATACGGAGATTTCTCTATCATTTCCCCATATCGACCCTGGTCTTGATCCAAACCAAATCTTCAGGTCATAGGTCTGTTTGATTCTTTGCTCTGTAATGCCTATCATGATTCTCCATTTTAGATGACCTTTCCTTCCCTTCTCTCTCCCTCACCCTTTCCCGGTCCTCAGCACTAATCGTGGCTGAAGAGTGCTTGGGAGTGTGGGTAGTTGTGTCCTCAACCTCCTTTCCATTAACAACTCACATGGAGCCAACCCCTTCTGGAGTGATGTTGATTGGTAATTTAACAGTGCTGGCTGAAAATCCTCATTCTTCTTCAGTAACATTTTCATGGTTTGAACACCTTTTGCTGCTTCTTCATTGCCCTGAGTGTATCTCAGAGAATTCATAACATGGGTAAACCCATACATTCCATCGAAGAAGGCCTTGCTCGTGAACTGTGGACCATTATCAGAGATCACTAGGTCTGGAATGCCATGTATGGCGAAAATCTCTTTCAGTTACTTTATTATGGCTTCAGAACTCAGGCCATGTATTGGTTTGACTTCAACCCATCTAGAGTAATAATCCACAGCAATGAGGAAAGTCTTCCCTCTGTATTCAAGGAGGTTCATCCTAGGCACTCCCGTGGCCTTGGCGGAAACAAAGACGACATCAGTGGCTGTCTGGAATCCTGTCTTGTTGTAGCATACATAAGGCAATTGGAGATCATGTCTTCAATCTCCTTGGAAACACCCGGACACCATGCTGAGTTCCTAGCTCTTGCTCGATGCTTGGTGATTCCTAAGTGCCCTTGGTATAGTTTCTCTAGGATGTCAAATCTTAAAGCCCGAGGAATAACTAGTCTTTCATCGTAGACTGTCGCCAACAATAGTTAGATGCCTTCATTGCTCATAATACTTTCTCAGGATTGGGTTATTCAGCATATCTTCTGGCCAACCTTCTTGGCAGAACTGTCTTATTTTTTTCGCAGACTTCGTCCTCTTTCTGTAGGCTTTTAATTTGGCGTAACTTTTGAACAGTTGCCAGCAAATATTTGGTAATAGCTAAAGCAAAGACTTCCACTTCCTCCAAGAATGAGACATCTCCCAGTTCAGGTAGATGGTTTGATGCTCTTGCATCAGCTGTCACCTGATGCTTCCCTGGGACATATTCAGTTGTTGTGTCATATCTCAGAAGTCTTAGTTGAAATCTCTGTACCCTTTGGGAGTAATTTTGCTAACTCCTTGGAATTAAGTAATGTTACTAGTGGCTTGTGGTCAGTTTTGATCTTGACCTTGAGGCCCTGTACATAGTCTGAAAATTTTTTGCACTTCTATGTTGCTGCTAATGCACCCTTTTCAATCACTGTGTACCTTCATTTTGTCTCTGACAGGGAACAAGAGACAAAGTACATCGACCTGCGTCGTCCATCTTTTTGAACCTGGAACTGGACTGCACCTAGTCCTGTCGACAATGCGTCTGCTGCAATAATGGTCTCTAGTTCCGGATCATAATGTGGCAAAACCTCTGGTGCAGTCAACATTTCTTTTATCCTCTCAAAAGAATCTTTCTGGCCATCTCTGCAGCACCAGGCTTTGCATTCTTTTACAGTTGTCATAGTTGCTAGATTTGGTAGGAATTTCCCTACCATGGTTAACCATGCCCATGATTCGCTATAGATCCGTTATATTTCTTGGCTTTGGGAAATCTTTTATTGCCTTCGTCTTCTGTGGATTTATTGTGATTCCAGAGCCATCAATTATGTAGCCAAGCAATCCCACTGTCGACTGTGAGAATACACAGTTGTCATTACTAGAGCCCTGCCTCTAGTAATCTGTGTAATTCCGCTCTTACCCTTGTGTCGTGCTCTGCTTGGTTTGCTCCATGAATCAGAACATCATCCATGTGGCAGCTAATTCCCTCCAAGCCTTCTAGGATTGTTGACATCGTCCACTGGAACATCTCTGGTGCCAACACAATAACGAATGGCAATCTGTTGAAGCAGAATCTGCCAAAGGGTGTGAGAAAAGTGGTTAACAATTTAGACTCCTCATCTAAAGGTAACTGCCAGAATCCGCTATTTGCGTTTAACTTTGTAAATATGGAGCTTTTTCCCAATTTGGCAAGGTTGTTGTCGACTAACGCCATAGGGTGAATCTCTTTCTTTACAGCTTTATTGAGTTGGGTAAGGTCCACACAAATCCTAATCGACCGATTTGATTTCCTTACTGGAACCATCCCACCTAGTGGGTTTTGTCACAATGGAGATAACTCCTTGGTTTAGCATGGCATCAATTTCTTTCTTCACCTTTTCTAGGAGTGGGTCTGGGACCTTTCTCAGTGTGAATAAACATACTGGTTGTGCTTCTTTATTGAGGGTACTCCGTCCCTTGAATAGTTTGGGGAATTCTGCTCTGAAATCACTGAGCTGTCTCTCCTGTCGCTTGATCTCTTCCACCCTACATAACAGCTTTAAGGCTAGGCACTCGTTTTTATGAAAGAGCGAACAGGCTTGGTTCCAGGATCTTCTTGTTTCTGTATGATAAGGTTTTCTGTATTTCTCCCAGAACCTTCAACGGGATTCCTCCTGGCCCATATAATTTTTTGTTGGTTTTCCTAAGCTTTTCTTTTCTAAGCCAAGGTGTTTGATCAGACAGGATATAAACCACTGCTTCTGTATCTAATTTAAAAGCAGTTTTATTTTCTTCCACTACAATTTCTGCTTCCCAGCAATCTTCATTTTTTCCCTGAACTTCTCCTAGAAAGGGAGCATTAATTGTTTGATCCTCCTTTATTTCCTCTATCTTTTTTTCCATTCTGCAGTGTTTGTTTTATACTGTGATCGACCTGTTGAAAATGCCCCTTTCTCTTGCACCAGAAACATTCAGCTTCCAGGGCTGTGCAATTTTCCTGCCGGTGCTGCTGCTAGCCACACCTACTGCAATTCTAAGTTGATGTCTGTAGGTGTCTATCCCACCTCTCGGCTTTCTGGTGTCATTTCTCTCTATTTTCTCAATGGACCCGACTGATTCCAGAACTTTTGAGACTGGACTCCCTAATCCCCTCCCGAACTAGTAGTCGATTAATCTTTGGTACTTCTGCCTGCCTGCTCAATAAAATGGCTTTTTTCAAAGACGCATCTTCCTTCGACTGAAGCTGGTCTGACAGCACTTTGTCTATAATCCCCGACTACTATTCTGTCCCGAATCAGTTCCTCTCGCAGACTCCCGTTGTCGTAATCCTCCACTACTTTATACAGATCATTAATAAACGAATTGATACTTTCACTGACTTTCTGAGTGTGCTGTTGAATTTAGCTCGTTCGACGATTACATTTATCCTGATCTGAAAATAACCTAATGCTTTAATCATCTCGTCGTGTGGAGTTTCTTTTTTGTTGATTCCCAAGGCAGTCAGGATGTCGTCCGCACTGTCTCCCATGGCGTAAAGCAAAACACTGACCTGTTCTTTGTCCGATTGTGCTGTTAAGCCTGATGTGGAACGGTATCTGTCGAATCTCCGAATCCATCTCGGCTACGCTTCAGCCTGGTTGGGTCCTGCTGCTCGCTCGAAGCTTTCTGGTAATGGATTTGATTTTTTTCATGTTTCTTCGAAGTCTTTGATCTCTTCTGTTTTCTTATGCTGGCAAAGTCATTTGTACCACTGCCACCATCTTGTCAATGTGCTATTAGTATCAAATGAGGAAAGTAGACTCTGGATCAAATTAACTGGAGTTTATTTACAGGGGTCTTCTTACTAGGGTATCGACATGAACACTGATCAACATGAGACTCTTGACATCACATCCTGTGATAATGCTTAAGGTCTGTATGCATAATCTACCCAGCAACAGCTTATATACATTATACTACAGCTTGTGCTGCAATTGAAGCTGAGACATCAGCCATCAGATCGAGGTGTCACCTATTTCACTATGGAAAGGACGGGCCACGCTCCACACAAGTCCTGCGCCAGACTTCTCCATGCTCCTTGACATTGAATTCAGGTTTTCTGGCAGGCTTTCCAGTGCACCAAGCATTTGTGTGCGTACATCCATTAGCCGTCTTCTGTACCCTGGCCCATCAAAGTCATCGTCTGAGTCCTCTGCATCAGAATACGTGTGCTACCTCACCCTTCAGCGAGCTGGCACCAGTCCTCTCCTTTTTACCCTTCCTGGCTCACCATGTGCAGATCCCACCTCTAGCCTATCCTCTGAGTTATGCACAGTGTCAGTATCTGAGCTGATGGCTATGATTGTGAAATCAAGTGACTGTGTTGCTTCATCTTCCCTGTCATCTTGCTCTTCCACCATGGACTAATGAAGTTACAGTTTTTGGGTATACGAAAGGAAAAAGGGACATGGATTGGGTTGTGGTGATGGGAGAGGAGAAAGTAAGAAGTATATGCTTACATCATCAGCAGCTTGTAAGGCAGAAAAGAGTTAGGGATGAGGGATGTGGGAAGAAAGATTTGGTACGGGAATATAGTCAACTTCAATGGATTCAGCCTAGCTGGTGGCTACAACCTCAGTGATGGCCCTTCCCATAATAGCCAGTGCCATCTCTGCCATCAGGGTTAGAGCATACAGCTGTGCCTTACCCCCTTTGGTCTGTTCCTGCGGCCTCCGGTTGGGCACCACCTTCTCCCACAATAGACAGGGAAGTGTGCCAGTGAGTGTCCTGCAATCTGTCTGGCTGATGTGACTGTCATGGTTGAATAGCTGGCAGTGTCCAAGCTGTGGGATGTGGGTTTGAGGCTTGTACCATTGCTAAGTGTGTGAGGCTGAGGTGAAGCACATATATGTTAGGTATGAGTTTGAATTGATAGAGATTTTTGGTAGGTGATTGATGGGAATGTGGTGAATTGAGCAGTGGCTGAGGCTATTGGTGTAATTGGTGGGATATGACATTTGAAGATGCATTCAATAACCTTGACCACTCATGTGAGATCATTAAACATCTTGTGGCACTGCATCCACGTCCTTGGGGCTACACCTCTGGTATTGACCTCCATGGCTATCTGTTCCCACTGCCTTCTTCAGGAGGGCTTCCAGCCTCCCCTGTGGATACAGGACATCTCCTTTCCACCTCCTCCACCAAGAGCTCCAGTATAGCATCTGGAAATCTGGGCACTCACTCTCTCCCATGGTCAACCATTCTTTACTCTTTTCCAGGTCAGATTCACTTGTAGAATGATTCTCAGCACCTACTCCAGCCACACTGCACCTCCCCTTTAAGAGGTGATATTGCACCTACCCTTTAAAAGATGACATTGCACCTCCTCTTTAAGAGGTGCAAGCTAACTGTAGTAGTGCAAGTTGCCATCGATATTGGGCCACCTGCTGATGCGTGCAACCTATGAACAGTGTGTGGAGTTCTGGCTGCACACATAAATCATTACAACGAGCAGACAGCATGAAGTTACATCCTGCCTACCTCCCACTCAATGTACACAGGCTCAGGATACATTGTGATCCCCGTGCCAGTTTTCAGGGGCTAACCAATTTAACCTTCAATGTCTTTTCGTTATAATGTGGAAATCATGTCCTGATGAAAAATTAGGGGTCTTTTTAAAGACACAGTGATGCTGGGATGGCCTTATTTAGCTACCTTATCTTTACTTGTACTTTAAATCTTAATGGTTAGGAGAAGTCATAATAATTCCAATAATAATTTCTCTCCCTTGGTGTCCCACCCTCCTCACTGCCACCACCTTGTACCATGCTCCTATTCTGTATCTGTGGTACTCACAACAAAAAATGGAGATGGGAATAAATTCCTGAAAACTGCTTTTTTGGCCAGCTAGTGCCGTCATAAAAATGGAGTGATGCCAGAACCAGATCATCATCTGTGTTGTGCTGATCAACAACATTTATGACTGCATAGGAGTGAGTTTCAAAATAACTTGTGTGAGCAGCATTGAGTGAGTGCTGATGAGCTACATAGTTGTAGAGGGAATAATGTAAATGAAACATTGTAGCTGTAAATCACTGGAAGGCAGCCTGAGGCAGAATGACAGAGAAACACATAGAAGCACCAGGAGAAAGAAAATGGTCATTGTAAGGAGGAAAAGAATGAAAAGAGAAAAACAAAAGGAAAGAAACAACAAAAAAGGAGAAGCAAAGTGAAGCAAATCAAGGGAGAGTTTGGGGAGCCATAGGAAGGGTGAGGATAAATGCAAGCAAGAAATTGCAACAAAGGAAATCGAAAAGAAGCAAAGACTGATATTTACATGGCTGTGCATTCGGAGAAGGTGGAGAAGAGTTATGGATGGGAAATCTGGAAGTATAGGTTTTCAGAACATCATGCAGTTTTGTTTTCCTGCAGAAAGTCTTTTAAATTTCTTTTCTGCAGGTTTACTTCCCAACAGCTGGCTTGATTGACAGACAGACTGTCTGCCTGTCGGGCAGGAAAGCCTGTGACACAAGGCCACGGCCGAAGGACAGGTAGCGAGAGATCATGGTCGAGGGGTAGAGTTTGGCAGTGGTCGGGGCAAGAGATCGTGGGGAATAGAGTGTGCTCAGCGAGTGTGAGATGGTGATCGGGAGATTTGGAGATTGCTGGGTGGTGCAATAAGACAGATTGTGGGGGGGATTTTACTGGTTAGCTTATTGGGCCTGCAGGGAACGCTTCTGCTCCTGCTGGCCCACAAGCAGTGCTATAAAGGCATTTACTTTACAGATCCAGCCCTTTCTGCCCTCTTTCACTTGTTAGAATTGCCAGGTCCAGGGGGACACAGTCAGTGTTAGTTAAAAATTAAAACACTTATTAAAATGGAGGGAGTCAGCCTCCTTAAAAGCTTTCAATAACTGATTCGCCAACTGTGAGTGAATTTGTCGCTTGCATCCCTGACCCACCTGCATCAAAACTGGAAGTGGGCAGGTTGGCTGGGTTTGAATTTTTTTAAATTTTCACTTCTTAGCTGTCCCAAATAACTAGCTCCAAAGAAACTGAGAAAGAAAATGTTACTAAAACAGAAACAAACAGTAAATAATATAACTGCTGTAATGGTGTTGGTCGTGTGTTGGTTCTAAGTTTATGCTGCTGTGCAGAAACAAAGCTAATTTGCAGAACAGAAAAAGTCCATAGGAAAAATATAATGCACAGGAAAGTGTGGTTGGACTATGGAAGCATACAGCAACAACTCCGCAGGCTCCTTCAAGGGCACCTTCCAAAGTTGGAGCCTCTACCACCTAGAAGGACCAAGGAAGCAGAAACATGGGAACACCACCACTTTCAAGTTTCCCTCCAAGCCGCACAGCATTCTGGCTTGGAACTAAATTAATGTTCCTTCACTGTCACTGGATCAAAATCCTGGAACTCCTTTTCTAACAGCAGTGTTCGTGTACCTACACCAGATTGTCATGCAGACCCCCACCTGCCAAGAATGAGGCATATTAATTTTGTCATATGAACATTGATTTTAAACTGGTGCTGGAATGAAGAAATGACTTGTTTGGAGATCACCAGACACTGGGCTGGAAGGACATTTGCATACTAAGAGACGCTGTTTGTGGAGACAAAGGATTATTCCCTGCTCCAATTAACCAAAATGGACGTTGATCACCAGACATTGAAGGTGTAAGGAAGTACATTCCAGGGCCTGCTAAGATGATACAATCTACAAAGCCAGTTGGTCACATGACTAATTGGCTGGTTCAGGTTTTTTGAACTAGCCACAGGACAGTTTGAATTCAGAAGGCAGTTCACAACTGAAGTTGGATCAAGGAAGCCTCTGTCTCTCTCTCGCTTTCTCCCAAGCCATCAGACCCAAGAAAACACGTAAACCTGAAGAGAGAAAAGACTCCTATGTCGGAACAAGTTGAAGCGTGAACTTGGCCTCAACGAATTGCAAGACTTACCAGCAACCAAAGACTCCACATTGAACGCAAAGGACTGTAACTATCAGCTATTGCCTCAAACTCTTCCCCTTTATTCCTTCTACCTTTTCTGTCTCTATCTGCGTGTGTGTCTATCACATATGGACATGGTCGTGTCGCATATTTGTAGTCATTAACCGGATTAGAGTTTAAGATTAATAAACTTCTATCTTTCTTGTTTAAATCAAAGGAGACCTGTTTGATTTCTTTACCTTACAATTGGAGCAGTGAACAAGGATTCACTAAGGGGGAGCTAAAAACACGGTGTTTAAAAATTAAACCCCGTTACGGTTAAACCAGGCAAAGGCTGAGAGGGAACCCCTAGACCCCTTCTCGCCTGGTCGTAACAAGGTGGACTGCAGTGGTTCAAGTAGGCAGCTCCCCACCACCTTATCAAGGGCAATTAAGGATGGGCAACAAATGCTGTCCTTGCCAGCGATGCTCACAACCCCTGAATGAATAAAACAAAGTCCACAATCACTGCCTTATTATTTAATTATTTTGATGCATTGATGCATACAGCAATGCATATGGTGAATTCACCAAGGA
Source organism: Heterodontus francisci (assembly GCF_036365525.1). Classification (NCBI taxonomy): domain Eukaryota; kingdom Metazoa; phylum Chordata; class Chondrichthyes; order Heterodontiformes; family Heterodontidae; genus Heterodontus; species Heterodontus francisci. Next base: position 61,184,605 of record NC_090373.1, on the reverse strand, counting down.
GGAGTCCAGCTATGATATTGGAATTCTGTTCACCATGTCTGTATCTACCACATCTTCCTCTCCAATTTTCTCCACTATCTCTGCTTGCTCTTTGTCTTCCCTTCTCAACAATTATTGCCTCAAATCAATAAGTACTTCTTTCTGCTGCTTATGACAAGGGAATTCTGTTAACACTAGAGGAGATAAAGTTTTCCCATTCTTTTCTGCTAGGTAAGGAAGTGGTGCTGACTGGTGGTTTACAAAGGGAAATGGGTCTTGCAAGAGTGTAAGGTTTGGAAACAGACACAGACAGAAAGCAATGACATTTTTCCTAAGACCGATGTTAAGCTAATTGGCCTGTAGTTTTCTGCTTTCTGTCTCCCTCCCTCCCTTTTTGAATAAAGTAGTTACATTCACTATTTTCTGATCTAATGGGATCTTCCCCGAATCTAGGGAATTTTGGAAAATTAAAACTAACGCATTAACTATCTCTCTAGCCACTTCTTTTAACACCCTAGAATGAAGTCCATCAGGACCTGGGGACTTGTCAGCCCACAGCTCCAACAATTTGTTCAGTGCCGCTTCCCTGGTGATTGTAATTTTCTTGAGTTCCTCCCTCCCTTCTATTTCCTGACTTACAGCTAATACTGGGATGTTACTTACATCCTCAATAGTGAAGACTGATGCAAAATATCTGTTCAATTCATCTGCCATCTCCTTATTATCCATTATTAATTCCCCAGATTCTCTTTCTATAGGACCAATGCTCGCTTTGTTAACTCTTTTCTTTTTTCAATATCTATAGAAACTCTTATTATCTGTCTTTATATTTCCAGCTTGCTTTCTCTCATACTCTTATTTTATCCTTCTTATCAATCTTTTAGTCATTCTTTGCTGTTTTTTATATTCTGTCCAATCTTCTGACCTGCCTCCCATCGTTGTGCAATTATAGGCTTTTTCTTTAAGTTTGATACTATCTTTAACTGTTTTAGTTAACCACGGATGGTGGATCCCACCCTTGGAATTTTTCTTTCTCGTTAGGATGTATCTATTCTGTGTATTCAGAAATATCCCCTTAGATGTCTGCCACTGCATCTCTATTGACCTATCGCTTAACCTAATTTGCCAATTTATTTTAGCTAGCTCTGCTTTCATGCCCTCATAATTGCACTTGTTTAAGTTTAAAATACTAGTCTTGAACCCACTCTTCTCTTGCTCAAACGGAATGTAAAATTCAATCATATTATGATTGCTGCTACCTAGAGGCGCCTTAACTATGAGGTCATTAATTAATCCTATCTTGTTGCACAATACCAGATCTAGTACAGCTTGCTCTCTGGTTGGCTCCAGAACCTATTGTTCCAAGAAATTATCCTGAAAACATTCTATGTACTCCTCATCTAGGCTACCTCTGCCCATCTGATTTTTACAGTCTATAAGTAGGTTAAAATTCCCCATAATTATCGCCGTACCTTTCTGACAAGCTGCAATTATTTCTTCCTTTATACTCTATCCTATAGTGTGATTAATGTTAGGTGGCCTGTACAAGTGACTTCTTGCCTTTATGATTTCTCATCTCTCCCCAAATTTTATTATTTATTTTGTTTTTATTTAGAGTTACAGCACTGAAACAGGCCCTTCGGCCCACCTAGTCTGTGCCGACCAGCAACCACCCAGCTTCTACATCTGGCCTCCTGAACTTAGGTCATCCCTCTCTATCGCACTAATACCATCATTAATTAACAGAGCTACCCCTCCATCTTTTCTTAGCTTCCTGTCCTTCCTAAATGCCATGTACCCTCCAATATTCAGGTCCCAATCTATGTCGTCCTGCAGCCATGTCTCTGTAATGGCTATCAGATCGTACTTATTTATTTCTATTTGTGCTCTCAGTTCATCTGTTTTGTTTGAATTGCTACATGCATTCAGATACAGAGCCTTTTTTAATGTCCTTTTATTATTTTTGTAACCTGTAACCTTATCTGTCGATTTACTGTTAAATTTGTATGCTCTGTCCCGACCTGTCACAGTCTGCTTATCATTTCCCATATTAATACCTTTCTCTCTTGCCTCATCTCTACTCCTTGATTTGCCATATCTTCCCAAATTTGATCCCTTGCCCCCACTATTCAATTTAAACTCATCTCTACTTCCCTAGTTATGTGGCTTGCTAGAACACCGGCCCCAGCATGGTTCAGGTGTAGATCGTCCCAATGGTATGGCCACCACTCTCCCCAGTACTGGTGCCAGTGCCCCATGAACTGGAACCCACTTCTACCACATCGGTCTTTGAGCCACGCATTAATTTCTCTAATCTTATTTGCCCTATGCCACTTTGCACATGGATCAGGTAATAATCCAGAGCTTATTATCTTTGAGGTTCTGCTTCTTAATTTGGCGCCTTGCTCTTCATACTGACTATGCAGAACATCTTTTGTTGTTCTGCCTATGCCATTGGTACCTACATGGACCACGACGACAGGATCCTCCCCCTTCCACTGTAAGTTCCTCTCCAGCCCTGAACAGATGTCCTGAACCCTGGCACCAGGCAGGCAACACAGCCGTTTGGACTCTCGCTCTTTGCTGTAGAGAACAGTCTCAATCCTCCTAACAATACTGTCCCCTACTACCACTACATCCTTTTTTGTCCCTCCACTTGAATGGCTTCCTGTACCACGGTGCCATGGTCAGGTTGCTGATCCACCCTGCAGCCCCCACTCTCATCCAAACAAGCTGAAAGAACCTCAAACCTGTTGGACAATCGCAAAGGCTGAGGCTCCTGCACTCCTGCCCTCTGGGTCCCCTTACCTGCCTCAGCTGCAGCCACACTCTCCTTTCCCTGACCATTCACCAAATCAGAAGACCCTATCCTAAGGGGTGTGACCGCAGCCTGGTACAAAATGTCCAGGTAACTTTCCCCCTCCCTGATGTATCGCAGTGTTTGCAGCTCGGACTCCAGTTCAATGACTCTGAGCTGAAGCTCTTCGAGCCGCAAACACTTACTGCAGACGTGTTTACCCTGGATCACACTGACATCCAGGAACTCCCACATGCTGCAGCCATGACACATCACCTGTCCTGCCATCCTTAATGTGTTTTAATTAACTACTTAATTATTTTATTCAATTTTTAATTTTATTTTCCTTTCTTTAATATATTTTATTAAGCTTACCACTAGTTCCTTTACTATTTTAAACGTTAGAATTAGAATGGACCTTAATCACTTACCAGATACTCACCAAACAGGTAGCTTCTTCCCTGCTCTCTCTGTTGATTGTGATGTCACACTGATCTTTCCCTGCTCCGCTCCCGTCGTGCTGCTCTCTCTTTCTCGCTTTGTCTCCAATCTTCAACTCTGGGCTTTCAGCGCGCTTTTTAAACCTCTGCTCCCACTGTGCTCCTCTCTTGCTCTTGCTCTATCTTCGGTCTCCGGTTACCTGACCTGCTGAGTACTTCCAGCATTTTCTGTTTTTAATTCAGATTTCCAGCATTGCAGTATTTTGCTTTTGCATTAAAATTGGACGTTGTGTGAAATAGTCACAAAGCTTATATGGTGGAATCAGAGCTGAATGTCTTTGTGCACTTAGACTTCCAAAAGGCATTTATAATAGAAATTAACAGCAGAAAAGGAGGTCATTCTGTCCAAAGTGCCTGTTCCTGGTTTTTGAACAAGCTATCCAACTACTCTCACTGCCCCACTCTTTCCCTTAGGCTGTGTAATTTTTTTTTCCTTTTCAAGTATACATCTCATCCTCTTTTGAAAGCTATTATTGAATTTGCTTCCGCCATTCTTTCCAGCAGTGCATTCCAGAACGTAACATCACACTGTGTAAAAAGAAGGTTCTTTGTTTCTTTGCCAAGTACCTCAAATCTATGTCATCTGGTTAAGGACCCAGCCACAAGTTTCTCCTTATTTACTCCATTGAATATCTCTCTTCAATCTCCACTTAACCTTCTCTGTTCTAAGCAGAACAATCCCAGCTTCTCTAGCTTCTGCAAATAATTGAAGTCCTGCATCCCTGGTGCCATTCTAGTAGATGTCCATTTCACCCCCTCTAAGGCCTTGACATCCTTCCTAAAGTGCGGGGTCCAGAATTGAACACAATACTCTAGCTGTGGCTTAATTCATGTTTTATAAAGATTTAGCATAACTTCCTTGCTTTTGTATTCTATGTCTCTACTTAAAAAGACAAGGATCCTACATACTTTTTTAGTCTGGGGTGATGGTGGTGTCATGGTAATGTCACTGGGCTAATAACACCAGGCTACTGCCTTGGGGACATGGGTTCTGATGGCAGCTGGTATAATTTAAATTCAATTAATTCAAAAAAAATCTGGAATTGAAAGCTAATCTCAGTAATGGTGCCATGAAACTGTCACTTTTTGTCATAAAAACCCATCTGGTTCACTAATCCCCTTTACGGAAGGAAATTCGCTGTCCTTACCTGAACTGGCCGACATGTGACTCCAGACCCACAGCAATGTGGTTGACTCTTAACTACCCTCTGAAATGGTCCAGCAAGTCATTCAGTTGTCAAGGGCAATTAGGGATGGGCAAGAAATGCTGGCTTTCAGCATTGTCCACATCCCATGAAGGAATAAAAAAAAAGCCTGATCAACTTTTTCTGCCACGTTCAAAATGATACAATTTTCTGTGAATAACATGTTTTTACTGAAGAATGAACAATAAACTTTGAAAAGAAACAGAGGGGCAGGGCTTCGGAGTTGGGGAGAAGAGGTGTGGGGATGAGTTATGGATGGAAAACCTGGAAGTGCGGGTTTCTTGATACCATGGAGTTCTAACTCCACTGCATTCATGTTTTTTAAAAAAATAGATTCCACACCCGGGAGCCATTCTGATTGATCAGCTTGGCTGTCTGTCGGGAGGGAAATTTCTTCAGAAAAGGCCACAGCGCTGCTCACAATATAGTCTCCCCTACATTGGAGAGACTAAATGCAAACTGGGTGACTGCTCTGTGGAACACCTCCATTCAGTCTGCAAGCACAACACTGAGCTTCCTGTCGCTTGTCATTTGAATTCTCCACCTTGCTCCCACTCTGACTTTTTGGTCCTTGGCCTACTACAGTGTTCCAATGAAGCTCAAGCAATGAGGAACAGCACCTCGTCTTTTCACTGGGTACTTTAAGCATTTCAGACTCAATATTGAGTTCAATAATTTTAGATCATTACCTTTGCCGCCACCATTTTTTCCCCTTTTTTCATGTTTTTTTTGCTAGTTCAATTCCTTCCTGCCTGTGCCCCCCTCCCCCCACCCCATCCTCCGCCTGTTTCTTTCTTGATCCCTTTACTTTGTGTTTGGATGGCTGCTATCCTGTTATTTACACCTCATCCAGACATATCTTTTGTTTCCTTGATTGTCCCATTACCACTCCCATTAGCTTTGTTCTGTGAAACCTTTTATTATTTAATCTCCTTCCCATTTTGTTTTTCTTTCCCCCTCCCCTGTCACTTGCTGAAAACCTATTATATTTCAAACTTTTGATAATTCTGATGAAAGGTCACAGACGTGAAACATCGGCCTGAAATTTATGTTACTGCTGCCGTAATCGGCTGCGGCTGTAAACAATGGTGGCCCGCATTTGCGGGCTGCACTTTGCGGAGCCACCGCGATATTAAACATGGTGGCTCATTTAAATGGCCAGGATGGACCACCCCCCACTGATGACGGCCAGGGGGTGGGTAGTCCGTTCCCAGCAATGGCGTCAGGCACCACTGCGCAGGTGCTGATACTACTTTTAAAGGGCTTCGAACCCTTCCATTTAGTTTAAATATTTAAAGCAATAGTCATTTAAAATTTATTTAAAATAATTAAATAAATATTTCTAGCCCCTCCTCCACCCCCCCCAATAACCATAGAAATCATTCCTTGCCCTCCCCCCACAAAATACTTACCTTATGTACCTGACCTTTCCCCCTGACAAAGTTCATAAAATATTAACTTCACCCCTTCCCACATCCCCAAACCAATCAGATTAGTTTGACCCTGCTCCCCACCCCACAATCCCGCACTGAAATACTTACCTGCTCCCTCCTCCCCACCAGTGTCCCGCATTGGATCTCCGGATGGAGATCCGAAGGCGTGGGAGTGCTGGCCACCGGCACCAATATGGCACCAGAACGGACAGCGGGAGCGGGTCAGTCATTTATTTATTCATTTGCATTTTTTTAACTATGCAGATTTGGGTCTCGTTGCCGAGTGGCGGGGGTGCCACCATGAGCCTCGCCGCTGCCTGCAAAATCAGGCTGGGCTTTCCTGGCGTCAAGGCCCATGGTGGGCCTCTACCGGAAGCATTTCCCGGCCCCCCCACCTCGCCACGACCCCCGTAAAATCCAGCCATTAACTCTTTTTCTCTCTCCACAGATGCTGCCTGACCTGCTGAGTATTTCCAGCATTTTCTGTTTTTGTTTGAGCCAAGGGTCAGGTAAGTTTTGAGGTTGTTGTGGGTAAAGCCCTTCTTGCCTCCTTTTCTCTGCTGGGTTTCGTGAGACCCGGTGAACCTGGCTGGCTGCTTTAAAAATAGAAATCCTGTAAAAATAGAAGCACGCAAACTCCTGAAAAGCTTTCAATGACTAACCCACTTGCTGAGAGTGGATTGGTCATCTGCCCCCCCTACCCACTTGCATTGAAACTGGAAGTGAGTATATTATTTATTCTAGTAAGAGCAAGGTTTTACATGCTAGAACTGCTAATCTACACGAGATATTCTGACTCCTGATGATGGAACATTTCTCATCAACTAAAGAAAAAGTGCAGACAGGCAAGGTTTAATGAGAGCACTGCATAATTAGAGGTTCAAAATTGTTATTTTATCATTTCATCAATCATGTTGATGAGTTCATTCTCCAGAAGCATTTCACGAGGTAATAGAGTCTTGCTGAATCCATGAGAGTGAACTCATTTATGAGAATGACAATGAAGTGAATTCCCTTTATTTATTGCAGGTATAAGTAATGTGAGAATGACTAAGGGCACTTATGATGATTAAAGAAATAATTCCATTTTATGCAAAGGCACATATAGGAATGACAAGCTGCTGGCACAATACTTTTTGAAAAGTACTGTGTGTTTTTACCTAGAAGAATATATAACACACTGAACAAATTACATCTACTATTCCTGGGCCATAAAATATTGGGGCATGTTCTCTGGGAAAAGTACAGGAAAACATTTCTCTATTTTAAAAATGGACAGGCCCTCTCTTCAAAAAGCAGCATTTTCTGCACTTAAGATCAATTATAAAAACTAAAATTAGAGAAATGTACAGAGCCGGTGAACATTTCTGAAGAATGCTGCTCCTGAAATAAACCCAAAAAATTGCCCAGTACTTTTTTAGTTTATAATCCTTAAGACAGGAGTGGAGTCAGAGATCGGGTCATTGAGGGAGGTGGGGGTTGGAGGTGGGGCTGAATTATCGTGGGCGCGTTTGCCGGCACCATCCCGCCCTGGGTCATTATCCCAGAGGGAGGATTGGGGGAGCAGAAAGACTTCCCTTCCAGTTGGCCTGCGAGCCCCCCGTTGTGTTGGGAAGGGGCCACCTTTGGGGGCCAGTGTTCCAGGCAGGCTTAACATCCTCCCTGTCTCTTGGAGGCGTGATCCCCATCTTTAAAAGGACTGGGACACAGGAGCCGGGCTGTTAATTGGCCTGGCGCCGTACAGTTGCAATGGAGGAGGAGGGCGGGGTCGGGGTGATGGTGACATGGCGCAGGGAGCGCTGCCCTGGGCACAAAATTCAGCCCAGTGTGGGGTTGTGACTCCCGTTTGACCCGACGCCGGGGTCGCGACCCAAAGCCCTTCCCTTGGAGTCGTCAGAGTTGGGGATGGGATGTGTATTCCATCTTGCTGGTGTTTTTAATTTTATATTCAATGGAAGAGTGACAACAGCGGAGTATCAACATTACCTATAACTGGTTCTTTTGGTGCTGAGAGTGTATTAGTTAGTCTAGTGTGGAATTCCTAATTTTCTTTGTTAGCTTTTTGTTTGCTTATCTGCTTTCTGAGACACATTAGGCAGTTACTTTTTTACAGAGTTATGTCTAAGCAGAATTAGGTTATGGGCTAAAATTAATAGTTGCCACATTCTCTGCTGGGATTACTAGTGGATTTTGAATTATGACTGGAAAATATTTACTCAGCAAAGGAATTCAGTACAATCTGAAAAATGACAGGATTGTGGTTGGTCTTATTTTGAGTGTTTTCTTTATTATCAGTATTTGAGTCCCAAATTCCTGCTGCTCAATGATCTGTTTCCCACTCTTCACACAAATACAGAGTTCTGATGAAGGGTCACTGACCTGAAACGTTAACTCTGCTTCTCTCTCCACAGATGCTGCCAGACCTGTCGAGTATTTCCAGCATTTCTTGTTTTTAATACACTGTTCACACTGTATGCCCTCACTCTGTCATTGACAGTAGTATATTTGCTATGTGTCTGTTTTGAAACTGTTTAAGGATAATTTGTAGACTTTAGATAATGCACAGAGCAGTAACTGGCTGTGGAAACATTTGAAGTAAGCAGTAATTTAATAACTGAAATACAACAGATATCTGAAAACACATTGATCCAGGTTTTGCTGACTTTTGACGAGGAGGAAATATCCCTTGATTTATGAATTGTTACAAGTTGCTGGATGATTTGCCAGCCAAAAATGGCATCCTACCCTTAACCTCCCCATGAGTTTCATGAAGTTGCTGCATTTGCACATTAATTGCCCATTAAACGTACCATAGAATGTGAAGTCCAGTAATTAACAGCGTAAGTGCCCTTCTAATGGCGTGGTAATTATTAATGACAGCAAATTACGCGGCCCAGAAAGTAAACAAGTGGGAGCCTCAGTTCTTCAGATAGTGAATTGGTGTTGAAGATTTTAAAAATGCCAAAAATTACATTTATTTCTTACTTTGCTTTTCTGTCTTTTTTCTCTCACACACAAAATCCAATCTTTGTTTCCCTCTCTTTATTTTACTTTCTGTATCTGATTTGACATTGACTTTACCCACTCTAATTCACCCTCCTTCTCAGACCTTCCACTGGTTATTTCTTAGTATTTAAATCTCATTGGTAAAGTTGGTTCCATCATTCACCAAGGTCCCAGAAGGCCTGTTGTCAACATTAGCAGCTCGCACTTCCAGAAACTTACAGGGCAGAACATTTTACAACTGAAGGGTGCAGGAACATGTCAAACTAGCAGGGTACACCGTGATATGCCTTACTTCAAATTCTGGGCCATATACTGGAACTGCAGAACGGTTATTCAACAAGATCCGAACAAATGTTTGAGTACTCTTAAGGGAGTGCTGTTGGGAGTGTGTCTTTCAGATGAGATAGTAAACTGAGGCCCTCTTAGGTGGATGTGAAAGATTGCATGGTACTTTTGAAAGAGACATGGAAATTCTCTGTGTCCTGGTCATCATTTACCCCTCAAACAAAAACTTTAATAACAGATTATCTGGTCATTATCACCTTGCTGTTTGTGGGAGCTTGCTGCGCACAAATTGTCTGTTGTGTTTCCCTATGTTACAGCAGTGATTATATTTCATAAATATTTCATCGGCTATAAATTGTCTTGGGATGTCCTAAAGTCACAAACCAGTTTTGAGTTCAAGTCTTATTTGCAGCTCACTGGTGTTTGGAGGACAGGAAATCAGCCAGCTCCCATTCTGAAATGACTGGCAGGTCAGGCCTGGGAATGGAATGATTCCAGAGGGGATCAAACATGGCTGTTGAATGGCAGTAGGTTTCAGTATTTTTGGAGAGCTGGGGGATTCCCTCTAGTCCCATAACAATTCTTAAAATATTTCTGGTTCTTTTCTTGAGGCATCCCTTTGAGATCTGCTGGTTAGGCCGCTGTCTGCTGGGTACAATAACAACAATATGGCACCTTTAACATAGAAAAAACTTCCCAAGGCACTTCACAGGAGTGTTATCAGACAAAAAATTGATACTGAGCCACATAAATAGATTTTAGGACAAGTGCACACTCCATCCATTTGGTATGCTGCTCGCCCATCTATAGACCCCAAGGACTACAGTGGTTCAAGAAGGCAGCTCACCACCACCTTCTCAAGGGCAATTAGGGATGGGCAATAAATGCTGGCCTAGCCAGCGATGCCCACATCCCATGAACGAATAAAAAAAGATATCCTACATTTTATATCAATACATCATTTTCATTTGCCTCGCTTTTGCAGATTGGTAACTGCAACTAGAAAATGGAATTTGATGGAATGCACCAGCTTGTGTAATTCATATTACAATCCAACCTCAGAGCAGTGGACGTTGCAATGTAACAGAAACCACAGGATGTGTCGTATTTTTTAGCAAGCTGCAGTGTAAGATTTGGTTCTTTGGTTTATTCCTCTTTTTACTGGGAAAAATTGTTTCAAAATTGTTTTTCATAACTTCAGTGTTCACACTCATACAGCAGTACTGTGGTTACTTGAGATTTTTAAATCTCATGCCAACCCCAACCATAAAGTTCTACTGTATTGGGGTTTGCTGTCAAGTGATGTTGTAGAAATTGTAATGCAGTTTCACTGAGTGAACATACAAATACAGCAGCTGTTGGCTTCATTACTTCGTACATATGATGCCAATTTGGTAACAGCACTTTCACAGGAAACGCAATACCACAATTCGCACGTGGTTAAATGGTTTCACGTTCTTTGATATGATTCCATGTAGGCCGATGTTACTGTCTATTTATCAATGTACTTTGGAGATAGGTTTTTCTGTTGGCAGGTGGTATTGGGTTTACCATTGATGGGAAAATGTAATCGCGTCTGGCTGTAGCTAGATCCAGCTATGAGTGCTGACTTAAAAAATGATCAAAGTTTTCATGGAAGGGGTTTGAGAGTACTGCCGACTGTAGTGGACAAGACCACCAGTGGGCAGGAGAATGAGGGACATTAAACTCTACAATGAAACATGAGAAGGATGGAGCAATGTGAATTTTTTTTGACATCACGACTCCACACATTACGCTGCGCACACATGCTTCACTCAGGACATGGTCTGGTGATTCATTCACACCATGTAGAGAATCAGGGGGTTAAATTGGATAGCCCCCAAAAAAGGGCACAGGGATCGTGATGGGCTATTACCAGGTGCCTGCTCAATATAAGGCAGGCAGTAAGGCATCTTCATGCTGCCTGCTCATTTTCATGATTTCTGCATGCAGCGAGCAATAACCACGCTGCACACACTAGCAGGGAGCCATTATCGTAACTTGCTAGCACTGCTTAAAGCTAGCATGCATCTCTTAAAGGGGAGGTGCGTTGTGGCTGGAGTGAGTGCTGCGAGTCCTTTGTGAGCTGAATGTAACCTGGAAAAGAGTGAAGAATGGCAAAACATGGGGAGAGCAGACACCCAGGTTTTCCAACACTGCACAGGAGATCTTGGTGGAGGAGGTGGAAAGGAGGAGAAACGTTCTGTATCCACAGGCGGACAGGAGGTCCTCCAGACACAGGGTGAAAAGGCAGTAGGAACGGATAGCCTTGCAGTTCAATACCAGGAGTGCAGCTCCAAGGCCCTGGATGCAGTGCCACAAGAAGTTTAATAACCTCACATAGAAACATAGAAAATAGGAGCCGGAGTAGGCCATTCGGCCCTTCGAGTCTGCTCCGCCATTCATTATGATCATGGCTGATCATCCAACTCAGTAGCCTGTTCCTGCTTTCGCCCCATACCCTTTGATCCCTTTAGACCCAAGAGCTATATCTAACTCTTTCTTAAAAACATACAATGTTTTGGCCTCAACTGCTTTCTGTGGTAGCGAATTCCACAGGCTCACCACTCTCTGGGCGAAGAAATTTCTCCTCATCTCAGTCCTGAAAGATTTACCCCGTATCCTTAGACTATGACCCCTGGTTCTGGACTCCCCCACCGTCGGGAACATCCTTGCTGCATCTACCCTGTCATGTCCTGTTAGAATTTTATAGGTTTCCATGTGATCCCCCCTCACTCTGCTGAACTCCAGCGAATATAATCCTAACTGACTCAATCTCTCCTCATACGTCAGTCCCACCATCCCAGGAATCAGTCTGGTAAACCTTAGCTGCATTCCCTCTATAGCAAGAACATCCTTCCTCAGATAAGGAGACCAAAACTGCACACAATATTCCAGGTGTGGCCTCACCAAGGCCCTGTATAATTGCAGCAAGGCATCCCTGCTTCTGTACTCGAATCCTCTCGCTATGAAGATCAACATACCATTTGCCTTCTTTACCGCCTGTTGTGCCTGCATGCTTACCTTCAGTGACTGGTGTAAGAGAACACCCAGGTCTCACTGCATATTCCCCTCTCTCAGTTTAGAGCCGTTCAGATAATAATCTTCCTTCCTGTTTTTGCTACCAAAGTGGATAACCTCACATTTATCCACATTATACTGCATCTGCCACGCATTAGCCCACTCATTCAACTTGTCCAAATCACCCTAAAGCCTCTCTGCATCCTCCTCACAACTCACCCTCCCACCCAGTTTTGTGTCATCTGCAAATCTGGAGATATTACATTTAGTTCCCTCATCTAAATCATTAATGTATATTGTGAATAGCTGGGGTCCTAGCACCGATCCCTGCGGTACCCCACTGGTCACTGCATGCCAATCGGAAAAAGACCCATTTATCCCTACTCTTTGTTTCCTGTCCGCCAACCAATTTTCTATGCATCACAATACACTATCCCTAATCCCATGCGCTTTAATTTTACATGCTAATCTCTTATGTGGGACTTTGTTGAAAGCCTTCTGAAAGTCCAAATAAACCACATCCACTGGCTCCCCCTCATCAACACTACTAGTTACATCCTCGAAGAATTCTAGTAGATTTGTCAAGCATGATTTCACTTTTGTAAATCCATGTTGACTCTGCCTGATTCCACCACTGTTCTCAAAGTGCTCTGCTATAAAATCTTTGATAATGGACTCTAGAATTTTCCCTACCACCGACGTCAGGCTGACTGGTCTATAATTTCCTACTTTCTCTCTACCTCCCTTTTTAAATAGTGGGGTTACATTAGCTACCCTCCAATCTGTAAGAACTGTTCCAGAGTCTGTAGAATCTTGGAAGATGACCACCAATGCATCCACTATTTCTAGGCCCACTTCCTTAAGTACTCTGAGATGCATACCATCAGGCCCTGGGGATTTATCGGCCTTCAATCCCATCAATTTCCCCAACACCATTTCTCTACTAATGCTGATTTCTTTCTGTTCCTCTCTTTCACTAAGCTCTATGTTCCCCAACATTTCTGGTATGATATTTGTGTCCTCCTTTGTGAAAACAGAACCAAAGTATGCATTTAGTTGGTCAGCCATTTCTTTATTCCCCATAATAAATTCCCCTGTTTCTGACTGTAAGGGACCTACATTTGTCTTCACCAATCTTTTTCTCTTCACAGTGAGGACAGCACTGCAGGAGTTCCTCAGGGTAGTGTCCTAGGCCCAACCATCTTCAGCTGCGTCATCAATGACCTTCCCTCCATCATTAGGTCAGAAGTGGGGATGTTCGCTGATGATTGTCCAATCTTCAGTATCATTCGCAACTCCTCAGATACTGAAGCAGTCCATGCTCGCATGCAGCAAGACCTGGACAACATTCAGGCTTGGACTGATAAGTACCAAGTAATATTCGTGCCACACAGGTGCCAGGCAATGACCATCTCAAACAAGAAAGGATGTAACCATGTCCCCTTAACATTCAATGGCATAACCATCAATGAATCCCCCACTATCAACATCCTGGGGGTTACCATTGATCAGAAACTTAACTGGACCAACCACATAAATACTGTGGCTACAAGAGCAGGTCAGAGGCTAGGAATTTTGCAGTGAGTAACTCACCTCCTGACTTCCCAAAGTCTGTTCACCATCTACAAGGCACAAGTCAGAAGTGTGATGGAATACTCTCCACTTGCCTGGATGAGTGCAGTTCCAACAACACTCAAGAAGCTCGACACCATCCAAGACAAAGCAGCCTGCTTGATCGGCACCCCATCTACCACCTTAAAAATTCACTCCATTCACCACTGACACACAGTGGCAGCAGTGTGTACCATCTACAAGATGCACTGCAGCAACTCACCAAGCCTCCTTAGAGAGTAGCTTCCAAAGCTTCAACCTCTACCATCTAGACAGAGAAGGGCAGCAGACAGATGGGAACACCATCACCTGCAAGTTTCTCGCTAAGTCACACATCATCCTGACTTAGAAATATATCACCATTCCTTCACTGTTGCTGGATCAAAATTCTGGAGCTCCCTACCTAACAGCACTTTGGATGTACCCGCACCAGATGGACTCCAGCAGTTCAAGAATGTGGCTCACGACCACCTTCTCAAGGGCAATTAGGGATGGGCAATAAATGCTGGCCTTTCCAGCAATGCACACATCCCAAGAATTAATAAAAAGGCTCCAGAAAAAGGCTGATGGATGTACACAAAAAAAGCCTGCCAGAAAGCCTGTGGTCAATGTCAAGGAGCACGGAGGACTACAGTAACATCTTGCCACAGGACGTTGCACAGAGCTTGGAGCTCATCCTTTCTAGCATGTCACTGATGGCCAACTCCATCAGCACACTTGTGAACCTAGCCATGCAGCGTCTGATGGCTGATGTTGCAGTTTCCATTGCAGCGCAAGCAACTTCCATTAAAAATCTGAGTTTTGCAGTGGAAGGTCAGACTGAAGTCATGTAAAGTCAGCTTGCTGCCATCATGTTTATAGGGGCTTGCAGTGTGTCACTGCAGTCCAGCAATCTGTCCTCAACAGCCTACTAGGATTGCTGACACAGTGCTGTGGGGTGTGGCAGTGGCTCCTTGGAGCACAAACGAGCTTTCCTTTCTCAGCATTCGTCCTCCTATCCCTGCTACTCTGCCAATGCTCTTGCTGTTGCTTGTTAGGCAGCTAGATCGCCAGACTACTGCCACCCATGCCAAGATGGTGCTATCTGAAACCCAGAGCTGCTCGAGAGCATTGTTCAAGGCCATCTGAGTATCCTGCATTGAAAGTTAGCAGCCTTCCACCAGCCATGCTGCAGCCACTGTGATAGCACTGCACCGGAGCAAAAAGACAGGCAGTAAGAGTATACACAAGAGCTATTAGTTTAAAATTGCATGCAATATAGCATGATTTCATTTATAAATATGGTTTAGAATGTTTATATTGTGTTGGCTTTTATTTTTGCATTGTGGCTAAAAGGATGCTATGATGGTCAG
Organism: Heterodontus francisci; assembly: GCF_036365525.1. Lineage (NCBI taxonomy): Eukaryota > Metazoa > Chordata > Chondrichthyes > Heterodontiformes > Heterodontidae > Heterodontus > Heterodontus francisci. The sequence goes on along the minus strand of NC_090373.1, from coordinate 61,169,395 downwards.
CGACAGAGGGAACGTAAGGTGTGGGGACTGTTGGTCAATGGGGAATTGGGGTTGAGATTACTGGTATTGCACTTTAATTAGTTGCTCACATATAGCCTGGCCAGAAGGGGGCTGTCTAGCTTGCAGCCTCCCTTTTCTCCTTCCTGTGCTCCTGCTCCTCAGCTTCTTCCCAGATACCTGGTGGCAAGGGCTGATCTTCCATGATAGCAGTGTTGTGCAGCATGCAGCAGACCACCACAAATCTTAGACCTGTGCAATCAAGTACTGCAGGTCTCCACCAGAGCAGTCCAGACAGCGGAAGCGTTGCATTAGCATGCCAGTGGTCTGCTCCGTCACATTTCTTGTGGCAACATGGCTCTCATTGTAAGCATGCTGTGCATGTGTGTGTGGGTTGTAAACCGGAGTCATGAACTATGTGGATAGCTCTTGTTGCTCAGTGGCCACCCTTTGGTTTGCCGTAGTGGTTGAAATACAGATAGCACAGTGGACTGCTGCAGACTGAAGGCGTTGTGACTCCTGCCAGGATATTGGGCATTGACCTGAATGAGGTGCTCCCTATGCTCACACACCAACTAGTTGCAGGAATGATCCCTTTCAGTTCTGGTACATGGCAGAGTTGACATCTGGTGTCCGCAAAGCAATATGCATGCAGACAATGGCATCCTGCGTCAAGGGAAAGCTTGCAAATGAAGCAAAGCCTCTTGCTTGCCCCACCTGCTTGGCTTTGGCAAGAGGGAATGATATAAAGTTAACTATCTTTAAATAGAGAACCTCAGTGACTTGCAACAGTAAAATATAAACTGCAAGATTTTGCTAATATCTCCAGCTCCAGCATGAAAGACGCTAGTTATATGAAAGTTCATAGCTATGGTCACCTTCATAGCCACTGGTGAGTTAGTCCTTGTCCTGCTCTGAGGCTGCAGCAGGTGATAGATTTCTCTTATAACCTCCTTAGTGAAGTGCACAGGTCTCAAACATTGGTCGATGCTGAAGTTCAGATAGAAGAATTGCTTGCTGAAAACCCTGGGCGATTATGGCCTCCTTCTGAGAACCCTACTTTCCCTCCTCCTCCTCCTCCCTCTTCTAGTAGCTTGTCCTGCTCTGTGTGCCCTCTGCTCTTTCTCCAAATCATGCTCACTTCCAAGGGAAATGCTGCCTAGTGAACCTATGTCTGGAAGCAAATAGTTTGTGCAGAAGCCTAGAAGGCAGCAAAAAGTATTCAGCACTTGCCACAATATTCCCTGTAGACTTGTGCAACTTGAAACAGCAATGGAAAATGCCAAAAATGTGTATAATTGTACCTCTACGTGGTTGATGATCCCTTTAAATAGCACTGTGTGTGGCATGGGGTTCCCTCCTGCTGATTAACGCATGTTCACCTGTTCAGGCTTAAGAAAGGGTTGGAGCATCAAATTCCAAAATGGCTCTTTCCATGCTGGAGCTGGAAATATTAGCAAAATCTTGCAGTTTATATTTTACTGTTGCATAAGGCAGGTCACTGAGGTTCTCTATTCAAGGAGAGATAACTTTATATCATCAAATCAGCATTGCACGTTAATGACATCTTGATCTGTCTGTACTACGTACGTCCAGTGGATTTGACAATGGGTGCTACCAAGCCCAATTTCTCCTCCTCAATGTCTTAATTGCTGACAAGTTGTTGTCAAATGTATATAAATAGCTTCATGGCAGTACACTTGGATTATGTGTGAAAAAGAAAAATGTTGCTTTTTTATATATAGACATGTATATTTAAACAGACAAGATTGTGATTCATCTTTTAAAAGAAAAAAAATACTTTCCATCAACAAAATCTCATACTCTCATATGGTAAATAATTCAACATTTTCTGCACTTTCTGTACTTAGTAGGAATTGTTTAGGGAGCAAAGTCGAATCTAGATACCAAGGCCTGATGCTACTGATCACAAATATTATGGAAATCATCTCAAATGTAGGAAATTGTTATGTTAAAGTGAATGTGGTGAATATGTACTATGTGAGCTGGACAATCAGTCAGGTTATGTTTCTGTCAGTGGAATGCCAATGAGACTTTCACTTTCAATGTATTGTGATTGGATCTCTCACCTATGTTTGTAATGATTAAATTTAACTCTGTGCTTAGAGAGCTTGAAGCAGCAGATGTGCTTTCCTTTCAAAATTAGCTTTAAAAATGTTAGTAATAAATACAATGTTAAATATGCATTTTTAACACATTGATGTTTTATCATATACATTCTCCTGGTATTTTTTTCTCTCTCACCAAATTTCTTTCTTTCCTCTTTCATGAAGGTGTTGACTCCTTGCTGGAATTTCAAGAGCACTTATCATTTTTATGTACCTCACCCATTGTTTATTGACAGTAAGTCATACTATTCTATTCTGGGGAGAGGGTCATCATCACATTCACATTCAATCCTCTCCTCACCAAATGTCCACACATGTGGATTTTCCAGAAGAAGTCACTGGTTGGTAATTAGGTGCAGGAACCCTGGCCAAATATTCCCTCTCTAACTCAAAGGCACTGAGGCCAGTTGTCATTGTCCTACTATTGCCCTGGTTGTGGTCAATAAATTCAACACAGGTTGGAGAGCAGCTCAGTTACCTGGTCCACTCCTCCATTACCCCCACCACCTCGTCCCCTTCCATGGCACCTTCCCCTGCAATCGCAGGAGGTGTAATACCTGCCCATTTACCTCCTCTCTCCTCACTATCCGAGGCCCCAAACACTCCTTTCAGGTGAAGCAGCAATTTACTTGTACTTCTTTCAATGTAGTATACTGTATTCGCTGCTCACAATATGGTCTCCTCTACATTGGGGAGACCAAACACAGACTGGTTGACCGCTTTGCGGAACACCTCCGCTCAGTCCGCAAGCAGGACCCCGAGCTTCTGGTTGCTTGCCATTTCAACACTCCCCCTGCTCTCATGCTCACATCTCTGTCCTGGGCTTCCTGTACTGTTCCAGCGAACATCAATGCAAGCTCGAGGAACAGCATCTCATTTACCGATTAGGCACACTACAGCCTGCCGGACTGAACATTGAGTTCAATAATTTCAGAGCATGACAGCCCCCCCCCATTTTAATTTTATTTTCAGTTATTTTTTTCTTTTTCCTTTTTTAATATAATTTTTTTTGTGTTTATTTTATTTTATTTCATCTTAGTTTGTTCAGTTTGCTTACCCACTTTTTTCATGTTTGTACTTGCGACTGTTCAATTTTCAGTCCATTAACTGTCTGTACTAATGCTTTGTCTTTCAACACACCATTAACATATTGTTTGCCTTTGCTCCATGACCTTCTGGTCAGCTATTCTGTGGCTTTGTCCAATCTACACCTTCTCCTTTGTTATTTCTTGCCCCACCCCCGCTTTACTTGCTTATAACCTTTCACATTTCTAATATTTGCTAGTTCTGAAGAAGGGTCACTGACCTGAAACGTTAACTCTGCTTCTCTCTCCACAGATGCTGCCAGACCTGCTGAGTATTTCCAGCATCTCTTGTTTTTATTTCAGATTTCCAGCATCCGCAGTATTTTTCTTTTATTTTTAGCTCAGTTACCTTCCTGCTTTGTATGGTTTAGTTACTCACTGGCTGAGGCATCCAGCAGCTTATGTAATTTTCTTCTCTTTTGCTTTTTTTATCTTGAAATTTGGAATGATTTTGATGTATGCGTGTTGGCTAATTTATATATGTATACCTGCAAGAATGCCTATGGTGGAGCATAAGTTGAACTGCATTGGCCACTGCTGCACCTATTTGGTTTGTAATGATTTATAATTCAGATGAAGTCTGCTAAAATAGCTGACACATAGAGATTGGAATCAGCAATGGTATGGGATGCTCACTCCTCTGATATGGGGAGAGGGAAAACCAGAAAGGAAAGTGATGGTTGGACAGTACCTAGAGTCCTCTGATGATTGACTGCATGGGACACTGGTAGTGCTTGGAAACTGATGCACAAATGCCCTCTTAGCAGCAGAAACAGGAAGGTCAAGCTGACGTGAAAAGACAGAGAGATACTTTCAATCTTTCACATCACTTAAAACATTTTCAAAATATACAGATTAAGTGAGTTGTTTTCCTTTAAGATTTTGCATGTGATTTCCAAATGATAATCTTAAAATCCATATGTAAATATAAACAGATTCAATTAAAATTGGTAATAGTGCCTATGAAAGTAAATAATGCTCTTCACGTCTGAATCTCCAATCTGTGCTCCCCTCGAGTGAGGCTCCTCACCAGGAGCAGCACCTCACAATTTTAGGACTTAGTATTTTAATCTGTAAATTGGGGGAGCATTTTGAATAAAAAATCCTCCTCCTAGACTTGTGCTCATGAATGTGCTGCCGGAACTGTTTTATAAAGAGGTTCTCCTTGAAGATGCTGCAGGGCCATGAAAATGTCATGATGAGAAAGACAACCAGTGACTGGTGAATAATAGAATATATTAGATGAGATGGAGATTCTAGAATATGTGCAATTTATTTTTAAGTGAGGAGGAAAGCACTTTGCAGAATATTTCCCCAGGAGATTATTGGATTATTAGGGGTAACATTAACCTCCAAAAACTGGTGGGTTTGGTTTGGTTTGGGTGGAAGATTAAAAAGGAAAGATGAGAAACAGGGGTACAACTCAACTTGAACCTGCCCACTTTCAATTTTACTGCAGGCAGGTGAGGGGTGAGTGATCAATCTACTTTCAGCAGGCGTGTTGGCTATTTAAATATTTTAATGAGGCTCTGTGCCTTCATTTTAACAGTGAATCTACTTTTAACCACATTCAGTTGGGTTCCTAGGCCTCAGGAAACCTGATGGGTGAAAAGAGGTGAGGAGAGTTGAATCCATACAGTAAGTGCCTTTACAGCATTGCTTGTGGGCCAGGAGGATCAGGAATGTTTCCTCCAGGTCCAACAATATTATTGTAACCATCCCCCCCGCCCCGCACCGACCCTGCCGTGATCTGCCTGCTCCCACTCCCCCCCCAAGATTGGACCCCACCCCCCACTGACCATTATCTTGCACCCTCTGAGATCAGGCAACTCCCATGACTACCACCTCCCCCACCCACTCGATTCAAATGACCGCCATTTGCACTCCCCCATGATCGGAACATTCTGAACACCACCTCCCCTGTCAATCAGGCTGGCTGTCAGGCGGGAAACCTACCATTGAGGAAGAAAACCTCCCAGAGAGCCAGTGTGGTTTCAGAGTCCCTTCTGTATCTCCAATGGAATGAAGCAGGGATGTGTGCTGGCCCCGACACTATTCACCATTTTTTTCAGCATGATGCTGCATAGGCAACGGAAGACCTTAAGGAGGGAGTTTACATACGCTTCCGGACTGATGGAGGCTTTTTCAACCTCAGGCGTCTTTAGGCTCACACAAAGACACAAGAAAAACTCATCCGTGAACTTCTTTTTGCCGATGACTGTGCTCTCCTTGTCCACAGTCAGTCAGACATGCAACGTATAACAACACATTTTTCCAAGGCGGCACAACTCTTCGGACTAAAAATGAGTTTAAAGAAAACTGAAGTCCTGCATCAGCCTGCACCCCAAGAAGAATATAGACCACCAAGCATTGTCATCGAGGGAACTGAGCTGAATGCCATCAAGCAGTTTACTTATTTGGGGAACGTCATCTCATTTGATGCCACCATAGACAAGGAAGAGGACAATAGGCTCTCAAAAGCAAACAGAACATTTGGCACACTCTACAAACGTGTTTGGAGCAACCACAGCCTCAGAGCACAGACCAAACTCAAAGTGTACAAAGCCATAGTCCTCACCGCCCTTCTATATGGCACCGAGTCATGGGTCCTATACCGCCATCATGTACACCTTCTAGAGCGCTTCCATCAGCGCTGCCTCCGCAGCATCCTCAAGATCCACTGGCAGGACTGCATCACAAACATTGAAGTCCTGGAAGAAGCCATCATCAGCAGCATCGAGGCCATCCTCCTGCAAAGCCAACTGCGTTGGGCGGGCCATGTTGCCCAGATGGACAACAGCCGCCTGCCCAAGATTGTGTCGTATGGAGAGCTGACCACAGGTAAGAGGAACAGAGAGGCCCCATGCAAATGTTTCAAGGATTCCCTGAAGAAGTCCCTCGCTATGTGGCACATCGACCATTGCCAGGGAGAAGCGCAAGCCATAGATCGTGATGCCTGGAGATGCTACATTAGGAGGGCCACAGACACCTTTGAGACTGAGTGAAAAACCAGCATGAAAGAGAAAAGGAGGAGATGGATAGATCCATTTGCCTTAGAGTCTGTGATAGAGCTAGTGTACATGGTGTGTTGAAGGTAAGATAAGATAATGGACTAAATTAACTAAATAACCACATATGACTGAGGAAAACAGTTTTGAAGGCATCCAGAAACAGTGCAGCACCAGCAAAAACTTCTTCCCAGAAGGCAGAACTAAGTTTCATAAGTCAGAGCACAGGCCAAAAAGTGCCTAGATGTGAGAAATAAGAGAAGAAAAGAGAGAGGATGAGAGGAGACTGGCAGCTAACATAAAAGGGATTCAACAATTTTCTATAAGCATGTAAATAGTAAAAGGATAATAAAAGGAGTGGGGCTGATTAGCGACCAAAAGGAGATTTACGCATGAAGGCAGGAAGCAACGTTGACACAGCGAGCTCAATGGAGGGCTTTGTTGCTCTACAATGGTGGGACATCAGTGAGAGAGACATTCAAAACACTATTGGCACAGGAGAACAGGATAATTATCACAAGGCTGTAGAGACATTAAACAATCATTATGTGGTGAAGATGAATGCAACATTTCAGGGACATGTTTTTTGTCAGATGAAGCAGATAGATGCGGAAACTGTTGCACAATTTGTCACTAGATTGCACCAAGCATCTGAGGGATGTAATTATGGAAATGATTTGGATAATCAGCTCAGGGATCAAGTTGTACATAGTTGCTGGGTGAACTATTTGAAGCGCAAATTGCTTGAAAAAGATATATTAATCTTGGCGGAAACATTGAGGGTGGCGGCTTGAAGCTGTGGAAGCTCAACTCCAGTTGATGAAATTGGATGCAGACGCTTTAGGTTCAGGGCGTCCTGGATCAAACTCAAGCCAAGTGAACAAGCTTAGATCTTCCAGAGGGAAAGGTTGGAGTGGCCCAAGTAAGACTGAGAAAAAGAGTGCTTCAAATGTAGAAATTTGGGATGTTTTGGAAAAGATTCCTGCTGCCCTGCTAAAGGCAAGATGTGCCGAAATTGTGGGGGAAAGGATCACTTTTCTGGGAAGTGCAGAAGCAAAGCTGAGAAGATAGTCTGGAAAGGAAAACAGAGGACAGAGGAATGAACAAGGCAGAGATGTATGCCGAGTAGAGGATGATGGCAAGAATGATGGTGAATGTGATGAGGGATGATGGGAAACATGGAAAAGTTCCAGTGCTGATTGGTGGGGTGAAGGTGGACATCATCATGGATTCTGGAAGTGGCAGCAATGTGATTGATAGGATATTGTGGGAAGAATTGAAGAAGAAGAGAATCAAGTGCACATCACGGACATGTGTGAAGAAGGTGTACCCGTACACATCTAAGACACTGCTTCTAACTGTGGGATGTTTCAAGCTGTAATACAAGTAGGTGATGAAAAGGTAGATGTGGAGTTTGTGGTCATCGAAGAGAAAGGGGAACCACCCATGAGCAGGGAGACAGCTCAAGACTTAGGGGTGTTGTATATTGAATTGAAGGTGAATTTGATGAAGTCATCTGCTGCAGAAGGAAGAGTTCAAACCTGTTTTCCAAGGAATAGGAAAGTTTCGTGATCGTCAAGTGAAGCCAACCATTGATGACAACATCAAGCCAGTAGCTCAACCTGAATGAAGAACACCTTTTGGATTGAGGAGCAAGGTTGAAGCCAAGATCCAAGAGCTCATTGATCAAGATATTGTTGAACCGGTAGAATGACCAATACCTTGGGTGAGTTCACTAGTGGAGACATAAGAATGTGCATCGACATGAGACAGGTGAATGAGGTAATGGTAGGCGAAGAGCATGCTATACCAACTGTAGATGAGATAATCCAGGAGATGTTGACAAGTAAGGTGTTTTCCAAGTTAGACTTATAGTGGGGATACCATCAGCTAGAGTTGCACCCAAATTCAAGGAAGGTGACAACATTTGTCACACACTGTGGACTGTACCAATACAAAAGGCTATTATTTGGCATAAAGGCAGCACCTGAGATTTACCAGCATGAGATCCATAAAGTAATTCAAGGTGTCACAAGAGCAGCCAATATATCAGATGACATCATTATTCATGGTTCCCCTTGTGAAGAACATGATGAGAGGTTGAGCTTGGGTTGGCAAGGTTGCAAACAGCAGGTATAAAATGCCTATTTGGTGTGTCAGAGCTGGTATTTATGGGTCACAAGTTGACAAGCCAAGAGATTAATTCAGCAAGATGGAAAGTTAAGGCTGTGGCAGAGGCAAGAGAACCAAAAAATGCCAGTGAGGTGAGGGGTTTTCTTGGGCTTGGTATTGTGAAAAATTCATACCAAACTTTGCTCCAATGGCTGATCTATTAAGGAAGTTAACGAGCAAGAATTTGTGTTTGGCCAATAGCAGAAGGATGCATTCAGAGCATTGAAAGAAAGTTTGATGAGTGCTCATACTCTTGGATATTCCGATCTACAGGCACTAACGAAGGTCAATGCAGATGCCAGTCCGTTGGGACTAGAAGCAGCGCTAGTACAGACACACGCCAGAGGACCAAGAGTCATCGCTTACACACGCTGGTCTTTGACGGATGTGGAGAGGTGATATTCTCAGATAGAGAATGAAGCCTTAGGACTGGTCTGGGCTTGCATACTTGTTTGGCATCAAATTTGAGTAGCTGACAGACCATAAACCACTGGAGACAATATACTCTCCGGGGTCAAAACTATGTGCGCGGATTGAGAGGTGGGTACTTAGACTTCAGCAATACAAGTATAAGGTTAGTCACAAATCCGGGGAAGATGAACATTGTGGATTTATTATCAAGACTACTGAAGGTGGATAGATGGAACGGTGTGTGCTAGACAAGTAAGTGGTATCATTTGTGCAATTTGTAGTGGTACATTCGACACCCAGAGCAATGACAACTAGGGAGATAGAAATAGAGTCAAACAGAGATCCAGAACTAGAAGACATCAGGCAGAGGATCCAGACAGGAGAGTGGGAGAAGTGTATGCACAAGTCCTAATGAGAGATGAACTGTGCACAATGGGGGATTTTAGTTACAAGGTTAGGTTGGAAAAGCTGGGGTTGTTCTCCTTAAAGCAAATTAGATTAAAGGGAGATTTAATAGAGGTGTACAAGATTATGACAGGTTTGGATAAGTTAGACAATGAAAAACTGTTCCCATTAACTAATGGTACAAGGACTAGGGGACAGAGATTGAAGGATTTGGGCAACAGATTCAAGGGAATGTGAGGAAGAACTTTTTTACCCAGCGTGTGGTAATGACCTGAAACTCGCTGCCCTCAAGGGTGGTGGAAGCGGAGACAATCAATGATTTTGAAAGGAAATTGTCTGGTCACTTGAAGGAAATAAACTTGCAGGGCTATGGTGTCGAGCGGGGCAGTGGGACTGAGTGGATAGCTCCGTGGAGAGCTAGCGTGGACTCGATGGGCCAAATGGCCTGCTTCTATGCCGTAAATGACTCTATGATTGACTCTAAATGTGTGCTCAGAGGCAACAGACGTGTAGCGCCAAGGCAGCTAAGGAATAGAATGGTGGCTTTGGCTCATGAAGGCCATTTCGGAGTGGTCCGAATGATGCAGAACCTGAGAACCAAGATTTGGTGGCCTGGAATGGAGAATGATGCAGAAAAATTTGTCAAATCCTGTCATGGATGTCACGTCGTTAGCCGACCCAACCCACCTGAACCAGTACGCAACACATTGCTACCAGCTGGACCATGGGAAGATGTAGCCGTAGAATTTTTGGGTTCGTTTCCATCAGGTGAGTCAATTCTGGTTGTGATTCACTATTATAGTCGGTACTATGAGTATGTTGTGATGAAGTCTACAAAAGCAGAGAAAACAGCGACAATACTAATTAAGATATTTGCAAGGCATGGTTTGCCAGTCGCTTTGTACTCAGACAATGGGCCGCAATTTATCTCATAGATGTTTGCTGACTACATGCAGCTTACGGGGATTCAACACACAGAGTGACACCAAAATGGCCACGAGCTAATGGAGAGGTGGGATGTTAGAACCAGTCTCTAGAGAAGTGGATGAGAATTGCCCGAGTTGAAGGCAAAGACTGGAAGGAGGCACTTCTGTCATATGAGGCTGTGTACAGAGCAATTCCACATACGACAGGGAATAGCCCAGCAGAGTTGCTGCTCGGATGCAAAATCTGCACCAAGATGCTGGGAATCGAAGCGACCATTTGATGATCAGGAAGTTCGAGACCACGATGATAAGAAGAAGGGTCAAGGTTTTATGCAGATCATAGAAGGGGTGCCAGAGAGTCTGATCTGATGCCAGGTGATGAAGTGTTGGTTAAACAAGAGAGTCTGAGCAAGAGGGACACAACATTCTTTCCAGAACCGTATAATGTTATTTCCAAGAGTAGAAATAGGGTGACTGTGAGGTCACGAGAAGGAGTAGAATATGACAGAAATACGTCATATGTCAAGAAAGATCAGCGTCACAGATGCAGAGCCTGGAGTCTGAGCTAAATCTGGTTCCGGATCAAGATGCACAGATCAAGATGCAACAGCAAATAGCAGTTTGACGTCGAGATGAGGCTCAGACGATAGCAGGGACTGATGAGGTACCTGGACCAGGAACCAGAGACTCCAGAGTTTCTGACAGCAGGCTGACAGCTTGCAGTCCAGAGGCACAGGTGGAGGCTCAAGAAAGGAAGCTGATACCATCAAGTCCAGGGATGATAACCAGAGTTCCTGAGATGGTAGGCAGAGCCAAGCATCAGAGGAGACCCCCCAAGAGATATGAGGATTTTATCTTATGTGCATGTATTCATTTGTGTAATGCCAGAAAATCACGGACATGTTTTCAGTCTGATAAGGGAGGGATGTTATGATGATAACTAAGTGTTATGTGGACTTGCATATTAGATACAATATGGTACTCACATATTAGATGCAATACGGTACAAGCTGTACTAGTTGTCCAACATACAGCCCGTGGGCCAGAATCCGGCCCGCCAAACTTTACCATCCGGCCTGCGGATGTAAACTGGTCCCAGGCTGTTCCACATCCTTGCTGTGACTGGAAATTAGAAATGTCCCTTTGTCATCTTCTTACAGAGCGGCCTTTTGAAAAACGTCGCGCTGTCAGTTTCAAGCTGAGAGCTGCTGCCATCGGGAACAGCTGTTTTCCAACAGACTCGGGATTTTCTGGCGGGTTCTCACTTTTTTTTATTAAAAAGCCTACCAGAAAACCCCGAGTCTGTTGGGAAATGGCTGTTCCCGATGTCAGTAGCTGTCAGCTTGAAACTGACAGTGCGATGTTTTTCACAGGAACTGACCAACCATCTGCTGAGCATCCGATCTCTGCAACTGTGTGAGAGGGAGGGGGGAGCAGAGAGAGAGAGAGGGAGGCAGAGAGACAGAGAAGGGGGCAGAGAGGCAGAGGGAGAGGGGGCAGAGGGACAGAGAGGGGGGCAGAGAGAGCGGGGAACATTGTATGGGGACTGGGGAACACTGGAGTCATGGGGGTGGAGAGAGGGAGAGAGAGGGGGAGAGACAGAGGGAGGGGGGAACAGAGAGAGAGAGAGAGAGAGGGGGGGCAGAAAGACAGAGAGGGGGGCAGAGGCAGAGGGAGAGGGGGCAGAGAGAGAGAGAGAGAGGGGACAGACAGAGCGGGGAACATTGTGTGGGGACTGGGGAACACTGGAGTCACGGGGGTGGAGACAGAGGGGGGAGAGATACAGAGAGAAAGGGGGGAGAAGGAGACGGGGGGGGGGGGGAGAGGGAGACAGAGAGACAGACAGACAGAGAGGGGGAGAGACAGAGAGGGGAGAGGGGATGAGAGAGAGTCAAAGAGTCATTTACTTACAGAAGAAGAAGGAGGCCATTCTGTCTATCGAGCACATGCTGGCTCTCCACAGAACTATGCAGTCAGTCCCACTTCCTGGCTCAATCCCTGTAGCCCTGCAAGTCTATTTCTCTCAGGTGGCTATCCAATTTCCTCTTGATGTCATTGATCATCTCTGCTTCCACCACCCTTGTGGGCAGCGAGTTCCAGGTCATTACTACCCGCTGCATAAAAAGGTGCTTCCTCATATTCCCCCTGCATCTTTGGCACAAAACTTTCAATCTATGTCCCCTAGTCCTAGAGGGGAGAGGGGAGGGAAGAGAGAAAGAGACACACAAACACAGAGCCCGGGGAGAAGCGGGAGAGAGATCAAGGTCTCTCCTGACAGATGGACATCTATCCAGAATACTTTGCATCACTACATCAAGTGTGCGGGCAGAGACTGACCACTTATTAAAGCAAAAACAATGCCAGGTATGTCACTGAATCAGTTTTCAATATAGTGATGAGAAAGTAAATCAATAAATTAGTTTTCCCATTTAAAACTTTTTCACAAAAATGCACATTTGTTGTTGGTTTTATTAGTAAGATAAATATTTAATGCCTTTATCTTTAGAAATTTGCTCACCAGTCCTTCAGGCTGAGCAAAAATCATAATGCGGACCTCCGGCCAAATAGGTTGGACAACACTGAGTTAGAAGGTCATCTGCCTTAGGGATTCAAAGGTCAGATAGCACATGTTGAAGGACTGTATCTATAGAGTAAAGATGGCTGAATAAAGTCTGAAAAGCAAAGTTAAATCTCAGTCTTGTTAAGTGTCATTATTGGAGGATCTGACAACAATATATTGTTTTTTAGCTTGTTTTAAAATTCAAGTTGCTCTTTGCTTTGTTAAAAACTATTGTTCTCACCATAAAGAGGAAAGGGCTGCAATATCTGCGTCACTCCATTCAAGACAATCTTCAGCATTTCTGGGAATTCAGGTGTGCCAACGCAAAAGCACGCTGGGAAGCTCTTTTAAATGGGATTTAAGAATATCTGTCATTCGTGAAAAGGAAGGCTTTGTACCTTGAAATAATAGTGAACAAAGCTCAAGGCCTTTGGGACTCTCCTTCACATGAAGTTCACAATGGCGCTCAATGAACACTGAATATGAGCTGTTCGTGCACACTCAGTAATGTGCCCATTAACGTTCAGCCAAGAACTTGTACCTAATGTCCCATTTACGCAACATTTATGCAAAGCCAGTATGAAAGTACCTGTAAGCCATGTTTACAGGGTCAGCTTTAGTGGGGTAGAAATTTCACAGTGTCGGCCTGCAGTTGCCAACATGGTGCAGGGAACAATTCTTGCACTGAAACACGTAGGCTGCAAATTGTGTGTTGGAACTCATTTAAATTAGACCGGTGGGCTGTGGATGCCTACGGTGCACTCCGAGTCGCTTAACAGTGAAACGGATATCAGGCTGCTAAAACACCAGCAGAGGCCCTCAGATAATTCCTGGGAGGTGGGTTGAAGTGGGCTATGGGATGGGAGTGGGAGCACTCCTGCTTGTCCTGACTTCTCAGGCACCCAGGAGTGGGGTATGGCCAACCCACGCTCCGTAGTGCAACACTGAAAGCGCCTCACACCTGATGAACAGGCTGTTACCCGCAATGGAGAGGGAGCGTTGCTTCCACATGTCTAGTTTCTGATTTACCATGGCTATACACTTCTCCCAGTTTTTGGCACATGACTCGGCCCCTCCGAGCCATATCGCCAGCACCTTCAGGTAGTCTAACCTGATGGTGAAGGGGACAAAGGATCTGTTGGCCTTGTTCCCGAAGAACATTGCCTTGCTCTTGACTTGATTTACTTTGGCTCCCGTGGCCAGTTCGAACTGGTTGCAGATGCTCATCAGTTTGTAAACCGACAGCGGATCCGAACAGAAGATGGCAATGTCATTCATGTAGAGGGAGGCTTTGACCTGAGCATCCCCACTGCCTGGGACTGCCACCCCTCTTATGCCTGCATCCTTCCTGAGGGAGTCGGCAAAAGGTTTGATTCAGCAAGAGCAAGACAGAGCAGAGAGGACAGTCTTGCATGATTCTGGATTTAATCGGAAAGCTTTCTGATTCCCACCCATTGATTGAAGCTGTGCTGTTGATGTTTGTGTAGAGCAGTTGGATCGAATTGACGATTCCCTTCTCAAATCCCATTTTGGAGAGCATGTTGATCATGCAATATTCTGTCAAAGGCCTTCTCCTGGTCCAAGCTGATTAGACAGGTATCCACCCTCCTGTCTTATGCATCGGCAATCGTCTCTCTGAGCAGCATGAGGCTATCAGAGATCTTCTTGCTGGGTACTGTGGAGGTCTGATCAGATAGATCACCAACTTCAGAGCAGATCTGACCTGATTGGCCATGACCTTGGACAGAATTTTGTAGTCAATGCTAGGCAGTGAAATGGGCCGCCAATTTCTGATTTCCTTCCTCTTCCCCTTCGGTTTGTAGATGAGGGTTGTGATGCTTTTCCTCATCTATTCTGACATTCTGCTAGCCAAAGCATACTCTAGTACACTTCCAGCAGGTCTGGGCGGATCCAATCCCACTACTAAATCAGTATCCATTGTGCCCATTTTATACCTGAACAATGGGCACAATGCATGCCAATGTGCTTGTATTGTACTGATTTCTACCTTACTCATGGTTTAACTGACAACTTGATGATAGCCTGGGCTTAAGGACCATTCTTAGCTGGTGTAATAAGTAGAAATGTGCTGTCTATTATAGTATTTGATTTGTCTTTTGCACCTTTTAAAAGCCTTGCATAAAAACATTCAAAGTCCTGAAACAGATTGATAAATTATTAATTCATCAACACATATTGGAAAGCAAATTAAATCTGTACAAACCTCAGTGTGTCTTTGAAGTTTTGCAAAAACAAAGATCGAGTGCAATTTTCTCTTTTGATCTCCTTCCCGTTCCCTCAGGCACATACTCTCAGCAGAAGGAAATGCTGGCTTCTTGATAAGAGTGGATTATGGAATGACATCACTGCATTTATGAGTAAGAATCAAAATTTATTAAAACACCTGTTAAACAGTCTTTGGATAAAGTTCACTACACAATTTCTAATGAAATGTGATCTTTACTTCCTATTTTTGATCTTCTCACAGGCCCACATTGAGATAAATAGCCCAATAGTGTAGTACAGTAAACGTACTTGGTTCAGATTCCAGTGATTACAGGCTCAAGTCCTAAGGCTGTCTAATCCTTGAAGCTACCAAATTGTGATGAGTTTCCAAGATTTTGGTTGTGCCTTTAGATGAAGTACTTCAAGGAACTAAAATGTCTTTTACATGTTAGGCTGGAAAACAGTCATTATCCTATTATGGGCATACCTGCTATGAGCTAGTGGAGTGGTGCAGGCAAGAGTTCTGAAGAAGCATGTGGCTTGTATTTAGCCTCAGATGCAGAGAGTGGCCATGTGGAAAACTGTGGGACCATGTCAGGTAAACAGATAGGACAACAGGTTAGAACAGAGTCATTGGTTTGAATCCAACTAGATTGATGAGATGATGATTTCTATTCCGGTGGGTAATTGGTTAGTGCAGTCTATTAGAATATTGCAGTATCACTTTTGAGATTTGGGTGTGGATGGCAGATGGAATGGAAGTCATAATTTTGTTGGGTAACTGGATGGCTCTCAGATAAACATTGTTCTCTCACTGCTGGGCCTCCCACTGGAGGTAAGTGCAGATGGATGAATGTTTTTTCGATGATGATTGACTGATTATTGAGGGGCAAAATGGTAAATTAACTTGGATAATACTAGGGAGTTTCCCAGTGGATGCATTGTCCCAGCTCAAGGTTGCCTTAAGAACTGATAATCGGCAGAAAGACATTTACAGAAGGATTTTTACCAGTTACCTTTCTTCACAAGGTGCTTTGCTGGATATGTTTTGTTCAGTTGATCAGTAGTGCTATGACTGTAACTTTCAATCTGGCAGCAGCAGATATATGGGCAACGTCACTGATCCACTCAATTGGATGTTAGATACTGAGCAACCTCTATATTGCAGCACCAGAGTACGCTGATTTCGCAAAAATATTAAGCCTTTCTTAACTTTGAAAATACATTTTATGCATGATTTACTGCTTCTGCTAAAAGCACTGCCACCCTCACAGAGCAACTACACTCTGATGCAGGTCATACAGAGATGTCTGTTCTTTTGGAAACATAAGAGTTTCAGTAGCTTTTAAAAGTGGTTTACTGACAACCCTTAAAGATAAAATATATTGCCACCCACATATTAATCTCATATGTGATTAAGCAAAGAATGATGTGAATAAAATTAGGACAGTGTGGAGCTTTGCTCTCTTGAAGTATTATACTCTGCTGCATTTTCAAAGGTCACAAATGGGGCAGCTCTGTTGAAAGGCTGCGGATGATGCTTTTAACTTCAATACATTTGGCCCAGTGTTATTGAAATACATTCAGAACTCTTTTTGTACATTTTATTCTCCATGTCTTAATTAGTAATTTAGGATTTTGTTTTTAGTTTTACTTTAAAAAGTAGCACTAGTTCATTTCATTTGCATTATTGCTTCATCAAGTTTAATATTCCTTAATTCACCTTCCATTCACACTTATTTTGCAATTTTCCCTCATGATACCTGCAATTTACTTGGTATGGTTGCATTCTATCTGGCAAAAAATGCACTATATCTGAAAAATAACACATTGCATCTGAGGGAAGCAGCAGTGCATTTGGGAAAACTGCACCATAGCTGGAAAAAGCTCCATTTTGCTTGGAAAAGCTTCATTGCAACTGGAAATGGGAAAAACTATAATACAACTAGAAACTAGAGTGCATAATCTGGGCTGACAATTCAGTGCAGCACTGAGGATGTGCTGCAACCTTGGAGCTGACATATTAAATAGGCCCTGTCAACCCTCTCAGATGGATTTAAAAGATCCCATGGCACTATACAAAGAAGAACAGAGAGTTGTTGTGGCCATCATTTATCCCAGAACTGACATCACTGAATGAGATTGGCTTAGAAATTCAATTGTACCCTAAATGGAAAAGAGAATTGGGCGGGGATTATAACGTGCTGCTGATTTGTCATTGCCAGTTTTCCATCTGATGGTAAAAAGTTCAAATCTCCCCCGGTATCTCCAATGGTCCCTCCTAGCATCTCACCTGTAACTGAAGTCAAGCTCATGAGCCTTTTATTTGCTGGTTCTGACTTGTGGTCCATTTTGAATATCAGCCTAACATGAACCTCCCACCAGGCCATGGGAATAACCCCTGACCCTAGTGAACTCTTCAATGAGTAACCAAGAGGTCCTCTGAGCTCAGCTGACATTTAAAAATACTTAAAAATAAAGGGTCACCCATTTAAGACAGAGATGAGGAGAAATGTTTTCTCTCAGGGGGTCGTGAGTCTTTGGAACTCTCTTCCTCAAAAGGCAGTGAAAGCAGAGTCGTTAAAATATTTTTAAGGCAGAGGTAGATAGATTCTTGATAAGTAAGGGGGTGTAAGGATATTGGGGGTAGGCGGGAATGTGGAGTCGAGGTTACAATCAGATCAGCTATGATCTTATTGAATGGTGGACCAGGCTTGACGGGCCGACTCCTGTTCTAATTCATATGTTTGTACGTTCTTTGAGCACCCTTGGATAAATGTCGTCAGGACCTGCAGTCCGATCTATTTTGAGATCCCTTAATCTTTCCACCTTGAGACAAAACTTTACAGTCAACAGAGCATTTTATTAATGGCAACTGAGCTAACACTGGAGTAAAGGCTGATGTAAAGTTGCCTCTTAAAATCTCTGAGCTCCCCTGAATCTGAAATCATATTCTAATAGTTTGAATCAAATAAACAAATTTAAACTGGGCACACATTATACACACAGGTGTACAAAACATCTCAGATAGCTCCAGGAGTATAATATGATTACAGTCAATTACTGTATTGGTTTCAATATTTCAGCATTCCAATGAACTACAGTGTAACTACTTAGTACATAGGAACATAGAAACAGGGGTAGGTCACTCATTCCGCCGAGCCTGCTCCGCCATTCAATTAGAGCATGGGCGGCACAGTGGCGCAGTGGTTAGCACCGCAGCCTCACAGCTCCAGGGACCCGGGTTCGATTCCAGGTACTGCCTGTGTGGAGTTTGCAAGTTCTCCCTGTGTCTGCGTGGGTTTTCTCCGGGTGCTCCGGTTTCCTCCCACAAGCCAAAAGACTTGCAGGTTGATAGGTAAATTGGCCATTATAAATTGTCACTAGTGTAGGTAGGTGGTAGGGAAATATAGGGACAGGTGGGGATGTTTGGTGGGAATGTGGGATTAGTGTAGGATTAGTGTAAATGGGTGGTTGATGTTCGGCACAGACTCGGTGGGCCGAAGGGCCTGTTTCAGTGCTGTATCTCTAATCTAATCTAAATCTAATCAGATCATCTACCTCAATGCCACTTTCCTGCGCTATCCCATTTCCCTTGATGTCATTAGTCTCCAGATATCTATCAATTTTTGTCTTAAACATGCTCAATGGTTGAGCTTCCACAGCCCTCTGGGGTAGAGAATTCCAAAGATTCACCATAGAGCATGGCTACTCGACCCGAACCCAACGGGACCTGACGACATGTGTTGGGTTCGGGTCAGGTCGGGTCTCTCCTCTAGGTCCAAAATTCGGGCTTGGGTCGGGTCGGGCTGGACGTGGACAGAGATCAGTACAAACAGAAATCAGAGGTGAGAAGAGTGGGGGGTGGGGGGGTGGAGAAGGAGGGGAAAGAAACAGCTACAAGTTCTGACATAAAACACCCGATTGAAATTAACCCAACCCCTTACACTCTGATATCTATCAAGTCCGGGAGAAACTGACAAGCCCGGGAAAGATACCAGTAACTGCAGTAAGTACTGTTACGACCAACTGCTCCTGTCAAAGCCCCCAATCAAAATATACAATTCTGATTGTGGTGGGAGAGACGCACTGATAATTCAATCCCATCGCTCCATAAATCACCTAACATATCATTTAAAACTTTCCAAATTAAAGAAAGACCCAACCAAATTGTACATCTATTAACCCCCGAATGAGGCTAACCAAACCAGGTGTCTTTAAATCAAAAATTAACTCTTTAATTAGAAGAACTAAATTCTTAAACACATGCAGATATAAACAACATTTAAAATAAAAAAATTAGAGTCCTTGCAAATTGACAGTCGAATGTTGCTTGAAGTCCTCAGAGGACGTTGCTTGAAATCCTCACAGGATGTTGCTCGAAGTGGTTACATGATGCTGCTTTCCTTTTCCAGTGAATTCCAACAATTAACGACTTGCAAACACTTACAACAGAATCAATCTGACTTGAGAGTTTTTGAGGGATAAAAGATTGTCACAGTCTAACTTCCCTTTCTTCAATTTAAATTACCAGAGATTGTCTTGGCTTGATGTTTTTGAATTTTGAGAGATAATAATCAAACAGACTAAATTCCTCTTCCTTCAGTCTAAATGGTTGAGAGCTCTTTTTCAGGTGTGCTCATCACAGCTGTGTCTATTAGAACAAACTGTCTTACTAACAGCCAGTTCAAACTGAATTGAAGCAAATGTATCGCATCAGGCTCACTCCCAGTGGCTGTTTCCATGGTATGAAGAATGCACCCTTTGAATTGCAGTCTCCAAATGGCTGTTTCTAAGGCAACGAAAATGCACCTTCCTATAACTCCTAAGGCTTGCCGGCTCTTAAAGCAATACTGATCCCTTGCAAGCCTTAAAGGCAAACTGCATATTTCGAAAAAAATCTACAGGACCATGACAGTACAGAAACATCAACTGAGTTCTTGCTTTAATCTATACTTGGCCCAAGGATTTAAAATTATCTGGAAATGGGGAGATTAAACTTCCCAACCTGAGTTTTCCACGGAGATTTTTTTTGTTAATGACATCGGAACTTGATACAGTTCAGAAGCTTGTTTGTTACATTGCATGATTTCCTGAAGTGGATACTTTTTTTCCCACGAGTGCTCAGGGTCACAGTGCCTTCGTCTGTTTGAAATCAGTGTTTTTTTAAACTTTATGATGTTAATCGAACATAGGTACATCAACAACTGGCACCTGTACTCGATCACTGGTCTAAAGCCTGGCTACCTGACCATACCCGAATACATGTGTTGGGTCGGGCATTTAAAAAATTTAAAGGACTCGGGCTCAGGTCGGGTTCAGGTTGGCTGTTGTAGGATCAGGCCTGGGTCAGGTTTTAATTTTATACCCGAATCAGGCTTTAATTCACCACCCTCTGAGTGAAGAAATTCCTCCTCATCTCAGTCTTAACTCGCCTCCCCCTTACTCTGATACTATGTCACCTGGTTATAGATTCACCAACCAGGGGAAACATCCTATTGTTATGATCCTGTAGTTTTTTTTTTGGGAAGACTGCGTTGTGCCTTTAAGGCTGGAAAAGGAGCCATACAGCTTTAAGAACCAGCAAGCCTCAGGAGTTAGAGAAAGTGCATTTCGGTTGCCCGGGTATACAGCCATTTGGAGACTGCGATTCAAAGGGTGCATTCTCGTTGCCTTGGATACAGCCACTCGGACTGAGCATCGAGAGATGCATTTGTTATAATTTAATTTTGAACTGGCTTATCGTGGGAAACAGCCTGTTCTAACAGGACACAGACAGACAGCTGCATGTTAGCATCTGAAAGGAACCCTGACAGACCATTTTAAATTGAAGGAAGAGAGTTTAGTCTGTTTATTTATTATTCTCTCTCAAAATTCAAAAAAAGTCAAGCCAAAACAAAGATCTCTGATAATTTAAACTGAAGGAATGGAAGTGAGACTGTGACAATCTTTTATCCCTCAAAAACTCTAAAGTCAGATTGATTCATTTAAAAAGTGTTTGCAAGTTGTTAATTGTTGAAATTAACCACTGGAGAAGGAATGCATCACTTACTACTGGAATTAGACGACGGACCGTTCTACTGTTGAAGAACCTTTTCCCCCCATCAGATGGCTGTGAGGACTTCAAGCAACATTGGACTGTAAATTTGCAAGGACTCTAATTTTTTCTATTTTAAATGTTGTTTATGTCTTAAATGTTGTTTAAGAATTTAGTTTTTCAAATTAGACAGTTCATTTGTCGATTTAAAGACACCTGGTTTGGTTAGCCTCATTCGGGGGTTAATAGATGGTACAATTTGGCTAGGTCTTTCTTTAATTTGGAAAGTTTGAAATTATAAGTTAGGTGATCTGTGGAGGGATGGGATTGAACTAACAATGCATTTCTCCCACCACAATCAGAATAGTTTATTTTGATTGGGGGCTTTGACTGGAGCGGTTGGTCGTAACACTACATCCAACCTGTCACTTCCTGTAAGAAGTTTGTAAGTTTCAGTGAGATCACCTGTCATTCTTTGAGACTCTATAGAATACAGGCCCAGTTTCCTCAATCTCTCCTCATAAGACAATCCAGCTATCCCAGGGATTAGTCTGGTGAACCTCCATTGCACTCCCTCTATGGCAAGTATATCCTTCCTTAGATAAGGAACCAGCGTTCGCCAGAGCTGGCGGGCAGCCATAAAGACAGGGCTAAAATGTGGCGAGTCGAAGAGACTTAGTAGTTGGCAGGAAAAAAGACAGAGGCGCAAGGGGAGAGCCAACTGTGCAACAGCCCCGACAAACAAATTTCTCTGCAGCACCTGTGGAAGAGCCTGTCACTCTAGAATTGGCCTTTATAGCCACTCCAGGCGCTGCTTCACAAACCACTGACCACCTCCAGGCGCGTATCCATTGTCTCTCGAGATAAGGAGGCCCAAAAGAAAGAAGATAAGGAACCAAAACTGCACACAATACTCCAGGTACAGTTTCACCAAGGCTTTATACAATTGCAGCAAGACTTCCTTACTCCTGTACTCAAAAACCTTTGCGATGAAGGCCAACATACCATTTGCCTTCCTAATTGCTTGCTTTTAGTGACTCATTAACAAGGATGCTTGGGTCCCTTTGGACATCAACACTTATCAACTTCTGACAGGGGCGGGGAGGGGAAGATGCGTTTGGTGGTGGCATCACACTGGACATGGCGGAAATGGCGGAGGATGATCCTTTGGATGTGGAGGCTGATGGGGTGAAAAGTGAGGACAAGGGGAACTGGCCGGACACGGTTGAGGGCCGTGTCAACCACAGTGGGGAGGGGAATCCTCGGATGAGGATAAAGGAAGACATATCAGAAGCGCTGTTGTGGAAGGTTGCATCATCCGAGCAGATGTGTCGGAGATGGAGAAACTGGGAGAATGGAAAGGAGTCCTTACAGGAGGCAGTGTGTGAAGAAGTGTAGTCGAGGTAGCTGTGGGAGTCGGTGGGCTTATCATGAAAATTAGTAGACAGCCTATCCCCAGAGCTGGAGACAGAGAAGTCGAGGAAGGGAAAGGAAGTGTTTCAGGTGGGCCATGTAAAGGTGAGAGAAGGGTGGAAATTGGAAACAAAGTTGATAAAATTTTTCAGTTCAGGGCGGGAGCAGGAAATGGCACCAATACAGTCATCAATGTACCGGAAAAAGAGTTGGGGGAGGGGGCCCGAGTAGGACTGGAACAAGGAATGTTCGACATATCCCACAAAAAAAAAGGCATAACTAGGACCCATGTGGGTACCCATAGCAACCCCTTTTACTTGAAGGAAGTGAGTGGATTTGAAGGAGAAGTTGTTCAATGTGAGAACAAGTTCAGCCAGGCAGAGGAGGGTGGTGGTGGATGGGGACTGGTTGGACCTCTGTTCAAGGAAGAAGCGAAGAGCCCTCAAACCTTTCTGGTGGGGAATGAAGGTGTAGAGCGATTGGGCATCCATAGTGAAGAGGAGATGGTTAGGGCCAGGAAACTGGAAATTGTCAAAATGATGTAGGGCGTCAGAAGAGTTATGGACGTAGGTGGGAAGAGACTGGACTGGGGAGAAAAGATAGAGTCAAGATAGGAAGAATTAAGTTTAGCGGGGCAGGAACAGGCTGAGACAATGGGTCTGACAGGACAGTCCTGTTTGTGGATTTTAGGAAGGAGGTAGAAGCGGGCTGTCCGGGATTATGGGACTATGAAGTTAGAAGCTGTAGAGGGAAGATCTCCAGAGGAGATGGGGTCAGTGACAGTCCTGTGGACAGTAGCTTGATGTTCAGTGGTGAGGTCATGGTCCAGGGGGAGGTAGGAAGAAGTGCCTGAGAGTTGGCGCTGAGCCTCTGCAAGGTAGACGTTGGTACGTCAGACAACAACAGCACCACCCTTGTCTGCGGGTTTGATGGTAATGTCGGGGTTAGACTTGAGAGAGCGGAGTGCAGCAAGCCCAGAGGGGGACAGGTTAGAGTGAGTGGGGGGGGTGGTGGACAGAGAAATTGAGATGGCCGATGTCTCGTCGACAGTTTTCAATGAAAAGATCAACAGTGGGTAATCGGCCAGAGGGAGGGGTCCAGGAAGAGGGAAAATGCTGGAGGCGGGTGAATGGGTCTGCTGGTCGGGGGTTGGATTCCTGGTCAAAGAAATGAGCCCGGAGGCGAAGGCGACGGAAGAAGAGCTCAACGTCATGCCGAGCACGAAATTCATTGAGGTGGGGGCGTAAGTGGATAAAACTTAATCCTTTGCTGAGTACAGAACGTTCAGCGTCAGAGAGGGGAAGGTCAGAGGGTATCGTGATTACACAGCAAGGGGTCAGATCAGAAGGGGTGGGGTCAGAGGGAAATGAAGGGGAAGAATGATCTGGAGGAGTATTAGTCCCCATCAGCTACTGGAGTTTGCCTTCCTTAACACCTGAAAGGAAGAAAAAAAGTTTTTTGTTAATGCGTTGGATAAGACAAAGGATGAAATGAAACTGCGGATTAAAACAGCTTTGAGATAAGGTGAGGCGATGCTTCTGGAGAGAGAGGTCCAGTGTGTACACGTGGTAGCGCATGGCACTGTGTGGATCTCAGGATGCGGCGAGAACAGCAGTCCGAGGAATGTTGTATATCTCGGAGATACCTGTAATCCTGGTTGGATTCAAAACATGAAGGATAAAACTTCAGTTGGAATCCACATGGAATAAGTCAGAGCTGGAGACAGTCGCTGATGAAGGAGATGTGGCTGTGAAAACGAGTTTTGGTAGACACTTCATCAAACACGAGGAGCGAAATAGAAAGCAATGAAGACACTTTATCAAACACCAGGAGGGAGACAGAAAGCAATGAGCCCAAACATTGTCTCCTAGTCAACCAAAGGTGTAATTGAAAAGTTAGACTCTCAACAGGCTTCTGAATTTGGAGAGATGTAGAAAGGCAAAGAGTTTAAGAAGAAAACATCAGTGTGCAGGGGTTGTGATATCTGACATCTCTGCCGTCAGTGGTGGGAAGGAGGAAAACAAATGGACACAAAACAGTGTTGGTGTTTATCCATCACATGAGCAGTAGTCCAAATCTCATGTGCCTGCCCTGATCTCATGTCACTTTGCTCCCTTTTATTCAATAATCTATCCAACCTGTTCTTGAAAGTTGATCAGATCAATGTTCCGATCACTAACTCCAGCAGTGTATTCTCACAACTCTTTTAAAAAAAGATTTTGCTTCTATCTGTCCTAAATATATTTGGGTAGAGTTTCTGCTTTGGGCACATTCAGGAAATTGCTAAGATAAAGTGCTCAAATCTCTCGAGTGCATAACCTTCTGACTCAGAGGCAAGAACGCTATCACCAAGTCAAGGCTGACACCTGACAAAAATGCTTCACTTTTCCTCACGCCTGTATTATATCACAAGTCAACACTTTACTAAAATAGCAACCCAAAGAATTTAACTCAAATACATCAATAAATATTCCACAAATGTTCTGCCCAATAGAATTTCATCCTCTCTTAGATTAATTTGAAAGATATTTTGCTATATTGAAATTGAATAATCCATAATCTTTTACAAATACATCAGTATATTTCAATGGGACACTGAAAGTGCTTTAAAAACTAAGATGTGTGGGCTGAAGGCATTGGGGGAAATTTTACCAGGGCCTTGGAAGTGGTGGCAGGGTCGAGGGCAAGGAAACTGAGAAAAAAATTATGTCAGTCAGGAATGCAGATGTGTTTCTGCAACCTCCCGCTTTTTCCCTAGGTGTGCACTGACGACAACCTGACCGACAGCGGCAGGAAGCCCATTGAGGTTGTTAATAAAGCAATTCGAAGGCATTTTGTGAGGGCAATGGAATCTTATTGGCAGTGCACGGGGATACTCGGAATGTCTGCAGCTTGCCAACTCACAGGCATGCACAGTGGCTGATCGCAGCACCATGAAAATAATATGCAATTTGCATGTAAAGGTGCATGCAAATTGGCAAACCTGAGGTCACCCACAGGTAGAAGCTTGCAATTGCATGATTATCTCCTGGAGATTGATGTCACGGATAGTACTGGTGGCGAAAAGGTGGCTGTCGTTTCCAGCTATTTTGCCGCTCCATTTTGTCCTCCCACTCTTGTCCCATTCACCTCAGCAGCACTCTCACTCCAGACACAATGAAGGCTGCTGACCCCCCTCGCACAGTCAGGCGGACTGAATCTCCCACTCACCTCCCCAACCCGTCTGCTATCACTAATTGGATGACTATCCTGGAGACGGCCTCTTAGTTGGATGCCCCCTGGAAGATTGTACCAGTAGTCCTGGTACTATGCTGTTCGGGTTCTCAACCCGAAAATGAAACCTCCTCAAGTTTAACAACTAAATGGGAAGAAATCTGACCATTATTTCATATCCCTTCAAACTGCTGAATTTCAATTATTTTCTCATTTTAGTAAAATTACAAATAATGGCCGGGGTTTTACGGGTCCCCCTTGAGGCGGGGGAGCATAGAGTTTCGGGATGGCCAACAACGGCCTTCCCGCCCAGAGGCCAACTGAGGCCCTTAAGTGGCCTATTAATGGCCAATTAACGGCCTGGTCCCACCACCGCTGTGATCTTACCAACATCAGCAGGGATCGGTGGGGTGGCCTCCGCCGTGCAGGGAGGATGCCTTGCAATACGGCTTGGGGGGCCCTCCTCCATGGGCAATTTGTGGCCCATGGAGGACCCCCACTGGGATCACTTTTACCCTCCAGGACTCCCCCTCCGCCTCTTGTCCTCATGACCATAACCCCACCCCCCCCTTGTCAGGGCCCCCCAGGGCCACCCTGCCTCACTACCTCTTGCCCAAGGTTCCGCAGTACCGGCAGTGGCCACCACTCACGGTGGCGTTCCTGGTGGTGCTGCCGAGCTGCTGGCCCTCTGATTGGCCGGCAGCTCATGGAGGTGGGATCCCTGTCTTTAAAGGGACGGGGATCTGAGCATGTGAATCTTTCAATGAAAAACGCAGGAGGATCGCTCTGGGGGGCTGCGAAAATGTAGAGGCAGATTCCCCCCTGCCTTTTCAGCCCGACGCCGGGAGCCCTGCCTCCTACACATTTTTCAGCACAATATGTTAGTGACATCATAAATACAGTGGGATTATTTCCTATGTTTGCTGCTACTTGTGAAATTATTGATGCATTTTAAAAGAACAGATTTATAATTTTAGTAAAATTATTAGAAGACTTTCTGTTCTCTGTTGAAAGAAAATAAAACAGGAAGTTCCTTAAAGCAATGTAAAAACTACAGGCTTTCCACAAAAATATGAACACACCACAAAGTCACCAAAATAGTGTTACACCTGTCATCTTTTATTATCACCACAGGAGCATAGGGTATCTTCAAAACAATGTGAAAATGCCTTGTAATGAGTCACTTGCCAGAGGATCATTTTGATTAATTCATGCCTGTCAGTAGCTAAAATACAACAGACCCTATCAATGGTGTGCGATGAATTCCTATTACTTCTAATCTGTTGGGCAATGGGGAATATTACTTGTCCAATTTGGGTAGGAGAGACAAATGATATTTTTAGGCACATAATAAGTATGCATCAGTACCTAGAAGTCTGCCTTTATATAAAAAAATGCACAACAGTTATCTCTGACAAGGTAATTTATGTTATTAAGACAACAAGGCAAGCACTTGAATCTGGCTGGAAATAGCAAGGAGAAAAATAATTGTTTTACATGTCTAAATTGTGTATTTCATTCCGCATCCGAATTGTTTCACTAAACACAAGTACAGTAAACTGTGGTTATAACCTAGCAGCCAAAAAACACCTGACTTGAAAATAGTATGAGATATATAAAGAAACAGAGGATAGAGCACAGAAGGAAGCTATTCAGTCCATTGTTCTTGTGTTAGCTATCCAAATAGTTCCGCTCTCCTGTTCTTTCCCCAAAGCCCTGAAAAGTTTTCCTCTTCAATTATTTATCCAATTCCTTTTTAAAAGCTACTATTGAATCTGCTTCCACTGCATTTCAGGCAGTGCATTCCAGATCATAACAACTCTCTGCATAAAAAAAACTCCTTATCTCCCCTCTGATTCTTTTTCTAATTCCCTTAAATCTGTGTCTTCTGGTTACTGACATTCCTGCCAGTGTTTCTGCTTACTTACTCTATCAAACCCCTCATGGTATGAACACCTATATTAAATCTCCCCTCAACCTTCTCTGCTCTAAGGACTTTTTCTGAGAGGTTACTTTCAACATTTTGGAAGTTACTTTGTTCACTTTTAAGGTTAGCTGTATCATTTCAGGATGGGTGCCGCTTATGCTGCCTTAGATTGGACCTCAGTACCCACAGCCTGCAGGTCACAGATCTGAAGCTGCACTGTAGAGAGGGTAGCAGCAGAGAGGGGACCAGGAAAGAGATGGCCAGCAGAGAGGGCACTACCAGCGAGGCAACCACCAGAGAGGGCACCAGACGAGAGATGCAGCTCACTGGAGGCACTACCCATGCAAGAGGATCGACAGGGGAAGTGAAAAAACAAATAAGAGAAGCAAAGAGAGAATATGAGAAAGAGACTGGCAGCTAACATAAAAGGGAATCCAAAACTCTTCTATAGGTATATAAATAGAAAACGGGTGGTAAAAGGAAGAATGGGGCTGATTAGGGACCTAAAAGGGTATTTAAGCATGGAGGCAGGGGTCATAGATAGGCTGGCTGTACTTATAATTGAAGGCAGCAGGGCCAGATGAGATGCATCCAAGGATACTGAGGCAAGTAAGGATGGAAATTGCAGAAGCATTGGCCATAATCTTCCAATCCTCCTTAGCTACAACAGTGGTGCCAGTGGATTGGAGAACTGCAGAAGTTACACCCTTGTTCAAGAAATGGTGTAAGGATAAGCCCAGCAACTACCGGCCAGTCAGTTTAACCTTGGTAGCGGGAAAGCTTTTAGTAATGATAATCCAGGGCAAAATTAACATACACTTGGACAAATGTGGATTCATTAAGGAAAGCCAGCATGGATTTGTTAAGGGCAAATCATGTTTAACTAACTTGTTTGAGTTTTTTGATGAGGTAACTGAGAGGGTTGATGAGAGTAACATGGTTAATGTGGTTTACATGAACTTCCAAAAGGCGTTTGATAAAGTGCCACATGTTTGTCAGTAAAGTTGAAGCCCATGGAATAAAAGGGACAGTGGCAACATGGATGTGAGATTGGCTAAGTGACAGGAAACAGATAGTAATTGTGAAAGATTATTTTTTGGACTGCAGGAAGGTATATAGTGAGGGGGTCAGTTTTAGGACCCCTGCTTTCCTTGATATATATTAATGACCTAGACTCGGGAGTACAGGGCACAATTTCAAAACTTGCGGATGACACAAAACTTGGAAGTATTGTGGACTATGAAGGGGATAGTGATAAATTTCAAGAGGACAGAGACAGGCTGGTAGAATGGGCGAACCAGTGGCAGATAAAATTTACTGCAGGGAAGTGTGAAGTGATTCATTTTGGTAGGAAAAATGAGGAAAGGCGATATAAAATAAAGTGTACAATTTTAAAGTGGGTGGAGGAGCAGAGGGACCTGGGTGTATATGTGCATAAATCATTGAAGGTGGCACAACAGGTTGAGAAAGCAGTTTATAAAGCATACGGGATACTGGGATTTATAAATAAAGGTATAAAGTACAAAAGCAAGGAAATTATGATGAACCTGTATAAAACACTGGTTTTGGCCTCAACTGGAGTATTGTGTCCAGTTCTGTGCACCACAGTTTAGGAAGGATGTGAAGGCATTAGAGATGGTGCAGAAAAGATTCAAGTGAATGGTTCAAGAGCTGAGGAGCTTCAGTTCTACAGATAGATTGCAGAAGCTGGGGCAGTTCTCCTTGGAGAAGGAAAGATTAAGAGCATATTTGACAGAGGTGTTCAAAGTCATGAGGGGTCTGGACAGAGTACATAGGGAGAAACTGTTCCCACTGGCAGAAGGATCCAGAACCAGTGGACACTGATTTAAGGTGGTTAGCAAAAGGAGCAGCGGTGACATGAGGATAAAATTATTTACGTAGCGGGTGATTAGGATCTGGAATGCATGGCCTGAGTGTGTGATGGAGGCAGATTCAATTGTGGCTTTCAAAAGAGAATTAGATAATTATCTGAGGAGAAATGATTTGCAGGGCTACGGGAAAAAGGCAGGGGAGTGGGACCAGGTGAGTTGCTCTTGCAAAGGTCTGGCATTGACACAATGGGCCAAATGGCCTTCTTCTGTCCTGTAACCGTTCTATGATTCCATGATTCTATGCAGGCAGAAGCTCAGATTCCCTGACATGTCTGAACACCAGAGTCTCAGACTGTCACATCAGGTGGTGTCAGACATTTGCAGCCTTCTGTTTCCTGCTGGACCTGGTGGGCACACATTACCATGGGCTGTCAAAGTCACCGTGCTTCAGCTTTTTAACCCTCAGATCCTTCCAGGGCTCTGTCGCAGGCATATCCAGGATCTTCCTGTCAGCTGTCTGCAAATGCATAAGACAGATCACAAATGGGTTATTTTATATCAACTTTGCCTGTGATGATGACAGTAGAATGAATGGATGTTGAGCTTTGTAAAGGGAACGTATTTTTATACAATGTTTTGATTCAGCCATTTGCTTGTAGCAGTTTTTGCTGGATTTTAGTTAATGTTTTAACTGCTCTGTCGAATTGCAAAATGTGCTTGTTACAGATGTAAACTGGAACTTGGTGATTTCGTGTGTAGAGTTTGACAAAGGGTGGTAGGATCATGGAGTGCGGAGGACATCGGGATGAAGGGAGAAGAATTCTGACTGTAGACATCATCGCTGGGACTCATGTTGGACTTTTTAAAATAAAGACAGTTTAACTGAACAAGGACCCACACACACACAGACGAGTCAGGACATGCCATTAAAGTGGTAGTGCCAGACTATTACAACATCAGACATGTCTGCAACAGCTGTCATAGACAGCGGCCAGTTGGAATATGTGTGATTGGCTTTCTTCTTGTGTTTGCAAGATGCAGATATCACATCCATTGCTGGCATGCACCTAAGACCACCACCCCGCCACCCCCCCCCCCCCCCCCACTAGCCCCTTGCTGAGAGCAGGTAGTCTTGCACAGCCATGGTGCCATGATAAGGCACTGAAACCCAATTGGATGACCCAATTTGAGATATTACCTTATATGTCAAGGGACAGGGTCAGAACAGGGTATAAAGCCACTGCCCAGAAGGTCATGGATGCTGCAGTCAGGAAGAATGACCTGGTCAGTCACTGAAGATGTGAAGAGAACTCATTTGGTGGACTGACTACCTGGGGACAAACTCTTGCACGTGACGCGGGGTTACCAACTACCAGTATAGTGAGTATATCTTTAGTTTGGGTAATAGGTAAATAAAGTAGTTTATGAGAACAAATACTTGTTATGTGCCCTTGTTATATGCCATTGATATCAAGAGTAAGGCAAGATTCCACAATATTTGGGGGAAAATACCTGGGGTAAACGGGTAACAGGCTTATAGCT
Source organism: Heterodontus francisci (assembly GCF_036365525.1). Classification (NCBI taxonomy): domain Eukaryota; kingdom Metazoa; phylum Chordata; class Chondrichthyes; order Heterodontiformes; family Heterodontidae; genus Heterodontus; species Heterodontus francisci. The sequence continues at coordinate 61,138,512 of NC_090373.1, read as the reverse complement.
TTGCGGCTCTGGCTGGCTTCCCACAGGTGCAGGCCATCAACTGTACACACGTGGCAATCCAGGCACCCTCAGAACAACCAGAAATATTCACCAACTGCAAGGTTTTCCACTTCATCGATGTGCAGTTGGTATGCAACCAAAAAAAAAGATGTTTTTGTAGATGCGCACAAGGTTCCCAGGCAGCTGCCATGATGCTTTTATCCTGCAGCAGTCCAGGCTGCTTGATCTCATCAGATCTAGAAACAGATTCAAGGGGTCGCTGCTAGGTGACAAGAGATACCCACTGTAAATTTGGCTCATGACACATATCAGAAACCCAACCACTGAAGCCCAACAGCGCTACAATGAAGGCTGGATCACCACCAGGGGCTGGATTTTACCTTGATAGACCCTAAACATGGAATTGATGAACCATTGTACGCGGTCAATCAGTTGTCCATTGGTATCACTATGGCTCGCCATTTACCCAGATACAAGTTCTTTAATATGCATAAAGGTAAAATTTTTGTGCTGGAGCCCGTGTCCACCTTCGCCCAGAGTAGATGCATGCCTTCCTTTTCCAGACATAGAACACAAATGGACACAAATGCCTCCAGTAAAATAATTGACTCCATGCGTTCAGTGATGTTGACAATGTGAAACAACTGTTCCTTTCACCTACTTGGATTTGGACTTTTACCATCAGCATCACAGTTTGGTCATGATGTGAAGTACAATGGCTAAGCTTGCCAGGGCATGAAGCCTTCTTACCGTGTGCCTGACTTTTGTTATGACTCTTACCAGTAGCATCTGGCTTGGCTCTCTGACACTGACGTTTGCAGTGACCCCTGGCACCGCATGCTTTGCAGATGTCACTAAATGCTGGGCAACCCTTAGGCACATGTAAGACCCCACACCTTTTACACGGTTTCCTGGACCTGGAATCCTTACTCAATGCACCTATGGTATTCGCAGCACATAGGGATTGTCAACACTGTTGGCCGTGTAGTGTTGCAATGTTTTGAAATTGCAATTGCATAGTACATTGTGTACTCTAGTGGCTGCTGTAGAACACACATGCTGGCAAAATAAACTAACACGGAGAGAATAAAAGGAGAAGACCTTATGTTCAGCTGCTGCAGTCTTTGTCTTTCTATCTTTGCCTCATACATGATACTAAATTCGGCTAAACCTCACTCATCCCAAGGACATCACAATGGCAACATGGTAAACAGCAAAGGATGGAAAAAGAATGCAAACATTGCTTTCAGGTATGAAAATTTTGGAAGCTTTTGTCTATTTTTACTGACAGCATTTTAACTATTAGGGTGACACACAGTGTATACTCACACAATGATCTCTCCAAAATAACTATCCAATCAAAAAAAAATCTCAGATCACTGCAGCAAAGTTTCCTCTGAAAGGAACACGATCCCAATTTTTAATCACTGTGTTGCTGATCAATATGAGGTTTTCCTTTTTTTTAATTCATTCATGGAATTTGAGCATCGCTGGCTATACCAGCATTTATTGCCCATCCCTAATTGCCCTTGAGAAGCTGGTGGTGAGCTGCCTTCTTGAACCGTTGCAGTCCATAGGGGTAGGTACACCCATAATGCTGTTAGGAAGGGAGTTTCAGAATTTTGACCCAGCGACAGTGAAGGAACAGCGATATAGTTCCAAGTCAGGATGGTGTGTGGCTCAGAGGGGAACTTGCAGGTGGTGGTGTTCCCATGTATTTGCTGCCCTTGTCCTTCTAGGTGGTAGAGGTTTGGAAGGTGCTGTCTGAGGAGCCTTGGTGCATTGCTGCAGTGCAAGGTACACCTGCTGCCACTGTGCATTGGTGGTGGAGGGAGTGAATGTTTGTGGATGGGGTTCCATCCTTGGAGTTCCTTCTCTGTCTACTTGACCTTGACATTATTGAGAAAGTTGGAGATAAGCCTACCCCTTAGGTCTCACCCATAGAAGTGTCAAGAAACCCAAGAGCGAGAACCAGATTAGAATCTGTGTTGATATTCGATTGCCAAGCCAAGCCATACAGCGAGAAAGACACTTGACACCGACAATCGATGATATCATAAAGTGAATGATGCTGAACACTTTGCTGTTGACCTCAATGCAGGCTACCATCAAATTGAGCTTGCAGAAGAATCGAGATATCTCACTGTGTTCTCTACTCATCGGGCTTTTCCGATATAAGAGGCTCAACTTTGGAGTCAGCTCAACAGCTGAAATATTTCAGCACATGATTCATCCTGCAGTTCAAGGACTTGAAGGCACACTGAACATCAGTGATGACATTCTCCTCGACAATCGCACTGAAAGTGAACTCAAGGCACGTCTACATGCATGCCTACAACGTCTCAGAAAATGTAACCTCACCTTGAACAAAGACAAGTGCTTGTTCAATGAAAGCAAATTGAATTCTTCAGTCATTTGTTCAGTGGTGAAGGAGTATCACCAGATCCAGGGAAGGTTAAAGCCATTGCAAACGCTGCAGATCCTACAAATGTACAGGAAGTCCTGAGTATGCTAGGACTCATCACATACTGCAGTTGTTTCATTCCTGACCTCGCTACACTATCTACCCCCGACACGATCTGACAAAAAAGATCACCGATTGGGAAGGGACTAAATCTCAATGACTGGTGACATCACCTCCACTCATGCTTGAGGTGGACTCCTCCAATCTCTCTGCAGTTGTGGTGTCTACTTTAGAGGCCTGTCAGTGCATCGCACATTGTCTGCTGCTGCTGCTGCTCAATGATTTTCCTTTTCATCAATGGTTCCTGAGATACAGCATTGGTGTCCAGCTGAGCAGAGCTTGGAAAGGCCTGCGCCGTCCGATGCGGACACTCCACTGCTGTCCCTGTTTCCACCATCTGCTCTTGCTCACTTGTAAAGTGTGAGCCACCAGGTGAATACCCAACTATCTCTCTTACTGGTCCCACTGAAGTGTGAGTATCTGAGCTGGTGCATGGTCTGAATGAGTCCTGTGATAGTGCACACTCAGAAGGACTCAGCTCCTCTGAGCACTCATTACCTGCCAAATCCACTGACTCCAGCCGCACGTGTGTAGGCCCCATGGGAAATAAAAGACATGAATTAGTCATGGCAAAGTAAACATGTTGCAAGTTATCATTATGAAGATGATCATATTTCATACAGTTCTGGTTACTGCATTACAGGAAGGATGTGATGACATGAGAGATGGTACAAAGGAGTTTTACAAGGATGCTGCCAGGAATGGAGAGAGGCCAATAACCATGGGTCATAGATTTAAAGTAATTGGTTGAAGAATTGAAGGTGAGTTGAGGAGAATATTTTTTTCACCAGAACTGGAGGGGATCTGGAACTCACTGCCTGAAAGAATGATACAGGCAGAAACCCTCATTACATTTAAAAACTACTTGGAATTACACTTTGAATTGCAATAACTTAGAAGGCTACGGACAGAGAGTTGAAACCTTGGATTAGGCTGGATAGATATTTTTTGACCAGCACAGATACGATGGGATGCTGTAAATTTCTATGAAGGCAGTTAACTGATAAGGAAGAGCCCTGATGGTGACATGGGCACAGTCAGTGATGCACTGAGCTTGGACGAAGCCTGCAATATATGCAAATCCCAGAGTGGTATCCTACTGTATCCGGTTGTTCATGGGAAAGTAATGAATTTGTTTGCTTTGTCTGGCTGCTTGATGCAGGCATGGACTCATACAGGTGCCTTAGGGTTTATAGGAAGATAAGTTGTCAAGAGGATATAAAGAGTCTGCAAAAAGATATAGATAGGTTGAGTGAGTGGCCAAAAATTTGGTAGATGGAGTATAATGTGGGAAAATGTGAGTTTGTCCACTTTGGCCAGAAGAATAGACAAGCAGAATATTATTTAAATGAAGAGAGACTGTAGAACTCTACGGTACAGAGGGATCTGGGTGTCTTGGTACATGAAATCACAAAAAGCTAGTATGCATGTACAGCAAATGATGAGGAAGGCAAATGGAATGTTGGCATTTATTGCAATAGAATATAAAAGAAGGGAAGTTTTGCTACAGCATAAATTAGTCTATGTGAAGTTTTGGTCTGCTTACTTAAAAGGATACAAAGGATTGCATTAAAAGCAGTTCAGAGAAAGTTCACTTGACTGATTCCTGGGATGAAGGGGTTATCTTATGAGGAAATGTTGAACAGGTTGGGCCTATCCCCATTGGAGTTTAGAAGAATGAGAGGTGATCATATTAATCCTGAGGGGACTTGACAGGGTGGATGCTGGAAGGATGTTTCTTCTTATGGGAGAGACTAGGATTAGGGGGATACAGTTTTAAAATAAGGAGTCTTCCATTTAAAACAGAGATGAGGAGAATTTTTTTCTCTCAGAGGGTCATTAGTCTGTGGAATTCGCTTCCTCAGAGAATGGTGGAGGCAGGGTTATTGAATATATTCAAAGCTGAGTTAGATAGATTCTTGATAGACAAGAGAGTTAAATGTTATGGGGGGGTAGACAAAAATGTGGAGTTGAGGCCACATTCAGATCAGCCATGATCTTATCAAATGGTGGAGGAGGCTCGAGGGGCCGAATGGCCTAGTCCTGCTCCTAATTGATATGTTCACATGTACATACCCAATGGGCAGGGCAAGAATGTCTGTGAGCTACCAGTCCTTCTCTGTTGTCTCTCTGCACCTCCAACTACAGCTACATGAGGTCCTTCCACATGTTGCATCTATTGCTCCTGTTTCTCCAGTGATTAGAAAGATTCCTATCTTCTGAAGTAACCATTATTGTCTTGAGCTACCTGAAGGTTTTGCAACCACTATAAACAAAGGTGCATCTATTTTGCAGCAAAACAAAACAAAATATGTAATATAAGCCAGATGAATCCCATACAATTCCAGCAATATAAGTACTTGTAGTCAAGTTCCCCTTTAAGTAGTGCTGGAACTAGCCATTTCTGGCCTCAACCATCCATGACCACTTGACAGGTTTAATACAGAGTGGCTGTCTTGCTGACAAAAATGGCATTGCTGTCCTAAATATATCATTAGAGAAACATCCTACAAACATACACCTCCTAACTCAACCAGCACAGTTTCAGTCTGTCCCTATTTATAGGGACAGAAGTGAATCCCCAGTTAATGCTCGCCACCTGCACACAATTAAGCACAATTAATATGCAATTAACAATTAGGACTCTGATTTGCATAGAGTACTGAGGCTTCGGTCTGTTTCTGGCAGGGGTTTGGTTGCCTAAATCCAGGCCCACTTGAAAGTGGGTGAGAAGTTGGTAGTGAGATTGCTTTTACTATTTTTGGCTCACTATTGCCCCATTTCACTCAGTAAAATTTGGCAGTTGAGAGATGAAAATCAACGCGGAATCCTTTACAGTGGCAGGGGAAGGGACTAAGCAGATTTCTGTTTCAGGGAGCTGGCATGCCAATGATACTCTGAATGACCTTCTACATAATTTTACGGGCTGTATTTTACTCTTTCCGGTGGGGCAGTTGTGAGGAAGGACTCTCGCCTATCACACCGAATCCTCCCCTCGTCTCCTCCTGCTTCTGTAACCCTCACTCATTTCCCTGGGTCAGCATCAGTTACCATGCAAGGCAAGCTCGCAGTGGGATTCCGACTACCAAGGGAGCCTCCCACTGCCAGGAGGAAACTCCTGAGGGTGCTATAGCGTGACCACTGCCAACTCCAGAAGCAGTGGAGGGACCACTTAAAGGGACAGAATAGACCCAAAGAAGAATTAGGGTAAAGATTTTATCAGCATTATCTGCATGAAGTCTAATTTGAAGTGGAGCCCTCTGTAAATAGTATGAGGAAAGATTGTTTTAATTGTTATTGATCAGGTCAGTTTAATCATTCAGAAAGCCTTCAAATTTATTAGGGGACTTTGGGAGCTGTTAAGAATATAATTTGTGTACATATGTGCACAATATCTGTCAACGTACCTGACCAAGTCCCATTTGAAAATTAATTTTGCTAGAGTGTTTAATTAATCTAATTGTAATAATAAATTCAAATATCTTCATTTATCATGCCTTGTTTTACACCAGTATCCACTTTAGTGCTTGGCATTACTTTATGCCAAAACCAGCTCTGGTGGATTGAATCTGCCCAATTGAACTGCTCTTTCAAGTTTTGTCTGAGACCCATAATAATAAATAACAGAGTGAGAAAAGCTAAAAAGCCAAGGAAGAAAATAAAAAAGGAGCTGTTGCTCACATTGGCTTCTTAATGTATGGAACTTTCTGCCACCTAATCTTGAAACTGCTGGGGGTGAAGTTGGACTTTGCTGGTTGTGCAAAACGGGCAGTATTAAAACGTCAATCTGTTTTATACTCTGCCTGACTATCTTTTGAAATGGAGAGGTAAACCGGGCATGGTATAAAATGTGCTGCCGATTCCTTAGCACCCATTTTACATTACTGCCAAAGATAAACTTCATCCCCACCGCATCTTAGTTAAGGTGAGAGGCCTATAAATATGGTTTCACTGCTACCATTTTTCGGGTGCTAACCAGCATCAGTATGGCGAGCAGGAAACACAAGTACATTTCTGGCCATATTAGATAAACAAAGAATATAGGCATCAGGGCCCATGTCTGAAACAGGTGTTAGGCCCTTTGCATAAGCAAATAAAGGGGCCTAATATCTAAAGGAAACTGGAACGATTCAACCTAGCACAGGGCAGCATGTTGGCATCATGTTGGCACTTTGTGCTCTTTTCTAGAGGTATAAAAGATAGGTTTTGTCCATGTATGTTTTTATTGTTGAGAAACCAGGCATAAGGCCAAACTTATAGGGCAGGACACCAACAATGTTAGAAATACTAAGAGAGAAGATGAAATAAATGAGGAAATAGTGATTCCGTGATGCTGAACTTGTGCTTTAAAAGATTGAAGATTGAACTCCATGTCCCATTGACGGGGCCTCAAACTTGAAAGTCCACAATTGCGGCCGATCTCGCTCCAGTGGAGGGGTTCCCCCTCCATCCCGATGGACCTATTATCCTCGATCTTGTTAATTTCTGCACAATTTTGGGACTTCCGTGCTCCAGAGCTGCTGGCCCTCTGATTGGGCCTGCAGCATCGAGAGCCCACCCACCATCTTTAATTAAATGGCAAGCTTGGAAACGGCTAAATAGGAGTCCAACTCCATGAAGATTTTTGAGCTGGTCTTGCTGCTGCCAAGTGCTGGCCTGGGACCCCACTTTGGTGCTGATGTCAGGTTCCCAGGCCTGCAGGAAAATCGAGCCCAAAGAAACAACTCCAAGGCTGTGGAAGATAAAATCATTGACATTGTGCAGATTATATTTGGGCTGTTTCTAAGCAGGAATATATCCTGGGTCATTTATTCCAAGCTTTGGCTGATGCTTTGCCTCACCTAACCACATTCACATGTTCACTTCTATATGATGGTGTGATTATAAACTCAAGAAAGGATTGTTTAATGCCATGCTGAATGAAAGATGACTGAGTTGAAGTGTGGAATGCCGTACTGGCGACAACTGATGTGAGTTTGAAACATTGGTGTTCTTAAAGTATAAATTAGGGGAGGTGGTGGTGTAGTGGTACTGTCACTGGACTAGTAACCCTATGACCTCTGGTATTGTTCTGGGGACATGGGGTTGAATCCTACCACAGCAGAAGGTTGAATTTGAATTCAATGAATAAAAATCTGGAATTAAAAAGCTCGTCTAATGTTGCCCATGAAACCATTGTAACTTGTTGTATAAATCCATCTAGTTCACGAATATCCTTTAGGGAAGGAAATGCACCTGAAATGCTGGAACCTGCAAGACTACAGACCAGGTGCTGGAAGGTGGGATTAGGTTGGGTGGCTAGTTTTTTTGGCTGGCGCAGACACGATGGGCTGAATGGCCTCCTTCTGTGCATAATTTTTCTATGGTTCTAAGGAACTCTGCTGTCGTAACCTGGTTTGGCCTACATGTGACTCCAGAGCCACAGCAATGTGGTTGAATCTGAAATGGTCTGGAAAGCCACTCAGTTCTTTCTAACCACTACGAAGTAAATAAGGAATGAAACCGGACGAACCACTTGGCATTGGCCTAGGCATCGGAAACAACAACGGCAAACCTAACCCCGTCAACCCTGCAAAGTCCTCCTTACTAATATCTGGGGGCTTGTGCCAAATTTGGAGAGCTGTCCCACAGACTAGTCAAGAAACAGCCTGACATAGTCATACTCATCGAATCATGCCTTACAGGCAATGTCCCAGACACTGCCATCACCAACCCCGGGTATGTCCTGTCCCACCAGCAGGACAGACCCAGTAGAGGTGGTGGCACAGTGGTATACAGTGGGGAGGGAGTTGCCCTGGGAGTCCTCAACATAGACTCCAGACCCCATGAAGTCTCATGGCATCAGGTCAAACATGGGCAAGGAAACCTCCTGCTGATTACCAACTACTGCCCCCCACCCTGCTCAGCTGATGTCAGTACTCCTCCATGTTGATCACCACTTGGAGGAAGCACTGAGGGTGGCAAGGGCACAGAATGTACTCTGGGTGGGGGACTTCAATGTCCATTACCAAGAGTGGCTCGGTAGCACCACTACTGACTGAGCTGGCTGAGTCCTAAAAGACATAGCTGCTAGACTGGGTAGGCGGAAGGTGGTGAGGGAACCAACAAGAGGGAAAAATATACTTGACCTCATCCTTACCAATCTGCCTGCCGCAGATGCATCTGTCCATGTCAGTATTGGTAGGAGTGACCACCGCACAATCCTTGTGGACACATTGAGGATACCCTCCATCATGTTGTGTGGCACTACCACTGTGCTAAAATGGGATAGATTTCAAACAGTTCTAGCAATGCAAAACTGGGAATCCATGAGGCGCTGTGGGCCATGAGCAGCAGCAGCAGAATTGTACTCCATCACAATCTGTAACCTCATGGCCTGGCATATCCCCCACTCTGCCATTACCATCAAGCTGGGGGAACCAACCCTGGTCAATGAAGAGCACAAGAGGACATGCCAGGAGCAGCACCTCAAAATGAGGTGTCAACCTGGTAAAGCTCCAACCCAGGACTACTTGCATGCCAAACTGCGTAAGCAGCATGCAATAGACAGAGCTAAGCAATCCCATAACCAACGGATCAGATCTAAGCTCTGCAGTCCTGCCACATCCAGCCGTGTATGGTGGTGGACAATTAAACAACTGACTGGAGGAGGTGGCTCCACAAATATCACCATCCTCAATGATGGGGGAGCCCAGCACATCAGTGCAAAAGATGAGGTTGAAACATTTGCAACAATCTTCAGCCAGAAGTGCCGAGTGGGTGATCTATCTCGGCCTCCTCCTGAAGTCCCCAGCATCACAGATGCTAGACTTCAGCCAATTCGATTCACTCCACCTGATATCAAGAAATGACCGAAGGCACTGGATACTACAAAGGCTATGGGCCCTGACAACATTCCGGCAATAGTACTGAAGACCTGTGCTCCAGAACTTGCTGCGCCCCTAGCCAAGCTGTTCCGGTATAGCTACAACACTGGCAATGTGGAAAATTGTCCAGGTATGTCCTGTACACAAAAAGCAGGACAAGTCCAACCCGGCCAATTACCACCCCATCGGTCTACTCTCAATAATCAGTAAAGTGATGGAAGGTGTCGTCAACAGTGCCATCAAGTGGCACTTGCTTAGCAATAACCTACTCACTGTCGCTCAATTTGGGTTCTGCCAGGGCCACTCAGCTCCTGACCTCATTACAGCCGTGGTTCAAACATGTATAAAAGAGCTGAACTCCAGAGGTGAGGTGAGAGTGACTGCCCTTGACATCAAGGCAGCATTTGACCGAGTATGGCATCAAGGAGCCCTAGCAAAACTGGAGTCAATGGGAATCACAGGGAAAACACTCCACTGGTTGGAGTCATACCTCACGCAAAGGAAGATGATTGTGGTTGTTGGAGCCCAGGACATCACTGGGTAATTAGGATGGGCAATAAATGCAGTCCGAACCAGCGACTCACACATCCCACGAGCGAATAATTTAAAAAAAGCTCTGTGGGTGTATGCGTACCAGATGGACTACAGTGGTTCAAGACGACGGCTCACCACCACCCTCTCAAGGGTAATTATGGATGGGCAACAAATGTTGGTGTTGCCAATGATGCCCACATTCCATTATGTGGAAGATGATTGTGGTTGTTGGGTTGTTGGAATGTTGTTCCACATTCCAAAATGCCATTATCTTATGTACTTTGTCCAAACACAGTCGCTGGCTGGGCCTGCATTTACTGCCCATCCCTAATTGCCCTTGAGAAGGTGGTGGTGAGCTGCCTTCTTGAACCACTGCAGTCCATGTGGGGTAGATACACCCACAGTGCTGTTAGGAAAGGAGTTCCAGCATTTTAACCCAGCGACAGTGAAGGAACGGCCACATAGTTCCAAGTCAGGATGGTGTGTGTCTTGGAGGGGAACTTGCAGGTGGTGGTGTTCCCATCCATTTACTGCCCTTGTCCTTCTAGATGGTAGAAATTGCAGGTTTGGGAGGTGCTCTCTAAGGAGCCTTGGTGCATTGCTGCAGTGCATCTTGGAGATGGTACACACTTCTGCCACTGTGCGTCGGTAGTGCAGGGAGTGAATGTTTGTGGATGGGGTGCCAATCATGTGGGCTGCTTTGTCCTGGATGGTGTCGAACTTCTTGAGTGTCGTTGGAGTTGCACCCATGCAGGCAAGTGGAGAGTATTCCATCACACTCCTGACTTGTTCCTTGTAGATGGTGGACAGGCTTTGGGGAGTCAGGAGGTGAGTTACTCGCCTCAGGATTCCTAGCCTCTGACCTGCTCTTGTAACCACGGAATTTATATGGCTACTCCAGTTTCTGGTCAATGGTAACCCCCAGAATGTTGATAGTGGGGGATTCAGCGATAGTAATGCCATTTAATGTCAAGGAGAGATGGTTAGATTCTCTCTTATTGTAGATGGTCATTGTCTGGCACTTGTGTGGCGCGAATATTACTTGCCACTTATCAGTCCAAGCCTGGATATTGTCCAAGTCTGGCTGTATTTCTACACGGACTGCTTCAGTATCTGAGGAGTCGCAAATGGTGCTGAACATTGTGCAGTCATCAGCGAACCTCCTCACTTCTGACCTTATGATTGAAGGAAGGTCATTGATGAAGCAGTTGAAGATGGCTGTGCCTAGAACACTACCCTGAGGAACTCCTGCAGTGATGTCCTGGAGCTGAGATGATTGACCTCCAACAACCACAATCATCTTTCTTTGTGCTAGGTATGTAGTGATTTGCAATTTGGAGAGGAAATTGTTCATATAACATAAATGGAAGTTTTTTTCAGATGGGAATCAAGTGGATTGCTTCAAAGATCAAGCTTTATATCTCTGCTTTCCACAATATTCATTAATTAAATAAATGAAAGAGAATTTTTCATGTTTGCCAATGATATGAAATGGTGCTGGATTCTGAATTATATTATGGAAGTAGATATTATCTAGAGGATTTAGAGAGACTTAACAGTTGAGTATATGATTGGCAAGTGACATTTAATGAAAGGTAGTGCACATTGGTGCTAAAAATATCGAAATCATTGCAGAATGTGAGGCAAACTCTTAAAGAAAGCCATGATTGAAAAGAGTTTGGGAGTGACAGTGAATCATTTACAATATGAGACAGCAATTACAGGAATACTCCGGCCCAACTGGCCTTATAATTTCATAGATGCTCACATCCTCATAGGTAAAGAAAATATTTAGACCGAAATGTCTTAGAGTCGGCTTCAGATTTAACATGTTCAGCGTATCCAAGGCTGGTCAGTTAAACAGGACATCATGGTGTTCAGTCAGAATCCCAGCTCTCCTTCCACAGTGGGGCTGTTGTGTGTCCCTACTGGAGAGGGAGAGTTGTGACAATCAGTGCGTGTCATTTTAACTTTGGTTGATAGCGTAAAATGAGTGATATCCATTCAGCTGCTTTTTATACATCACTCTCTTTATGTGTTTCAACTGAAGTTAATGGTAATGAATATTGGGAGTGATGTATAACATGACTTCTGAATCAATACCACCCATTTTACATTGTCTCTCAAAGTCAAAATTACCACAGTATATGTAGAAACATCATAAATGCATTCAAAAAGAAAATATTTACAATTGCACTACACATTAATACCACCTTAACCCTTATGAAGTGATTGAAGGGATTTGAGAAATAATTTTGCAAAGTCGTTTGTGGGTTGCAGGATTGCGATGTTCCAAATCCTCCTTTAATTCATCGTAAAAGTCACGCAGCACCTGTTTTCTTAAACAGAAATTTCTCCAAAAAATGGTATATGAAGAGACCTGGGAACCAGGTAGCATAATGTGTCAGCAATTCGCCCTTTCTTCTCTGAGAAATGGATCATGGAATGGAAGACTTCTCTCTTTGCCAGCAGTGCGAAAGTTAAGCTAAATGGGGAGAAACTCGTTCACGTTCCCTGGGGACAGGTAGTGCCATGGGCCATGCAGGTAACGGCCTGTGACGCTGCCTGTTCTGGTGAAACGACATAAGTCTGTGTACGGCCATTTGAAATGGCGCTAGGCGAGCAAATTTCTCTCGACTTATTCTCAATTTAGCCCCTAGTGATTGTAAGCTTGAACTACACAACTGTACACAATTCAGTAATAAACTGGTATAAAATTGGCCACCTCAGGGAAGGAAAGTGGTGACACAATGAATGGAAATGTAAAGTTTCATACTGGTGGAGTGAAGGGTGTTCTTCTGAGGTGGTGCGGGCTGTGGGGGGTGGAGGGGGAGAGAAGTAGTTGGTGGTAAGAATTCAGACATATTGGGTGGAGTCTAACCCCGGTTCCGCCAACTCGGCTCTGACAGCAGGACTGGGAGGGACGTAGAACAGGAGGTGGTTGGGTTGGTGGGCCAATGAGTTCCAGCCTCTGGCAATCTTGCCCGAGAGGGGATGAAAGTGGCAAGGGCTACCTGTCCGGCAGCAGCGGATAGCCACTTAGCATATTTAAGTGCCTAATATTGGGCAGATTGGCCGGGAGTGGAGCCCATGAGGCCTCTTACACTTAGCTGCCATAATGGAGTTGCAGAGATCAGCTGGTCACAGCTGCGGCTACAGGCCATCCTGTGGAGGGAAACCCCTCCACACAGGTGGCCTGGCTGCTGCGGCACAGTTCGTTTTCACAAAATTGAAACATCTTCAGAGGGCACCTCAAGATGGAGACGGTTTCACGGTCCCCCTCCTGCAGCAGCAGCGCTCACCTCTGCCGGTTTTTTTTTTTCTGCCGTTTTTTTAAATTCTATGTCGAGGGGGCCTTTATTCCTCAGGCCCCCTTTATATACATAATTTTAAAATAACTTTATTAAAACCAGATAGATAAACAAAACTCAAATTAAAATGCCATTCTCGGCGTCGACGATGCACTCCAGTCCTTGCAGTGCCCACCGGTCACGGAAGGCCTCAAGCGTACCGGTGTGGCTGCTGTCCTTCCAAGGCTGCAGGCCCTCTGATTGGCCGGTGGACACAAAGATGGGCAATTAGGAGGCTGCCTCTTGGAAGATCATGCCGATGGGCACGCTGCCAGCGAATGGGGGATCAGCACCTGGAAATGGCTCCAATCTGCGATTATTTTTAAAGTGCTTAAGATTCCACCCATTGTTGGGGAAGAGCAAAGGCAGCTTCACAGGTTTAGTCATCAAACTGCCTCTGGTAATGCTAAACTGGGAGTAATTATCGCTGGCATTGGAAAAATGCATATTTCATTCTCCAGCACTGACTGCCTTCACCTTAATCAAAAGAGAAAAAGTTACACTTACACTTTTTGCATTGAGGCTAAGTAGTTTCCAGTACCTATTAATGTTAAAATGGTAGCTTAACTATGAACATATGAAAATGATGGACAGGAAAAGACCCCTTAGGTGATTGAAACTAGGCTGGAAATGATCACATTGGCCCTGATTTACAATCCATAAAGTGTCATTCCAAGTCCTCCTTAACCTATTCAGTTGAAATTCTTGGTCTATAAATCACAATCTAGTCCCTTTGTTATTTTATAAATCTCGATCATATCGCTTCTGATTCTACACTTTTCTAAAGTATATGGACTTTGAGCCTATGTGGGTAACTAAGGTGCGAGAAACTGAAAATTAATCTTGTGGACCTACTTTGCGCCTCAATATCCCCATCACGTGACAAGACCAAAAATGGTCGCAACATTCTAACCAGGGCCTAACTGAGGTTCTACACAAGGAAAATACATAATGAATTGTTCTGTGAATGATGGTGGGCAATTAAACAAATAACCAGAGGAGGAGACTCCAAAAACAACCCTATCCTCAATGATGGAGGAGCTCACGGCTTCAGTGCAAAAGACAAGGCTGAAGCATTTGCAACATAGGAACAAAGGCGCAGGAGTAGGCCATACAGCCCATCGAGCCTGCCCCACCATTCAATATGATCATGGATGATCATCCACTTCATTGCCTTTTTTCCACACTATCCTCATATCCCCTTATGTCATTGGTATTTAGAAATCTGTCAACCTCTGCTTTAAACATGCTCAATGACAGAGCTTCCACAGACTCTGGGGTAGAGAATTCCAAAGATTCACAACCCTCTGAGTAAAGAAATTTCTCTTCATCTCTGTCCTAAGTGGCTTCCCCCTTATTTTGAAACTGTGACCCCTGGTTCTAGACTCCCCAACCAGGGGAAACATCTTATCTGTATCTACCCTGTCTATCCCTTTAAGTATTTTGTAGGTTTCAACGAGATCACCTCTCATTCTTCGAAACTCGAGAGAATACAGGCCCAATTTCCCCAATCTCTCTTCATAGGACAGTCCCGTCATCCCAGGAACAAGTCTGGTGAAATTTCATTGCACTCCCTCTAAGTCAATAATATCCTTCCTAAGGTAAGGGGACCAAAACTGCACACAGTACTCCAGGTGTGGTCTAACCAAGGTTCTATACAATTGAAGCAAGACTTCACTACTCCTATACTCAAATCCTCTTGCAATAAAGGCTAACATACCATTAGCCATCTTAATTGCTTGCTGCACCTGCATGCTAGCTTTTAGTGACTTATTGACAAAGACACCCAGGTCCCTTTGTACATCTACACTTTCTACTCTCTTACCATTTAAGAAATACGCTGCACATCTATTCCTCCTACCAAAGCAGATAACCTCACATTTTTCCACATTATATTCCATCTGCCACGTTCTTACCCACTCACTAAGTCTGTCCAAATCCCCTTGAAGCCGCTTCTTCCACACAACACACATTCCCACCTAGTTTTGTGTCATCCACGAACTTGGAAATACTACATTTGGTCCCCACATCCAAATCATTGATATATATTGTGAACAGCTGGGGGCCCAAGTACTGATCCCTGTGGTACCCCACTCGTCACAGCCTGCCAGCGCGAGAATGACCTGTTTATTCCTACTCTCTGCTTTCTGCCTGTTAACAAATCCTTAATCCTTGCCAGTATATTACCTCCTATCCCATGTGCTTTAATTTTGCTAACCAATCTCCTGTGGGGGACTTTATCAAAAACCTTCTGAAAATCCAAGTAGACCACATCCACCAACTCCCCTTTATCAATTCTGTTAATAACATCCTCAAAAAATTCCAACAGGTTTGTCAAACATGATTTCCCATTCATAAATCCATGTTGACTATGCCCAATCAGGTCATTATTATCCAAGTGTCCATTTATCATCTTCAGCCAGAAGTGCTGAGTGGATGATCGATGTCATGCCTCCTCCTGAGGTCCTCAGCATCACAGATGCCAGTCTTCAGACAATTCGATTCACTCCACATGATATCAAGAAATGGCTGAAGGTGCTGGATACAGCAAACGCCAATGCCCCTGACAACATCCCGGCTCTAGTCCTGCATCCCGCTAGTACTGAAGACTTATTCTCTAGAACTAGCTGCGCCCCGAGCCAAGCTGTTCCAGTACAGCTACAACGCTGGCATCTAACCAACAATGTGGAAAATTGCCCAGCTATGTCCTGTCCACACAAGGCAGGTCAATCCAATCCGGCCAATTACCAACCCTTCAGTCTACTCTCAATCATCAGCAAAGTGAGGAAGTGACAGTGCGATCAAGTGGCACCTACTCAGCAATAACCAACTTACCGATGCTCAGTTTGGGCTCCGCCAGGGCCACTCGGCTCCAGATCTCATTACAGCCTTGGTCCAAACATGGACAAAAGAGCTGAATTCCAGAGGTGAGGTGAGAATGACTACACTTGATATCAAGGCAGCATTTGACCAAATGTGGCATCAAGGAGTCTAGCAAAATTGAAGTCAATGGGAATCAGGGGGAAAACTCTCCACTGGTTGGAATCATACCTAGCACCAAGGAAGATAGTTGTGGTTATTGGAAGCCAATCATTCAGCCCCAGGATATTGCTGCAGGTGTTCCTCTGGGTAGTGTCCTTGGCCCAACCATCTTCAGCTGCTTCAATGACCTTCCTTCAATCATAAGGTCAGAAGTGGGAACATTTGCTGCTATATGTATTGTTCAGACCATTTGCAACTCCTCAGATACTGAAGCAATACATGTCCACATGCAGCAATACCTGGACAGCATTCAGGCTTGGGCTAATAAATGGCAAGTAACATTCATGTCACACAATGACTATATCCCACCAAAGAGAATCTATCCATCTCCCGTTGACGTTCAATGGCATTACAATTGCTGAGAACCCCACCAGCAACCTCCTGGGGGTTACCATTGATCAGAAAATAACTGGACCAGCCATGTAAATACTGTGGCTGCAAGAACAGGTCAGGGGCTGGGAATTCTGTGGCGAGAAACTCACCTCCTGACTCCCCAAAGCTTGTCCACCACCTATAAGGCACAAGTTAGGAGTGTGATGGAATACTCTCCACTTGCCTGGATGGGTGCAGCTCCAACAACACTCAAGAAGCTCCATGCAATCCAGAACAAAGCAATCTGCTTGATCAGCACCCCGTCCTCCACCTTAAACATGCACTCCTTCCCCACTGGCACAGTGGCAGCAGTGTATACCATCTACAAGATGCACTGCAGCAACTCGCCAAGGCTTCTTTGGCGGCACCTTCCAAACTCCTAGGGTGGAATTTTATCGGCCCTGCAAGAGCGGCTTTGGTTGTGAACCCGGTGATTTAATCAAGTGTGAGTTGTTTTTTCAGATTTCTGATGGCAGGAGTTTTTAGCGAAATTAAGTCAGCGGCCTGTTTGCAGAGTTCCGGGGCTCCCCCCGCACGATGACAGGTTGCAGCTTTGCATTCATTTACATCCCATGAATACTCATTACCCTACTCTTAGTTCCTACCTGCCAGATTAAGTTAGCGGCGAGTGGTATTCCAATGCCATCCAGTTTACGCTCATTTGAACATGGTGTGCAACAGTCGGCTATGTCCCGTTGTGTCTGAGGTCAGTGTTTTACTTTCTTGAATTCATCGGCACAAGGAACACCAACATTGGAATAGATGTTTGACTCCAGGCTCAGCACCAGCAAAGGCGATTCTTCTCAGGGGATGGCAGTGAATGCATGGGGGGTGGGGAGGGGATGTACACGGAGGAGCAGGGGAGTGTACTTGGGGAGGACAGCGTAGGGTTACCGGGTGCATGGTGGAGCAAGGGAAGAAGGAGGGGAGAGTACAGGGTGTGTAGTTGTTGTTATTGCTGCTGAAGCTGGATGTGGGCAGCTGCGGGGGTAGTGGGTTGATTTGAGCATTACAGTCAACAGATGGTCATGAGAGGCTGTAAGGGAGGGATGAGTGCTGACAATGTCGGAGGCCTGTGGGGTTAATTCAGGGTAATAAAAACAAGAAATGATGGAAATACTCAGCAGGTCTGGCAGCATCTGTGGAGAGAAAAGCAGAGTTAACGTTTCAGGTCAGTGACCCTTTGTCAGAACTGGCAAAGGTTAGAAATGTAATAGGTTTTAAGCAAATAAGGCGGGGATGGAGCAAGAGATAACAAAAGGCAAGGTGTTGATAGGAAAAGGTCACAGAGAATAACTGACCAGAAGATCATGGAGCAAAAGCAAACGGTATGTTCATGGTGTGTTGAAAGACAAAGCGTTAGTGCAGAGAGGGTGTTAATGGACAGAAAAATGAACAGCCCTGGTCCAAAGCACAAACATGAAAAAAAGTGTGGACAGGCACATGGTAAGAAAAATGAATGATGAAACAAACTAAAATATACAAAGAAAAAACAAAAATGAGAAAAATAACTGAAAATAAAAAGGTAGGACCTGTCATGCTCTGAAATTATTGAACTCAATGTTCAGTCCAACAGATTTTAACATGCCTAGGTGGTAAATGAGATGCTATTCCTCGAGCTTGCGTGATGTTTACTGGAACACTGCAGCAAGCCCAGGACAGATATGTGGGCATGAGAGCAGGGGTGTGTGTTGAAATGGCAAGTAACCGGAAGCTCGGGGTAATGCTTTTGGACTGAGAAGAGGTGTTCCGCAAAGTGGTCACCCAATCTGTGTTTGCTCTCCCCAGTGTAGAGGAGACTAAATTATAAGCAACGAATACAGTATACTAAATTGAAAGAAGTACAAGTAAATCGTTGCTTCATCTGAAAGGAGTGTTTGGGACCTTGGATAGTGAGGAGAGAGGAGATAAAAATGCAGGTCTTACACATCCTGCGATTGCATGAGAAGGTGCATTGGGAAGGGAATGAGGTGTTTGGGGTAATAGAAGAATGGACCAGGGTGTCTCGGAGTGAATGATCCCTTCAGAATGCTGACAGGGGAGGGGAGGGGAAGATGCGTTTGGTAGTGGCATCACGCTGCAGGTGGCGAAAATGGCGGAGGATGATCCTTTGGATGTGGAGGCTGGTGGGGTGGAATGTGAGGACAAGGGGAACCCTGTCATGGGTGAATTCAGGGTACTTGCTAGCAGAGGGAACAGTCACTGTCAGTGGGAGCAAATGGATTCTGTAGTGGGGGGGAAGGTCGATACTTATGGTTTGGTACTCTTTGGCATCATAGGGAGGGAAATGGGACTCACCAATAATATTAAGATGGATTTCAGGAGGATCAAGGGTCAGAGTGGGCATTTTGATAGTAATGGGAGTAGGAACAGGGGAGAAGGATGGCATGAATAAAGTGATTGTGACATTGTCCAAGGTAATGGGGGGAGGTTCAATGGTAACGGAGGGAAGGGTTAAGGTTACTTTGGGTGGGTCAAGGGTGATGGGTGCAGGCTGGAAGGTTGCAGAAGGAGGTTGGAAGTTTGGAGACATGCCTTAAATTGTACATGCACCATTTTCTCAAAAGCGAATGCAAGCCACGTGGCCACTCAAGGATTGCAAGGCGAATGGGAGGTGACAAATGATGGTGGGTGGGTACTCAATGTGGCTGCAATTTTAAGGCACAGAAAAGAGACTGCTCATTGCCTCAGTGGTTCAGCTGACTGGCAACAAAAGGCTGAATTTGAATGCTATGCTCTTTTGATTATTTACAAACCTGCAGCGACATGGGTCCCATACACCCAATTTGTCTAATGGGAAGAAGAGCAGAGGGACGACTAAGGAGGGTTCTTTTCCTACAACACATGATGCCTGAATGCCAGCAACAGGCAGAATAAGAAAGTGAGGATGTTATGAATGATAACATCCAGGAATGTCCTTATCGAAGTCATTCACTGGCACATCATCACATCCTCAGGACAAGGGCAAATTACCTTCAAATGTCAGAGAGGCAATGCCTAAAGATATCCCATGAAATGGTCATAGAAATTTTTAGGATCCTGCAGCATGACTTGCAACTGCTTGGGTTTGATGGGAATTCCATACCCATTGCCCTCAGGGTGACTGCCGCACTCAATTTTTCTGCTTGTGGGGCCTTCCAGGGACATATGTGGCATAACGGTCTGCGACCCATAGGTGTATCAAAGAGGTGACCAAAGCCCTATTTTGACATGCCAATGATTTAATCTGCTTACCTGTAGATGAGGACAGCCAGGCAGCAAGGTCTGCGGCCTTCAGCGCCATTGCTGCCTTCCCTAGAGTGCAAGTGGTACTCACGTGGCCATTAGAACTCCCTGGGACCAGCCTGCTGCATTTGTGAATCGCAAAGGCTTCCACTCTTTAAACATTCACCTGGTTTGTGACCACAGGTGAAGACTCATGCATGTTTGTGCACGTTTCCCAGGGAGCTGTCGTGACTCATATATTTTGAGGAAATTACAGCTGCCAGCAGTTTTCGAGGAACCAGCTGAAGTGGACGGCTGGATCCTGAGTGACAAGGGTTACCCCCTTTGTACATGGTTGATGACACCAGTACGTCATCCCCAGAGCCCTGCTGAAGAGAGGTACAATGCTGCACACGCATCCACCAGAGCCATCATTGAACACACCATTGGCCTGCTGAAAATGCGATTCTTGACTGGTCTGGAGGGGCTCTTCAGTACACGCCACAGAGGGCGTCATGAATAATCATTGTCTGCTGTGCATTACACAACCTGGCAATTCGACACGCAACTTTCTGCAGGCGGATGAACAAGAGATGAGGATGACGATGAAGAGGGTGAGGAGGAGGGCAACAACGTAAATGCTGCCATTATAGATATAAGGGCCATGGAGAGACATGCGAGGGACATCAGGAAAAGCCTCATATTTGCACGTTTCAGCCAACAATAAGCCAATTCAAAAAAGAACTTTTGGAGGAGAAAACAAACATTCTTCAAAATATGTTAACGTACGCCTGAGGTCTTATTCATTGCTGTAATCGAAAAGGAGGGATTTTCTGACACAGCACATGAACCTGCAGTGGAGATGAACTTAACAGCCTGTATGCTATAAACTTCATTAAAAGCGGACTGTGCCTCTATTGGAAAAATTGTCCTGCATCAAGGCATTAACCCACACACATAGGAAGCTACAACATTGCTGCACTTAGATATGACTAGCAGATCAAATTTTCTCTGGGCTACGATGGAACCGAGAACAATGCAAGGAAAGTAAGGATGTGACCGCAGATCCATGACTGGAAGGCATGGTAGTAATTTTAAATTTGAAAAATATTTAAACAAGAAACAGCCATCATTGAGGACTGAAGGTTAACATTAAAATGAAAAATAAACATTAGACACTTTCTGAAATGCATTGCAAGCATCAATGTGTTACTGCCATAGGCCTCCAATAAACATTTTCCTTTTCAAATGAAACCGAGCAAATATTAAAGTAAATAAATATGTATTGAAACTTCAGCAACACGTGCACAATATTTACAGCACTTGTGCCACCTTTGTGCTCAAAACTCTTTTCTTATGTTTTCTCCCATTGCATCTCGGTGCAACCCTGACATTAGTAGCTGAGGTGGAGGCAGTCTGCTCAGTGCGTTGCCCCGTTGCTGTGGATGACCATGGTGGGCGTCCTCTGGAGGAACGGGGCCTTGATGGCTCCATCCTACTGGGGGTCTGCAGCAATGGTGTTTGAGTGTCCCCCGTGTGCTCACCTGCTGGAGGTAAGGGGGTCACAGTTGTGGGGGAGGACAAGACATCGCTTACTCTGGTGGTGTCCTGAGAGGAAGGCCCCGGGTAGCTGACATGTGCTCCTCCTCTATCTGAGTGCATGATGGCACCTGCCTGTCTCCCTGAGGGGAAGGAGCACCTATAGGGAGGTCCAGGTTTTTCATCTCCCTCTCACTTAGACTCTGCTGCATGGAGCCCACGGCAACAGCGATGGAGTGCAGGTCTGATGGCATATGGCTCAAGTGCTCAACCAGACTCGCCATGGAGCTCGCCAAACTCTCGACTGAGGAAGCCATACACTCATATGCCTGGGACATGGCAGATGTCATGGCTTGCATGGATTCCTCCAAAGCCACGCATGACCTCAAGCATCTCTGACATATTTCCCACATGGCTTTGCTGCACATTCAGCAGACTTCTTGTAGCATCAAATAGAGGGTTATCATGAGCTTGGGACTGAGCAGGGGCCTGGTCCCCAGCAGTCCTCCGATTGTCAGAGGACCCAGCTGGCACATGCTCCCTCAGCTGCTGGGACATATCTGTGCTGTGACCACAAGCTAGTGACCCAGATTCTAATCTTAAACCCCCCGTGGACCATGTGGATGTATCTGTGCTGGTGGAGGTGGAAGAAGAGGCAGGTGATGGTGCATTCTCTGGGCATTGACTTCTTCTTTCTCCCCAGAGGAGGAGTCTTGGGCCTTTGCAGCGATCTATGACTCAAGTGTGAGCACCTGCAGTGGAAACACAAACAGAGGCACATTAAGCATCAGCTACTCATAGGTTCACACACTTGCCTTTGGTGTACACATATGGCTCCAAGACTGAAAATGACACTTCAACCTTGCGCCCTGAGGATCCTGCCTCACCATCTGTGACTGCTGTGCCTCCCTCCTCTCTCTCTATTTCTGAGGCCTCCTCCTCAGCCGGTGTCAGCACCTGGATGTCTGGGACACTTCCACCTGTTTTAGCACATTTGTGCTGGTTGTGGGTGCGTTTATCCTGCAGGAGACTGTGCAGACTTAATGACATGCCAAAAGATGCATCACAACCACTGCATACATGCATCGACATCACTCATTCTGGAGTGGCTTTCGTATGACACATCCAAGCACATAAACAATTCCAATTGTAATCGTGGCGCATAATCATTTAGTGTATGGCACCAAGGCTGCTCACTTCATGCACTTATGTCCTGTCCTCTATCACCTGGAAGGACAAGGGCAACATGTTGCTGTTCCTTTACTGGGCCAAAATCCCGTAACTCCCTTCCTAACAGCACTGTGGATGTACCAACACCACATGCATTTCACTTCATGCCTTCTCTACCCTCTGTCTTAAAGACATGGAGCCAGAGAGAAAAATAATAGAAGATTCGCCAAGACCACTTACAGTTGCTGATCTAAGCAAGTCATTGATACATTTCTGACACTGAACCCAGGTCCTGCGTGTCATCCCACGATTCGAGACCTTCTCTGCTACCTTCATCCAGGTCGCCTTAGTCAGGCGGGAGGATATTCTGACTCCACCTGCAGGGGATAAAAATAATGGGGATTTGCTGCAGGGTTTGACAAATTTAGGCAGGATAAAGCAGTTACAAATAAGTAAAAGATTTAATTTTGGTAACTCTGAAGAGACTTACATAACAGGAAGGCTGATGCTCCTTGATACTTGAAACACAGAATGCTTTATAGCCGTGGTGATCATGGTGCTTGACCCAGTGATGGCAGATTCCACCAATGCAATGCTGTCCCTGCCGCATGATTGCATGTGTCTCCCGTGCCCATCGCTGCACTGGTCATTTACATATAGAATTGCCTGGGATACGGGAAAACTGGTGGAAGTGGAAGTTACGCCAACTTCCGGTCCCACCGTCGGGAATACCGCAGGACCCATAAAATCCCGGCCCTGTCCTCTGTCACCTGGAAGGACAAGGGCAACATATTGCTGTTCCTTTACTAGCACTGGGTCAAAATCCTGTGACTCCCTTCCTAACAGCACTGTAGATGTACCAACACCACAAGGAATCCAGCAGTTCAACAAGGTGGTTCATCACTGTAAGACCACCCTCTCTGGTGTAAAGGTTCTTGTCTTTACTCTTGATATCAATGGCACACAACAACTTGGATACTGTTTCACTAAATGTGATACACCTTTATTAAATCTCTAAGCAATAGTATGTACTCACAACGACACTGGTTGCTTAGGAATCCTGCGAGCTAGGGTCCATCTTAGCTGGTCAGTCCTTCGACAGTTCTCCAGGCATGACTTCAGAATGGCTGACCAGGCCACTCTACCGACAGCAGTAACAATACAAAATGATTATTGACAATGCAGCTGGCAGCTGACGTCATCAGACTGCGCCAATGTGTGCACATGCGCAGACAGGCTCCTGCTCTCTGCGCATGCGCTGCGTTCCGCATTGCCAGGACTGGTTGGTGCATGCGCAGATGATGTCATCGTGTAATGCGGGTATGGAGCGGGGGTGGGGGTAGCTGGGAGAGAGCAGGGGTGGGGGAAGCAGGGAGAGAGCAGGGGGTGGGGGTGGTGGGGGAAATGGGGAGAGTGTGGCCGAAGACCTTGGTTGTGGCGGGTGCACTCTCCTCCTTGCCCCCCTCATGATTTTTCCCTCCCCCCCCCACTCTCTCCTTCCCCCCCCCCACCACTCACTGCCACCCCCCACCCCCGCCCCCCACTCAGTCTCTCCCCTCCGGCCATTATGTGCTGCCATGTGTTTATGTTGCCTTTGTGTGATTATTTGAGCAGTGCCATCTTTAGTCCTGGCAGACTGTGACGTTTTAGTGGCACAGGTTGCATTTGCGCACTTGCCACCGCAACGCCACCTAGTGGTTGTGTTGTCAGCAAACAAAGCCGTAACAATAAAAGCAAAATACTGCGGATGCTGGAAATCTGAAATAAAAACAAGAAATGCTGGAACCACTCAGCAGGTTTGGCAGCATCTGTGGAAAGAGAAGCAGAGTTAATGTTTCGGGTCTGTGACCCTTCTTCGGAACTAGCAAATATTAGAAATGTCAAAGGTTATAAGCAAGTGAGGCGGGGGTGGGGCAAGAGATAACAAAGGAAAAGGTGTAGATTGGACAAGGCCACATAGCTGACCAAAATGTCATGGAGCAAAGGCAAACAATATGTTAATGGTGTGTTGAAAGACAAAGCATTAGTACAGATAGGGTGTTAATGGACTGAAGATTGAACAGCAGCAAGTACAAATATGAAAAAAAAACAGTGGGTAAGCAAACTGAACAAACTAAGATGAAATGAAATAAATGCAAAAAAAAAATTGTAAAAAATGTTAAAAAGAAAAAAAAAGAGAAAAAATAACTAAAAATAAAAGTAAAATGGGGGGCCCGTCATGCTCTGAAATGATTGAACTCAATGTTCAGTCTGGCAGGCTGTAGTGTGCCTAATCGGTAAATAAGATGCTGTTCCTCGAGCTTGCGTTGAGCAGCCGTAATAATATCCTCGAGGGCTGTAACTTTATACACCTTCCTGACCCTGGCCCTTGGCATATAAGGTAATGTTTTGAATTGGGTCATCTGATTGGGTTTCAGTACCTTATTAAATCCACCCTAGCTATACAAGACTACCTTGCATGAGGTCATATCCTGCTCTCAGCAGGGGAGTTCTTAGGTGCATCCCACCCATGGATGTAATATCTGCAACTTGATACGGCAAGAAGGGAACCATTCACACATATCTCAAAAGGCCATTGTCCCTGAGTGCAGTTGTAGACAGGCTGTTTGATGTTCTAACAGCCCAGGCTGGCATATCTTGATTCGTCTGTCTGTGTGTGTATGTGTGGGAGGTCCTAGCTCACTTACATTGTTTTTTATTTTTAAAAAGTCCAAAAATAACCCCAGCGAATGATGTCTGCAGTCAGAATTCTTCTCCCTTCGTCCCGATGTTCTTTGCCGCCATCTTCGTACCACCATGAGACAACCTTTGCCCACAGAACTCCACCACAACCAGTTTATATTCATTAATATGAAAGAAATAAAAGCACAGTTTACATGATTAAGACTGATTAATACAACTAAGGTAAATAATGCATTGGTTTACATCACCACCTTCTCAAGGGCAATTATGAATGGGCAATGAATGCTGGCTTGCCAACGATGCTCACTTCCCAAGAATGAATACAAAAAAATGTGATGTGAGGGTCCTTGAGCAGATGCAGAGGAGATTTACTAGAACGGCTCCAGGAATGAGGGATTTTAGCTATAAGGTTAGGTTGGAAAAGCTTTGTTCTCCTTGGAGCAAAGGAGATTGAGGGGAGATTTGATAGAGGTATATAAGATTATGACAGGTTTTGATAGGGTAGACAAAGAAAAGCTGTTCCCATCGGCTGATGGTAAAAGGACTAGGGGACACAGATTGAAGGTTTTGGGCAAGAGATGCAGTGGGAAATGTAAGGAGGGGCTTTTTATACACAGGGATTAGTAATGACCTGGACTTGCTGCCTATGAGGGTGGTGGAAGCAGAGACAATGAATGATTTCGAAAGGAAATTGGATGGACACTTGAAGGAAATAGACTTGCAGGGCTATGGGGTTCGTGCCAGAGAATGGGAATGATTGGATTGCTCTACAGAGAGTCGGCATGGACATGATGGGCTGAATGGCCTCCTTCTGTGCCATTATGACTTTTTGAGTCTGTGATTCTATATTAGGGCAGATGACCAAGATCTTGGTCAGAGAGGTAGGTTATATGGAGCATCTTAAAGGAGGCAAGAGATAGTAAGGCTGAGAGGACTAGGAAGGGAATTCCAAAGCTTAAGGCCTCGGCAGCTGGAGGCAAACCTGTGGACCGATTATAATCAGGGATGCTCAAGAGACCAGAATTGGAGAAGTTGAGATACCTTGGAGGGTTGTAGGGCTGGAGGAAGGTACAGAGATAGGGATGGATGAGGATGAGAATTTTACAATCGAGGCATTGATTAACTGGGAGCCAATGTAGGTTAGTGAGCACAGGGATGATGGGTAAACAGTGATTTGTGCAAGTAAGGACATGGGCAGCAGAGTTTTGGATGACCTCAAGTTTATGGAGACTGGAAGATGGGAGTCCATCCAGGAGTTAGAATAGTGAAGCCGAGAGAGAAGAAAGGATGGATGAAGTTTCCAGCAGGAGTTGAGCTGAATCAGGCAGTGTTATAGAGGTGGAAATAGGTGGTCTTAGTGATGGCGTGAATATGTGTTCAGAAGCTCATCTTGAGGTTAAATACAATGCCAAGGTTGTGAGCAGTCTGGTTCAGCCTCAGACAGTTGCCAGGGACAGGGATGGAGTCGGTGGCTAGCCGATGGAATTTTTGGCAAGGACCGAAGTCAATGGCTTCGGTTTTCCTGATATTCACTTGGAGGAAACTTCTGCTCATCCAATTCTGGATGTTTAGAGACAGTGAAGTGATTGAGAGAGGTAGTGGTGAGGTAGGACTGAGTGTTGTCAGTGTACACATGGAAACTGCTTTCCCCTGCGGCAAGTTCGGAGGTGGGAAGAGCATTTAATCAGGCGGGATGGTGGGAGGGAGGGGGCACCACCACCTTCCTGCCCCTACCCTCAATTATGTCTGTGGCGGGAAGGCCCGTGGATGGCCTTCATGCCCCACCGCCAATTGAAGCCCTTAAGTGGGCAAGTGTTGCCTAAATAAGGGCCTCATCATGCCACCGCTGATATTAGTCCAGTGGTGGGTGGACCTGTCACCACGCAAAAAAAATGCCAAGCAAACCCGTGCAGGTTGCTTGCTAGCTGTGGGGCTGGGGGTTCAAATGCACAGCTCCTGATTGAGGGACCTGGCATTGGGAAGAGGGGGGTCCCGCTGAGAACCACCCCCTGCCTTTGGTGCCGACCCCCTCCCCCACAACCCCCCACAACACCCACCCTGTGATATACCTCCCGCCATGACTCACCTGTGGCCTTGGTCCCTTGATGCTCCTGGGCCTCTGGTGGATGCATTACCAGCAGCAGCCACTGTCTCCACAGTGGTGCTGCTCAGTGAAAGGGCTGCCAGTTTCTGATTGACCGGCAGCTCTCAGCAGGCCATACTTCTGTCACTGGTGTATTTAATCCCAGGAAAAGCCCGCTGCTGTCCACTTAAGTGCCTAATTGGCATGTAACGCGGAGGGCCTTCCCCAGAGGAGGGAGCGTGGGGCTCTGGTTGGCTCTTCAGCCAGTGGCCAAGACCCCTGTCACCTATATAAAATCTTCCCCTCTGTTTATGGATATTGTTGTAGAAGCAGTATGTAGATGAGAAATAAGAGGGTCAAAGGATAGATTCTTGGGGTCGCCAGAAGTAACTGTGTGGGTGCAGGAAGAGAAGCCATTGCTGGTGATTCTCTGGCTACAGCTGGATAGATAAGAATGGAACCAGGAGAGTGCAGTTCTACCCAGCTGGGCGATGGAGGAGAAGCATCGGAGGAAGATGGTGTGGTTAACTGTGTCAAAGGTTACAGATTGGTCATGAAAGAGAAGAAGGGATAGATTGCCACTGTCACATTCACATAGGATGTCATTTGTGATTTTGATAAGAGCTATTTTGGTGCTGTGGCAGAGATGGAAAACTGATTGGAGGGATTCTTTGAATGCAGCAACGGCTATGAGTCCCAATAACATCCCGGGTACAGTGCTGAAGACCTATGTTCTAGAACTAACCGTGCCTTTATCTAAGCTGTTCCAGTAAAGCTACAACACAGGCATCTACTGGATAATGTGGAAAATTGCCCATGTATGTCCTGTTCACAGAAAGGAGGACATAGCTAACTTGGCCAACTACTGCCTCGTCAGCCTACTCCCAAACATCAGCAAAGTGATGAAAAGAGTCATGACAGTGCATTGAGTGGCACTTACTCATCAATACTCATGGGTGGCACAGTGGTGCAGTGGTTAGCACCGCAGCCTCACAGCTTCAGCAACCTGGGTTCGGTTCTGGGTACTGCCCATGCAGAGTTTGCAAGTTCTCCTTGTGACTGTGTGACTGTCCCACAGCTGAAGATTTGCAGGTTGATAGGTAAATTGGCCATTGTAAATTGCCCCTAGTGTAGGTAGATGGTAGGAGAATTGTGGGGATGTGGTAGGGAATATGGGATTAATGTAGGATTGGTATAAATGGGTGGTTAATGGTTAGCACAGACTTGGTGGGCCGAAGGGCCTGTTTCAGTGCTGTATCTCTCTATGACTCTAATGGCATGCTTACTTTGGGTACCACCAGGCCCTTGGTACAAACATGGAAAACCAAGTCTACAGGTGGTCCTTAAATGGAATGCTGCAGGCCACCACCAGTAAGGTAAATTTCTTACAAATACTTAACTGGCTGTGGAGCCAGGAGGTGCAGGAATGTTTCTCAGCCTCCATGTTAAAACAATGGGCTTCTGCCAACCACTACTCTCACACCAATCACCAATCCCACTCCCCCGTCCTTGCTGGTTCCCTCCTGATTGTATTCCCTTTCCCTTCAACAACATGCCTGATAATGCAGTGGCCTGAAACTCAAAGCCTCTTCACCAACCAGCTGCCTGGGGATACTCAGCAGGTGTCCGCAGCTTACCAGCCTCATTTAAATAAAGCCCCAGGCCCAATACTGGGTGCTGAGTGAATGAATTCCCAGGCAACTATTTTTTCAGTCATGATTTAATTTATTTACATATTTTAAAATTTTTTCTCATCATTATATTGCAAAAATTAACAAAAACACTTACTTATAATCAAGTAAGTGCTAATTATTAGGGTACTAATTTTGAACCCACAAATAACTGCATGCTGTTTGATTATTTTGAAATAATGAATGTTACAGATGTTTGAAATAAGAATATGAAGCTATTACAGTAAAGACTGCATGTTCTGTTAATGGATTGGTTTTTCTCACTAGCTTTCACTTGACGGTTTTTATCTTTGCTTTACACAAGCTACAGGAACAGACAGGTCAAATCAGAAAAGAATAAATACCTTTGAGGCTACAATCAATTAATCTCTATGATGGGGTATTTTCTATTTAGAACTGCTTGAATCCAATCCTATGTTTAAGACATCAAGTATAAATCAGTCTACATTAAATAGATTAGTGAAAGCCATAGAGACTCTTCCCATTTCTGGATGCCATTGCTCATTGCTGGCAGGTATTGTTGACAATTATCTGTAAATAGCATATCCTCCTTGTTGGCTTCGGAATTAATTTCTGGTTTGCTAAGGCGTAACTTAACCACATTTATAAACTGATGGGTCTTTAGCCTTTGGAGGGCTTGCAATGTGTTTCTGTGACTATTTTTGGCAGCTTGGAAAATATTCATTTCATGGGAAACGTAGGATGTAAGTTTCCTCTTCCCTCCCAATGTGACAGAGGCATAATCATTATACATACAAATCTCATGTACTGAGACAGGAATGAATCGATAGGATAAACCACAATAAGAGAAATTAAACCTGGAAGAACTCTGAAAGTAAGAAGTCAATATTAGTGAAATTCAGGGAGTGTTTTAGCTCCGATTTATGTCCTGTGTGACTGAACTTAGATCATGTAAATAATGCTGATCTATCACTCTTTCCAAAGCACAGATTAATTCTTAAAAATTGGTAATTTCTTCCCTCCACGTAGGGCAGATCCTGGGATTATACTGACGAGAAACAGTATCGCTTCCACCACTGGGTGGAAAACTGGTGGTGGATTGGCCACCTGTTATACACCCCACATGATTATAATTTCCCAATGTCTTCAATAAGAAAAAACAGGCAGAGTGTATAATGAGCTGATAATATTCATTTTACACCCAGTAACGATAGCTAAAGTCTACGCCGCTAATGTTGTTTTACTAAACTATAGGTACAGGACATAGAACGGGCTGAATTTAGTCATGCCGGCATGGCTCCCAGCGCCAGGCTGAAAAGGCAAGGGGCACCCCTCCTTGACCTTTCAAGAGACCCCCAGCGCAATTCAACAGCTCTTGGGCACTTAAGTGCTTGGGGCTCGGGTCCCTATCCTTTAATGATGGGTCTCAGAGCAACTGGCCAATCAGAGGGCCGGCAGCTCAGTGGTATCAGCAGTACCACTGGGATCAGTGGCCACTGGCAGTACTACAGGAGGCCCAGGACCAGGCCCAGTGCTGGAGCCCCAGACCAGAAGTGAGTGAGGCTGGGTCCAGCAGGCCCCAGCAATTGGGTGAGGGGTTGGGGAATATGGGTGTTGAGGGCAGGGGTGTTACCGGAGGTGTGGCCTTTGCCACCGGGAACCCTCTGTGGGCTAAAGATTGCCCATGGAGCAGGTATACGCCCCCCCCTCAAGTCCCGCAGGGAGGTTGCCTCGTTTGACTGGGTGACCTCTCTGCATGGCAGGGGCACTCCCTGCTGCTGATTTAATTCCAGTGGCGGTGGAAAGAGGCCCTTAAGTGGCTAGTGATTGGCCGCAAGGACCTCACTTGACCTCTGGGCGGGAAGGCCTTCATCAGCCTTTCCTGCCCTTGACTTAAGTGCGGTGTGATGTGAAGGTGACGGGCCCTCCAGCCACTCTCCCCACTGTCTGTCATCGCAATTCTATGGGTCCCCCCACCTCCTAGCTGGTCTCCGAGTGGGCCCATGAAATTCTGCCCAGTATGTGCAAGATAAAAAGGAATGATATTTTTGGCAGGCATAGGCACCTGTGACCTTCGGAACTGATTCAATTGGTAGGTGATTTTTCCAGTCCTGTGCAGTCCTATATTTCCATGTGTAAAGGGTAATTCAGAGGGAGTGGTAGAGGGAGAGTATGTCTTGTGATGTGAGAACTATGACCACTTACAGTTTGCTTGATAGCCTTAAAGAATCAGAGAGGAGTTTCACCTTTGCCAGTTCGATGAAAAGTCACTGACCTGAAATGTTATCTCTGCTTCTCTCTCCTCAGATGCTGCCAGACCTGCTGAGTATTTCCAGCATTTTCTAGTTTTATTTTGGAGTTTTACAGAGTTTTTCCTGAAATTGGCCATGGGTTTTTTCTCATGATTGCTGTTCCCAAGAGTTGGTGCTAATAGTGAACAGGGAGAGTACAAGAGCAGGTCAGAGGCGAGGAATCCTGCAGCGAGTAACTCACCTTCTGTCTCCCCAAAGCCTGTCCACCATCTACAAAGCACAAGTCAAGAGTGTGATGGAATACTTTCCACTTGCCTGGATGGGTGCAGCTCCAACAACACTCAAGAAGCTTGACAGCATCCAGGACCAAACAACGCGTCTGATTGGCATCCCATCCACCACCTTCAACATTCACTCCCTTCACCACCGACGCACCGTAGCATCAGTGTGTACCATCTATAAGATGCACTGCAACAACTCATGAAGACTCCTTTTACAGCACCTTCTAAACCCGCGACCTCTACCACCTAGAAAGACAAGGGCAGCAAATGCATGGGACCACCACCACCTGCAAGTTCCCCTCCAAGTCACACACCATCCTTACTTGGAACTATATCGCCGTTCCTTCACTGTCACTGAGTCAAAATCCTGGAACTCCCTTCCTAACAGCACTGCGGATGTACCTACACCACATGGACTGCAACGGTTCAAGAAGGCAGCTCAGTACCACCTTCTCAAGGGCAATTAGGGATGGGCAATAAATGCTGTCTTAACTAGCGATGCCCACATCCCACGAATGAATAAAAAAAGGCCATCCGCTATACATGTGGCTGATGACTCCCCTCCACACTGCCACCACACATAGATTCATAGAATGGTTACAGCACAGAAAGAGGCCATTCAGCCTGTTGTGCCCATGCCAGCTCTCTGCAAGAGCAACTCAGCTAGTCTCACTGCTCTGTCTTTTCCCCATAGCCTTGCAATTTTTTTCTATTCAGATAATTATCCAATTCCCCCTTTGAAAACCCTGATTGAATCTGCCTGCACCACACTCTCAGGCAGTGCATTCCAGATCCTAATCACTTGCTGCTAAAAAGTGTTTTTCCGCATGTCCCCTTTGGTTCTTTTACTGTTCACCTTAAATCAGTGTCCTCTGGTTCTTGATCCTTCTGCCAATGGGAACAGTTTCTCCCTATTTGCTCTGTCCAGGCACCTTATGATTTTGAACACCTTTATTTATTTAGAGATACAGCACTGAAAGAGGCCCTTCAGCCCACTGAGTCTGAGCCAACCAACAACCACCCATTTATACTAATCTTACATTAATCCCATATTCCCTACCATTCTCCTACCACCTACCTACACTAGGGGCAATTTACCTATCAACCTGCAAGTCTTTGGCTGTGGGAGGAAACCAGAGCACCCAGTGGAAACCCACGCGGTCACAGGGAGAACTTGCAAACTCCACACAGACAGTACCCAGAATTGAACCCGGGTCACTGGAGCTGTGAGGCTGCAGTACTAACCACTGTGCCACCCACCTGTTTCAAATCTTCGTTTACTGTTCTCTTCCCTAAAGAGAACAGCACCAGCTTCTTCAATAGCCACGTAACTGAAGTCCCTCATCCCTGGCTGCATTTCGTAAATCTCTTCTGCTCGCTCATTAATGCCTTCACATCCCTCCTAAAATGTGGTGTCCAGAATTGGGTGAAAGGTCAGAGACCTGAAACATTAACTCTGTTTCTCTCTCCAGAGATGCTACTTGACCTGCTGAGTATTTCCTGCACTTTCTGCTTATATATTGGACACAATGCTCCATTTGAGGGCGATCTAGTGTTTTATAGAGGCTCACCATAACTTCCTTGATTTATTCTCCATGGCTCAATTTATAAATCCCACATGTGGCCAGGCTCAAACAGCGAGAACTGTGCTCCAACAAGGAATGTCGGCAAACAGACCATCAGTGTCCTGAAGTGATGCCTGGGCTGCGCAGGGGAAACGCTCCAGTTCTCACAGAGTGCATCTCCCGACTCATGGTGGTCTTCTGCATCCTACAGAAACTGGCCATCATGAGGACATAGCCCTTGCCACCAAGGGTTTGGCAACCACCTCAGGTGGAGGACAAGAAGCATGTGGAGGAGGAAGATGAGGAGGAGGGAGTAGAGAAAGAGGAGGAGGAGGAGCAGGGCAAGGAGGAAAAGTAGGAAGTGACGAGGCAGACGGCTCATCCGCTTTCTGGAAGGCTGTCCGTGAGTGTATCATCAGACTCCTGTTCCCTTGAATGAAACCCCAGATCCCCATTGTTGCAGAATTTCCCAACTTACCATCCATCAGTCATGGACCATCACAATGTTCTTTCAGCTATAATCCTGAAATAAAAGCCAGCACAAAACAAGCATTCCAAACCAACTTTACCTAAAAAAACATTCAATATTTCACCTAAAATTCAACTAATCACCCTTGTGCATAACCTTAGTGTCTGTTTTCAGTGTGCCTTTGCCTGTCTTAGTGCTCCTGCACAGTTGCAATACCAGTGACTGCAGCATGGCTGATGGAAGGCTGCTGATGTTCACTGGAGGAGACTCCAGATGCCTTGAGCAACTCTGGGCGTAGTAAGCCTGTCTTTGGGTACCACCTCACCATGGGCGGCAGCAGTCTCGGCTGGCTGGCTGAGTGGCAACAGCAAGGGCGCTTGCTGAGTGGCAGTGGTGGGAGCACAAATGCTGTCATCCTGAGAGAGAACAGCAGATTTGTGCACTGTGGAGTTACCGCCACTCTCTAAAGTGGTTCCCCAGCAATCCTAGAAACCTGCTGGAGCATAGATTGCTGGATTGCTGTGATAGCCTGCATGCACCTTGAGCACTGGTATCCACAGCCATGATGACAGCATCTTGGACGGTAGCATAGTGATAATGTTACTGGACTGGTAATCGAGAGGACTGGACTAATGCTTCGGAGACTTGAGTTCAAATCTCACCACAGCAGCTGAAGGAATTTAAATTCAATTAATTAATAAATCTGGAATAAAATGCTAGTCTCATTAATAATGACCATGAAATTACCAGACTGGTGTAAAAGCCCATCTGGTTCGCTAATACCTTTCAGGAAAGGAAATCTGCTGTCCTTTCCCGGTCTGGGCTTCATGTGACTCTTAATTGCGCTCTGAAATGGCCTAGCAAGCCACTCAGTCGTAGGTGTCCGCTCACCACCACTTGCTCAAGAGCAAGCAGGGATGGCTAATAAATGCTGGTCTTGCCAATGATGTTCACATCTCAAGAATGAATAAAGAAAAAACTTTGATCCTGCTTGGCACTAAGCTGAGTTTGCATGGACATAAGCATGGATTTCATAACCTAAGTCTGAGTTTCCACCCCAGCACTCAGACATTGGCTGGCTTCTGCTTGAGACATCAGCCATTAGACACTGCATCATGGCTGGGTTGCAAGAGCTCTCATGGAGTTGGCCACGACATCCACGCTGGAAAGGCTGGGCTCAAAGTGACAAGAGGCTCCCTGGTAGGTCTGCCAATGCACCAACCATTTCTGTGTGCATGCCCACCAGCCTTTTTCTGTACTCTGCCCCATCGAACTCATTTGAGTCCTCTGCAGCGAGAACCTGCCCTCCAGGGAGCTGACACCCACACTATCCTTTCCACCTGGCCTGGTTGCAGCACACTCGTGCCCGGTAACTCACTACATACATGCCTCTATACTACTCTTGTACCCTAGTTCATGTAGTGCCAGTATCTTAGCTGGTGGTTGTGAGTGTAAGAATGAGTGACAGTGTTTCTTCCTCCTTGGTCTGCCCTCAGCCTCAGGCACCAGTGGCTGGCCAGGCAGCAGTTCTTGGGTATCTGAAAGCATAAATGCACAAGAGTAGGGTTAGGTGAGGGAAGTGAGGGGGTTAAGGGAAAGCAAGAGATGTATGATTATACCACCTGCAGCTTGCACATTATACCAGATTCCAGGATGAAGGTGAAGAGGGTGAAGTGAGATCTGAGAAGGTACATTAGGTAGGAATGTATCATCATCCTCAATGGCCTCAATGATGGTTGCTCCAATTATTCCAAGATCACATCCTCTTTGGGGGTGAGCACATGCAGCCGAGCATGTCCCCAACTGCTTTGCTGCTGCTGTCTAACTTGGGCTACCTTGCCCTGCAAAAGAGAGGGAAGTGTGTCCGTGAGTGCAGTGCAATGTATTTGGATGATGTGCCTGCTACAGTTGAATAGCTGGCAGTATGTGCAAGCTGTGAGATGTGAGTGTGCAGCTGCAGTAGTGCTAAGTGTGTGAGGATGAGATGAAGCATATGAGAGTGAGGTTTGAGCCAGGGTTGATATAGATTGTTGCTGGACGATTGAAGTGGGTGTGGTGAATGGAGCATTGTTGAGGCTAGTGGTAGCGTTGGTAGGATGTGGCATGTGAGGATGCATTCACTGATCTTGGCCACTTTTGTGAGGTCAGTAAACTTCTTGCAGCACTGCATCTAGGTCCTTGGCAACAGCTGGTGGCATTGACTGCCACTGCTACCTGCTCCCACTGCCTTCTGAGCTCTTGTCTGGAGCGCCTCTCTCCTTCTGGTTGACCTCTGCACTAATGACTCGAGCGCAACATACGAAAACCTCAGGGCATGCACTCTGACATGTTGCGCCATTTCTGTTCCTTCTTGAAGGCCTTGAAATCTTGTCCAAGCAAATCAAGCCCCTGCTGCAGCCAGAATGCATCTTGCCTTTAAGAGGTGCATCTGGCTTTAAATAGTGCAGGCTAGCTTTAGGTGGCGCTAACCTCGCACAAACCTGGTTCCTTGCTGAGGTATGCAGCCACTCAACAGCATGTTTTGTGCTTGGCTGCACACCACAATCATAGAAATGAGCAGGTACCACAATGTTTGCATGCTGCCTGCATTTGTTTGAACAGATGCAGGGTTATCGCGCATTGTGATCCCTGCACACAATTTTGCAGGCTATCCAATTTAGCCCTGAGGGATTTTAGATTTAATGCATTGCACGATTGAGAGCCAGTGTAGGTCCATTAAGGTGATGGGGATGGGGGTGTTGGCAGGGTGAGTAGGACTTAGCAGGACAGGATATGTGTGGCAGAGTTTTGGAACAGCTGCAAGGTGGAGAATGGGAGGTCAATAGAAGAACATTAGAATAGTAAAGTTGTGGACTGACAATGGTACGTGTAAAGATTTCAGTGGTGAAAAAGCTGTGGTAGGAGTGGAGGCTGGGAGTGTTGCAGAATAGGAAGTAAGCAGCCTTATCATGGAAGGATGTGGGATTTAAAACTCAGCTGAGGGCGGAACAGAATGCAGAGATTGTGAATGGTCAGGTTCATCCTGAGCAAGTGGCGAAGGAAAGACATGGAATCAGTGGCAAGGGAGCAGAGTCTGTGGCAGCGGCTGAAGACAATGGCTTTGGTCTTCCTTATGTTGAACTAGAATCAAGCACTGGGGGATGGGGAGATAGTGTAGTCATTATGAAGGCAGTTGAGGGGTCGAAAGAAGTGCTGGAGAGGTAGAGCTGGGTACCGTCAGTATGAAAACCAACATCATGTTTGTAGATGATGTTACTAAGGAAGAGGACAGGGCTCGTGGAACCTTGGAGGCAATGGTACAAGGGACGGGTAGCAAAGCCATTGCTGGAAGTCCTCTGACAACATCTGGATAGGTAGGAATGGAACCATGGAAGAGCAGCCCCATGGAGTTGGATGATGAAGCAGTGTTGTTGGAAAAGGATGGCATGGTCAACCTTGTTGAACACAGCAGAAAGGTCAAGAGGATAAGGAGGAATAATGTATAACAGTCACTGTTACAAGGGATGTGATTCATGTCCTTGGCTAAGTTAGTTTTGGTGCCATGATGAGGATGGAAGCCGAGGTTTTGAGCTGGTTCAGTGCTAGTTTTTCTGGTGGTTCTCAATTCTAATTTCCTTACTGCTGTTTCAGTGAAGGCACATCCAGAAAGTGGTATGATGGTTTTTTTTTTGTAATTTCCACACTTTAAGTTTCCGGTATCGTAAAAATTTTTACTCCATGAGGGGTTTCTCCAAGAAAAGGGAGAAGTGCTAGGTCGGTGGGGATGGAGATTGGGTGGTGGGGAGGTGGGGTAGGTTGTGAGGAGGTGGGGAGGTATGGGAATTACAGGGTACTTTAACTATTGTTGCTTTTGCACGTGGTGTTTAAAAGCTGTAAAAATGATAACACAATCAAAGCTAAATTGCTAAATAAAGTGGATCAGGAAAAAGAATTGTTGATAGCTGACGATTGTAAAGATAGGCTGAGGTTTTGCAGGAAGTTCTCCTGCTCCTCCCACTGTAACTTTAGCAAAAGAGTTGTGGAAACCTTGGAACAATAGCAATGATGTTGTTCATGCAGTTTTTCTCAGGGTTCCCAGGGTCTTGCCGCTGAAATTACGATGGGCGAGCAGGGAGAACACCTTGGGAAATTCAACTTCATACTGTTTCATGTCTATGGTTGCCAAGGCAAATAGCTTGTTAAGTAAACAGTTCTATATTAGAATAGCCTAAGGAACAAGAACTGTCACTAAATAAAGGATTGGTGAGACTGTGTGTGAAGTATTGTGTCCAGCTACAGTTACCATACTTGGTAAAAGTCAAAGACATAGCAGAATAGATTCAAGGAAAGGCAGCAGGGAATTTTAGATCATTGAACTATGGTGAATTTTAAGGAAGCTTAATCTGTTCTCGTTGGAAAAAAGATTAAGGCTTGATTTTGTGCAGCCATGCTATTATCTTCTTCCTTGGCTAGGTGACAATATTTGACTGATTATGCTCTGCAAAGTGCCTTGTGACATTTTCCTACGATAAAAGCACTACATAAATGGAAGTTGTTGTCACTGGGTGGCAAGGAAAATTGCTCAACCCTTTGCTTTTCACTGGGAGTCTTAAAATTTTATCTTATTTCTTTATAGTGCTTATTTCATCTGGTCACAATTCAATTTATAGTCTTTGGAGAGGTCAGAGTTAATTAAGCCACATTTAAAAAAAATCGAGCTCACAAAATTGTAACATAAAAAAAATATTTTCCAGGTCTTGTTTCAACATTATTTTAATAGAATAGGTTATAGAATGATACAGAATAAAAGGAAGCCTGGATGATGCCTGGATCAGCACTTTGAAGGAACTATCCAATTAGTTCCACTCCCACACTTTATCCCCACTAGTCCTACAGATTCTTCCTTTTTAAGTCTATATGCAATTCCTTTTGAAAGTTACTATTGAATCTGCTTCCATCACCCCTTCAGGCTGTGCATTCCAGATCATAACAACTCACTGCGTGAAAAATGTTCTTATCTACCCTTTGATTCTTTTGCCGATTATCTTAAGTTATTCGTCATGCTGTCATATCCAAAGCTATTCCTGTGCTAGTAAATATAATTGTAGGATTGTATGTAAATTCAAAGCTGGGGTACAGAACTCAAACAGGCATTTCATGCTTAGATTTAACAAATTTAGTGTAATTTTATTCGTCTGGAAAATAGAAAATGATGTTGTCTAGTACTCAGCTGCGTCTGTCCATCTCGGATAATGTTTTTATTCTCTGCATGCATCCTTTCCAAATAGCAGATGATATAATTTTCATACAAATTAACAGATCCATATTCTGCTTATATTGTAATGTAATTCTACTGGAATGGAATAAGTCTTTATTAAGAAAAGCAGACATAGCTTTATGGGAAAGATAAGCCATGTACTGCGAATTACTTTGAACTTTGTGGTACTGACAATATTGAGCTGACCTTTCTAGTTCAAACTTGCTGAGTTACTGTATATCAAGCAGTAAAGAAAATGGAATAAGATTATGTTCAAACAAATTTCAAGGATTGTTCAAGACCACCAAACATAATGGCCCAGAACTGGCTATAACCAATCAATAAGCGGCACCCACCGTTCATTAGTCTTGCCTTTACCTTAGTCTGTAACATGTTGTGTTGCAAATTGCTGGAAGTATGAGATGGAAATAGTGTAGTTCCCTCGACAGGACATCTGGGACCCGAGTGAACAGGGCAAGCAACAATCAGATTGAAAGATTATGAAATTAACAGTGCAAGGACTGAGAAGGGAGTGTAAATTAGAGTGAGTGAGTTCAATGTCAAACCAGGTACAGAAAGAGAAATAAACAGAGGGAAGAAAGATTGGATCAAGAAAGAGAGAGAAAAGAAAGGCAGAAACGGAAAGTTAAAAAACTTAATATAATTAAAAAAAAAATCTTCAACAACAATTAAAATCTGAAGGAATGAAACTCCACATTTGTAATAATTAATTTTCAGTGCCAGAGAGGTGAACTGGCAGTGATTAATATTAATCACATCATTAAAAGGGTACTTAGACTTCAAATAACTCATCTTAACTTACCGTGGTGAATTTGCTTTATATCTACCACCCAGGTACATGAGCGTCACACCATTCAATGCACTTCAGTGGTGAGCCAGAGAGCGAGATGCCTTTTTCACAAAGCTAACAATGTTGCTGCGCATCGCCAACAGCAACTTTTCAATTTCCGCATTTTATCGCATATCTTCCCTCACCTGAGGTTGCTGTGGTATTTGTGCATAAATAATAATAATAATTAGTCTCGTCCTTATTTTTGCAGCAAAATTTGGGCCAATGTTTCTGGGCTATGGGCACCACAGCAGTAAGGGCACTTTATTGAGGGTTTTAAAACTGTTGCAGTAGTATCACTAGATGTCATCACTCCACCATCTGCAATGCAAAAAAAGGTCGAAAAAATTAACATGTAAAATTATTTCCCAAATATGTTTTAAAATTAAAATAACCAGAGATAATCCACATTAATACAGAACATTGGAGCTTCCTCCCAAGGTGGAGTTAAAATCAGAGGTAGAATCACCCAGTCCTCCACTCCTGCAACTCCAGTAGTTTGTTCAAGATCTGGTTATCTTCTCAACTGCAGTGGGCACATGGCCTACAGAGAAAATAGACTTCATAAAATTGAGTTTTGCAAAAATGTCTGTTATGCATGCTACTGGAATAAGACAAACACCAACGTCTTCACAGGTTGGTCACAGAAATCTTCAAATTGTTAACTTTGACTTGTTTGAATTTTGAAATAAAATGACTTAAAATGAAAAACGTGGATTGTTGCAGATCTTAGGATCTACTTTTAGATGAGCATTTCAATCTGTCTTTGGATTAAGAGTACCATTGCGGATTTGACTCACATGTACCCAAATTTGGACTTGCTTTAGCTATTAGCTATTTAGGATATGTTCTCTAGCAAACAGGAATTGAATCCCACTGCGGTTTATGAAGAAGGAAGTCCAGACTTTAGTGTTACGTGCTGATTAACACTCTTGTAAAGGTTCGATATCAAGCCAGAGCCTCATTAGGCATAAAAGAGCTAAATATCATTTGAGAAATGCACTTTTTCAGTAGGTAGGATTTAGGGCAGCTGGAGTGATCAAAGTATCAAATATTTATAACCTGAGATATTTATAGCAGATGAATGTTCTTCATTTTGAACCGACAGCTTAAGTTTATTTGAAAGGAAAGCATCTAATGTAACTGACAGAAAAAATTCTTCTTTCCATTCTGCAGAGAGTTGGGGCATCCTCATCTGATAAATAATCTAGGAAGGAGAAGCAGATTTCTCCAACAAGGTCAACCAATATAATCAGGTTGAGTTTTTTTCTTTTCAAAATAGCCCACAAAAGTCAATGGATCAACTACAAAACATGATTGTCTAGTAAAATAGATAGATTGCAAATGAACTAGGATGATTCCTCAAATACGGTGGGAAAAGAGCCTAAAGGCTAATAGCCCATAGATTCTAAAGATCAGAAAACCTCTTATACATCTCAACAACTTAAAAGCTATTTTGTTTGAAATTAAATTGGTCTACTCCAATGTAGCTGTGGAAACAGAGACCTAAAAAGCTGTGTAACATTTATCATCCTCAAATGCATTTTTATAGACAGCGTGAGTAATATAGAAACATGAATATACATGAAAAATTAAATATGCATGAAATGTAGAAAATCATATAAACCCCAAAGTGCCTGTTCGTTTTAGATAAGTAAACAAATAATAACTGTTATGAGTTAAATGGACATAAAAATAATTGCAGAGAGAATCATCAGGTGTTTGCTTTCTGTAAAGGACAAGTCCCTGGGGAGGAGGGAGGATGAAAAGTATTTCCCCATTGAGTTTTGTTAGTATCGGCCAGACAGTGGAGGTCCACTATTTCATGATTTGTTTTATTGATGTCAGGTTGTTTCATTTTACAGGTTTTCAAAATCGAGGGCTGAATTTTAAAGCCCCCCTGATGTTGGGGGTCATGATGGGGAGGGGGGGGGGGTTGGGGGGAGAGCTGGAAAATGCCTCCGGCAGAGGCCCGCCATGGGCCTCGACCTAGGAAGACCCAGCCCAATATTGCTGGCAGTGGCACAGCGTGGCGGCCCCCACGCCGTTTGGTGATGGGAGGCAGACTGACATATGCAAAATCATGTTAATGATAGAATAAATTACCTACTTGCCCCCGCGGAGCAATATCTCTGCCAGTGGTTGGCATTCCCGTGCCTTCGAATATCCACCCGGTGGGAGGGGGGAGCAGGTAAGTTTTTTAGTGTGGGAGTTGGGGGTGGAGTGGGGTCACACTCATCTGATTAGTGTAGGGGATGGTGGGAAGGGGTAAAGTTCACTGTTTAAGAACCGTGGAGGGGGTGGATGGGGGGTAAGTCAGGAGCACGAGGTAAGTAATTTTGAGGGCAGAGGGCAAGGAATGAATTCCATGGCTATTGGGTGGGAGAGGGGCTAAAAGCATTTATTTAATTTTTTTGAATCAATTTTAAATCACTATATCTTTAAATATTTAAATGAACTGGAAGGGGTCGAAGCCCTTTAAAAATGGCATCAGTGCCTGCACAAAGGCTGCTGATGCTATTGCTGGGGATGCTCAGCCCACCCCCTTCCACGTGATTGGGGTGGGCGGTCCGCCCAGGCTATTTAAATGAGCCGTCACGCTGAATATCGCAGCGGAAATGTAAAATGCTCCCCGGAGTCTTTTTTTAGCATTGCTAAATGCTTTATATATATATATATATAT
Source organism: Heterodontus francisci (assembly GCF_036365525.1). Lineage (NCBI taxonomy): Eukaryota > Metazoa > Chordata > Chondrichthyes > Heterodontiformes > Heterodontidae > Heterodontus > Heterodontus francisci. The sequence continues at coordinate 61,096,158 of NC_090373.1, read as the reverse complement.
ATATATATAATGGTTACAATTGATGTAGGCATTGTTCTTCTCTGACTGACTCTGACTATTCAATTATCTGGTTTGGAGAGAAGAGTCAGATATGGGTTCAAATCACTCCTGAATGTTTACATTGTACTAACTTTAAACCAATGACCTCATGAAATCTTCTGCCTAGAAGATCATGCTTTCATGCCATCATGACTTTGGATTTGACAGGTTTACACTAAAAGCTTAGCCCGGAATGAAGTCTGTGCCAGGCCTGCTCCAGCACTGATGTGCCAATATAGATTGGGTGCATCTTTGCAGACACACAGTACTGACAGCAACAGAATAGAAAATATAATTGTGGAGAAAGTGAAAATCAAGGCAAAGCTTAATCTGCAGAACAAAGTCTAAGAACAAAGCAGCCTATGCCAGCCTATAACAGGACTTAGACAACATCCTAACTTGGGTTGATAAATAGCAAGTAACATTTGTATCGCATAAATAACAGGTAATTAACTTTTTTAATATTCTTTCATGGGATGTGGGAGTTGCTGGCTAGGACAGCATTTATCGCCCTTCCCTAATTGCCCTTGAGAAGGTGATGGTGAGCTGCCTCTTGAACCACTGCAGTCCATGTGAGGTAGGTACACCCACAGTGCTTATAGGAAGAGAGTTACAGGATTTTGACCCAGCGACAGTGAAGGAACGGCGATATATTTCCAAGTCAGGATGGTGTGTGGCTTGAGGGGAACTTGCAGGTGGTGGTGTTCCCATGCATCTGCTGCCCTTGCCCTTCTAGGTGTTAGACGTTGTGGGTTTAGAAGGTGCTGTCAAAGGAGCCTTGGTGCATTGCTGCAGTGCATCTTGTAGATGGTACACACTGCTGCCACTGTGTGTCAGCAGTGGAGGGAGTGAATTTTGAAGGTGGGGTGCCGATCAAGTGGGCTTCTTTGTCATAGAGTCATAGAGCTTTGCAGCACAGAAACAGGCCCTTCGTCCCAACGTGCCTGCGCCGACCATCAAGCCCCCTTCTTAACTAATCCCATTTCCCCGCACTTGGCCCATAGCCTTGTATGTTATGGCATTTCAAGTGCTCATCTAAATATTTCTTGAATGTCGTGAGTGTTCCTGCCTCTACCACTCCTTAGGCAGTGTGTTCCAGATTCCAGCCACCCTCTGGGTGAAAAAAATTCCTGCTCAATTCCCCTCTAAACTTCCTGCCCCTTACCTTAAATCTATGCTCCCTAGGGAGAACCAACTGTGCAACAGCCCCGACAAACAAATTTCTCTGCAGCACCTGTGGAAGAGCCTGTCACTCCAGAATTGGCCTTTATAGCCACTCCAGGCGCTGCTTCACAAACCACTGACCACCTCCAGGCGCGTATCCATTGTCTCTCGAGATAAGGAGGCCCAAAAGAAAAAAAGAAAGATGCTCCCTAGTTATTGACCTCTCCGCTAAGGGAAAAAGTTTCTTCCTATCTATCCTATCAATGCCCTCATAATTTTGTATACCTCAATCAGGTTCCCCCTCAGCCTTTTCCGCTCCAAGGAAAACAACCCCAGCCGATCTAGTCTGTCTTCATAACTGAAATGCTCCAGCCCAGGCAACATCCTGGTGAATCTCCTCTGCACCCTCTCCATTGCAATCACATCCTTCCTATAGTGTGGTGACCAGAACTGTACACAGTACTCCAGCCGTTGCTGAACTAGTGTTTTATACAGCTCCATCATAACCTCCCTGCTCTTATATTCTATGCCTCGGCTAATAAAGGCAAGTATCCCATATGCCTTCCTAACCACCTTATCTACCTGTGCTGCTGCCTTCAGTGATCTATGGACAAGTACCCCAAGGTCCCTCTGACCCTCTGTACTCCCTAGGGTCCATTGTATATTCCATTGCCTTGTTAGACCTCTCAAAGTGCATCACCTCACACTTCTCAGGATTAAACTCCACTTGCCACTGCTCCACCCATCTTACCAGCCCATCTATATCATCCTGTAATCTAAGGCTTTCCTCGTCACTATTTACGACACCACCAATTTTCGTGTCGTCTGCGAACTTTCTGATCATACCTCCTATATTCACGTCTAAATCATTAATGTGCACTACAAACAGTCCCAGAACTGATCCCTGCGGTACACCACTGGTCACAGGCTTCCACTCGTAGAAACAACCCTCTACCATCACTCACTGCCTCCTGCCACTAAGTCAATTTTGAATCCAATTTGCCAAATTATCCTGGATCCCATAGGCCTTTACTTTCTTAACCAATCTTCCATGTGGACCTTATCAAAGCCTGGATGGTGTCGAGCTTCTTGAGTGTTGTTGGAGCTGCACTCATCCAGACAAGTGGAGAGTATTCCATCACACTCCTGACTTGTGCCTTGTAGATGGTGGACAGTCACCGGGTAGCGGAGGTAGAGCGGACCCGGAGGGGCAAAGCTGCTTTCACTGCTTCAGTGTTCCAACTGAAACTGAGAAAAATCTGAAAAAGGTGTATCACAGGAAAACTGGTAAGGAATCTGCACTAAATTTGAAAAACTAATTTGAAAAATTAATTAACTGAAGTAAAGTAGAGATGGCAGGGCAGGCGATGTGCCATAGCTGCATGATGTGGGAGCTGGTAGATCCCATTGCTTGCCACAGTGACCACATCAGCAGCAAGTGCTTGCAACTCGAAGAACTTCAGCTAGACTTGATGGGCTAGAGTCCGAGCTTCAGACACTGCGGCACATCAGGGAGGGGGAGAGGTTCCTGGACACTGTGCTTAAGGCAGTCACATCCCGTAGATTAAGTATTTCAAATTTGGCCAGTGGTCAGGGACAGGAGGGTGTGACTGCAAGTGAGGCAGGTAGAGGGATCCTGAATTCAGCAAAGGAGGAGCCTCAGCTCTTGACCTTGTCTAACAGGTACGAGGTACTTGCTCCTTGTGTGGATGAGGAAAAGGACTGTAGGGAGGATGAGCAAACTGACCACTGCACTGTGGTACAGGAGGCCATTCAAGCGGGAGGAGCAAAAAGAAAAATGGTAGTGGTAGAGGATTCCATACTTAGGGGTACTGATAGCATCCATTGTAAGCAGGACCGAGACTCCCGCATGGTATGTTGCCTACCCGGTGCCAGGGTGAGGGACATCTCTCACCGACTTGAAACGATATTGGAGAGGGAGGGGGAGGATCCAGTTGTTGTTGTCCACGTTGGGATAAACAACATAGGCATGACTAGGCAAGAGGATCTGTGGGGATTATCAGGAATTAGGAACAAAATTAAAAAACAGGTCCTCAAGGGTTATAATCACTGGATTATTACCTGGACCACATGCAAATTGGCATAGGGATAAGAAAATTAGGGAAGTAAACACATGGCTAAAGGAGTGGTGTGGGAAAGAGGGGTTCCATTTCATTGGGCACTGGCATCAGTATTGGGATAGGAGGGAACTGTACCATTGGGACGGGCTCCACCTGAACCGATCTAGGACCAGTGCCCTAGCGGAAAGGATAAATAGGTCACAAGGACTTTAAACTAGTAAATGGGGAGGGAGGGGGAGGCCTCAGGGGAAGTCAATCCAGTTTCAAAAACAAGTAACAGGGCAGAGAGTAAAGAAACAGTCAGGAACCCTACTTCAGGAACTGCAGGTAATGGCAAAACTGCAAGAAGTATACTGGTTAAACCAGAAGAGAGAAATAATAAACAGGTGAATAAAGCATCAGTGCTGAAGGACAGGTTTGGGGGTATAGCCCAAATAACAGTTCTATATACAAATACACGGAGCGTAAGGAAATAACTAGATGAGCTGCAGGCGCAAATTCAAATGGTAGATTATGATGTGGTGGCCATTGCGGAGACGTGGCTGCAGGATGGTCGGGACTGGGAACTAAATATACCTGGTTATAAAGTTTACAGGAGGGACAGAGAAAATGGCAGAGGGAGTGGAGTAGCTGTACTGATTAGAAATAATATCACCTCATTGGTGAGGGAGGATATAATGAGGGGAAAACATCCAGTGGAGACCTTATGGGGGGAACTGAGGAACAGAAAAGGATCTAAAACTGTAATAGGTGTTGTGTATAGACCCCCCGGTAACAGTTCTGAGATGTTAGATTGTATAAATGCACAAATTAAGCAAGTGTGTAACGAAGGCGGAGTAGTATTAATGGGGGATTTTAACTTGCACATAGATTGGGAGAGGCAGACTAGCACCTATCAGAAAGGTAGTGAATTTCTGGAATGTATCCGGGATAGTTTCCTACAGCAATATGTCCTAGATGTAACAAGGGGACAGGCAATATTAGATTTAGTTATGAGTAATGAGCCAAATTTAATTAGTAGCCTAGCTGTGTGTGAACATTTATCAAATAGTGATCACAACATGATTGAATTCAAGGTAGCATTTGAAAGTGAAAAGCACGAATCAGCTACTAGAATTTTAGACTTGGGTAAGGCTGACTTTACTGGGATGAGACAGAGACTGTCCACGGTAAACTGGGAAGATTTGTTAATGGGTCAAACAACAGAAGAACAGTGGAGAATATTTAAAGAAACATTTAACGAAATACAGAGCGAGTATATACCCCTGAGAGGAAAAAGCTCCACTTCACAGAAAAAACAGCCATGGACAACTAAAGAGATTAGTGATAGCATAAAACAAAAAGAGAGGGCTTACAAAAATGTAAAACGCAGCACAGATCCAGCTGAATGGAATAGATACAAAGACCAGCAAAGGGTCACAAAGCAGCTTATAAGAGTTACTAAAAGGGATTATGAAAGGAAACTTGCAGGGGACATCAAAATCAATAAGAAGAAATTTTATAGTTACATAAAGGGAAAGCGGGTAGTCAAGAGCAATGTAGGCCCAATAAAAATTGAAAATGGAGATATTGTCATTGATAATGGGGAAATGGCAGACATGTTGAACAATTACTTTGCCTCAGTATTTACAGTTGAAAAGGAGGATAACTTGCCGGAAGTCCCGAAAAAATTAATAGCCAATAGGGGACAGGGACTTAATACAATTAACGTAAGTAAACCATCAGTAACAAAGAAATTAATGGAACTAAAGAGTGAGAAATCCCTAGGACCTGACTGTTTCCATCCGAGGGTGTTAAAGGAAGTAGAGGAGCACATTGTAGATTCCCCAACTATAGTCTTTCAGAGTTCCCTAGATTCAGGAGTGGTCCCTCTGGATTGGAAAGTTGCACATGTCACTCCACTTTTTAAGAAGGGTGAAAGGGGGAACCAAGGAATTTACAGACCAGTTAGCCTGACATCTGTGATGAGCAAGTTGCTGGAGTCTATAATCAAGGATAGGGTGACTGAACACCGAGAAAAATTTCAGTTAACAAGGGACAGCCAGCATGGATTCATGACGGGAAGGTCATGCCTGACAAATCTCATTGAATTTTTTGAAGAGGTGACTAAGGTAGTGGACAGGCGAATGTCTATGGATGTTATTTATATGGACTTCTAGAAGGCACTTGATAAAGTCCCACATAAGAGACTGTTAACTAAGGTAGAAGCCCATGGAGTTGAGGGCAAATTATTGACATGGTTAGGAAGTTGGTTGAGTGGTAGGCGACAGCGAGTGGGGATAATGGGTAAGTACTCCAATTGGCAGGATGTGACTAGTGGTGTCCCGCAGGGATCTGTGTTTGGGCCTCAATTATTCACATTATTCATTAACGACTTGGATGATGATGTAGTAAGTTATATATCCAAATTTGCTAATGATACATAGTTAGGCGGCATTGTAGACAGTCCAGATGACAGCATAAAATTGCAAGGAGATATTGACAGACTAGATGAATGGGCAAAACTGTGGCAGATGGATTTCAATGTGGGCAAGTGTGAGGTTATCCATTTTGGATCAAAAAGGATAGAGCAGGGTACTTTCTAAATGGGAAGAGGTTAAGTACAGTGGATGTCCAAAAAGACTGGGGTGGGGGGGTGGGGGTTCAGGTGCATAGACCTTTAAAAGTCCATGAGCAAGTGCAGAAAATAATCAAAAAGGCTAATGGAATGCTAGCCTTTATATCTAGAGGATTGGAGTATAAAGACACAGAGGTTATGCTGCAGCTGTACAAAACCCTGGTTAGACCCCACTTGGAGTACTGTGAGCAGTTCTGGGCACCACACCTTAGGAAGGATATATTGGCCTTGGAGGGAGTGCAACGTAGGTTTACAAGAATGATACCTGGACTACAGGGGTTAAGTTACGAGGAGAGATTACACAAATTAGGCCTGTTTCCGCTAGAATTTAGAAGGTTAAGGGGTGATCTGATCGAAGTCTTCAAGATATTTACAGGAAAAGACAGGCTAGATAAAGAAAAATTATTTCCACTGGTTGGAGATTCTAGGGGGCATAGTCTAAAAATTAGGGCCAGACCATTCAGGAGAGATGTTAGGAAGCATTTCTTCACGCAAAGGGTGGTAGAGGTTTGGAACTCTCTCCCACAAACAGCAGTTGAAGCTAGAACAGTTGTTGATTTTAAATCTGAGATAGATTTTTGTTAAGCAAAGATATTAAGGGATATGGGCCAAAGGCAGGTATATGGAGTTAGGCCGCGGATCAGCCATGATCTCATTGAATGGCGGGACAGGCTTGAAGGGCTGAATGGCCTACTCCTGTTCCTATCTTCCTATGTTCCTTTGACAGGCTATAGGGTGTCAGGAGGTGGGTTCACAAACCTTCATTTATTTAAATCCATGCAACAACAATGATGCAACTCCTATTAAAATGCAAGCAGGTGTAAGCTTCATCTGGGTGCAATATGTTAGTTAGCTTGCTTGTGGCAAGATTCCTTACACTCAATGGGGTAATTCTAACTACTAGTGATATTGTAAAATGGGCGATATCGGATCAGTTGCCCTCTATACATCTCTGCCAATTCTTCTTTCCATTGAAATTTTTTTCCTTGGCTCAGTGATAGCACTGTGACCTGTGACCTTTGTGTCAGGTGGTTATAGGTTCAAGCCCCACTCTAGAGACTTGAGAACATATTATTAGTGCAGTACTGAGGGAGTGCTACACTGTTGGAGGTGCCATCTCTTGGGGTGATACGCTAAACTGAAGCCTTATCTGACCTCTCAAGTGGGCATGAAAGATCTCAAAGCTCTATTCAAAGAAGAGCAGGGGAGATCTCCCTGGTGTCATGGCCAATATTTATCCCTTAACCAACACCAATAAAACACTGCTGTTTGTGGGAGCTTACTATGCACCAATTAGCAGCTTCAATATCCTCCATTACATCAGTGACTACACTTTAAAAGCTATTTAATTGGCTATGAAGCACTTTGGGACGTCCTGAGGTTATGAAAAGTGCTAGTTATTTCCTTTCTCTTTCAAAGGAGTTGATCTACACTGCCTTGCACCAATCCCTATCTCATTTCTTAAGTACAGAACAAAATCATCTGTCAATTCTACTTGGCCAACGGAGAGTGAAACATGTGATTTAATTCTGCTTGGTTTTCTAGATATAAGAAAAAAAAACAGGTGAATACTCCAATACAAGCCATTTAATGGATGATGTGAAAAGTGGAGTCAATTTAAAAACAGGATTCACTGACAGTTTGACGAAATGGGTTCAGAAGTATCTTTTTGCTGGAAAGTTAGTTGAAAATGTTGAGGGATACAGAAAGCATTTTCTTTTTCGACAGCAGAAAAATTAACATAGAGCAGAACAAACATATTGCAGGCCTGTGACATTCAATTTACATTACAGTGCTGGCAGATTGAGCTTTTCTTTTTCAGCAACAATGTCAAACATCTTTTGGTTGTATTGGCTGCTTGTTAAAGAGACAAACATGACCTGTATCAGTGCTCAGGATCAGGAGTCAGAATGGCATATGTAAACACTTGGAGTCATCAGCAACCTGCATGTGTGAAGCAATAGTGTGGTGTGTTGCCAGCTGAGTCCTGCTATCTACATACAGACATACTAATGGTTGCCGGGTCTTCATTACTGCAGAAAGGCAGCGGTTCACAATCCCAGATATGAAGGACAATCTCAACATACTGAGCTAACTGTTTAATACACTTGACCGCTGAAAAAGAGACTGGTTGAGTTTTTTTAGACCTGCAGTCAACCAGCAGTAATTACGTATCTGGACATTATCACCTTGCAATTTGTGGGATCTTGCTGTGCACAAATTGGCTGTCACGATGAATAAGATAATTGACAGAAGCAAAATACTGCCGCTGCTGAAAATCTGATGTAAAACCAGAAAATCTTGGCAACACCAGCATCTCAGGAAGCATTTGTGGTGAGAGAAACAGAGTTAATGGCCCCAATCTTATCTCAGAGGTGGGAGGCTGCGGGACGAGATGCAGTTTTTGCAGTTGGGAAACACTCAAGAATGGGTGTCCCTCGGGTCCTGCTGAATTTAATTGCGGGATCTGATTACCATTTTTCGTCTCTGTTTCCTGGCCGCTGTCAGCCAGATTGAAAGGCTGGCTGACTCTTAGGTGTGTCAAGCTTCAGAACCAAGCCTCAGCCGGGGAGCAGAGAAGAGGGAGTTGAGGATTGCAAAGGACCAAGGTGGGTCAGGGAAAGATTGGAGGCCAGAGGGGAGATCGCAGTTCAGGTTGAGGGAAGATTGAAGTCTGGAGGAGAGGGGAGATTGTAGGCTGTCAAGGGAAGAAAGGGATCTAGAGGAGAGGGGAGATTGGAGGCTGGAGGAGAGGGGAGATCAGAGGCTGGGTCGAGGGAAGATTGGAGTCTGAAGCAGAGGGGAGATTGGGGGCCGGGTCGAGGGGAGATTGGGGTGTGGAGGAGAGGGGAGATTAGAGGCTGGGTTGAGGGAAGATTTGGTCTGGAGGAGAGGTGAGATTGGAGGCTGGGTAGAGGGAAGATTGGGGTCTGGAGGAGAGGGGAGATTAGAGGCCGGGTTGAGGGAAGATAGGGGTCCGGAGGAGAGAGGAGATTGGAGGCCGGGTCGAGGGAAGATTTGGTCTGGAGCAGAGAGGAGATTAGAGGCCGGGTCAAGGGAAGATTTGGTCTGGAGGAGAGGGAAGATTGGAAGCCAGAGAGGATATTAGAAGGACTCCGGGAGGAGATTGGAAGGGTTGGGCGATGTTCGATTGTAGTGGGTAGATAAAGCAGGTAAACTAGATCAGGCAGGTAAATGGAGAGATATTTACCTACTGGACCCTGCAGTCCTCACCTCCCCATTAGTCCTGAGTGCCAGAAAACCCCGATGACCAGGGTTAAATTTAAATTGTTGTTAAATATGAATCACCCAGCCTCATTATAATATTTAAATTGCCAAACCACCTCCTGCGAGTGGGTTGGTGGCATGCCTGCAACACGCCTCTGTTAAAACTGGAAGAGAGCAGATTGCAGATTTCAGATTTTTAACGTTTTTACATCCCAGCCAATCCAAATCCAATTGGATCAGTACCGAAGGAATGCTGCACTGTCAGAGGGTCAGTACTGAGGAAGTGCTGCACTGTCGGAGGGTCAGTACTGAGGGAGTACTGCACTGTCAGAGGGTCAGTACTGATGAAGTGCTGCACTGTCGGAGGGTCAGTACTGAGGGAGTGCTGCACTGTCGGAGGGTCAGTACCGAGGGAGTGCTGCACTGTTGGAGAGTCGGTACTGAAGGAGTGCCGCACTGTCGGAGGGTCAGTACTGAGGAAGTGCAGCACTGTCGGAAGGTCAGTACTGAGAGAGTGCTGCACTGTCAGAGGATCAGTACTGAGGGAGCACTGCACTGTCGGAGGGTCAGTACTCAGGGAGTGCTGCACTGTTGGAGAGTCGGTACTGAAGGAGTGCTGCACTGTCGGAGGGTCAGTACTGAGGAAGTGCTGCACTGTCGGAGGGTCAGTACTGAGAGAGTGCTGTACTGTCAGAGGATCAGTACTGAGGGAGCACTGCACTGTCGGAGGGTCAGTACTGAGGAAGTGCTGCACTGTCGGAGGGTCAGTACTGAGGGAGCGCTGCACTGTCAGAGGGTCAGTACTGAGGGAGCGCTGCACTGTCAGAGGGTCAGTACTGAGGGAGTGCTGCACTGTCAGAGGGTCAGTACTGAGAGAGTGCTGCACTGTCGGAGGGTCAGTACTGAGGGAGCGCTGCACTGTCGGAGGGTCAGTACTGAGGGAGCGCTGCACTGTCAGAGGGTCAGTACTGAAAGAGTGCTGCACTGTCAGAGGATCAGTACTGAGGGAGCACTGCAGTGTCGGAGGGTCAGTACTGAGGAAGTGCTGCACTGTCGGAGGGTCAGTACTGAGAGAGTGCTGCACTGTCAGAGGATCAGTACTGAGGGAGTGCTGCACTGTCAGAGGGTCAGTACTGAGGGAGCACTGCACTGTCAGAGGATCAGTACTGAGGGAGCACTGCACTGTCGGAGGGTCAGTACTGAGGAAGTGCTGCACTGTCGGAGGGTCATTACTGAGAGAGTGCTGCACTGTCAGAGGATCAGTACTGAGGGAGCGCTGCACTGTCAGAGGGTCAGCACTAATGATATCCACCCAACCCCACCCCGACGTTTCAGGTCAATGACCTTTCAGCAGAAATGGAGATTGTTAGAGCCAAACAGCTTTTAATCTTGTGCAGAGCCAGACTAGTTAAGCATTACTAAGGGCATTATAGTTGCGAATGCTGATCAACAACAGTTACTGAACTTTATAGTTCTGAGGCTTTCAGTGACTAAATGCTGAAAGGTTACATCAGCCTCTTAATTTACTTCCCCAAAGGAGCTCCTTGATGACGGGGCCATTGGTGATTGCAGGGGGGCTGGGGAGGTTGTGAGGGTTGATCATGGGGTGGGAAGCAGGTTAGCTTGGGGGACCGGGGGCTGGGGAAGCACTTAACTCTTCCACGCAACAGTGCCGTTTCCCAAGGCTTGGGAAACCTAGCCAACCAGCATTAAACAATCTGGAAGGGAGATAAAATCTGAGACATGCAGCATCCTTAGAATATTTAAATGAGTGACCTGGCTCCTTGGAGCAATCTCCTTGCCCACTGACCCCCTATCTACTCTGGGGCCGGGAGGACCATTCCTGCTTCTCTCAGCTTCACATTCAGGAGGTATATTTAAAGCTTACCTTGTTGGTTCATTCCTTTTAAGGGTTGCCTGTTAGGCTACATATCGGCCTGGTTTTCCTGAATGTAGCTGGCACTGGCTCAGGGCAAATCAGTCTCGCAGTGGGGCATCAAACAGGCATTATGCCATTCATTTGCCTGATGAATGTTTCAGGCATGAGCAATGCATGCCAAACTTTTAGGGCTGAATTTTCCCCACGGAGGCGGGAAACAGGATTCAGGACTGTCTTTGGGTCCCGAACCCACCTCTGGTAGGAAACTGATTAAAGTCACAATTTTCATGGGGGTTGAGCCCGAACTTGATATGGAAGCAGGTTCCCTGTCCAATTAGAGCCCATGGGGGTGGGAACAGGGGCAGGTCAGATGAAGTTTGGGACTGATTTGGACTCAACACGGCAGCTATCACTGAGGCTGCTGGTTGTCCTAAGGGAGATCTGCTGATTGTGCCAAAGCCTTCCACAGCACCAGAGGGAAGTGAAAAGTGCGAAAGCCAGAGGACTAGTACCCGGGGCAGGGCTGCCCCTCACTTCATTGATGTCGACCTGGATGTAATGTTAGAGGCCATGATGGAGAGGAGGGAGGTCTTGTTTCCAGAGAGTGGCAGGAGGAAACCACCAGCCAAAACCAAAGAGGCCTGGGTGCAGATTGCTGCCACCATCAGTGGCAGAAACGAGACTAGAAGAACCTGGATCGAGTGCCGGAAAAGGTTCAACAACCTCATACATTCTGGCAAGGTGAGTGCAATCCCCAACCCTCCAGACCTGTCTCAGAATTTGCACCCTCCAGCAGACACACCACCTGAGGTGTCTCAGGGCGCATACTGCTCCTGAACTTGGGAGGGCTGTATCCCCAGAACACTTACTGACACCACAGAATGAATCACAGTCAAGAGCTGCTGATGTCCTGTCACCACTGGGACATGCATCTCCTAATGGATAAGGGCAGATAACATTGGCCACAAAGGACAGCAGTGCCTTGTCTCACTCTCTTTTGTTCTTGTAGGAGAAACAGGCACACAATGTCTGGGAGAGGGCCCAGATGGGAGAAGAGACGCCGTTCATCTACCGAATCACCCCAATGGAGCAGGCAGTGATGGAGAGAGCCAGGATAGTGAAAGAGGAGGCAGTTGGACCTGGTGAAATGGGAGCTCCTGGTGATTACAGAGGGGCAGTGTGGTCATTAAGGGGGTGCAAGGCACTCCACCCTGTCAGATAGCGAGTCGCACACTGAGTAACATTGGGTAGCCTCAGCACTGCAGCGGTTTCTACTCTCCTAGACTAGCTCTCATCATCTCTTTTTGTGTCACCCACATGTGCAGATGTCCAACCCATGGCGGCCTCTCCTCCTCCCTCCACAGGCTCAGAGCAGCAAGAAGGAGATGAAGAAGCACCATCACACTTTATGAATGCACCATCCACCAGCGCTGATACACTCATCGGTCTTTGCACGTGTGTCGATAGGGTGGCATAGGGTGATGATCACAGCCCTCGTAGGCAAGAGGAGGTGCGAGAGGCAGAAGGAGCTGTGGTCAGTTCCACTTGGAGGAGGGAGGACAGACACAGCCCTGCTCAGCCGGGCACAGATGCAGGGTTTCAGGAGTCACTGGAAAGGAGGTTCTACCTTTAACAGCAGCGGGAGATGTGCTCCCGCATATCGTGGTTCCCTAAGGCAGTTCGTGGTAATGGGCGGAGGATGGAGGAGTCCATCCAATTCATGTATGTCACAATGACTCAGGGCTATGAGGGTGTGAGCTCCTCCATAGAGAGAGTGGCCAAGCTCTTGGACAGCCATATGCAGTATCACTCAGAGCGCATGCAGGTACTGCGCACCAACGTCCACAGGATCCATGAGAAGCTGGGGAGCGTGGACCGCTCAATGGCACTGGTGGTGCAGAGATCTTTGGAAGGGATGACAGCTTTGATCCAGTTGGTGTCCTCTGCCAGGCACCCAGAGCACCTGGCATGGGTTGAGGATGTCACCGAGCAGGATGAGGGTGCCACCCCTCATGGGACGTCCTCATCATCCTCAGCCCATTTCATTGAGGGACCATCTGCAGCAGGGCCAACTGATGGAGGCTGCCCCTGAAATGATGCAGTGCAGCAACCTCTGGACATACCTCCACAGGCACCTCTATGACGAGGACAACTGCCACATGCATCTCAGCCACAAGCTGAGACGAGTGAGCAGGCTGCCTCCACCTCCTCCGAAGCCACAAGGGGAGCAGAGCATAGGAGTGGCTGAGTGCAGAAGCCACTCTGTCTCGCGGAGCACTAAGTGGATCACTGGGGTGTACTCTTATCTCTGTCTACTGTTTTCCTCTATTTGCACTGTATAAATGTTCACTTTAAGCCACATGTTTGGGACTCCTTTTATTGCTGCCGTGACAGGCAAATTGGTCTGAGGTGGTAAAAGAGGTAACAGGATTCTCCACAGTAAGGATAAAGCCTCTGGGCAGATGTGCTTCCTTCATTGGCAGTAAGTGATTTGATGCTCTAGGCTGCCTTCTTCCATGCATGTATTAGCACAGGTATCAGACTCCCTTCCATACCATGCACCTAAACCTGAGTTGGAGGGGTTCAGTTGAAATGTCCCTGAATCAGGAGATCCCTGATATTCATGGCATCCTGATGAGCCCTTCGTGCCCTGAGCTGTGCCTGGTCACCTCTTTGTGCAGACAGGACACCTATCTGTTCAGCATCATCTCCTGCCACCTCCTCTTCCTCTCCTCTCTCACCTCCTGCTCCTGCTCTACTCCTGATGAGCTGTCTCCTTCTAGGGCCTCACCATCCTCAAGGTCCACAGCTCTCTGGTGGGTCATGGTAAGGAGAAAGCAGCAGACCAGCACAATGACCAAAATCCTTGTAGGAGGGTATTGGAGGGCACCACCCAACCAGTCCAGACACTGGAATAGCATCTTCAGGAGCCCAATGGCCTGCTCAATGATTGCCATAGTATGCGTGGCCTTTGTTGTATCGCCTCTGACAGAGATGTCTCACGAGGTGTCAGTAGCCAAGCCTTAATAGCCGTTGTCTCCTAGGATCCATCCACGCACTTTAGGGGTTGGAGTGAAGATCTGAGGCAGTGTGGACTGCCAGAGGATGAAGAAGTCATGGCAGCTGCCAGGAAAGTGAGTGCACACTTGGAGGAACCTCCTGTTGTGGTCACAGACCAGTTGAATGTTGAGGGAGTGAAACCCCTTCTTGTTGATGCATCTGATTGGGTGGTTGCTGGTGTCTTGATGACCACATAGGTGCAGTCGATGATGCCCTCCACCTGAGGGAATCCAGCGATGGTGCTGAAACCCACTGTCCTCTGTGCCTGTGAGGCTGTGTCTGACATGAAATAAATGTATTGTTCAGCTCTGACAAAGAAAGTGTCAGTGACCTGGGGGATACAGTAGGGTACAGCCATTTGCGAGATGACACTAAGGTCTGCAGCTTATCCTTGGAAGGAGCAGGGCATGAAGACAAGTGCTGCCAGGTGTGAGGTCTTCAGCAAAAGGGTTATCTACTTGGAGAGTCACAGTCTCCTGCAACACTGGGTCTCAGTCATCTCCAGGTAGATCCTATGTTGAGGGCATGGCCTCCATTGCCTTCCTGTCCCTCTTTCCTCTCCCGTGCCCTCCTACTGCTCAGGGTTCTGCCCTTCCTGCAGAGGGTGTTGTTCCTCATCGCCACCAGGCTCAAAATCTGACAGTTGTGACCTCATTGCCAGCTGCAGCCTTTCTTGTGGTCAGGTGGCCTCCCAATTGCGATTGGCAGTCTTGCGCCGACTCTTCCCCCGCGATGCCAGGGGATGACGGCCCCATTCAATGTCCGAACACTGACTGCCCACTCTCCCCTCCACCTGTGCAGCACCTCCTTCCCAAAGACCAAGCCCCCCCTCTGCACCGCTGACACTCTTATGGGGCCAGGGTAATTCCCTGGAGCAGCCATGACTGGCTCCCCAGTCTGTACCCATCTCCCTTCAATTGGTCAGCAACAGTGCATGTAAACATGCACCCCTGTGAAAATTTCAACCTCCCCCTTTAACAAGCTCATAATGAGCTCTTTAATAACTTTAATTGGTCTTAATTGGAGGCAGACGGGATCGCTGACCCACCCTCCCTCCAGCCATGGTGAACATTGCTAGCGCCAGGAACGGCATCTCAAAATTGACATGTCGGCCACTGCCAGTATTTTCGGACCCTGCCCACCTTTGTTCCTGCCCCCAGCGGGGCCTGGAAATTCAGCCCTTAGTTTTATCAATAAGGGGATGCATGTCTGGCTCCTGATGAGTGTGCACTTCCTGTCTGCCTTATTGGTGGCCAAGGAGGTTACTTAACGTGAAGAAAATGGCACTTCATGGAAGAATATCTAGGCCACTTTGATGTCACCATGGGGTTACTTAAACAACCAGTCATGTCTGTTAGCAAGGCCAATGTGCACAATTTGCTAGAAATAGTCATAAAATCTAGATATTAGCTGTGCATTGATTGTTAACCTCCCAAGCTCACTGGGGATATGATACTGTAAATGTTACTAATAACTATATATATAAATTTTACAATTTAAACACAAAGACATGCATAAATAACAAGACAACAGTTTGTTTTAGTTTCTCTAGTGTATAAAATTGAGGAATGTAAATATGAGTTTTAAAAATTTTTTTATATGCTTTGTACTACATTGGAAAAATTAGTTTCTGTGAATTATTAATTAATGAGTTTTTGTCTAATTTATATATTTTGAAAACACTTTATACTATAGTATATGGTCTGTATGCACATATATAGCCACAGGCAGGCACATTCTCACATTAACAGTAACATATGGCAGCAGCATCAGTTGGACTGAAATGGAAGAGAAAATACATAAAACGTTTAAAGTTATATACTCGTAATTTGTAGAAATTGAAGCAATAAAAAGCAATTGGTTTATCTTTGAAGTTAGCCACAAGGTTGAGGGGAAATAGCCATAAGGCGCTAAAGAACATTGGTGGAAATTTGCCTTTGTGCTAGGTACAGCAAATTCACACAGATGCATACAAAGAATAGATTTATAATTCAGCTATATGTCACAAATAGAGTAAACCATCACCCTCTATCATACTGTTGAGTCATATTATTCTTCGGTAAACAGTGCAGCCACATAGGGCTTTAATGCAGAGAACCTCACCTCAGCCTGGTTATCCCACCAACTAGAGCTTTGGATCGGTTAGATCACCTGAGGTCAGAATTCATGCCATTGAAATTTGAAAATCTACAAACTAGTCAACACAAAAGAAAGTAAAAGTAGACTTTCAGACATTTGTTGCAAGCTAAAACAAAGTGGATTGGTAGTTTGGGATTGGAAAGTATTACATATCCTCACCATAGGCTGCTCATGCTTTTCTCCAACTTTTTTTCATTTGTTCATGGGATATGGGCATCACTGGCAAGGCCAGCATTTATTAGCCATCCCTAATTGCCCTTGAGAAGGCATTGTTGAGCCGTGTTCTTTGAACCACTGCAGTCTCTGTGGTGAAGGTATACCCGCAATGCTGTTAGAGAGGAGATTCCAGGATTTTGACCCAGCGACAGTGAAGGAACAGCGATATGGTTCCAAATCAGAATGGTGTGTGACTTGGACAGGAGCTTGCTGGTGGTGGTGTTCCCATGCATCTGCTGCCCGTTATTTTAGGTACTGGAGGTCATAGGTTTGGAGGATGCTGTTGAGGAAGCCTTGTCGAGTTGCTGCAGTACATCTTATAGATGATACACACTGCTGTTACTGTGCGTCGCTGGTGGAGGAAGTGAATGCTTAAGATGGTGGGTGGGGTGCTGATCAATTGGGCTGCTTTGTCCTGGATGGTGGCGAGCTTCTTGAGTGTTGTTGGAGCTACACCCATCCAGGCAAGTGGCGAGTATTCCATCATATTTCTGACTTGTGCCTTGTAGATGGTGGACAGGGTTTGGGGAGTCAGGAAGTGAGTTACTCACTGCAGAATTCCAAGCCTCTGACCTGCTGCTTTAGCCACAGTATTTATATGGCTGGTCCAATTAACTTTCTGTTCAATGGTAACCCCCACACTGTTGATGGTTGGATTCTGTGATGGCGATGTAGGTCAAGGGAAGATGGTTAGATTCTCTCTTGTTGGAGATGGCCATTGCTTGGCACTTGTGTGACACAAATGTTACTTGCCACTTATCATCCCAAGCCTGAATGTTATCCAGGTCTTTCTTCTTCACTCTCTGCAAACACGCAGGGTTGACTGGGCAGGAGGTGCCTTTGTTATTTCCGGTGCCTCAGTTAATGCCAATTTTATTATTATTTGACTTTTCTGTAGCAGGTTGATGAAACTGAGTGGCTTTCTAGGCCATTTCAGAGGGCAGTTAAGAGTCAACCACATTGCTGTGGGTCTGGAGTCACATGTCGACCAGACCGGGTAAGGTCAGCAGTTTTCCTTCCCTGAAGTGAACCAGCTGGGTTTTTATGACAATCCAGTAGTTTCATGATCATTGTTACTGAGACCAGCTTTTTATTTCAGATTTATTAATTAAAGTAATTTAAATTCCTCCAGCCACTGTGGTGGGATTTGAATTCATGTGTCTGGAGCATTCGTCCAGGTCAAGTAACATTACTGTGACAGGGTTCCCCTTGTCCTCACTTTCCACCCCACCAGCCTCCACATCCAAAGGATCATCCTCCACCATTTCCGCCACCTCCAGCGTGATGCCACCACCAAACAAATCTTCCCTTCCCCTCCCCTGTCAGCATTCCGACAGGATCATTCCCTCCGCGACACCCTGATCCACTCCTCCATCACCCCCGACACTTAGTCCCCTACCCACGGCACCTTCCCATGCAATCGCAGGAGGTGTAGTACCTGCCCTTTTACCTCCTCTCCATCCAAGGCCCCAAACACTCCTTCCAGGTGAAGCAGCGATTTACTTTTACTTCCTTTAATTTAGTATACTGTCTTCGCTGCTCACAATGCGGTCACCTCTATATTGGGGAGACCAAATACAGATTGGGTTACCGGTTTGCAGAACACCTCCACTCAGTCCAAAAGTATGACCCCAAGCTTCCGGATGCTTGCCATTTCAACACCCCCTGCTCTCATGCCCACATTTCTGTCTTTGTCCTGCTCCAGTGTTCCAGTGAACATCAATGCACGCTCGAGGAGCAGCACCTGGTCTTTCGATTTGGCACTCTCCAGCCTTGCGTGCTGAACATTGAGTTCAATAACTTCAGAGCATGACTGACTTTTTAAAAATATATTTTTACATTTTTTTTCATTTTATTTTATTTTATTTTTTTAACCATGTGCCTGCTTTTCATGTAGACAGAGCTGCTCATTATTCTGCTATTAACACTCTCTCTGGACTAATGCTTTGTCTTTCACCACAAGCATTAACACACTCTTTGCCTTTGTCCCAGGACAGCTTTGTTATTTAATCTCTCCTGCCCTCTACCCTATCACACACCTTCCCTTTTGTTCTCTTCCCCACCAACAACAATCACACCCTCACCCCGGTTCCCCACCTGCACTTGCCTAAAACCTAATTCTTTTCTAACCTTTGCCAGTTCTGATGAAAGGTCACAGACCTGAAATGTTAACTCTGCTTCTCTGTCCACAGGTGCTGCCTGACCTGCTGAGTATTTACAGCATTTTCTGTTATTATTTAACATTACCACTATACTATTGTTCCTGTTCTTGTTCTGTTGCCTTATGTCTCTTATCTATATGTAATACTACCTTTGCCTACCTCTGTGTAATTCATTGGCACACTAGGCCTATTATTTTTATCGAAGACTTTTTTGGGGGCAGGTAGATGTATGGATAATCTTGGTCTTTTTACTTCAAACTATAAATTTGTATTATGTGGCCCCATGTGTATTGGCTTTCAGTTATAAGAATATAGGAACAGGAGTAGGCCATTTAGCCCCTCGGGTCTGTTCTGCCATTCAATGAGATCATGGCTGATTTGCGACCTAACTCCATATACCCGTCTTTGGCATATAGCTTCGGTTAACAAAAATCTATCAATCTCAGATTTAAAATAAAGAATTGCATCTGGCACTAATTGCCATTTGCGGAAGAGAGTTCCAAACTTCTACCACCTTTACATGTGAAAGTGTTTCCTAATTCTACTCCTGAACGGCCTTGCTGTAATTTTTAGACTATGCCTTTTAGTCCTGGACTCCCCAACCAGCAGAAATAATTTCTTGCTATCTAACCCATCTGTTCCCAAGAATATCTTGTAAACTTCAATCTAATTCCCCCTTACCTTTCTAAATTCCAGTGAATACAACCCTAAGTTGTGTAATCTTTCCTTGTAATTTAACCCTTGGAGACCAGGTATCATTCTGGTAAACTACGCTGTGCTCCCTTGAAAGCCAGTATGTTCTTCCTTAGATGTGGTGCCCAGACAGCTCACAGTAATCCAGGTGGGGTCTAACCAGGGCTTTGTGTAGCTGTAGCTTAACGTCTACCCCCTTGTATTCTAGTTCTCTAGGTATAAAAGCCAGCACTCCATTTGTCTTTTTTAAGTCACATTTATGTTCATATTTTGCACTACACACATCCCCTTCCTGTGTCGCAAGAGGTAACTTTACGAGCCTGCAGTAAAAAATAGTACAGAGAAAATTAGGGCTGGATTTTAAGAGCTCACCGCCGATCTCCCACCCCACCCCCCCCGCCATGCAGGCGGCATGCCAAAGAGCCACTGCAATCTCCCACACGGTGACTGATTTAAATGGCCGGGACGGCCCACCGCCCCAATCACGTGGAGGGGACGGGCTGTGCATCGTCAGCAGTGGCGTCAGCTGTCGGTGCGCAGATGCTGGTGTCCTTTTTAAAGGGCAGCCAGCCCTGCTGGCACATTTAATTTTTTAAAGAACTAACCACCAAAATTAAATAAATAAAATTATAATGCCCCTTTCCCACCCACCCCCGATAACAAGTACATTAACTATTTGCCTTTCCCCCACAAAACACTTACCTTTTACATCTGACCTTTTCCCCCAAATTGCACAAAGTTTAAACGTCAATCCTTCCCACCATCCCCTACACCCATTTTGTTTATTTGACCCTGCCCACCAACTTTGAAAACCTTACCTCCACCCCTCTCCCCACCAGTGTGGAGCTATGTTTCCCCGGACGGGGATTTGAAGGCATGGGCGTGCTGGCCGCCGCACCGAAGATCACAGCGGGCCCTCAAGATCACAGAAAAATCTATTTAAATGTATTCATTTTATTGATTTGAATATTTTAATGGAGGTCCCATTGCTCAGCTGTGGGGGGAGGTGGGGCCGCCAGGGAGCTTCACCGCCGCCGAAAGGATCGGGCTGGGTCCTCATGGCGTCGAGGTCCGTGGTGGGCCTCATCCGGAGCCATCTTCAGGTCCCCCCCGCCATGGAAACCACGCCTGGGAGAGAATAAAATCTGGCCCTTACTGTTTGCTTTAATCTTCCTTGCAGCATATGTCATTTGCTGTTACGGGAAGGAAGAAAAAAAACCAACAAACAGAGCTTTCTACATTGGCAGAGGGGTATAACTGGTGACATTGGAGCAGCTGCCTGTGAATGGAAGAAAAAATGCCCTCAGGCTTACCCCTCCATCAGAGTTTCACCCAGCATCTCTGGCTGATATTCAAGCCCTCAGTTATTTCCTGTGTCCAACATTTCAGAGCAAAAGCAAGATGGCAATTTGAGCAAAATGCCATCAAACTGGAACAAAAGCAAAATACTGCAGATGCTGGAAATCTGAAATAAAAACAGAAAATGCTGGAAATACTCAGCGGGCCAGACAGCATCTGTGGAGAGAGAAACAAAATTAACCTTTCTGATCGGTGAGCTATCATCAAAACTGGAAGAAGTTAGAGATGTAACAGCTTCTAAACAAGTACAGAGGCAGGGAAAGTGGGGGTGGGAGAAACAAAAGGGAAGGTCTGTAATAGAGTAGCAGGCAGAGGAGATTGAATGACCAAATGGATATTGGTGCAAGGCAAAAGAGAATTGTTATGGGTCAAGTAAAGAAACATAAGATGTGTCTTGGGGAGGTGTAATTGGGAAAGCAGAGTCATCAACTACACCAAAAACAAAAAAAAACACAAAAACAGAAAAAGAGATGTGTGGCTGGGGTTGTGATCTGAAATTGTTGAACTCATTTTTGAATCAGAAAGAATGTAAGGCATCTATTTGAACAATGAGGTGCTGTTCCTCAAGTTTATCTTGGGTTTCACTGGAACAGTGTAGAAGGCCGAGGACAGAGAGGTTAGAGTGGGAGTGGCGCAGAGAATTAAAATGACATCAAAATGGATATTATTTCACAAGCCCTTTGAGTGCACTGAGAACCTAGACTTTCAATCTTGGATAAAAAAGTAGTCTGGATAGTGTCATGAAAACGTGCTATGCCGAATGCTGATTTTTTTGAATCCACTGGCTGGAAACCTGAATTAAATTTTTTTAAAAAGAGAAAGAAACAGATAAAAGGTGACTTTACTAGCAGCTAAGGTGACCACCACAATTTGCATCACTATACCCTACATTCCAATGCACTGAGGTGCAGACAAGTTGTCTACCTAGTCCCCTCAAGAACAATGACCTGGGGAATTTGAGTGCACTACCTGTCCTGCTCTCCTCAGCAAGACATTAAGGCAATCATTTGGGACATTAAACTGGTGGAGAAGAACCACTCAAACCTAATCACTTGAACAATGGGACCCTGATTGAGAAAAGGGAATTCTGACACATGGTCTGATTATGTTGCAAGAGGGAGTGCACACTTATAGTCATCATGTTGAATCACTGGGTGATGGTCATGTGACAGGCCCAGCATCTGTGTGTTTAAGCTGGTGTTTTCTCTGCAGCAATCGAGACAAGCAGCTAGACACCGACAAGAGAAGACCCAAGTGGGGTCCCGGCCTTCTCTCTCTCTCTCTCTCTCTCTCTCCAGTCCACCTTACAAGCTTTGAACCCTGCCTGCTGGCCGTAACCACCCAGGCCTATCGCTGCTGCAGACAGAGACTCCCTGAAGGAAATCATCTGCATCGCTGTCTCCAAGAGAACCATCAAATCAGCCATTCACATCTGCAACCCAGAAGCCTCAGGACCACTGAATTCAGCCTGAAGCCAGCTGAGTCACCAGATTCTACAGACTGTATATTGCTCTGGACTCTAATCCAACCAATCTATCCTTCCCCACTCTTTAACCTATTTTGTAAGTGTGTGTTTGTGTGTGTGTGAAATTTGGAGCATGGTTTATTATTTTACTTAGATCAGTTTAAGTACAATAAAGCTGACCTCTGTCTTGGTTAAACTCAAGAAAACATGCCTAATTGGTTCATAGCACATAAATAGTTCAATTGGCAAGCACATCCACTTTAAAAAAAGAAATAAACCTGTTGTGATCAAACAAGGAAAGGGACAAGAGGGGAGCCCTTTGACCCCTCCTCACCTGATCATGACAATAGAATAAAATAATTTCAGAACTAGGCAAAAATTAAATCAGCAAATTAAATATGTCTTTATGCCAGCCATTACTTTATTCATTTAAATTCTGAAATTCCTGTACAGGAGGCAATGATATGACTCAGAATAGGAGGCTGTATCCATCTGATCATCTTTGCTGCATGATTATCAGGCTATCTGCAGACTTAAAACACATTAAATATCAAAAATCGTAATATAGAATGTTGAAATAGTTAACTCTTGTTTGTAATTGAGTCTGCTGTTCATCTATGACACTGCTGTCATTATTTATTTATAATGGCTCATTTAATCTCAGGCTCATCTTAAAGTAATCCATTATTTCAATTGACTCTTCTCAATTTGCTTCAATAATGTTGCAATATCTCTTCCAACAGTTTTAGGTCAATTTCATGCATTCAAAATCAAATAGCCAGTGCTGTCCAACTGATTTAGAAGAAAAGCTATCAAGGATTATATTACTGCAATAAAATAAAATAATCTTTGAAAGCTGAATAGTTAGGATGAAATAATTGCAGAAATCTAAAATGGAAAAGAATGGCATTTATTAGTAAAGCCTATCGAAGATCCAGGAATGGCAATATTAGACTTTAAACATGTTGGTACATGTTACGAATGAGGCGGGAGGAGTGCACTGTCTTTCTCCAGTTCCACTTCTCCACAGGTCACAACATATATTTAAATGTGTACCCAGTTACTAAAATGGCTAATTATATTTTTATTTAAGAATAAAATCCACCAACCAGGTTTCTTTAATAAACAACAAAAGTATTAATTTATTACAAAACAATGCTTAGTCAATAAAGATGCAAAGCTTTAACACACAGTTTGAAATATGACAGTAAATATATACATTCCCTTCTAAATACCCAACACACACATACATGTCAGTTAAAGGAAAATAAAGATGCTTTGGCCAAAGTACTTGCTAATTCTTGAAGTTAAAGGGTAAAATATGTCATGTTCCAGATGGCATACAGTCTGGTGTCCGAGTGCACGTAGACGGGTCACTGGGATCTTTTCAGAAGCAGTTCATTCAGGAGATGTCGAGAGGAAGTCTTCCAGAAGCTTCTCAGGAGAAATACTGCTTCAGTTTCTCAAGTTCTTGCACTTGAATTCTCAGAGTTTCTCAAAGAGGTGAAGAAAAGATGAACTGGTCTTCTCTTTTAGCAGGCTGACCTCCAAACTGACTCAAAACAGTATTCAAATCCAACTCTTGACCACCATAAATCTTGACATGTCACTTCTCTGTGAACAATTCCCCCTAGTCACCAAGGCGTTTGGTGTTCACTTAGCTGAAGACATGTGACTTCCAGTAAGTGTTGTTTTTAAACAGAAAGCTCAAGTCCTAAAGTCCTTCTGCTAACCTTTCAAAAAAAAACAATGTCCAGCATCTATGAAATCGCTTCAGTCCTCCAAATGAATCCATCTCTACAACTATAAAGCACGAGTCCTCAAAAAAATATTTTAAAATGGAGCACTTTCATAACAGTACATTTATTGCTATCTTGCGAACTCCGCATGGGTTGGAAGCCAGGAACCAAATCATATTAACAAAAATCAAAATACTGTGGATGCTGATAATCTGAAATAAAATCATAAAATACTGCAAATCTTCAGCTTGTGGAAAGAGAAAGGCATTTCAGGTCGATGGCTTTTTGTCAGGACCAGAAGGTGCTTCATGACCTCCACCCTCTCAACCATGTGTTGCCATGTGCACGCTCTCAACCCTTCTCTTCAGCAGCATCGACTCACTATATTTTAAAGCTGTCCTTGTTCTCAGTTCCAAATGGGTACTGCCCGGCCAAAATTCTAGGCCACTATCTCTAATGAGATTCCCATGCTCCCCTATGTTCTTACTTTATCCACTTACTGACCAATCACGCCGGTTGAAAGGTCCCATTTGAAATGTTAAGCTTTGGCTCTCAAAGAATCAAGCATAAGTACAGTTTTAGTTTACATATTTTCAATCCATTGTATGCTCTCATTATTGTAGGATCAGTGAAGAAGCACCTTACTAGTAAGTACAAGAGAAAGCACCGAGATAGTGGTATAAGGAAGCAAGAGCTTTCCTGCCATGCAGGCAAGCAGCTGGTAGGTTTTTGCTCATCTGTCGTGAGTTAGCTAATCTCAGTCTGGATATTGTGGAGAGCATGACAATTGGTTTAAGTGAATGTGGGCAAGAGACGGGGAATATCAACCAGAGTTGCAATGTTGATCACTATGCAGTGATGACTGCTGGTAAGATGTGTATGTTTGTGTGTGTAAATGACAGGTTAAGTACATTATGAGGCTTCACGGTGATATCTCCGGGACTAAATTACTTCCCAACACTTGCTTTCAGAGTTTGGACAAGAACACTGACCGTTTGGGCAAGGATTTGGAGCCAACACCCATAGAACCATACAAGAAGCAAATATGACTGATGTCCCTGAACCCGAAGGCTGGTGGTTCTTGCTTGACAATCAACATTTCCTTTTTCACTCTTCACGGTGCCGTAATCGTAAGCTAGTCACAAACCTTTCCTTGCAACATTAAGCAAACTGACAATTACTACATAATTTGTGTGCAGAGGTATGCAGAGCTTCAAGCCGAGTTCTCAAAGGCATCAATAGAATGTCTTAACAAAATTCTCCGTCAATGGCTATTATCTTGTCACTTTGGGTAGAAATGTGCGTTTCTTGTGTAAAGTGTATTTCTTAATATAAATTGCTATATTCTCCTTTCTTTGCGTGAAGGGTCTTGTTACAAGAAAATTAGTACTTTTCACTTACTAATTATAGAACACAGTTGGCAAAAATTGTTGCAAATTGGGATTATAGTGTTTGAGCAGTATTAGAGCCATTTTTGACATTTTTCAGCAGAAAGTTTGTATTAATAAATGAACATACAAACAAATAAGAAAAGACATGGTAAAATGAAGAAGAGAAGAGAGTTGGGAACAAAATCAATGTAACCTCCTCCAGCCCTTCAGCCATCCAAGAACTCTGCGTTCCTCCAACCCTGGTCTCTTGTGTATGTTCTATTCCCTTCACCTCACCATCAGTGGCTCTGAGCTCTGGAATTCTTTTCTTTAAGATGCTCCTTAAAACCTATCTTTTTGATCAAGCTTTTAATTTCTTGACCTAATATTTCCTTCTTTGGCTCAGTGTCAATTTCGAGCTGAATATGATCCTTCAGATGTTTGATTATGTTACAGGTGCTATATAAATGCAAGTTCTTGTTGTTGAGATGCATAACAGGTGTGAATAGATCAATAGTTGGAGAGAATGTCAAACTTACAGCACAGAAATAGGTCATTCAGCCCAACCAGTCTGTGTTGGTGTTTACCCACCACATGATCAAACAGTTCTAATCACATTTACCCTTATCCCTTCAAACCCCTTTCCTTTATCCACTTTCTCAACTAATCTTGAATGTTTACAATTTTTGCCTCAACCAATAACTCTGGAAATGAATTGCACCTCCTCACGAAACTCTGTGTAAATAAGTTTCTCTTGCCTTCTGTTCTAAATCTATTGCATTTAATCTTGTATTTAGGAACATAGGAAATAGGAGTAGGAGTAAGCCATTTGGTCTCTCGAGCCT
The DNA here is from genome assembly GCF_036365525.1 of Heterodontus francisci. Classification (NCBI taxonomy): domain Eukaryota; kingdom Metazoa; phylum Chordata; class Chondrichthyes; order Heterodontiformes; family Heterodontidae; genus Heterodontus; species Heterodontus francisci. The sequence continues at coordinate 61,070,102 of NC_090373.1, read as the reverse complement.
GCTCTGCCATTCAGCTAGATCATGGCTAGTCTTTTACCTCAACACCACGTTTCTGCACTATCCCCATAGCCCTTGGTATCTTAGAGTCATAGAGTCGCACAGCACAGAAACAGGCCCTTCGGCCCACTGCGTCCATGCCGACCATAATGCCCATCTATACCAATCCCACCTGCCTGCATTAATTCCATACCCCTCTATGCCTTGCTCATTCAAGTACCTGTCCAGATGCCTCTTTAATGTTGCTACTGTTCCTGCCTCCACCACCTCCTCAGGCAGCTCATTCCAGATACCCACTATTCTTTGTGTGAAATCTTTAATATCTAGAAATCTATCGCTCTCTGTGAGATCTGTGAGCCCCCCTCGTTCTTGATCCCTGAACTACTAGAAACATTTGCTGCTAACTACAGTGTCTCATTCTTTCATAACTTTAAACACTTCTAACATATCATCCTGTAATCTATGTTGTTCTAAGAAAAATGACCCAATTTTTCAAGTCTTACCAGACAGCATTCCAGTGAATCTGAGTGTACCCTTGTTAAAGCCTCAATATCATTCCTATAGTGAGTGCCCAATACTGAACACAGCTTTCTGAGGTCTGATTAAGGTTTTATTGAGAATTTAAACAAGTAATAAGTAGCTGCCAGGATTTGAAAGCTTGAACAAATTGGGTTCAATCAGAATTTGAAATAAATATGAGTAAGAATCTATGTTTTGGATGCCCATGTTAATAGCATGATATAATGGCCAGGTATATAATATTCATGATATAACATCTTCAGCTAGACATTGATTGGTGTTTTACCAATTCTCTTTTAGGCATTTGCTGTAGTTGGTTAAAAAATATTTCTGTGTGTTGTCAAAAATCAAAATCCAGCTATGGAATTACAGTTTTATTATACGAAATAATAAATATTGTCGGCGTAAGTGTTTCATGCATAGTTGTTTGTTATTCATAGTTAGTCTACATCACAAAGTACTACTTTAAAATATATGCTCGACTTCCAAAGACCCAATTGAAAATTAAAATTAAAATAATTAGCAGTTCATAATTTGAGCCCTGTTCACAGTCTCCCTCACAGGACAGATGAAATTGCCCGGAAAGCAACAATGCCTTTGCTGCTGACCTGGTTAAAGGTATCCTTCAGCAATGCTAACAACATTTTTATTTCATTTTTAGAGTCCTATTCTGAGGGATCAGGACACATTGGAACCTCACAAAAAAAAACTCTCCCATTAATAGCTAGAATTGTAAGGGTAGTTAAGATGAGCAAAATCAGAAAAAAATTGAAACAATTTAATTTAAAGTGAATAGCTCTGAAATCTGGACATGCTCATTTTTGGACACCCGAGGGCACTGGGTAATTTCCCAGCACCTGAATTGTGAGGCCCGAGGTTCCTCCGATATTGGGCCTAATTTCAATAGAGTTGGCAAGGCGCTGAAAGCCTGCTGGTGAAGAGGAGGGCAGTATTGGGACATCACTAGCATTGCAGCAGCCCTCAGGTAAGTGGCTCTGAGGTTCAGGGCCAGGGGTCGGGGCATGGGGTCATGTCTGAGGCAGAGTCAGGGGTCAGGGCAAGGGGCTATGTCTGAGGCAGAGTCAGGGGTTGGCATTGGGGCCAAAGGTTAGGCCAGGAATCGTGGTCTGAGCCAGGGGTTGGGGATTGGAGCTGGTGTCTGGTTCCAGGATCGGGTCAGGGTTTAGGTGAGGAGGTCGTGTCAGGAATTTGAGTTGGTGGTTGGGACTGGATTGAGATTGGGAGTCGGGTTGGGAATTTGGGCTGGGGTGGGGGATTGGATTGCGGATTGTGGACAGGAGTTGAGTCCAGGATCAGGGTCATGGATTGAAGGGGCAGAGATCAAAGGAAGAAGATTGGAGATCATTGATGGGATTGAGGGAAATCAGTGGTGGTGGGGAGAGGAGGGTGATTGATTGCCATGGGATGGGTAGGAGAGGCAATGGTTCAATTGTGGTGGGCCATCTAATTATTATCTAGTGATTTCTGAAATTGACAAATGTGGATATCAAATGAGAATGGGATGTGTTCCACTATCAAACAGACTGTCAACTTGCACTGCCAAGGTTTTCCCATAGGTGATAACTACTTGACTATGATGCTGGATGTGGTCAGTACTCATGAAAACATATCCCAGTGATTAATGCTGCTAGACAGACAAGCTTGGAGCTGTTATATTTGTGCCAGGAATGTGAATTCTAGATATCGATTTATTAGAGGAAATGGCACACATAGCAATGGGAAGGCTGCAGGATATCTCGTGCTACAGTCGCTGAGTTCAGTCACAGAATGATTAGCTACTGGGTCTTCCCTAATTTTCCACAACTAAAAGACCATTACATCATGTCCTGAGCTCCTTGACCTTTATTTTTGGTTTCCATTAACATGCCAGCTCAGTAGACTTGTGTGGTATCATTGGATGTAAGTTTCATGGCCTTATTCATCTACACTTCTTGTGGGCTTGAGACATGACATATGTTGAACTATCAGCGTTTGCCATCATTACCCCTCTGAATCTGACCGCAGCTTTAGGATTTAGCACAAGCATGGAATAATGCAGAAATCCTAAAGTTGTGATCTGTCACTCACTGCTCCGCCACAGCCTGTGTTGTGGTGCCCCTTAGCCAGCAATTGGTGAAATCAGATGATTTGTCGGAAATCTCCCCTGTTACGCTCTCATATTGCTGTTAGTAACCCCATAAAAAGTTAAGTCTTCAATCAGGTATAACTGGGGTTTTAACAGCGATCTGTAGAATAACTATTGCTGAAGAACTAATCTGGCCCTGAAAAATTTAATTTTATATTGGTTGAATGTTGTTAAATGTCTCCATTATGATTAATTACTGGATCTTCTAAACTAGATCTTTTAAATTTTTTTTAAAGCTCGTTCCTGATATTTCTGCTTCTACCTTAACCTCAAGTTTATGTCCCAATCTTTATTTTGCTCACTGTAAAATGTTTTAAAAGTAATTTAATTATTAGTGCTTTTCATTTCTTGGTTGTCTGTCAGAATTCTTTAATGTGATTAGTTGCTTGGACAGCTTAATGACATCACTGCAACTCGAAGCACAGAATCTCCATTAAAGATTGCTACAGTCGACTGCACATCAAGAGAAGTACAATTCTTGCCAGAGATTGCTAGATCACTCAGCAAAGCTTTCTTCGATGACAGTGGCGAGCGGCCTTGCTTCGCCACTGACTGCAAAATCTGCGTCAATGGAAAATACCACCAAAAGCATAGCTGTCTCTTACAACCAGGTGAGGAAGGGGTTTCAGGTTCCCCCCTTGCCCTTTCTCTGGTTTGACCGTAACAGGGTTTATCTTTTAAAACATAGTGATTTTAGCTTACCACCTCAGTGAGCCCTTGCTCACTGCAATCTCATTGCAATTGCAAATGAACCAATCAGACAGGTTTTCTTACCTTTAAACAAGAAAGATCTAAGTTTATTAGCCTTATTATTCTAACCCGGTTAAAATTACTAAAATACGCGACGCAACCATGCTCACATGCATACAAGGGGTACACACATACAAATAGATACAGAGAGGAAGAAAGAATTGGGGGGGGGGGTGAAGTAGAGTTTGTAATAAATAGAAAAATACAGGTACGGTTCTTAGTGTCCTTGCGGTAGTGTCCTTGATTGAAGTGAAGGTCTTGGAGTCCTTGCTGGGGCCAGGTGCACAATTCCAGACTTGCTTCTCTGGTACCAGAAAGCTGAAGACTGGCTTTGTCTGTTGTCTTGAAGTTCGAAAAGCCCCAGTCTGACCAGCAGATAGTTCATGTGACCATCTCTTTGTTTGAAACTCTTGGAGGGTTGTTGGATTTCAAAGCTTTCCAGACACACTCTGTGGGGGGTGGAGTTCTGGCTCTTGCACAGTCAAAGAATGTTGATTACCACGATTGCCCAGACCAATCTTGCTAATTGAATCAAGGAGCACTCCCATTGTCTCTCCATTCATGTCTCTCAGCCAGCCCCTGTCCTCTCAGAATGCAAATGTGCAACCATGTTTTCAGCTGCTCAGCTCTGCTTTTTTAAACAAGTTATTTGCAATGTCCAGTAAAAAGTTTCAAGTTGTGTCCCATATGACAAAATTAATATATTTCCATTTTGCAGGTGTGATTTCCATCACACTGCCTCTTGAGGTAGTGCTACAGGGTATAGCAGTGAGTTGTGCCTCTCATTTAAGCAACGACATCCACGTGTTATTGTTGCCTATCTGCCAATAATCGAATAAAATTTCTGGAAAAGTTGCTAAGGATTCCCCATCCTAATAAACTATCTGGATGGAGGAGAAACAGCCCCGAAGAACATTTGAACAAATAAAACAACTGTGGTGTCCCAATCCTCTAAATGTGAACATATCCAGTAGTTAGACACCTTTTAAAGTGCAGTGTGGCTATCGTGTTACACAGAGGATTAATAACCATTTTATATCCCAGTCTCATCAACTCAGGAATGCAGCAAGACATTTAGGAAAATAGTCTCACCAGCTAGCCATGGTCTCTCATGGTTTATTTGTGATAGTGACCTTGCAGCACAGGACATGACTTTTTCAGAATCCTTTCTAGAGATCGTTATCATTCTGCATTTAGAAAGAAAATGTATGGTCGTGGCATGGCTATTTCTCAGCTGGAAGCATTAGCCACAAAAGGTGACCTTTAAAACCTAGAGATCTCTTGCAGATTTTGGACTAAGCAGCAAATAAACCTTTCACAAAATAATTGCCTAAAATTGATTTTGTGGTTTTGTATGTTTTCTTTCAGTGGCAGGTTGTAATGGCTTCTCACAGACTCTGGCACTTGTCATTGCCTGAATATACAATAAAAAAATTACAGTATTGATTAGTTACAAACCAATAGAGGGATAAGTGTTTCCAGATAATTACAACTTGATTTATGGTGAACTATCTAATGAAAATAAATGTTGAATACAAAGGTTTCAATTCTGGTTGTTCAGAACTTAGTTTGCAAAGTTTGAGTGAAGAGCATTGACTTCCTTTGCAATTGCAAGTCTTAGTTAAAGTACAGATTTAAGTGGCAGCACTGAGCAAGAGATTAACAGGATGATTCCACAAGTGTTCCTACAGGTGACTTGCTATGTAGTTATTATTAGGAACCAAATTAATATCAACAACAACTTGTATTTATATAGTGCCTTTAACACGAGGACCCTTCACAGAAGCATTATCAAACAAAATTTGATACAGATCCACATAAAGAGATATTAGGGCAGATGATAAAAGTGGTAAGTATTCAGAAGCACCTTAAAGGAGAATGAGAAGTAGAGAGGCAGAGAGATTCGGTGAGGGGGGGTGTGGGGGCATGGTGGGTAGTTCCAGAGCTTAGGTTCTTGGCAGCTGACGACATAGCCACCAATAGTGAAGCGAATAAAATCAGAGATGAGCAAGTGGCCAGTATTGGATGAGTGCAGATATCTTGGAGTGTAGTCTGGCTGGAGTAGGTTCCAGAGATAGAGAGGGTGAGGCCATGGGGGGATTTGAAAACAAAGAGGAGAATGTTAACATGCTCAATCGGGAGCGAGTGTAGGTCAGTGAGCCCAGGGGCGATGGGTGAATGGGACAAGTGCAAGTTAGTATGCAGTCAGCAGAACTTCAGATAAATGTATGCAGGCTGGAAGATGGGAGACTGACCAGGAGTGCATTGGAATATCAAGATCTGAGGTAGCAAAGTGATTTGAAGGATAATGAGATAGTTTAACTCTCTCCTCATATCAGTTTTCACTTCTGTGTTTTCACTTCTGTGTTTTCACTTTGGAAGAATAATGGACAGTTGATTCCTTATCTTTTTCATGAACCATTGTGTGCTTCCTGCAAGAAGCCAAAAGCTTCCTTGAGTGACAAATCTTTTTGATTGGAAACAGATTAAATGCAATTTCAGAGCAAATATGCTCCTTTTGTTGAGCCAAGTTATGTCGTATAGCATCTGTCTGGAATGTAAAAATGCGAAGCCTTACCTTGATATAATAGTCTAGCCTCACAATGGGTCTTTCACCAATATAGAAAGTGCTCTCCCAAGATCTTACTACAGCCTCCATTTTTGAAACTGTGGTGTTATCATGGGATTTACACTGGGAGAAGGAATTGATATGAAGTGCAATAAAATTCCCTCTTTCTTCTAGTGTCCAGGTCCTTGGTTGCGTAGGAGTTTCCATTTTTCTTAGCAAACTTGACATTTAAAGTACCAAAATAATGTCTTGACATTGTGTTGTGCATATTTCCTGGTAAAAGCACTGGAAGCTACATGAGAACATCATGTCACAAGAATCATTTAATGCAGGGAAAATAAATAAGAGTTTGGGTAATAGCTAATGACTAAGTAAAATGTAAAGCAGACTTTATAGTAATTGCTGTTCTACATTCCTTTGAGCTGACAGCTGATCTTACTCTGGGTTATATTTTACAATTTCCACTTATATTCAAGAACCTGTACAAATATGGAAGTTCCCTTCTATCTGAAAAATTATAGGATCTTGGTGGATTGCTGCTCAAGTGCTACAATTAAACAACCACTGAATGGATTTCAAACAATTTCTGAAATAAACATTCCCTTCTGAAGCTTTAAGATGTTGGAAAGATAATTCTGGAATTTAAAAAGCTTTGTTTTTGACATGTTCATTTTCATTACAACAGTCAGTAATTTATTGTTAATAGAGTTCACATCTACTGACTCTGGTACCATGGTAACTGTAACTATATAATTCTCAGGTCAAAAGATCTGTTAAATCTCCAGGGAAAGATTAATTTACAATTTATAGATTTCATACATTCATTTTAAAAAGTAACTAGGAGCGTTACAAAATACAAGAAACCTGTTTTTAAGATGCAAGATTTGTTTTAGTGCACCACATAGACTTTAAGCCTGGGTACCAGAGCTATGTCATAAGACTAAGATCAGATCTGTATCATTTTGTACAAAACCACTAGACCTCTACTGTTGGTGTTACAGATTAATAAAAGGAACGCTCAGTCCAATAAAACAACTGACTGCTGAAGATAGGCCTTTGATACCACTTAAAATAAAAGAGAACTTGTTCAGTCTGACTTACAAGCCCCAAGGGTCTGTTTCTATAGGATTTAACATAAGTACAGAGAACTTAGAATTGTCAAGAGGAGGTGAGCATGTAATTTTGAAAGTGTTGTTTGTGTTACTAGTTTTTCTCATTATCTGATGCAATATTAGTTAAAAATGTGAAATAAACATTAGTGTCCCTGTTTAATTCAGTATCAGGTGGCACCAGAAGGCATATACATATATAAATATACCTATATCCATTTATTTTTTAAATTGTCCATGTCTACGTTTTGTCTACAAAATCTTACTTCCTGTTGTCACATATTTGTTATTTTTGGGTCAAAAATTTCTTTATAAATTCCTCTGCCTGCATGCTTTAGTTATATTCTCTCACCAGTAAAACCTCAATTTTATGACTGCCAGCTCCTCAGCCTGTACTGCAGAGAAACTCTTCAGAGGTAATTTTACCTTTGTGCAATAGTATAAAATGGACAATTATGAGTTGACAGCCCATTTTACATCTCTCCCGATTGAAGTCAACGGAAATAAAAATCCATAGAGATATAAAATGGGCTGCCGATTTGCTATTGTCAATTTTACACCATTGTGCAAAGGCAAAGTTACCTCTTCATGCTCCAAAGAATTTTACTTCCCTGCTTCCTAAATTGTCAAAAGTTCTTGTCAAAAATGATATCAAATCAAAATATATTAAATATAAGACAGAATGTGTGACTTTAAAATAGGAACTGAATTACATCGATGTGCTCTGGTCCAGTTATTCCTATTAGTCTAACTCTGTTCCACCTGAATATTACATTTGGAATGGGAAAGAACATGGACCAGGAGGGTCAGTGGCCAATTTGATTAAAAAAAATTGGCTTAAGTATAGAAAACAGCAAGTCACAGTAAATGGTTGTTTTTCAGACAGGAGGATGGTAGACTGTGGTGTTCCCAGGATCAGTACTGGGACCACTGTTTTTTGTTCTATATATAAATGACTTGGATCTTGGAATACAGAGTAGAATCTCAAAATTTGCTGATGACACCAAACTTCGAGGTGTGGCAAACAGTGAGGATGATATGAACCGTCTGCAACAGGACATAGATAGGCCAGCAGAATGGGTTGACAGGTGGTAGATGGAATTTAATACTGACAAATGTGAGGTGATGCATTTTGGTAGAAGGAATAGGGGGAGGCATGATAGACTAAATAGTACAGTTCTAAAGAGCGTGCAGGAACAGAGGGACCTGGGGGTGCATATGCATCGATCTTTGAAGGTGCCAGGACATATCGAGAGAGTGGTTAGTAAAGCATATGAAATTTTGGGCTTCCTAAATAGAGGCATAGAGTACAAATGAGGGAGAAATTATGCTGAACCTTTATATAGCTCTGGTTAGGCCCCAACTGGAGTATTGCGTCCAGTTCTGGTCACCACACTTTAGGAAGGATGTGAGGGTCCTTGAGAGGGTGCAGAAGAGATTTAGCGGAATGGTTCTAGGGATGAGGACTTTTAGTTACAAGGTTAGGTTGTAATAGCTGTGTTTTTCTCCTTAGAACAAAGAAGATAGAGGGGAGATTTAATAGAAGTGTACAAAATCTGACAGGCTTAGATAAGTTGGACAAGGAAAAACTGTTCTCAATAACTAATGGTACAAGGGCTAGGGGACACAGATTGAAGGATTTGGGCAAGAGAAGCAAGGGGAATATGAGGAAGAACTTTTTTATGCAGTGGGTGGTAATGACCTGGAACTCACTGCCCACAAGGGTGATGGAAGCAGAGACAATCCATGACTTCAAAAGGAAATTGGATGGCTGCCTGAAGGAAATAGACTTGCAAGGCTACGAGGACAGAGTGGGGGAGTGGGACTAACTGGATTTCTCTGTGGAGAGCCAGCATGGACTCGATGGCCCAAATGACCTCCTTCTGTGCCGTAAATGATTCTGGTGGAATTTTATGCTCTCACCCACAGCGGGTTTGGAGGTGGGGAGAGCATAAAATCGAGTGGGATGTTGGTGGGGTGGGGGGACGGACCTCGCCACCAACCCACCTCTGCCAAAATTTAGTCCAGGGGAGGAAGGCCTGTGAGCGGCCTTCCCGCCCACCACCAATTGAGCCCCTTAATGGCGCAATTAACCCCCAATTAAGAGCCTCTTTCCACCGCAGCCGCAATTACCTGTGCTGTGGGCGGCCCTGTCCCGCACAGAAAACACGGCACGAGAAACCATGCGGGCTGCTTTCCGGCTGCGGGGGTGGGTCTCTCGTTCAAAAGCACGGTGCCAGAATGAGGGACCCAGCATCGGGAAAGTGGGGTGGGTCCCTGCCCTTGCTGCCGATCCCCCTTCCCCCTCCGTAACCCACACCCCTCAAGACCCCTCCTGCCCTGACCGACCTTGATCCTGGTTCCAGCGCCACTCCTCGGTGTCTGGTCGCTCCAGCTACAGCAGCAGCCACCGTCTTTGTGGTGGTGTTGCAGCTGCTGGCCTCTGATTGGCCAGCAGCTCTGCAAGGCCGGGACTTTCAGTGATGGGATCCTAAATCATGCGGCAGGCCCACCACTGTCCAGTTAAGTGGCTGATTGGCATTAATTTGGCGGGCCTTCTGTACAAGATCCAATGAGGGGATCTCGGCGTTGTTTTCCCCCGACGCTGAAAGTCCCACCACCAGCATAAAAACCACTTTCTGACTCTATGGTCTTGGTTCCCACAGGAGATGGAATAATGATACCTGGTGTAAAGCCATATGTTCACTGGATTGGCTCAATAGCATATTAATAAATCACAACATAACATATTTAACTTTCCTCGAGATGTGCCAAAGATTTACAAGCAGCTGCCAATCGAGCAACAAATTTCTCTCTGAAACAAGAATTCTCTTTTAACAAACTCAACATCAACAACTTGCATTTATATAGTGCCTTCAACATAGTGAAACATCCCAAGGTGCTTCACAGGAGGTAATCAAACAATACTTGATAGAGAGTCACATAAGGGGATAATAGGACAGATGACCAAAAGCTTTCTGAAAGAGGTGGGCTTTAAGGAGCATCTTCAAGGAGCAAAAAGAGAAGCAGAGAGGTTTAAGGAGGGAATTCTAAAGTGTAGGACCTTGGCAGCTGTAGGCTTGGCAACTAATAAAATTGGGATGCTCAAGAGGCCAGAATTGGAGGAGTGCACATTTCTTGAAGGATTGAAGAGTTGGAGGAGATCACAAAGATAGGGAAGGGCATAGCCATGGAGCGATTTGAGAAAAAGGATGAGAATTTTAAAATTGAGACATTGTGTAACTGAGAAACAATGGAGATCAACAAGCACAGGGTTGATGGGCAAACAGGACTTGGTGTCAGTTAGGACACAGGCAGTGGAGTTTTGCATGACCTCAAGTTTATGGAGAGTAGAACATAGGAGGCTAGCCAGGACTGCTTTGGAATAGTGAAGTCCAGGGGTAACAAAGGGATGGATGATGGTTTCAGCAACAGATGAGCTGAGGCAGGGGTGGAGTCAGGCGACATCACACAGTTGGAAGTAGGCAGTCTTAGTGATGGTGCAGATAAGTGGTTGGAAGCTCATTTCAGGGTCAAATATGACACCAAGTTGCAAACAGTTTGATTACACCTCAGACAGTTGCCAGAGAAGGGGAGGGATTGAGTGGCTAGGGATTGGAGTTTGTGGTGGGGACATTTTTTATTCTTTTATGGGATGTGGGCATTGCTGACAAGGCCAGTATTCATTGCCCATCCCTAATTGCCCTTGAGAAGATGGTGATGAGCTGCCTTCTTGAACTGCTGCAGTCCATCTGGTGTGGATACACCCATAGTGCTATTAGGGAGGGAGTTCCGGGATTTTGACCCAGCGACGGTGAAGGAATGGCGATATATTTCCAAGTCAGGATGGTGTGTGGCTTGGAGGGTAACTTGCAGATGGTGGTGTTTCCACGTGTCTGCTGCCCTTGTCCTAGGTGGTAGAGGTCACGGGTTTGGAAGGTATTGTTGAAGGAGGCATGGTGAGTTGCTGCAATGTATCTTGTAGATGATACACACTGCTGCCACTGTGTGTCGGTGTGTGATGAAATATAGGTATAATAGGCTTAGTTAGATAGAATTTAGATATAATTAATACATTATACCTTTTAGAATTAAAAATTGAATAAATGGTCAGTTTTCAAGGCTCATTGAAATTCCCTTTAAGGGCAAAGTTAAACATCCATGAACAATGGAATGTGTAGCAGAAACACCTTTTAAGGAAAATGAAAGAGCCTATACATGCTCCCTACTGATAACTATAATCCTAATTAGTTGATAATATTAATGATATAACAGACTGACTTAAAGAGATGGTATAATGTACCATCAAAGAACCATCAGAGATGATCAATCACAAAATGGAAGGTTACCTACAAAACACAAATGTCACGTAAACCCAATTTAACCCAAAAAGGAAAAAAACAGGTACTGCACAAATTTTATTAAAGATCTTTTAAGTATAAAACACATTTATAAAGTTAAGTCTTACTGTTACTATAAAACAGTCGAAACATTTTGACCAGATAAAAGCTCACAACTTCATGAGAAGGGAATTCTCAGCAGATAATTAATTGGGTATAAGTAGCTAATGATATTACCATAATTGGGAGTAAGTAATGATATTACCATATATGGATAACAAAAGCAGGAAAAACACGCACAGAAAGGTAACACCTACATTCCAAAAGATGAGTTAATAGATTAGAAACATGAAAGTTTTGAATCAAGAAATCAGGGGTATTGAAATTCCTCATCAATAAGAACGGCTGACTGCATGGAAAGAGAATTCTGCTCTTAACTGAGAGTGTTTTGTCTTGTGAAGCAGGAGACTTACTCGGGACATTTAAGGTAACAGTTTACTTTGAATTTTGATGGATATTCTAAGACATTTTGCTGTAACCTTGTCAAGGTTGAACTTTTGGATTCTATTTTAGAAATAAGATTATGTTTTACATCTCTTGGCAATCTTTGATATTGTGATATACTTATCCACTTAAAAATAGATTGCATGTTAAATTCTTTAATAAATATATAAAAGTTAATAAATCGTCTCATGTAGCATTCTCTATACAACTACAAAAACCCCCTCTCTGTGTTCTTTGAGTGTAGTGAAGAGAGTTCCCAGACCCTTATAATATCTGGGATATTTATGACTTAGCCATAATTATTTTTAAAAATAGGCTATCCGAAAGATGCTAATATTCTCTGAGTTTTCTTTCTTTGAGGGAAAGCTAGTTCAATTCTTTGGATCCAAAATAAGTGTCTATAAGAGTTTGTCTGGTTTGAACTTAATTAAAGGAAATTCATAGGGATATACTCCTGATTCGGTTTAGTCCCTATAAGGGGTTAAAGTCATAAATTAATAGGTGGAGTGAATGTTTAAGGTTGTGGATGGGATGCCAATCAAGCAGGCTGCTTTGTCCTGGATGGTGTCGAGCTTCTTGAATGTTGTTGGAGCTGCACCCATCCAGGCAAGTGGAGAGTATTCCACCACACTACTGACTTGTGCCTTGTAGATGGTGGGCAGGCTTAGGCAGTCAAGAGGTGAGTTACCTACCACAGAATTCCCCACCTCTGACCTGCTCTTGTAGCCACAGTATTTATATGGCTGGTCCAGTTCAGTTTCTGGTCAATGGTAACCCCCAGGATATTGATAGTGGAGGATTCAGCAATGGTAATGCCATTGAACATCAAGGTGAGATGGTTAGATTCTCTCTTGTTGGAGATGGTCATTGGCACTTGTGTGGCACGAATGTCACTTGTCACTTATCAGCCCAAGCCTGAATGTTGTCCAGGTCTTGCTACATACGGAGCCAGACTGCTTCAATATCTGCAGAGTTGCGAATGGTACTGAACATCATACAATCATCAGCAAACATCCCCACTTCTGACCTTATGATGGAGGCTAGGTCATTGATGAAGCAGCTGAAGATGGTTGGGCCAAGGACATTACCCTGAGGATCTCCTGCAGCAATGTCCTGGGGCTGAGATGATTGGCCTCCAACAACCACAACCATCTTCCTTCATGCTAGGAATGACTCCAACCAGTGGAGACTTTTCCCCCTGATTCCCATTGACTTCAATTGTGCTACATCTCCTTGATGCCACATTTGGTCAAATGCTGCCTTGATGTCAAGGGCAGTCACTCTCTCTCACCCCTGGAATTCAGCTTTTTTGTTCATGTTTGGACCAAGGCTGTAATGAGGTCTGGAGCCGATTGGCCCTGGCGGAACCTAAACTGAGCATCGGTGAGCAAGTTATTGCTGTTTAAGTGGCGCTTGAGAGCGCTGTTGACAACACCTTCCATTGCTTTGCTGATGATTGAGAGTAGACTGATGGGGCAGTAATTGGTTAGATTGGACTTGTCCTGCTTTTTGTGGACAGGACATACCTGGGCAATTTTCCACATTATTTGGTAGATGCCAATGTTGTAGCTCGGCAAGGGGTGGAGCTAGTTCTGCAGCACAAATCTTCAGTACTATTGCCGGAATGTTGTCAGGGCCCAAAGATTTTGTGGTATCCAGAGCCTTCAGCTGCTTCTTTATCATGTGAAATGAATTGAATTGGCTGAAGACTGGCATCTGTGATGCTAGGGACCTCAGGAGGAGGCCATGATGGATCATCCACCCGGCATTTCTGGCAGAAGATGGTTGCAAATGCTGCAGCCTTTTCCTTTGCACTGATGCGCTGGGCTCCCCCATCATTGAGGATGGAAATATTTGTTGTGCCTCTTCCTCCTGTTCATTGTTTAATTGTCCACCACCATTCGCGACTGGATGTGGTAGGACTGCCGAGCTTTGATCTGATTCGTTGGATGTGGGATCACTTAGCTCTGTCTATTTCATGCTGCTTCCACTGTTTGGCACGCAAGTAGTCCTGGGTTGTAGCATCACCTGGTTGACACCTTATTTTTAGGTGTGCCTGGTGCTGCTCCTGGCGTACTCCCCTGCTCTCCTGGTTAAACCAGGATTGATCTCCTAGCTTGCTGGTAATGGTAGAGTGGGGAATATGCCGGGCCATGAGGTTACAGACTGTGTTTGAGTACAATTCTGCTGCTGCTGATTGTCCACAGCACCTCATGGATGCCCAGTTTTGAGCTGCTGGATCTGTTCTGAATCTATCCCATTTAGCACAGTGGTAGTGCCACACAACATGATGGAGGGTATCCCCAGTGTGAAGATGGCACTTTGTTTTCACAAGAATTGCATGGTGGGCATTCCTATCAATACTGTCATGGGCAGATGCATCTCCAACAGGTAGATTGGTGAGGACAAGGTCGAGTAGGTTCTTCCATCTTGTTGGTTCCCTCACCACCTGCCAAGGCCCATTCTGGCAGATATGTACTTCAGGACTCAACCAGCTCGGTCAGTCATGATGCTACTGAGCCACTCTTGGTGATGCACATTGAAGTCCCCAATCCAGAGTACATTCTGTGCCCTTGCCACCCTTGGTGCTGCTTCCAAATGATGTTCAATATGGAGGAGTGCTGATTCATCAGCTGAGGGAGGGTGGTAGGTATCAATCAGCAGGAGGTTTCTGTGCCCCTGTTTGACCTGATGCCATAAGACTTCATGTGGTCTGGAGTCAATGTTGAGGACTCCCAGGGCAACACCCTCTCGACTGTATGCTACTGTGCCACCAACTCTGGTGAGTCTGTCCTGCTGGTGGGATGGTGATGGTTGTGACTGCGACATTGGGTGTAAGGTATGTTTCTATGCTCACCCAATTTTGGCACAAGCTTCCAGATGTTAGTAAGGAGGACTTTGCAAGGTTAACAGGGCTGGGTTTGTTGTTTCCAGTGCCTGGGTCAATGCAGGTGTTCCGTCCAGTTTCGTACCTTTTGAACTTCTGTGTAGTGGTTTTGTACAACCGAATGGTTTGCTGGGCCATTTCAGAGGCCAGTTAAAAGTCAACTACATTGCTGTGTATCTGGAGTCACCTGCAATCTAGACCAGGTAAGGATAGCAGATTTCCTTCCCTAAAGGACATTAGTGAAACCAGATGGGTTTATACATCTTTCGATGGTAGTTTCATGGTCACCATTACATAGCTTTCAATTCCAGATTTTCATTAATTGATTGAATTTAAATTCTACCAGCTGCCATGGTGGGATTTGAACTCATGTCCCCAGAGTATTAGCCGGGGTCTCTGGATTACTACAGCAGTATCGGCAGTGCCAATGAGAGCTGTGGCCATTGCTGGTACTACAGAGGCCTCGGACCCAAGCCCAGTGCTGGAACCCCAGACCTCAGTAGGTGAGGCGGGGTCGCCAGGACCAGTCTGGAAGACCCCAATGAGATGGGGCTGGGAGGGTATGGTCGCGCACTCCAGGGGGAAGGGGGTTCCCAAGGGGGGTACAGTTGTTCCTGGCGGGGGTCTTCCGTGGGCCACAAATTTTCCACGAAGGAGGGACACCCCTACAAGCCCGTAGAGAGTTTTACAAAGCGACATCCCTTGTGGTGGAGGCCTCCCTGCAGCTGGTAAGTTCCCAATGGCGGAGTGGCCTCTGCCACACAGGGAGGTCGCCATGCAAACCAAGTAAGATTCAGCGGTGGTGGGATGATGTCCTTAATAGGCTGTTAATAGGCCACTTAAGGGCCTCAATTTGCCTCTGGGCAGGAAGGCCGATATCGACCTCTTCCACCCCTGGGAAAATAGCTTGGCGACAGGGAGGTGACAGCCCTCCCCCCCGCCGCCACCCATCGCAATATTCCGTGCCCCCGCACCCCGCCTCTGACCCTGCCCCAGAGGGCCACACAAAATCCTGCCAGACTTCCTTACTCTTATACTCCAAACCCCTTGCAATAAAGGCCAACACACCATTTGCTTTCCATTTACCTGTTAACTTGCTGTGATTTGTGTACAAGGACCCCAAATCCCTCTGAATGCCAACATTTAATAATGCAAAAGCAAATCATTACAGATGTTGGAAATCTGAAATAAAAACAGAAAATGCTGGAAATACTCAGCAGGTCTGGCAGCATCTGTGGAAAAAGAAACAGACTCAATGAACTGGATTTTCCCAGCTCCATGGATACAGGGTTGGGGGTGGGAGGGGTGGCTGGGAAAATAGAGGGGAGCCACATCGAGACAGCTCCTTGATGCATTCCCTCCTCCAGAGATATTTCCGGGGCAGACTGGGAACCAGATTGGCTGCCCACTCCATGGAGGTGGGCAGCCTATTAGTCCAATTAAGGCCCCATTTAGGGGCTACTTTGTGCTGACTCCGGCATTTTACTGATGTCAGAGCGGCCGCCAGCCCACTTTGTGGGGAGGCCGCCAGCTCAATTGAGGTGGCCTGCTGGCAGCAGGCTGGGGGAACCACTGGAGCTGGAGGCTTGATGCCCCAGTGATGGGGTCACAGGGATGAAAGGCCCCAACCCTGTCCATGACAAGTCAATCACTTCACCGGTCTGTATCCCATTGCAGCTTCTTTGCACCTTCCTCATAGCTTTCTTTCCCACCTAGTTTTATAGCCGCAGCAAACTTGGATATATTACACTCAGTCCCCCCGTCTAAGTAATTGATATAGATTGTAAATCGCTGAAGCACAAACACTGATCCTTGCAGCACTCCACTAGTTACACCCTGCCATCTTGAAAATGGCCAGTTTTCTGCCCTTCAAACAATCGTCAATCCATGTTAATAGATTACCCGAATCCTACGAGCCGTAATCTTATGCAACAAACTCTTGTGTGGCACCTTATTGAATGCCTTCTGAAAATCCAAATATACTACATCCTTTAGTTCCACCTTATTTACCTTACTAGTTACACCCTCAAAAAGCTATTGCTATACTGCCCAATAAACAAAAATACAAGCATTTTCTTTTGTAACTCAATATTTTGTCCAGTTCTTTCTTAAGCTAACCAGACTTCTTGCTTCTGAATGCTGTCCAACGACCCTGTTCAAAAGTGCACATGCTGTAGACATCAGGTAAAAATGTGACAGATAAATAACCTGCCGACACTCACTCTCGAGGCTCATGTGAAGACACACTTAAGCAAGGCACTAGAAGGAACTACACATGGAACTGGACTCCAGTATGAATCAGCATCTCTAGGGGAGCACATTAGAAAAAGGACAGAATTTTGGTGGAAAATATCCAACCAAATCTGCTCATCTTGTCATTGCATTTAAGTTTAATTGGTTCCTTAGCTATCTTTCTTTTGTAACTTCAAAATAACTTGAAAAGTTAATTCAGGTTTTTCTTTTATATCCTAATTCCATGCCCTAATGATGATTTATTTTGGATGGGAAAGCAACTGCAACATCTAGGTTTTCTTTGGCTGAAGAATGGGCAGGTTTTACACTCAAAAGTCCAGAATGTGAAGGTTGACTTTGTTGTATCCTGTTGTGACAAAGTCAATCTGAAATGTGTCAAAACATGCCAAACCTGGAAGGGCCACTTACTGAGTAAGTGTGTTAAGCAGATTCTGAGCGCAGCAATGCCAAAATGAGCAAACTATATTTGATTTACATCATTACTGATTTTTGTAACATCAGTCTAACCAGATCCAAAGTTTGTCCACAGAGTAAGTTGAAAAATCAAGGACCAAGGTAACCCTGAAACCAATGATCCAGTCCAAACTGATTTTCCCTCAATTCATTTCCAGAATATAACTACAAATCATTAGAACCATACAGCACAGAAGGAGATCATTCAGCCCATCATGCTTGTGCTGGCTTTTGAGTAGAGTTATTCAATTAGTCCTACGCCACTGCTCTATCCCCATTGTCCTGCAAAATTTGCTATTCAAGTACTGGCCAATTACTTTTTGAAAGTTACTGTTGAATCTGCTTCCACCACCCTTTCAAAGCAATGAATTGCAGGTCTGAACAACTTGCTACATTAAAAGGATTCTCCTTGTCTTTCCTCTGCTACTGTTGCCAAATATCTTAAATGTGTGTCCTTCGGTTATCAATCCTATTGTCAGTGGAAGCAGTTTTCCTTATGTAATCTGTCAAAACCCCTCAAATGACAAAAAAAAACACCCACCTTTGCTGCTGAGGCTTGAGTCAGAGAGAGCTGCTTTCTTGCCACTTGGAAGAAATTTCGTATGGGCTTAGAGGTAACACATAAAATGGTGATCTAGAACATCCCTCTCAGATTCCAATTCATAATCCTTGACATTGTTTTTGGAAATGCCATTATTTCAAGCATTCTTTTAGTAGACAAGCAGATTTTCACAAATGTGCTGATAGCTTAAGTTACTGCAAGTTACAGTGTTAAGTGATAAATTATTGCCACACTCCTATAGTAGGCACAAATGTCATTTTGCTCATTGTTTATTTGAATGCCACATATCTCACATACATCTCTCACCAACAACACAAATGCCCTTGTTTCTGCTACACAAATAACCAGACAAAAAACAAGACCAGATATTTGTACATGCTGTACTTTCTGGGATTTAGTCTTTGACATGGCTTGCTTTTATTCAGAATTCAATTCATCCCCTGCCTAGTGATTTTTGAAGTAGCTCCCCATTAGGAATTAAGGAAAAATGAACAGTATTTTTGAAATATTTTTACATTCCTAAAGTTCAAAATAACTCTGCCTCTCTAGTAGGAGCCCACAGTAACCCTCTCTTGACATTCTTGTTCATTCAATTCTGATGTGATTAACGGATGTTTCGGCAATTTCTGAAACTGCAGACCAAGTAATATAGATAGCCCATTGACTGCCAGCTTGTGACATGTTTCACAGTGGGATAGCAAGATGAGATTGCAATTGAAAATTTCTTATTTATTCCATCATACTGATGTCCAGTGCAGTATTTGCTTATTGTCATATCATTTTTTTATCCATATTAAATGCATATAATGTAATTTAATAGCTTGATTTGAAGGCATGAGTGATTCCTATAAAATGTAATTGTGGCAAATCCAGGGAATGTCAAGTATATCGTAAACCACGGCAGTGGCTCAACTGAGGATTAAGTCAATGTCAAGATAACTCAAGGACAAGAATGTGAGAGCTACCTTAAACCTTTCTGTTTTTAGATGTCAGCAATGCACTTTGTATGAATGGCCAATTGGATTCGTTTACAGTTAGATCTGAAAAAGATCTGTATCAGTACTTAGTGTAAATTGCCTAAAAATAAATTTTATATTTTTTTTATTACTTTGCAAGTTCCAGTCCATAATAGAGAAATCAAGGCGGCAGTTGGTATTTAATATTTAATGTAGCAAATTCTACTTTTCATCTGACAGTGGCACTTTAGAGTGCTAAAAAATTTATTCTTTACTAAAAAATTTACAACACTTAGCTGGATAGGCAGTCACCAGGGGAAACCAGTCAAATCAAACTGGTGGCAGCTTAAATCTGCAGTGACAATCTCACTGAAAGTTGTAAAATTCTTAGAGGGCTTGAAAAGGAAGGTGCTAAAAGGCTGTTTTCCCTGGCTGGCGAGCATACAAATAGAGTTCAGTGTCTCAGGATAGGGTGTCGGCCATTTCAAACTGCGATGAGGAGAAATTTTTTCAACAGAAATCTTTGGAATTATCCACCCAAGAGGGCTGTGAATAATCAGTTGTTGAGTATATTCAAGTCTGAGATTGATAGATTTTTGGGCATTGATGAAATCAAGGAATATGTGGAAATGGGCAGGATAGTGGAGTTGATGTAGAAGTTCAGCCATGGTCTTATTGAATGGTTATTATGTTCTTATGTTCAACTTAGTGGCATGTATAGTCTTCACGTAGATCTGGCTAAACATCCCATTCTGCTTTGATGAGAGCTTCTTCACACATTGGTGAACATGGAGAACAATAAATTCCAAACAAAAAATTATATTCTACACATTTCAAATTTGAAAATCACATTGGATTAAGAATAGGAATGATTAAAGGCCAGACATTACAGCTAGGATTTTTCCAAGCCAGCAGGTGTTCCCATGCCAGGGCCGGAAGCTGGATAAGGGTTGCTGGGGCGGGGAGGTTAGAGGGGGAGCGGTGAGGGTGGCCCTGCTCCAGCGGGCGATGGGACCCAGGGTTGCATTTTATGGGCAGCAGTCAGTTAAAGTGCCTGCCACTGGGCTTGCCATCTCTATTAAGGATGGTGGCCCGCCCCCAAGAGCTGCCGGCCCTATCAGAGGACCGGGAGCTTAGTAGCCTCAGCAGTGCCACTGGGAACGGTGGCCACTGATGTGGTGGCACCTGGAGGAAGAGAACACAGCGATGGACGTGTGTCCTCACAACTAGCCGATACTGCACGGCAGACCAAAAGAGAAGCCAAAAAGGAGGGATTCCCGCCCCCTCACAGCCTGCTGGGACACTGCCAGGGTTCACCTGGCAGTTTCCCCACATGATGGAGGGCCCTCCTGTTGCTAGTAAAATGCCAACTGAGGTGGGAAGATGCCCTCAATTGACCACTCAAGTGGCTCAATTGGGTTCTGGATGGGAGTACTATCTGCCCACTTTCCCACTGCTGTCAAAATGGCAAGGCAGCTGGAAGGGCACACTACCCAATGCCTTCCCACCTCATTTTGGCAGCCTTTCCACTTCTGACCCAGTCCTCAACAGACCCGGAAAATCCTGACCTACATTAAAAAACAACAACAACTTATATTTATATAGCACTTTTAACATAATAAAACATCCCTAGGTACTTCACAGAGGCATTATAAATCAAAATATGACACTGAGCTACATAAGGCAACATTAGGGGAAATGACCAAAAGTTTGGCCAAAGACATAGGTTTTAAGGGGTGTCTTAAAGGAGTAAAGTGAGGTAGAGAGGCAAAGGGGTGTAGAGAGGAAATTCCAGAGCTAAGGGCCAAGGTAACTGAAGGCACAGCCACCAATGGTGGAGAACTTAAAATTGGGGATGTTCAAGAGGCAAGAATTAGATGAGTGCCGATATCTTGGTGGGTTATGGGACTGGAGGAGTTTACAGAGATAGGAAGAGGTGAGACCATGGGGAGCTTTGAAAACAAGGATGAGAATTGAAAAATCAAGACTTTGCTGGACTAGGAGCCAATGTTGGTCAGCGAGCACAGGGGTGAGAGGTGAACGGGACTTGGTGCGAGTTATGACACAAGCAGCAGTGTTTTGGATGACCTCAAGTTTATGGAAGGTAGAATGTGGGAGACCAGCCAGGAGTGTGCTGGAAACAACAACTTGCATTCCTCAATACATCTCAGAGCTCTCTAAAATAAGAATGAAAGCAATACAGTGGAACAATGTGCTGGGGGAAGGAGGCAGAGGAGAATGGAGAAGCTAGAATGGAGAATCAAAGGAATGGTTAAAAAGTATGGTTTTGAAGAGATTTTTGAAGACAGGGCCTATGGTGGTGAGGTTGAGGAAACTGGGTAGAGAATTCTAGAGGGCAAGAATGGAATAGCTGAGCGAGCACCCACTAATGTTAGAGCAAAAGGAGAGTGTGGAATGGAGGTTCTCCTGCTACTCCACTCCAAATCAGGGGAGAGAGCATTGCAAATAGCAGGTAAAATCAGGTGGCAAGACTGTGCCCTTGTACAAACAACAAAATCAACTTGCATTGTATAGCACCTGTATGTCCCAAGGTGATTCATCGGAGCATTATCAAACAAAACTTGACACCGAGCCATACATTGGGACAGATGACCGAAAGCTTGCTCAAGGGTCTTAAAGGAGGAGAGAGAGCTAGAAAGTTGAAGAGGTTTAGGGAGGGAATATTAGATCATAGGATCAGGACAGCTGAAGTCAATGTATTGGAGCAATGAAAATCTGGGATGAACGGGAAACCAGAATTGGAGGAGCGTAGAGTTCTTGGAGGTTTGTAGGGCTGGAGAAGATTATGGAGATAGTGAAGGATGATGTCATGGAGGGATTTTAAATCAAGGATGAGGATTTTTAAATTGAGGTGTAGCCAGACTGGGAGCCAATGTAGATCAATGAGCAGTGGGGTGATGGGTGAATGGGACTCAATTTCCATCCCACCCCCTCAACCCCTGATGCCCAAGCCAGGTCTACCTCCTCCCTATCTGCCACAGGTAAATAATGGTGGGTGCCAAGGGTATGCTGGGTGGAGTGGGGGGAGTGGTAGGGGTGATGGTGAGACCTGGGTTCCTGGCCCATTTCCCTCCCATCGGTACCTGCTTCTGATACTTCCTGGGATTGTCTGGTGAAATGTAGGGAGGGACAGGAATAGCCCCAAATGCTGCACTTTGAGGGAGAGTTGCTAATGGAGGCTTCCTTTCCCTTCAATTAACTCTGATGGCATATCATTAAACATCTTGGTCTTGAATAAGGCCTTCAATGGATCACTTCTTTCAGCCTTCAGGGTGGTGTGGCTCCTTTAAATTTTCTTCCCATAGGTTGCGGTGCTGCATTCCTGCTGCAGCACACCTCAATCTTCAAGAAAAGCAGTGACTGGACTTCTGTCAGGTGCCTGTAATGAAACTAGGCCAGCATCATGGCGGAATGAGGGTGGCCAGGAAAAGCCCTGCCCTGATCCTGTAGGAACACTAAAAGGAAAATACAGCCCTGGGTTTCTTGGGGTTGCGAGTGATAACGGTCGTTAAGGATATGAGGGCAGTTTTAGAACAGAGAGACAATTTGATGTTGTTGGAAAGCATGAGATAAGGAATTGAAGTTCAATGCTTAGGAGATGGGATTAGAGCAGACCAAAGGAGTTGGTGGTGAGGTGAGGAGAGATGGAGAGAAGCTGCAAAGCACAGGAAAGGTGAGGGCATGGTTAGATGGAGGACGAGTGGAAGAGCTTGGTGTTCGGGCAGTGTCCATAATGTGAATGGCCTTGGTTTTGGACGTGGGTTGGCCAAGTTGGCAGGAGCATGAACGGTGCACCTTCAGCCATGTCCTTGAGCTCTCTAAACCCTCCTGCAGACCTCACAAATCTGACAGACACTTTCAAGATAAATACACATCAGTCATATTTTAAAAAACAATATTTCTGGCATGGCCCATACAAACTGCCGCACACTTTTAAATATTGCAGTTTGTCCTTGTCACTTCCCACACACCACACTGCTTCCAAAATGGCAGGCTTCCAACAATTAGTATCCATACTACATTATTTAAATTAGGTTGATATCCAAAGCTGCAGTGGGTTCAGCCTACTTTGCACGGGGCAGATGCGAATTATGGTCCGGAGTATTTCCACTCAGGATTTCATCCAAGCAGAAGATTTCAGCAATGCCTTTCACCCTTATCATTGCACTATTTTCAATCACAGCTGCTGCCCAGTCTTGGGGGCAGTTACATTTTCAAACGGTTAAACAATGGGAAACTACATACTGTTAGCTTAGTAGAAATAATAGATTCAAAGCATTCACTGGAATTTTTAAGCACATAACTTTGACTAATATAAAAACATATACGCGTGTTTTAATTCATTGTTGCCATAAGGTGTCTATTAAATTTTTATTTCCTGGATGAGTGGATAGATAAGAATCAAGTGAGCACAGTTCCACTGAGCTAGACAACAGTAAGGTATTGGAGGAGGATGGTGTTTTGAACATTTCAAAGGTTGCAGAGGGGTCGTGGAGGATGAGGAGAGATAATGCACCAAATCATAGTCACAGGTAAGAGCCTCCATAGTCATTGATCCGTATGTTTCTCTGAGACTTCTGTTCTAGTCTGTTATTACTAATTTCAACTATTTTACTGTAATGTTTGCTGTTGCTGCTGCAATGAATCAAATTGCCTTTCCTATCAGGTGTTCTTTACAAGTCCTTTGCCTCATTTTGGAGTGGAAAATCATTGACCCCACTATCCTGACCACCTCCTGACCAAATAATTTCAATCCATATCTTATAAGTCAAAAGATAACAGTATACAGACGCTCACTGAAACAGATTATATGGCATTTGTAAAACTGCCCCAGTCTGTGCTATCACAGACATTGAACATGGTACAATAACATCTTAATTTGTATTCGATAGCTTCAAATTGACCTTCAAAACAGTCCAGTATAAATTTTAATGATACCATTTGTTCAAAATACAGATAATCAGTTAATTGAAAAACATTATTTGTATAATTTTTTGGTAAATTGGTCATTTCAAAAAATGGAAGTTTGAATAATATTAAGAATCTTTCCTTTATCCATTCACATGGCATTAAACACAAAAATGGTTGTAATGTTTTAATTACATTTTTACTTTCATCACCATTAAATGTGGTTATTGTGTTAAAAATTGAAACCAGTAGTTTTATCAAACTGCTACCAATATAATCATACTGCACATTAGTTATAACAAACAATTTCCGCAAAATATTAGTAGATAAATCACCACCCTTCACCTTATAGTGCAGTACTGAAACTGACCAGTTAGGTCCTGATTTATTGTCTAGTCTATGTTAAGTTGCCTCAGTGAGGAGGCATTCATTGGTTTCAGTGTCCTCAAATAAGGGAGGAGAGGTATTGAGCAGTATTCCTGCTGTTGATCATGACAAACTGGTAGTTTCATGGCCAATATTATTGAAACTAGCTTTTTATTCCCGATTTATATAATTAATTGAATTTAAATCCCCCAGCTGTTGTGGTGGGATTAGAACTCAAGTCACTGGACAATTAATACAGGCCTCTAGATTACTAGCCCAGTAACATAACAACTATACTGCTGTACCCCATAAATTAATGTCGCTCGTAGGTCCTCAGTGCTCCAACACTGCTCTGTCTTCTCCAACACTGCTCTGTATTCTCCAACACTTCTCTCTGTGCTCCAACACTGCTCTGTCTTCTCCAACACTGCTCTGTATTCTCCAACACTGCTCTGTGTGATCCAACACTGCTCTGTGCGCTCCAACACTTCTCTCTGTGCTCCAACACTGCTCTACTGTTCTCCAACACTGCTTTGTCTTCTCCAAAAGTGCTCTGTGTTCTCCAACACTACTCTGTGTGATCGAACACTGCTCTCTGTGCTCCAACACTGCTCTGTGTGCTCCAACACTGCTCTGTGTGCTCGAACATTTCTCTCTGTGCTCCAACACTGCTCTGTGTGCTCCTTGCTGCAGCACTGCTCTCTGTTCTCCAAGACTGCTCTGTGTGCTCAAACATTTCTCTCTGTGCTCCAACACTGCTCTGTGTGCTCCTTGCTCCAGAACTGCTCTCGTTCTCCAACACTGCTCTGTGTGATCCAACACTGCTCTGTGTGCTCCAACATTTCTCTCTGTGCTCCAACACTGCTCTGTGTGCTCCTTGCTCCAGCACTGCTCTCTGTTCTCCAAGACTGCTCTGTGTGCTCAAACATTTCTCTCTGTGCTCCAACACTGCTCTGTGTGCTCCTTGCTCCAGAACTGCTCTCGTTCTCCAACACTGCTCTGCTGTTCTCCAACACTGCTCTGTGTGCTCCAACACTGCTCTGTATTCTCCAACACTGCTCTGTGCTCTAACACTGCTCTCTGTGCTCCAACATTGCTCTGTGTGCTCCTTGCTCCAGAACTGCTCTGTGTTCTCCAACACTGCTCTGTGTGCTCAAACATTTCTCTCTGTGCTCCAACATTGCTCTGTGTGCTCCTTGCTCCAGAACTGCTCTGTGTTCTCCAACACTGCTCTGTGTGCTCAAACATTTCTCTCTGTGCTCCAACACTGCTCTGCTGTTCTCCAACACTGCTCTGTGTGCTCCAACACCGCTCTGTGTTCTCCAACAATGCTCTCTGTGCTCCAACATTGCTCTGTGTGCTCCTTGCTCCAGAACTGCTCTGTGTTCTCCAACACTGCTCTGTGTGCTCGAACACTTCTCTCTGTGCTCCAACACTGCTCTGTGTGCTCCTTGCTCCAGCACTGCTCTCTGTTCTCCAACACTGCTCTGTGTGCTCGAACATTTCTCTCTGTGCTCCAACACTGCTCTGTGTGCTCCTTGCTCCAGCACTGCTCTCTGTTCTCCAAGAATGCTCTGTGTGCTCGAACATTTCTCTCTGTGCTCCAAGACTGCTCTGTGTGATCCAACACTGCTCTGTGTGCTCCAAGATTGCTCTGTGTGCTCCAACATTTCTCTCTGTGCTCCAGCACTGCTCTCTGTTCTCCAAGACTGCTCTGTGTGCTCGAACATTTCTCTCTGTTCTCCAAGACTGCTGTGTGATCCAACACTGCTCTGTGTGCTCCAACATTTCTCTCTGTGCTCCAACATTGCTCTGTGTGCTCCTTGCTCCAGAACTGCTCTCTGTTCTCCAACACTGCTCTGTGTGCTCGAACATTTCTCTCTGTGCTCCAAGACTGCTCTGTGTGATCCAACACTGCTCTGTGTGCTCCAACATTTCTCTCTGTGCTCCAGCACTGCTCTCTGTTTTCCAAGACTGCTCTGTGTGCTCGAACATTTCTCTCTGTTCTCCAAGACTGCTCTGTGTGATCCAACACTGCTCTGTGTGCTCCAACATTTCTCTCCGTGCTCCAACATTGCTCTGTGTGCTCCTTGCTCCAGAACTGCTCTGTGTTCTCCAACACTGCTCTGTGTGCTCGAACATTGCTCTGTGTGCTCGAACATTTTTCTCTGTGCTCCAACACTGCTCTGTGTGCTCCTTGCTCCAGAACTGCTCTCTGTTCTCCAACACTGCTCTGTGTACTCGAACATTTCTCTCTGTGCTCCAACACTGCTCTGCTGTTCTCCAACACTGCTCTGTCTTCTCCAAAAGTGATCTGTGTTCTCCAACACTACTCGGTGTGATCGAACCCTGCTCTGTGCTCCAACATTGCTCTGTGTTCTCCAACACTACTCTGTGTGATCGAACACTGCTCTGTGCTGCAACATTGCTCTGTGTTCTCCAACACTACTCTGTGTGATCGAACACTGCTCTGTCCTCCAACATTGCTCTGTGTTCTCCAACATTGCTCTGTGTTCTCCAACACTGCTCTGTCTTCTCCAGAAGTGCTCTGTGTTCTCCAACACTACTCGGTGTGATCCAACACTGCTCTGTGTCGTCCAGCACTACTCTCTGTGCTCCAACACTGCTCTGTGTCATCCAACACTACACTGTGTGATCCAACAGTGCTCTGTGTGCTCCAACACTGCTCTGTGTGCTCCAACACTGCTCTGTATTTGCCAACACTGCTCTCTGTGCTCCAACACTGCTCTGTGTGCTCCAACACTACTCTCTGTGCTCCAACACTGCCCTGTGTGCTCCAACACTGCTCTCTGTGCTCCAACACAGCTCTGTTTGCTCCAATACTACGCTCGGTGCTCCAACACTGCTCTCTGTGCTCCAACACTGCTCTCTCTGCTCTAACACTGCTCTCTCTGCTCCAACACTGCTCTGTGTGCTCCAACACTGCTCTGTGTTCTCCAACACTGCTCTCTGTGCTCCAACACTGCTCTCTCTGCTCCAACATTGCTTTCTGTGCTCCAACTTTGCTCTCTGTGCTCCAACACTGCTCTCTGTGCTCCAACACTGCTCTCTCTGCTCCAACATTGCTTTCTGTGCTCCAACTTTGCTTTCTGTGCTCCAACACTGCTCTGTGTGCACCAACATTTCATTCTGTGCTCCAACACTGCTCTGCTGTTCTCCAACAGTGCTCTGTCTTCTCCAAAAGGGCTCTGTGTTCTCCAACACTACTCTGTGTGATCGAACACTGCTCTGTGCTCCAACACTGCTCTCTGTACTCCAACATTGCTCTGTGTTCTCCAACACTGCTCTGTCTTCTCCAAAAGTGCTCTGTGTTCTCCAACACTACACTGTGTGATCGAACACTGCTCTGTGCTCCAACATTTCATTCTGTGCTCCAACACTGCTCTGCTGTTCTCCAACTGTGCTCTGACTTCTCCAAAAGGGCTCTGTGTTCTCCAACACTACTCTGTGTGATCGAACACTGCTCTGTGCTCCAACACTGCTCTCTGTGCTCCAACATTGCTCTGTGTTCTCCAACACTGCTCTGTCTTCTCCAAAAGTGCTCTGTGTTCTCCAACACTACTCTGTGTGATCCAACACTGCTCTGTGTGCTCCAACACTGCTCTCTGTGCTCTTACACACCTCTGTGTGATCCAACACTGCTTTGTGTCATCCAGCAATACTCTCTGTGCTCCAACACTGCTCTGTGTCATCCAACACTACACTGTGTGATCCAACAGTGCTCTGTGTGATCCAAAGGTGCTCTGTGTGCTTCAACACTGCTCTGTATTCTACAACACTGCTCTCTGTGCTCCAACACTGCTCTGTGTGCTCCAACACTACTCTCTGTGCTCCAACACTGCCCTGTGTGCTCCAAAACTGCTCTCTGTGCTCCAACACAGCTCTGTCTGCTCCAATACCACTCTCTGTGCTCCAACACTGCCCTGTGTGCTCTAATACTCCTCTGTGTGCTCTAATACTCCTCTGTGTGCTCTAACACACCTCTCTGTGCTCCAACACTGCTCTCTGTGCTCCAACACTGCTCTGTGTGCTCCAACACTGCCCTGTGTGCTCCACCAGTGCTCTGTTCTCCAACACTGCTCTGTGTTCTCCAGCATAGCTCTCTGTGCACCACCATTGCTCTGTGTGCTCCAACACTGCTCTGTGTTCTCCAACACTGCTCTGTGTGCTCCAACACAGTTTTCTGTGCCCCCACACTGCTCTGTGTTCTTCAACACTGCTCTGTGTTCTCCAACACTGCTCTGTGTGCTCCAACACAGTTTTCTGTGCCCCCACACTGCTCTGTGTTCTTCAACACTGCTCTGTGTGCTCCAACACTGCTCTCTGTGAACCAACACTGCTCTATGTGATCCAACACTGCTCTCTGTGATCCAACACTGCTCTCTGTGCTCCAACAGTGCTCTGTGTGATCCAACACTGCTCTGTGTGATCCAACACACCTCCGTGTGATCCAACACTACTCTGTGTGCTCCAACACTGCCCTGTGTGCTCCAACACTGCTCTGTGTTCTCCAGCACAGCTCTCTGTGCACCAGCATTGCTCTCTGTGCACCAGCATTGCTCTGTGTGCTCCAACACTGCTCTGTGTGCTCCAACACAGTTTTCTGTTCTCCAACTCTACTCTGTGTTCTTCAACACTGCTCTGTGTTCTTCAACACTGCTCTGTGTTCTCCAACACTACTCTGTGCTCCAACACTGCTCTCTGTACTACAACACAGTTTTCGGTGCCCCCACACTGCTTTGTGTTCTTCAACACTGCTCTGTGTGCACCAACACTGCTCTGTGATCCAACACTGCTCTCTGTGCACCAACACTGCTCTGTGTGCTCCAACACTGCTCTGTGTGATCCAACACTACTCTCTCTGCTACAACACTGCTCTGTGTGCTCCAACACTGCTCTGTGTGCTCTAACACAGTTTTCTGTGCCCCCACACTGCTCTGTGTGCTCCAACACAGTTTTCTGTGCCCCCACACTGCTCTGTGTTCTTCAACACTGCTCTGTGTGCTCCAACACTGCTCTCTGTGCTCCAACACTGCTCTCTCTGTTCTCCAACTCTACTCTGTGTTCTTCAACACTGCTCTGTGTTCTTCAACACTGCTCTGTGTTCTCCAACACTACTCTGTGCTCCAACACTGCTCTCTGTACTCCAACACAGTTTTCGGTGCCCCCACACTGCTTTGTGTTCTTCAACACTGCTCTGTGTGCACCAACACTGCTCTGTGATCCAACACTGCTCTCTGTGCTCCAACACTGCTCTGTGTGCTCCAACACTGCTCTGTGTGATCCAACACTACTCTGTGCTCCAACACTGCTCTCTCTGCTCCAACACTGCTCTGTGTGCTCCAACACTGCTCTGTGTTCTCCAACACTGCTCTCTCTGCTCCAACATTGCTTTCTGTGCTCCAACTTTGCTCTCTGTGCTCCAACACTGCTCTCTGTGCTCCAACACTGCTCTCTCTGCTCCAACATTGCTTTCTGTGCTCCAACTTTGCTTTCTGTGCTCCAACACTGCTCTGTGTGCTCCAACATTTCATTCTGTGCTCCAACACTGCTCTGCTGTTCTCCAACACTGCTCTGTGTGCTCCAACACAGTTTTCTGTGCCCCCACACTGCTCTGTGTTCTTCAACACTGCTCTGTGTGCTCCAACACTGCTCTCTGTGCTCCAACACTGCTCTCTCTGTTCTCCAACTCTACTCTGCGTTCTTCAACACTGCTCTGTGTTCTTCAACACTGCTCTGTGTTCTCCAACACTACTCTGTGCTCCAACACTGCTCTCTGTACTACAACACAGTTTTCGGTGCCCCCACACTGCTTTGTGTTCTTCAACACTGCTCTGTGAACCAACACTGCTCTCTGTGCTCCAACACTGCTCTCTGTGCTCCAACACTGCTCTCTCTGCTCCAACACTGCTCTCTCTGCTCCAACACTGCTCTGTGTGCTCCAACACTGCTCTGTGTTCTCCAACACTGCTCTCTGTGCTCCAACACTGCTCTCTGTGCTCCAACACTGCTCTCTCTGCTCCAACATTGCTTTCTGTGCTCCAACTTTGCTTTCTGTGCTCCAACACTGCTCTGTGTGCTCCAACATTTCATTCTGTGCTCCAACACTGCTCTGCTGTTCTCCAACAGTGCTCTGTCTTCTCCAAAAGGGCTCTGTGTTCTCCAACAGTACTCTGTGTGATCGAACACTGCTCTGTGCTCCAACACTGCTCTCTGTACTCCAACATTGCTCTGTGTTCTCCAACACTGCTCTGTCTTCTCCAAAAGTGCTCTGTGTTCTCCAACACTACACTGTGTGATCGAACACTGCTCTGTGCTCCAACATTTCATTCTGTGCTCCAACACTGCTCTGCTGTTCTCCAACTGTGCTCTGACTTCTCCAAAAGGGCTCTGTGTTCTCCAACACTACTCTGTGTGATCGAACACTGCTCTGTGCTCCAACACTGCTCTCTGTGCTCCAACATTGCTCTGTGTTCTCCAACACTGCTCTGTCTTCTCCAAAAGTGCTCTGTGTTCTCCAACACTACTCTGTGTAATCCAACACTGCTCTGTGTGCTCCAACACTGCTCTCTGTGCTCTTACACACCTCTGTGTGATCCAACACTGCTTTGTGTCATCCAGCAATACTCTCTGTGCTCCAACACTGCTCTGTGTCATCCAACACTACACTGTGTGATCCAACAGTGCTCTGTGTGATCCAAAGGTGCTCTGTGTGCTTCAACACTGCTCTGTATTCTACAACACTGCTCTCTGTGCTCCAACACTGCTCTGTGTGCTCCAACACTACTCTCTGTGCTCCAACACTGCCCTGTGTGCTCCAAAACTGCTGTCTGTGCTCCAACACAGCTCTGTCTGCTCCAATACTACTCTCTGTGCTCCAACACTGCCCTGTGTGCTCTAATACTCCTCTGTGTGCTCTAACACACCTCTCTGTGCTCCAACACTGCTCTCTGTGCTCCAACTTTGCTTACTGTGCTCCAACACTGCTCTGTGTGCTCCAACACTGCTCTGTGTGCTCCAACACTGCCCTGTGTGCTCCACCAGTGCTCTGTTCTCCAACACTGCTCTGTGTGCTCCAACACAGTTTTCTGTGCCCCCACACTGCTCTGTGTTCTTCAACACTGCTCTGTGTTCTTCAACACTGCTCTGTGTGCTCCAACACTGCTCTCTGTGAACCAACACTGCTCTATGTGATCCAACACTGCTCTCTGTGCTCCAACAGTGCTCTGTGTGATCCAACACTGCTCTGTGTGATCCAACACTCCTCCGTGTGATCCAACACTACTCTGTGTGCTCCAACACTGCCCTGTGTGCTCCAACACTGCTCTGTGTTCTCCAGCACAGCTCTCTGTGCACCAGCATTGCTCTCTGTGCACCAGCATTGCTCTGTGTGCTCCAACACTGCTCTGTGTGCTCCAACACAGTTTTCTGTGCCCCCACACTGCTCTGTGTTCTTCAACACTGCTCTGTGTGCTCCAACACTGCTCTCTGTGCTCCAACACTGCTCTCTCTGTTCTCCAACTCTACTCTGTGTTCTTCAACACTGCTCTGTGTTCTTCAACACTGCTCTGTGTTCTCCAACACTACTCTGTGCTCCAACACTGCTCTCTGTACTACAACACAGTTTTCGGTGCCCCCACACTGCTTTGTGTTCTTCAACACTGCTCTGTGTGCACCAACACTGCTCTGTGATCCAACACTGCTCTCTGTGCTCCAACACTGCTCTCTGTGCTCCAACACTGCTCTGTGTGCTCCAACACTGCTCTGTGTGATCCAACACTACTCTGTGCTCCAACACTGCTCTCTGTACTCCAACACAGTTTTCGGTGCCCCCACACTGCTTTGTGTTCTTCAACACTGCTCTGTGTGCACCAACACTGCTCTGTGATCCAACACTGCTCTCTGTGCTCCAACAGTGCTCTGTGTCATCCAACACTGCACTCTGTGATCCAACACTCCTCTGTGTGATCCAACACTACTCTGTGTGCTCCAACACTGCTCGCATTGCTCCAGCACAGTTCTGTGTGCTCCAACACAGCTCTGTCTGCTCCAATACTGCTCTCTGTGCTTGAAAAATGCCCTGTGTGCTCTAATACTCCTGTGTGTGATCCAACACTTCTCTGTGTGATCCAACACTCCTCTGTGTGATCCAACACTTCTCTGTGTGATCCAACACTCCTCTGTGTGATCCAACACTACTCTGTGTGATCCAACACTCCTCTGTGTGATCCAACACTACTCTGTGTGATCCAACACTACTCTGTGTGATCCAACACTACTCTGTGTGCTCCAACAATGCTCTGTCTGCTCCAATACTGCTCTCTGTGCTCCAACACAGGTCTGTGAGCTCCAGCACTGTTCTGTGCGCTCCAACACTGCTCTGTCTGCTCCAATACTGCTCTCTGTGCTCCATCACAGGTCTGTGAGCTCCAGCACTGCTCTGTGTGCTCCAACACAGCTCTGTCTGCTCCAACACTACTCTCTGTGCTCCAACACAGCTCTGTCGGCTCCAATACTGCTCTCTGTGCTCCAACACAGGTCTGTGAGCTCCAGCACTGCTCTGTGTGCTCCAACACAGCTCTGTCTGCTCCAACACTACTCTCTGTGCTCCAAAACAGCTCTGTCAGCTCCAATACTGCTCTCTGTGCTCCAACACAGGTATGTGAGCTCCAACACTACTCTGTGTGATCCAACACTACTCTGTGTGCTCCAACACAGCTCTGTCCGCTCCAACACTACTCTCTGTGCTCCAACACAGCTCTGTCGGCTCCAATACTGCTCTCTGTGCTCCAACACAGGTCTGTGAGCTCCAACACTACTCTGTGTGATCCAACACTACTCTGTGTGATCCAACACTACTCTGTGTGATCCAACGCTACTCTGTGTGCTCCAACACAGCTCTGTCTGCTCCAACACTACTCTCTGTGCTCCAACACAGGTCTGTGTGACCCAACACTGCTCTCTGTGCTCCAACAGTGCTCTGTGTGATCCAACACTACTCTGTGTGACCCCACACTACTCTGTGTGCTCCAACACTGCTCTGTGTGCTCCAACACTACTCTGTGTGATCCAACACTACTCTGTGTGCTCCAACACAGCTCTGTCTGCTCCAATACTGCTCTCTGTGCTCCAACAGAGCTCTGTCGGCTCCAATACTACTCTCTGTGCTACAACACAGGTCTGTGTGACCCAACACTGCTCTCTGTGCTCCAACAGTGCTCTGTGTGATCCAACCCTACTCTGTGTGACCCAACACTGCTCTGTGTGCTCCAACACTACTTTGTGTGATCCAACACTACTCTGTGTGACCCCACACTACTCTGTGTGCTCCAACACTGCTCTGTGTGCTCCAACACTGCTCTGTGTGATCCAACACTCCTCCGTGTGATCCAACACTACTCTGTGTGACCCAACACTGCTCTCTGTGCTCCAACAGTGCTCTGTGTGATCCAACCCTCCTCTGTGTGACCCAACACTGCTCTGTGTGCTCCAACACTACTCTGTGTGATCCAACACTCCTCCGTGTGATCCAACACTACTCTGTGTGCTCCAACACTGCTCTCTGTGCTCCAACACAGGTCTGTCTGCTCCAACACAGCTCTGTCTGCTCCAATACAGCCCTCTGTGCTCCACCACTGCCCTGTGTGCTCTAACACTCCTGTGTGCGATCCAACACTTCTGTGTGTGATACAACACTACTCTGTGTGCTCCAACATTGCCCTGTGTGCTCTAATACTCCTCTGTGTTTTCTAATACTCCTCTGTCTTCTCCAATACTGCTCTGTGTGCTCTAACACTGCTCTCTGTGCTCCAACACTGCTCTCCGTGCTCCAACACTGCCCTGTGTGCTCTAATACTCCTCTGTGTTTTCTAATACTCCTCTGTGTTCTCCAATACTGCTCTGCGTGCTCCAACACTGCTCTCTGTGCACCAACACTGCCCTGTCTTTTCCAACACTGCTCGGTGTGCTCCAACACTACTCTCTGTGCTCCAACACTGCCCTGTGTGCTCCAAAACTGCTCTCTGTGCTCCAACACAGCTCTGTCTGCTCCAATACTACTCTCTGTGCTCCAACACTGCCCTGTGTGCTCTAATACTCCTCTGTGTGCTCTAACACACCTCTCTGTGCTCCAACACTGCTCTCTGTGCTCCAACTTTGCTTACTGTGCTCCAACACTGCTCTGTGTGCTCCAACACTGCTCTGTGTGCTCCAACACTGCTCTGTGTGCTCCAACACTGCCCTGTGTGCTCCACCAGTGCTCTGTTCTCCAACACTGCTCTGTGTTCTCCAGCATAGCTCTCTGTGCACCACCATTGCTCTGTGTGCTCCAACACTGCTCTGTGTTCTCCAACACTGCTCTGTGTGCTCCAACACAGTTTTCTGTGCCCCCACACTGCTCTGTGTTCTTCAACACTGCTCTGTGTTCTTCAACACTGCTCTGTGTGCTCCAACACTGCTCTCTGTGAACCAACACTGCTCTATGTGATCCAACACTGCTCTCTGTGCTCCAACAGTGCTCTGTGTGATCCAACACTGCTCTGTGTGATCCAACACTCCTCCGTGTGATCCAACACTACTCTATGTGCTCCAACACTGCCCTATGTGCTCCAACACTGCTCTGTGTTCTCCAGCACAGCTCTCTGTGCACCAGCATTGCTCTCTGTGCACCAGCATTGCTCTGTGTGCTCCAACACTGCTCTGTGTGCTCCAACACAGTTTTCTGTGCCCCCACACTGCTCTGTGTTCTTCAACACTGCTCTGTGTGCTCCAACACTGCTCTCTGTGCTCCAACACTGCTCTCTCTGTTCTCCAACTCTACTCTGTGTTCTTCAACACTGCTCTGTGTTCTTCAACACTGCTCTGTGTGATCCAACACTACTCTGTGCTCCAACATTGCTCTCTGTACTACAACACAGTTTTCGGTGCCCCCACACTGCTTTGTGTTCTTCAACACTGCTCTGTGTGCACCAACACTGCTCTGTGATCCAACACTGCTCTCTGTGCTCCAACACTGCTCTGTGTGCTCCAACACTGCTCTGTGTGATCCAACACTACTCTGTGCTCCAACACTGCTCTCTCTGCTCCAACACTGCTCTGTGTGCTCCAACACTGCTCTGTGTTCTCCAACACTGCTCTCTCTGCTCCAACATTGCTTTCTGTGCTCCAACTTTGCTCTCTGTGCTCCAACACTGCTCTCTGTGCTCCAACACTGCTCTCTCTGCTCCAACATTGCTTTCTGTGCTCCAACTTTGCTTTCTGTGCTCCAACACTGCTCTGTGTGCTCCAACATTTCATTCTGTGCTCCAACACTGCTCTGCTGTTCTCCAACACTGCTCTGTCTTCTCCAAAAGTGCTCTGTGTTCTCCAACACTACTCTGTGTGATCCAACACTGCTCTGTGTGCTCCAACACTGCTCTCTGTGCTCTTACACACCTCTGTGTGATCCAACACTGCTTTGTGTCATCCAGCAATACTCTCTGTGCTCCAACACTGCTCTGTGTCATCCAACACTACACTGTGTGATCCAACAGTGCTCTGTGTGATCCAAAGGTGCTCTGTGTGCTTCAACACTGCTCTGTATTCTACAACACTGCTCTCTGTGCTCCAACACTGCTCTGTGTGCTCCAACACTACTCTCTGTGCTCCAACACTGCCCTGTGTGCTCCAAAACTGCTCTCTGTGCTCCAACACAGCTCTGTCTGCTCCAATACTACTCTCTGTGCTCCAACACTGCCCTGTGTGCTCTAATACTCCTCTGTGTGCTCTAACACACCTCTCTGTGCTCCAACACTGCTCTCTGTGCTCCAACTTTGCTTACTGTGCTCCAACACTGCTCTGTGTGCTCCAACACTGCTCTGTGTGCTCCAACACTGCCCTGTGTGCTCCACCAGTGCTCTGTTCTCCAACACTGCTCTGTGTGCTCCAACACAGTTTTCTGTGCCCCCACACTGCTCTGTGTTCTTCAACACTGCTCTGTGTGCTCCAACACTGCTCTCTGTGCTCCAACACTGCTCTCTCTGTTCTCCAACTCTACTCTGCGTTCTTCAACACTGCTCTGTGTTCTTCAACACTGCTCTGTGTTCTCCAACACTACTCTGTGCTCCAACACTGCTCTCTGTACTACAACACAGTTTTCGGTGCCCCCACACTGCTTTGTGTTCTTCAACACTGCTCTGTGTGCACCAACACTGCTCTGTGAACCAACACTGCTCTCTGTGCTCCAACACTGCTCTCTGTGCTCCAACACTGCTCTCTCTGCTCCAACACTGCTCTCTCTGCTCCAACACTGCTCTGTGTGCTCCAACACTGCTCTGTGTTCTCCAACACTGCTCTCTGTGCTCCAAAACTGCTCTCTCTGCTCCAACATTGCTTTCTGTGCTCCAACTTTGCTCTCTGTGCTCCAACACTGCTCTCTGTGCTCCAACACTGCTCTCTCTGCTCCAACATTGCTTTCTGTGCTCCAGCTTTGCTTTCTGTGCTCCAACACTGCTCTGTGTGCTCCAACATTTCATTCTGTGCTCCAACACTGCTCTGCTGTTCTCCAACAGTGCTCTGTCTTCTCCAAAAGGGCTCTGTGTTCTCCAACACTACTCTGTGTGATCGAACACTGCTCTGTGCTCCAACACTGCTCTCTGTACTCCAACATTGCTCTGTGTTCTCCAACACTGCTCTGTCTTCTCCAAAAGTGCTCTGTGTTCTCCAACACTACACTGTGTGATCGAACACTGCTCTGTGCTCCAACATTTCATTCTGTGCTCCAACACTGCTCTGCTGTTCTCCAACTGTGCTCTGACTTCTCCAAAAGGGCTCTGTGTTCTCCAACACTACTCTGTGTGATCGAACACTGCTCTGTGCTCCAACACTGCTCTCTGTGCTCCAACATTGCTCTGTGTTCTCCAACACTGCTCTGTCTTCTCCAAAAGTGCTCTGTGTTCTCCAACACTACTCTGTGTAATCCAACACTGCTCTGTGTGCTCCAACACTGCTCTCTGTGCTCTTACACACCTCTGTGTGATCCAACACTGCTTTGTGTCATCCAGCAATACTCTCTGTGCTCCAACACTGCTCTGTGTCATCCAACACTACACTGTGTGATCCAACAGTGCTCTGTGTGATCCAAAGGTGCTCTGTGTGCTTCAACACTGCTCTGTATTCTACAACACTGCTCTCTGTGCTCCAACACTGCTCTGTGTGCTCCAACACTACTCTCTGTGCTCCAACACTGCCCTGTGTGCTCCAAAACTGCTGTCTGTGCTCCAACACAGCTCTGTCTGCTCCAATACTACTCTCTGTGCTCCAACACTGCCCTGT
Source organism: Heterodontus francisci (assembly GCF_036365525.1). Taxonomy (NCBI): domain Eukaryota; kingdom Metazoa; phylum Chordata; class Chondrichthyes; order Heterodontiformes; family Heterodontidae; genus Heterodontus; species Heterodontus francisci. The sequence continues at coordinate 61,032,430 of NC_090373.1, read as the reverse complement.
GTGCTCTAATACTCCTCTGTGTGCTCTAACACACCTCTCTGTGCTCCAACACTGCTCTCTGTGCTCCAACTTTGCTTACTGTGCTCCAACACTGCTCTGTGTGCTCCAACACTGCTCTGTGTGCTCCAACACTGCCCTGTGTGCTCCACCAGTGCTCTGTTCTCCAACACTGCTCTGTGTGCTCCAACACAGTTTTCTGTGCCCCCACACTGCTCTGTGTTCTTCAACACTGCTCTGTGTTCTTCAACACTGCTCTGTGTGCTCCAACACTGCTCTCTGTGAACCAACACTGCTCTATGTGATCCAACACTGCTCTCTGTGCTCCAACAGTGCTCTGTGTGATCCAACACTGCTCTGTGTGATCCAACACTCCTCCGTGTGATCCAACACTACTCTGTGTGCTCCAACACTGCCCTGTGTGCTCCAACACTGCTCTGTGTTCTCCAGCACAGCTCTCTGTGCACCAGCATTGCTCTCTGTGCACCAGCATTGCTCTGTGTGCTCCAACACTGCTCTGTGTGCTCCAACACAGTTTTCTGTGCCCCCACACTGCTCTGTGTTCTTCAACACTGCTCTGTGTGCTCCAACACTGCTCTCTGTGCTCCAACACTGCTCTCTCTGTTCTCCAACTCTACTCTGTGTTCTTCAACACTGCTCTGTGTTCTTCAACACTGCTCTGTGTTCTCCAACACTACTCTGTGCTCCAACACTGCTCTCTGTACTACAACACAGTTTTCGGTGCCCCCACACTGCTTTGTGTTCTTCAACACTGCTCTGTGTGCACCAACACTGCTCTGTGATCCAACACTGCTCTCTGTGCTCCAACACTGCTCTCTGTGCTCCAACACTGCTCTGTGTGCTCCAACACTGCTCTGTGTGATCCAACACTACTCTGTGCTCCAACACTGCTCTCTGTACTCCAACACAGTTTTCGGTGCCCCCACACTGCTTTGTGTTCTTCAACACTGCTCTGTGTGCACCAACACTGCTCTGTGATCCAACACTGCTCTCTGTGCTCCAACAGTGCTCTGTGTCATCCAACACTGCACTCTGTGATCCAACACTCCTCTGTGTGATCCAACACTACTCTGTGTGCTCCAACACTGCTCGCATTGCTCCAGCACAGTTCTGTGTGCTCCAACACAGCTCTGTCTGCTCCAATACTGCTCTCTGTGCTTGAAAAATGCCCTGTGTGCTCTAATACTCCTGTGTGTGATCCAATACTTCTCTGTGTGATCCAACACTCCTCTGTGTGATCCAACACTTCTCTGTGTGATCCAACACTCCTCTGTGTGATCCAACACTACTCTGTGTGATCCAACACTCCTCTGTGTGATCCAACACTACTCTGTGTGATCCAACACTACTCTGTGTGATCCAACACTACTCTGTGTGCTCCAACACTACTCTGTGTGCTCCAACAATGCTCTGTCTGGTCCAATACTGCTCTCTGTGCTCCAACACAGGTCTGTGAGCTCCAGCACTGTTCTGTGCGCTCCAACACTGCTCTGTCTGCTCCAATACTGCTCTCTGTGCTCCATCACAGGTCTGTGAGCTCCAGCACTGCTCTGTGTGCTCCAACACAGCTCTGTCTGCTCCAACACTACTCTCTGTGCTCCAACACAGCTCTGTCGGCTCCAATACTGCTCTCTGTGCTCCAACACAGGTCTGTGAGCTCCAGCACTGCTCTGTGTGCTCCAACACAGCTCTGTCTGCTCCAACACTACTCTCTGTGCTCCAAAACAGCTCTGTCAGCTCCAATACTGCTCTCTGTGCTCCAACACAGGTATGTGAGCTCCAACACTACTCTGTGTGATCCAACACTACTCTGTGTGCTCCAACACAGCTCTGTCCGCTCCAACACTACTCTCTGTGCTCCAACACAGCTCTGTCGGCTCCAATACTGCTCTCTGTGCTCCAACACAGGTCTGTGAGCTCCAACACTACTCTGTGTGATCCAACACTACTCTGTGTGATCCAACACTACTCTGTGTGATCCAACGCTACTCTGTGTGCTCCAACACAGCTCTGTCTGCTCCAACACTACTCTCTGTGCTCCAACACAGGTCTGTGTGACCCAACACTGCTCTCTGTGCTCCAACAGTGCTCTGTGTGATCCAACACTACTCTGTGTGACCCCACACTACTCTGTGTGCTCCAACACTGCTCTGTGTGCTCCAACACTACTCTGTGTGATCCAACACTACTCTGTGTGCTCCAACACAGCTCTGTCTGCTCCAATACTGCTCTCTGTGCTCCAACAGAGCTCTGTCGGCTCCAATACTACTCTCTGTGCTACAACACAGGTCTGTGTGACCCAACACTGCTCTCTGTGCTCCAACAGTGCTCTGTGTGATCCAACCCTACTCTGTGTGACCCAACACTGCTCTGTGTGCTCCAACACTACTTTGTGTGATCCAACACTACTCTGTGTGACCCCACACTACTCTGTGTGCTCCAACACTGCTCTGTGTGCTCCAACACTGCTCTGTGTGATCCAACACTCCTCCGTGTGATCCAACACTACTCTGTGTGACCCAACACTGCTCTCTGTGCTCCAACAGTGCTCTGTGTGATCCAACCCTCCTCTGTGTGACCCAACACTGCTCTGTGTGCTCCAACACTACTCTGTGTGATCCAACACTCCTCCGTGTGATCCAACACTACTCTGTGTGCTCCAACACTGCTCTCTGTGCTCCAACACAGGTCTGTCTGCTCCAACACAGCTCTGTCTGCTCCAATACAGCCCTCTGTGCTCCACCACTGCCCTGTGTGCTTTAACACTCCTGTGTGCGATCCAACACTTCTGTGTATGATACAACACTACTCTGTGTGCTCCAACATTGCCCTGTGTGCTCTAATACTCCTCTGTGTTTTCTAATACTCCTCTGTCTTCTCCAATACTGCTCTGTGTGCTCTAACACTGCTCTCTGTGCTCCAACACTGCTCTCCGTGCTCCAACACTGCCCTGTGTGCTCTAATACTCCTCTGTGTTTTCTAATACTCCTCTGTGTTCTCCAATACTGCTCTGCGTGCTCCAACACTGCTCTCTGTGCACCAACACTGCCCTGTCTTTTCCAACACTGCTCTGTGTTCTCCAACACTGCTCTCTCTGCTCCAACATTGCTTTCTGTGCTCCAACTTTGCTCTCTGTGCTCCAACACTGCTCTCTGTGCTCCAACACTGCTCTCTCTGCTCCAACATTGCTTTCTGTGCTCCAACTTTGCTTTCTGTGCTCCAACACTGCTCTGTGTGCTCCAACATTTCATTCTGTGCTCCAACACTGCTCTGCTGTTCTCCAACACTGCTCTGTCTTCTCCAAAAGTGCTCTGTGTTCTCCAACACTACTCTGTGTGATCCAACACTGCTCTGTGTGCTCCAACACTGCTCTCTGTGCTCTTACACACCTCTGTGTGATCCAACACTGCTTTGTGTCATCCAGCAATACTCTCTGTGCTCCAACACTGCTCTGTGTCATCCAACACTACACTGTGTGATCCAACAGTGCTCTGTGTGATCCAAAGGTGCTCTGTGTGCTTCAACACTGCTCTGTATTCTACAACACTGCTCTCTGTGCTCCAACACTGCTCTGTGTGCTCCAACACTACTCTCTGTGCTCCAACACTGCCCTGTGTGCTCCAAAACTGCTCTCTGTGCTCCAACACAGCTCTGTCTGCTCCAATACTACTCTCTGTGCTCCAACACTGCCCTGTGTGCTCTAATACTCCTCTGTGTGCTCTAACACACCTCTCTGTGCTCCAACACTGCTCTCTGTGCTCCAACTTTGCTTACTGTGCTCCAACACTGCTCTGTGTGCTCCAACACTGCTCTGTGTGCTCCAACACTGCCCTGTGTGCTCCACCAGTGCTCTGTTCTCCAACACTGCTCTGTGTGCTCCAACACAGTTTTCTGTGCCCCCACACTGCTCTGTGTTCTTCAACACTGCTCTGTGTGCTCCAACACTGCTCTCTGTGCTCCAACACTGCTCTCTCTGTTCTCCAACTCTACTCTGCGTTCTTCAACACTGCTCTGTGTTCTTCAACACTGCTCTGTGTTCTCCAACACTACTCTGTGCTCCAACACTGCTCTCTGTACTACAACACAGTTTTCGGTGCCCCCACACTGCTTTGTGTTCTTCAACACTGCTCTGTGTGCACCAACACTGCTCTGTGAACCAACACTGCTCTCTGTGCTCCAACACTGCTCTCTGTGCTCCAACACTGCTCTCTCTGCTCCAACACTGCTCTCTCTGCTCCAACACTGCTCTGTGTGCTCCAACACTGCTCTGTGTTCTCCAACACTGCTCTCTGTGCTCCAAAACTGCTCTCTCTGCTCCAACATTGCTTTCTGTGCTCCAACTTTGCTCTCTGTGCTCCAACACTGCTCTCTGTGCTCCAACACTGCTCTCTCTGCTCCAACATTGCTTTCTGTGCTCCAGCTTTGCTTTCTGTGCTCCAACACTGCTCTGTGTGCTCCAACATTTCATTCTGTGCTCCAACACTGCTCTGCTGTTCTCCAACAGTGCTCTGTCTTCTCCAAAAGGGCTCTGTGTTCTCCAACACTACTCTGTGTGATCGAACACTGCTCTGTGCTCCAACACTGCTCTCTGTACTCCAACATTGCTCTGTGTTCTCCAACACTGCTCTGTCTTCTCCAAAAGTGCTCTGTGTTCTCCAACACTACACTGTGTGATCGAACACTGCTCTGTGCTCCAACATTTCATTCTGTGCTCCAACACTGCTCTGCTGTTCTCCAACTGTGCTCTGACTTCTCCAAAAGGGCTCTGTGTTCTCCAACACTACTCTGTGTGATCGAACACTGCTCTGTGCTCCAACACTGCTCTCTGTGCTCCAACATTGCTCTGTGTTCTCCAACACTGCTCTGTCTTCTCCAAAAGTGCTCTGTGTTCTCCAACACTACTCTGTGTAATCCAACACTGCTCTGTGTGCTCCAACACTGCTCTCTGTGCTCTTACACACCTCTGTGTGATCCAACACTGCTTTGTGTCATCCAGCAATACTCTCTGTGCTCCAACACTGCTCTGTGTCATCCAACACTACACTGTGTGATCCAACAGTGCTCTGTGTGATCCAAAGGTGCTCTGTGTGCTTCAACACTGCTCTGTATTCTACAACACTGCTCTCTGTGCTCCAACACTGCTCTGTGTGCTCCAACACTACTCTCTGTGCTCCAACACTGCCCTGTGTGCTCCAAAACTGCTGTCTGTGCTCCAACACAGCTCTGTCTGCTCCAATACTACTCTCTGTGCTCCAACACTGCCCTGTGTGCTCTAATACTCCTCTGTGTGCTCTAACACACCTCTCTGTGCTCCAACACTGCTCTCTGTGCTCCAACTTTGCTTACTGTGCTCCAACACTGCTCTGTGTGCTCCAACACTGCTCTGTGTGCTCCAACACTGCCCTGTGTGCTCCACCAGTGCTCTGTTCTCCAACACTGCTCTGTGTGCTCCAACACAGTTTTCTGTGCCCCCACACTGCTCTGTGTTCTTCAACACTGCTCTGTGTTCTTCAACACTGCTCTGTGTGCTCCAACACTGCTCTCTGTGAACCAACACTGCTCTATGTGATCCAACACTGCTCTCTGTGCTCCAACAGTGCTCTGTGTGATCCAACACTGCTCTGTGTGATCCAACACTCCTCCGTGTGATCCAACACTACTCTGTGTGCTCCAACACTGCCCTGTGTGCTCCAACACTGCTCTGTGTTCTCCAGCACAGCTCTCTGTGCACCAGCATTGCTCTCTGTGCACCAGCATTGCTCTGTGTGCTCCAACACTGCTCTGTGTGCTCCAACACAGTTTTCTGTGCCCCCACACTGCTCTGTGTTCTTCAACACTGCTCTGTGTGCTCCAACACTGCTCTCTGTGCTCCAACACTGCTCTCTCTGTTCTCCAACTCTACTCTGTGTTCTTCAACACTGCTCTGTGTTCTTCAACACTGCTCTGTGTTCTCCAACACTACTCTGTGCTCCAACACTGCTCTCTGTACTACAACACAGTTTTCGGTGCCCCCACACTGCTTTGTGTTCTTCAACACTGCTCTGTGTGCACCAACACTGCTCTGTGATCCAACACTGCTCTCTGTGCTCCAACACTGCTCTCTGTGCTCCAACACTGCTCTGTGTGCTCCAACACTGCTCTGTGTGATCCAACACTACTCTGTGCTCCAACACTGCTCTCTGTACTCCAACACAGTTTTCGGTGCCCCCACACTGCTTTGTGTTCTTCAACACTGCTCTGTGTGCACCAACACTGCTCTGTGATCCAACACTGCTCTCTGTGCTCCAACAGTGCTCTGTGTCATCCAACACTGCACTCTGTGATCCAACACTCCTCTGTGTGATCCAACACTACTCTGTGTGCTCCAACACTGCTCGCATTGCTCCAGCACAGTTCTGTGTGCTCCAACACAGCTCTGTCTGCTCCAATACTGCTCTCTGTGCTTGAAAAATGCCCTGTGTGCTCTAATACTCCTGTGTGTGATCCAATACTTCTCTGTGTGATCCAACACTCCTCTGTGTGATCCAACACTTCTCTGTGTGATCCAACACTCCTCTGTGTGATCCAACACTACTCTGTGTGATCCAACACTCCTCTGTGTGATCCAACACTACTCTGTGTGATCCAACACTACTCTGTGTGATCCAACACTACTCTGTGTGCTCCAACACTACTCTGTGTGCTCCAACAATGCTCTGTCTGGTCCAATACTGCTCTCTGTGCTCCAACACAGGTCTGTGAGCTCCAGCACTGTTCTGTGCGCTCCAACACTGCTCTGTCTGCTCCAATACTGCTCTCTGTGCTCCATCACAGGTCTGTGAGCTCCAGCACTGCTCTGTGTGCTCCAACACAGCTCTGTCTGCTCCAACACTACTCTCTGTGCTCCAACACAGCTCTGTCGGCTCCAATACTGCTCTCTGTGCTCCAACACAGGTCTGTGAGCTCCAGCACTGCTCTGTGTGCTCCAACACAGCTCTGTCTGCTCCAACACTACTCTCTGTGCTCCAAAACAGCTCTGTCAGCTCCAATACTGCTCTCTGTGCTCCAACACAGGTATGTGAGCTCCAACACTACTCTGTGTGATCCAACACTACTCTGTGTGCTCCAACACAGCTCTGTCCGCTCCAACACTACTCTCTGTGCTCCAACACAGCTCTGTCGGCTCCAATACTGCTCTCTGTGCTCCAACACAGGTCTGTGAGCTCCAACACTACTCTGTGTGATCCAACACTACTCTGTGTGATCCAACACTACTCTGTGTGATCCAACGCTACTCTGTGTGCTCCAACACAGCTCTGTCTGCTCCAACACTACTCTCTGTGCTCCAACACAGGTCTGTGTGACCCAACACTGCTCTCTGTGCTCCAACAGTGCTCTGTGTGATCCAACACTACTCTGTGTGACCCCACACTACTCTGTGTGCTCCAACACTGCTCTGTGTGCTCCAACACTACTCTGTGTGATCCAACACTACTCTGTGTGCTCCAACACAGCTCTGTCTGCTCCAATACTGCTCTCTGTGCTCCAACAGAGCTCTGTCGGCTCCAATACTACTCTCTGTGCTACAACACAGGTCTGTGTGACCCAACACTGCTCTCTGTGCTCCAACAGTGCTCTGTGTGATCCAACCCTACTCTGTGTGACCCAACACTGCTCTGTGTGCTCCAACACTACTTTGTGTGATCCAACACTACTCTGTGTGACCCCACACTACTCTGTGTGCTCCAACACTGCTCTGTGTGCTCCAACACTGCTCTGTGTGATCCAACACTCCTCCGTGTGATCCAACACTACTCTGTGTGACCCAACACTGCTCTCTGTGCTCCAACAGTGCTCTGTGTGATCCAACCCTCCTCTGTGTGACCCAACACTGCTCTGTGTGCTCCAACACTACTCTGTGTGATCCAACACTCCTCCGTGTGATCCAACACTACTCTGTGTGCTCCAACACTGCTCTCTGTGCTCCAACACAGGTCTGTCTGCTCCAACACAGCTCTGTCTGCTCCAATACAGCCCTCTGTGCTCCACCACTGCCCTGTGTGCTTTAACACTCCTGTGTGCGATCCAACACTTCTGTGTATGATACAACACTACTCTGTGTGCTCCAACATTGCCCTGTGTGCTCTAATACTCCTCTGTGTTTTCTAATACTCCTCTGTCTTCTCCAATACTGCTCTGTGTGCTCTAACACTGCTCTCTGTGCTCCAACACTGCTCTCCGTGCTCCAACACTGCCCTGTGTGCTCTAATACTCCTCTGTGTTTTCTAATACTCCTCTGTGTTCTCCAATACTGCTCTGCGTGCTCCAACACTGCTCTCTGTGCACCAACACTGCCCTGTCTTTTCCAACACTGCTCTGTGTGCTCCAACACTACTCTCTGTGCTCCAACACTGCCCTGTGTGCTCCAAAACTGCTCTCTGTGCTCCAACACAGCTCTGTCTGCTCCAATACTACTCTCTGTGCTCCAACACTGCCCTGTGTGCTCTAATACTCCTCTGTGTGCTCTAACACACCTCTCTGTGCTCCAACACTGCTCTCTGTGCTCCAACTTTGCTTACTGTGCTCCAACACTGCTCTGTGTGCTCCAGCACTGCTCTGTGTGCTCCAACACTGCTCTGTGTGCTCCAACACTGCCCTGTGTGCTCCACCAGTGCTCTGTTCTCCAACACTGCTCTGTGTTCTCCAGCATAGCTCTCTGTGCACCACCATTGCTCTGTGTGCTCCAACACTGCTCTGTGTTCTCCAACACTGCTCTGTGTGCTCCAACACAGTTTTCTGTGCCCCCACACTGCTCTGTGTTCTTCAACACTGCTCTGTGTTCTTCAACACTGCTCTGTGTGCTCCAACACTGCTCTCTGTGAACCAACACTGCTCTATGTGATCCAACACTGCTCTCTGTGCTCCAACAGTGCTCTGTGTGATCCAACACTGCTCTGTGTGATCCAACACTCCTCCGTGTGATCCAACACTACTCTATGTGCTCCAACACTGCCCTGTGTGCTCCAACACTGCTCTGTGTTCTCCAGCACAGCTCTCTGTGCACCAGCATTGCTCTCTGTGCACCAGCATTGCTCTGTGTGCTCCAACACTGCTCTGTGTGCTCCAACACAGTTTTCTGTGCCCCCACACTGCTCTGTGTTCTTCAACACTGCTCTGTGTGCTCCAACACTGCTCTCTGTGCTCCAACACTGCTCTCTCTGTTCTCCAACTCTACTCTGTGTTCTTCAACACTGCTCTGTGTTCTTCAACACTGCTCTGTGTTCTCCAACACTACTCTGTGCTCCAACATTGCTCTCTGTACTACAACACAGTTTTCGGTGCCCCCACACTGCTTTGTGTTCTTCAACACTGCTCTGTGTGCACCAACACTGCTCTGTGATCCAACACTGCTCTCTGTGCTCCAACACTGCTCTGTGTGCTCCAACACTGCTCTGTGTGATCCAACACTACTCTGTGCTCCAACACTGCTCTCTGTACTCCAACACAGTTTTCGGTGCCCCCACACTGCTTTGTGTTCTTCAACACTGCTCTGTGTGCACCAACACTGCTCTGTGATCCAACACTGCTCTCTGTGCTCCAACAGTGCTCTGTGTCATCCAACACTGCACTCTGTGATCCAACACTCCTCTGTGTGATCCAACACTACTCTGTGTGCTCCAACACTGCTCGCATTGCTCCAGCACAGTTCTGTGTGCTCCAACACAGCTCTGTCTGCTCCAATACTGCTCTCTGTGCTTGAAAAATGCCCTGTGTGCTCTAATACTCCTGTGTGTGATCCAACACTTCTCTGTGTGATCCAACACTCCTCTGTGTGATCCAACACTTCTCTGTGTGATCCAACACTCCTCTGTGTGATCCAACACTACTCTGTGTGATCCAACACTCCTCTGTGAGATCCAACACTACTCTGTGTGATCCAACACTACTCTGTGTGATCCAACACTACTCTGTGTGCTCCAACACTACTCTGTGTGCTCCAACAATGCTCTGTCTGCTCCAATACTGCTCTCTGTGCTCCAACACAGGTCTGTGAGCTCCAGCACTGTTCTGTGTGCTCCAACACTGCTCTGTCTGCTCCAATACTGCTCTCTGTGCTCCATCACAGGTCTGTGAGCTCCAGCACTGCTCTGTGTGCTCCAACACAGCTCTGTCTGCTCCAACACTACTCTCTGTGCTCCAACACAGCTCTGTCGGCTCCAATACTGCTCTCTGTGCTCCAACACAGGTCTGTGAGCTCCAGCACTGCTCTGTGTGCTCCAACATAGCTCTGTCTGCTCCAACACTACTCTCTGTGCTCCAAAACAGCTCTGTCGGCTCCAATACTGCTCTCTGTGCTCCAACACAGGTATGTGAGCTCCAACACTACTCTGTGTGATCCAACACTACTCTGTGTGATCCAACACTACTCTGTGTGCTCCAACACAGCTCTGTCCGCTCCAACACTACTCTCTGTGCTCCAACACAGCTCTGTCGGCTCCAATACTGCTCTCTGTGCTCCAACACAGGTCTGTGAGCTCCAACACGACTCTGTGTGATCCAACACTACTCTGTGTGATCCAACACTACTCTGTGTGATCCAACGCTACTCTGTGTGCTCCAACACAGCTCTGTCTGCTCCAACACTACTCTCTGTGCTCCAACACAGGTCTGTGTGACCCAACACTGCTCTCTGTGCTCCAACAGTGCTCTGTGTGATCCAACACTACTCTGTGTGACCCAACACTGCTCTATGTGATCCAACACTACTCTGTGTGACCCCACACTACTCTGTGTGCTCCAACACTGCTCTGTGTGCTCCAACACTACTCTGTGTGATCCAACACTACTCTGTGTGCTCCAACACAGCTCTGTCTGCTCCAATACTGCTCTCTGTGCTCCAACAGAGCTCTGTCGGCTCCAATACTACTCTCTGTGCTACAACACAGGTCTGTGTGACCCAACACTGCTCTCTGTGCTCCAACAGTGCTCTGTGTGATCCAACCCTACTCTGTGTGACCCAACACTGCTCTGTGTGCTCCAACACTACTCTGTGTGATCCAACACTACTCTGTGTGACCCCACACTACTCTGTGTGCTCCAACACTGCTCTGTGTGCTCCAACACTGCTCTGTGTGATCCAACACTCCTCCTTGTGATCCAACACTACTCTGTGTGACCCAACACTGCTCTCTGTGCTCCAACAGTGCTCTGTGTGATCCAACCCTACTCTGTGTGACCCAACACTGCTCTGTGTGCTCCAACACTACTCTGTGTGATCCAACACTCCTCCGTGTGATCCAACACTACACTGTGTGCTCCAACACTGCTCTCTGTGCTCCAACACAGGTCTGTCTGCTCCAACACAGCTCTGTCTGCTCCAATACAGCCCTCTGTGCTCCACCACTGCCCTGTGTGCTCTAACACTCCTGTGTGCGATCCAACACTTCTGTGTGTGATACAACACTACTCTGTGTGCTCCAACACTGCCCTGTGTGCTCTAATACTCCTCTGTGTTTTCTAATACTCCTCTGTCTTCTCCAATACTGCTCTGTGTGCTCAAACACTGCTCTCTGTGCTCCAACACTGCTCTCCGTGCTCCAACACTGCCCTGTGTGCTCTAATACTCCTCTGTGTTTTCTAATACTCCTCTGTGTTCTCCAATACTGCTCTGCGTGCTCCAACACTGCTCTCTGTGCACCAACACTGCCCTGTCTTCTCCAACACTGCTCTGTATTCTCCAACACCACTCTGTGTCATCCAACACCAATCTGTGATCCAACACTGCTCTGTGTGATCCAACACTACTCTGTGTGATCCAACACTTCTTTGTGTGATCCAACACTACTCTGTGATCCAACACTACTCTGTGTGCTCCAACACTACTCTGTGATCCAACACTACTCTTTGTGCTCCAACACAGCTCTGTCTGCTCCAATACTGCTCTCTGTGCTCCAACACAGGTCTGTGAGCTCCAGCACTGTTCTCTGTGCTCCAACACAGCTCTGTCGGCTCCAATACTGCTCTCTGTGCTCCAACACAGGTCTGTGAGCTCCAGCACTGCTCTGTGTGCTCCAACACAGCTCTGTCTGCTCCAACACTACTCTCTGTGCTCCAACACAGCTCTGTCGGCTCCAATACTGCTCTCTGTGCTCCAACACAGGTATGTGAGCTCCGACACTACTCTGTGTGATCCAACACTACTCTGTGTGATCCAACACTACTCTGTGTGCTCCAACACAGCTCTGTCCGCTCCAACACTACTCTCTGTGCTCCAACACAGCTCTGTCGGCTCCAATACTGCTCTCTGTGCTCCAACACAGGTCTGTGAGCTCCAACACTACTCTGTGTGATCCAACACTACTCTGTGTGATCCAACACTACTCTGTGTGCTCCAACACAGCTCTGTCTGCTCCAACACTACTCTCTGTGCTCCAACACAGGTCTGTGTGACCCAACACTGCTCTCTGTGCTCCAACAGTGCTCTGTGTGATCCAACACTACTCTGTGTGATCCAACACTACTCTGTGTGACCCCACACTACTCTGTGTGCTCCAACACTACTCTCTGTGCTCCAACACAGCTCTGTCTGCTCCAATACTGCTCTCTGTGCTCCAACACAGCTCTGTCGGCTCCAACACTACTCTCTGTGCTCCAACACAGGTCTGTGACCTCCAGCACTGCTCTCTGTGCTCCAGCACAGCTCTGTCTGCTCCAACACTACTCTCTGTGCTCCAACACAGCTCTGTCGGCTCCAATACTGCTCTCTGTGCTCCAACACCTCTCTGTGAGCTCCAACACTACTCTGTGTGATCCAATACTACTCTGTGTGATCCAACACTACTCTGTGTGCTCCAACACAGCTCTGTCTGCTCCAACACTACTCTCTGTGCTCCAACACAGCTCTGTCGGCTCCAATACTGCTCTCTGTGCTCCAACGCAGGTCTGTGAGCTCCAACACTACTCTGTGTGATCCAACACTACTCTGTGTGATCTAACACTACTGTGTGTGATCCAACACTACTCTCTGTGCTCCAACACAGCTCTGTCTGCTCCAACACTACTCTCTGTGCTCCAACACAGGTCTGTGTGACCCAACACTGCTCTCTGTGCTCCAACAGTGCTCTGTGTGATCCAACACTACTCTGTGTGACCCAGCACTGCTCTATGTGATCCAACACTACTCTGTGTGACCCCACACTACTCTGTGTGCTCCAACACTGCTCTGTGTGCTCCAACACTACTCTGTGTGATCCAACACTACTCTGTGTGCTCCAACACAGCTCTGTCTGCTCCAACACTACTCTCTGTGCTCCAACACAGCTCTGTCTGCTCCAATACTGCTCTCTGTGCTCCAACACAGCTCTGTCAGCTCCAATACTACTCTCTGTGCTACAACAGTGCTCTGTGTGATCCAACCCTACTCTGTGTGACCCAACACTGCTCTGTGTGCTCCAACACTACTCTGTGTGATCCAACACTACTCTGTGTGACCCCACACAACTCTGTGTGCTCCAACACTGCTCTGTGTGCTCCAACACTGCTCTGTGTGATCCAACACTCCTCCGTGTGATCCAACACTACTCTGTGTCACCCAACACTGCTCTCTTTGCTCCAACAGTGCTCTGTGTGATCCAACCCTACTCTGTGTGACCCAACACTGCTCTGTGTACTCCAACACTACTCTATGTGCTCCAACACTGCTCTCTGTGCTCCAACACAGGTCTGTCTGCTCCAACACAGCTCTGTCTGCTCCAATACAGCCCTCTGTGCTCCACCACTGCCCTGTGTGCTCTAACACTCCTGTGTGCGATCCAACACTTCTGTGTGTGATCCAACACTACTCTGTGTGCTCCAACACTGCCCTGTGTGCTCCAATACTCCTCTGTGTTTTCTAATACTCCTCTGTCTTCTCCAATACTGCTCTGTGTGCTCCAACACTGCTCTCTGTGCTCCAACACTGCTCTCCGTGCTCCAACACTGCCCTGTGTGCTCTAATACTCCTCTGTGTTTTCTAATACTCCTCTGTGTCCTCCAATACTGCTCTGTGTGCTCCAACACTGCTCTCTGTGCACCAACACTGCCCTGTCTTCTCCAGCACTGCTCTGTATTCTCCAACACCTCTCTGTGTCATCCAACACTAATCTGTGATCCAACACTGCTCTCTGTGCTCCAACACTGTTCTCTGTGCTCCAACACTGCCCTGTGTGCTCTAATACCCCTGTGTGTGATCCAATACTCCTATGTGTGCTCCAACATTGCTCTGTGTGATCCAACACAGCTCTATCGGCTCCAATACTGCTCACTGTGCTCCAACACAGGTCTGTGAGCTCCAACACTACTCTGTGTGATCCAACACTACTGTGTGTGATCCAACACTACTCTCTGTGCTCCAACACAGCTCTGTCTGCTCCAACACTACTCTCTGTGCTCCAACACAGGTCTGTGTGACCCAACACTGCTCTCTGTGCTCCAACAGTGCTCTGTGTGATCCAACACTACTCTGTGACCGAACACTGCTCTGTGTGATCCAACACTACTCTGTGTGCTCCAACACTGCTCTGTGTGCTCCAACACTACTCTGTGTGATCCAACACTACTCTGTGTGCTCCAACACAGCTCTGTCTGCTCCAACACTACTCTCTGTGCTCCAACCCAGCTCTGTCTGCTCCAATACTGCTCTCTGTGCTCCAACACAGCTCTGTCGGCTCCAATACTACTCTCTGTGCTCCAACACAGGTCTGTGTGACCCAACACTGCTCTCTGTGCTCCAACAGTGCTCTGTGTGATCCAACACTACTCTGTGTGACCCAACACTGCTCTGTGTGCTCCAACACTACTCAGTGTGATCCAACACTACTCTGTGTGATCCAACACTCCTCCGTGTGATCCAACACTACACTGTGTGCTCCAACACTGCTCTCTGTGCTCCAACACAGGTCTGTCTGCTCCAACACAGCTCTGTCTGCTCCAATACAGCCCTCTGTGCTCCACCACTGCCCTGTGTGCTCTAACACTCCTGTGTGCGATCCAACACTTCTGTGTGTGATACAACACTACTCTGTGTGCTCCAACACTGCCCTGTGTGCTCTAATACTCCTCTGTGTTTTCTAATACTCCTCTGTCTTCTCCAATACTGCTCTGTGTGCTCAAACACTGCTCTCTGTGCTCCAACACTGCTCTCCGTGCTCCAACACTGCCCTGTGTGCTCTAATACTCCTCTGTGTTTTCTAATACTCCTCTGTGTTCTCCAATACTGCTCTGCGTGCTCCAACACTGCTCTCTGTGCACCAACACTGCCCTGTCTTCTCCAACACTGCTCTGTATTCTCCAACACCACTCTGTGTCATCCAACACCAATCTGTGATCCAACACTGCTCTGTGTGATCCAACACTACTCTGTGTGATCCAACACTTCTTTGTGTGATCCAACACTACTCTGTGATCCAACACTACTCTGTGTGCTCCAACACTACTCTGTGATCCAACACTACTCTTTGTGCTCCAACACAGCTCTGTCTGCTCCAATACTGCTCTCTGTGCTCCAACACAGCTCTGTCGGCTCCAATACTGCTCTCTGTGCTCCAACACAGGTCTGTGAGCTCCAGCACTGCTCTGTGTGCTCCAACACAGCTCTGTCGGCTCCAATACTGCTCTCTGTGCTCCAACACAGGTCTGTGAGCTCCAGCACTGCTCTGTGTGCTCCAACACAGCTCTGTCTGCTCCAATACTGCTCTCTGTGCTCCAACACAGGTCTGTGAGCTCCAGCACTGTTCTCTGTGCTCCAACACAGCTCTGTCGGCTCCAATACTGCTCTCTGTGCTCCAACACAGGTCTGTGAGCTCCAGCACTGCTCTGTGTGCTCCAACACAGCTCTGTCTGCTCCAACACTACTCTCTGTGCTCCAACACAGCTCTGTCGGCTCCAATACTGCTCTCTGTGCTCCAACACAGGTATGTGAGCTCCGACACTACTCTGTGTGATCCAACACTACTCTGTGTGATCCAACACTACTCTGTGTGCTCCAACACAGCTCTGTCCGCTCCAACACTACTCTCTGTGCTCCAACACAGCTCTGTCGGCTCCAATACTGCTCTCTGTGCTCCAACACAGGTCTGTGAGCTCCAACACTACTCTGTGTGATCCAACACTACTCTGTGTGATCCAACACTACTCTGTGTGCTCCAACACAGCTCTGTCTGCTCCAACACTACTCTCTGTGCTCCAACACAGGTCTGTGTGACCCAACACTGCTCTCTGTGCTCCAACAGTGCTCTGTGTGATCCAACACTACTCTGTGTGATCCAACACTACTCTGTGTGACCCCACACTACTCTGTGTGCTCCAACACTACTCTCTGTGCTCCAACACAGCTCTGTCTGCTCCAATACTGCTCTCTGTGCTCCAACACAGCTCTGTCGGCTCCAACACTACTCTCTGTGCTCCAACACAGGTCTGTGACCTCCAGCACTGCTCTCTGTGCTCCAGCACAGCTCTGTCTGCTCCAACACTACTCTCTGTGCTCCAACACAGCTCTGTCGGCTCCAATACTGCTCTCTGTGCTCCAACACCTCTCTGTGAGCTCCAACACTACTCTGTGTGATCCAATACTACTCTGTGTGATCCAACACTACTCTGTGTGCTCCAACACAGCTCTGTCTGCTCCAACACTACTCTCTGTGCTCCAACACAGCTCTGTCGGCTCCAATACTGCTCTCTGTGCTCCAACGCAGGTCTGTGAGCTCCAACACTACTCTGTGTGATCCAACACTACTCTGTGTGATCTAACACTACTGTGTGTGATCCAACACTACTCTCTGTGCTCCAACACAGCTCTGTCTGCTCCAACACTACTCTCTGTGCTCCAACACAGGTCTGTGTGACCCAACACTGCTCTCTGTGCTCCAACAGTGCTCTGTGTGATCCAACACTACTCTGTGTGACCCAGCACTGCTCTATGTGATCCAACACTACTCTGTGTGACCCCACACTACTCTGTGTGCTCCAACACTGCTCTGTGTGCTCCAACACTACTCTGTGTGATCCAACACTACTCTGTGTGCTCCAACACAGCTCTGTCTGCTCCAACACTACTCTCTGTGCTCCAACACAGCTCTGTCTGCTCCAATACTGCTCTCTGTGCTCCAACACAGCTCTGTCAGCTCCAATACTACTCTCTGTGCTACAACAGTGCTCTGTGTGATCCAACCCTACTCTGTGTGACCCAACACTGCTCTGTGTGCTCCAACACTACTCTGTGTGATCCAACACTACTCTGTGTGACCCCACACAACTCTGTGTGCTCCAACACTGCTCTGTGTGCTCCAACACTGCTCTGTGTGATCCAACACTCCTCCGTGTGATCCAACACTACTCTGTGTCACCCAACACTGCTCTCTTTGCTCCAACAGTGCTCTGTGTGATCCAACCCTACTCTGTGTGACCCAACACTGCTCTGTGTACTCCAACACTACTCTATGTGCTCCAACACTGCTCTCTGTGCTCCAACACAGGTCTGTCTGCTCCAACACAGCTCTGTCTGCTCCAATACAGCCCTCTGTGCTCCACCACTGCCCTGTGTGCTCTAACACTCCTGTGTGCGATCCAACACTTCTGTGTGTGATCCAACACTACTCTGTGTGCTCCAACACTGCCCTGTGTGCTCCAATACTCCTCTGTGTTTTCTAATACTCCTCTGTCTTCTCCAATACTGCTCTGTGTGCTCCAACACTGCTCTCTGTGCTCCAACACTGCTCTCCGTGCTCCAACACTGCCCTGTGTGCTCTAATACTCCTCTGTGTTTTCTAATACTCCTCTGTGTCCTCCAATACTGCTCTGTGTGCTCCAACACTGCTCTCTGTGCACCAACACTGCCCTGTCTTCTCCAGCACTGCTCTGTATTCTCCAACACCTCTCTGTGTCATCCAACACTAATCTGTGATCCAACACTGCTCTCTGTGCTCCAACACTGTTCTCTGTGCTCCAACACTGCCCTGTGTGCTCTAATACCCCTGTGTGTGATCCAATACTCCTATGTGTGCTCCAACATTGCTCTGTGTGATCCAACACAGCTCTATCGGCTCCAATACTGCTCACTGTGCTCCAACACAGGTCTGTGAGCTCCAACACTACTCTGTGTGATCCAACACTACTGTGTGTGATCCAACACTACTCTCTGTGCTCCAACACAGCTCTGTCTGCTCCAACACTACTCTCTGTGCTCCAACACAGGTCTGTGTGACCCAACACTGCTCTCTGTGCTCCAACAGTGCTCTGTGTGATCCAACACTACTCTGTGACCCAACACTGCTCTGTGTGATCCAACACTACTCTGTGTGCTCCAACACTGCTCTGTGTGCTCCAACACTACTCTGTGTGATCCAACACTACTCTGTGTGCTCCAACACAGCTCTGTCTGCTCCAACACTACTCTCTGTGCTCCAACCCAGCTCTGTCTGCTCCAATACTGCTCTCTGTGCTCCAACACAGCTCTGTCGGCTCCAATACTACTCTCTGTGCTCCAACACAGGTCTGTGTGACCCAACACTGCTCTCTGTGCTCCAACAGTGCTCTGTGTGATCCAACACTACTCTGTGTGACCCAACACTGCTCTGTGTGCTCCAACACTACTCAGTGTGATCCAACACTACTCTGTGTGACCCCACACTACTCTGTGTGCTCCAACACTGCTCTGTGTGCTCCAACACTGCTCTGTGTGATCCATCACTCCTCCGTGTGATCCAACACTACTCTGTGTGCTCCAACACTACTCTGTGTGCTCCAACACAGGTCTGTCTGCTCCAGCACAGCTCTGTCTGCTCCAATACAGCTCTCTGTGCTCCACCACTGCCCTGTGTGCTCTAACACTCCTGTGTGTGATCCAACACTTCTGTGTGTGATCCAACACTACTCTGTGTGCTCCAACACTGCCCTGTGTGCTCTAATACTCCTCTGTGTTTTCTAATGCTCCTCTGTGTTCTCCAATACTGCTCTGTGTTCTCCAACACTGCTCTGTGTGCTCCAACACTGCCCTGTCTTCTCCAACACTGCTCTGTATTCTCCAACACCTCTCTGTGTGATCCAACACTAATCTGTGATCCATCACTGCTCTCTGTGCTCCAACAGTGCTCTGTGTGATCCAACACTACTCTGTGTGCTCCAACACTGTTCTCTGTGCTCCAACACTGCCCTGTGTGCTCTAATACCCCTGTGTGTGATCCAACACTCCTGTGTGTGCTCCAACAGTGCTCTGTGTGCTCCAACACTGCCCTCTGTGCTCCAACACTGCTCTGTGTTCTCCAGCATAGCTCTCTGTGCACCAGCATTGCTCTCTGTGCACCAGCATTGCTCTCTGTGCACCAGCATTGCTCTGTGTGCTCCAACACTGTTCTGTGTTCTCCAACACTGCTCTGTGTGCTCCAACACAGTTTTCGGTGCCCCACACTGCTCTGTGTTCTTCAACACTGCTCTGTGTTCTTCTACACTGCTCTGTGTGATCCAACACTACTCTGTGCTCCAACACTGCTCTCTGTACTCCAACACAGTTTTCGGTGCCCCCACACTGCTTTGTGTTCTTCAACACTGCTCTGTGTGCACCAACACTGCTCTGTGATCCAACACTGCTCTCTGTGCTCCAACAGTGCTCTGTGTGATCCAACACTGCACTCTGTGATCCAACACTCCTCCGTGTGATCCAACACTACTCTGTGTGCTCCAACACTGCTCTCATTGCTCCAGTACAGTTCTGTGTGCTCCAACACAGCTCTGTCTGCTCCAATACTACTCTGTGTGATCCAACACTTCTCTGTGTGACCCAACACTACTCTGTGATCCAACACTACTCTGTCAGCTCCAACACTACTCTGTGTGATCCAACACTTCTCTGTGTGACCCAACACTACTCTGTGATCCAACACTACTCTCTGTGCTCCAACACAGCTCTGTCTGCTCCAACACTACTCTCTGTGCTCCAACACAGGTCTGTGTGACCCAACACTGCTCTCTGTGCTCCAACAGTGCTCTGTGTGATCCAACACTACTCTGTGTGCTCCAACACTGCTCTGTGTGCTCCAACACTACTCTGTGTGATCCAACACTACTCTGTGTGCTCCAACACAGCTCTGTCTGCTCCAACACTACTCTCTGTGCTCCAACCCAGCTCTGTCTGCTCCAATACTGCTCTCTGTGCTCCAACACAGCTCTGTCGGCTCCAATACTACTCTCTGTGCTCCAACAGTGCTCTGTGTGATCCAACACTACTCTGTGTGACCCAACACTGCTCTGTGTGCTCCAACACTACTCAGTGTGATCCAACACTACTCTGTGTGACCCCACACTACTCTGTGTGCTCCAACACTGCTCTGTGTGCTCCAACACTGCTCTGTGTGATCCATCACTCCTCCGTGTGATCCAACACTACTCTGTGTGCTCCAACACTACTCTGTGTGCTCCAACACAGGTCTGTCTGCTCCAACACAGCTCTGTCTGCTCCAATACAGCTCTCTGTGCTCCACCACTGCCCTGTGTGCTCTAACACTCCTGTGTGTGATCCAACACTTCTGTGTGTGATCCAACACTACTCTGTGTGCTCCAACACTGCCCTGTGTGCTCTAATACTCCTCTGTGTTTTCTAATGCTCCTCTGTGTTCTCCAATACTGCTCTGTGTGCTCCAACACTGCTCTGTGTGCTCCAACACTGCCCTGTCTTCTCCAACACTGCTCTGTATTCTCCAACACCTCTCTGTGTGATCCAACACTAATCTGTGATCCATCACTGCTCTCTGTGCTCCAACAGTGCTCTGTGTGATCCAACACTACTCTGTGTGCTCCAACACTGTTCTCTGTGCTCCAACACTGCCCTGTGTGCTCTAATACCCCTGTGTGTGATCCAACACTCCTGTGTGTGCTCCAACAGTGCTCTGTGTGCTCCAACACTGCCCTCTGTGCTCCAACACTGCTCTGTGTTCTCCAGCATAGCTCTCTGTGCACCAGCATTGCTCTCTGTGCACCAGCATTGCTCTCTGTGCACCAGCATTGCTCTGTGTGCTCCAACACTGTTCTGTGTTCTCCAACACTGCTCTGTGTGCTCCAACACAGTTTTCGGTGCCCCCACACTGCTCTGTGTTCTTCAACACTGCTCTGTGTTCTTCAACACTGCTCTGTGTGATCCAACACTACTCTGTGCTCCAACACTGCTCTCTGTACTCCAACACAGTTTTCGGTGCCCCCACACTGCTTTGTGTTCTTCAACACTGCTCTGTGTGCACCAACACTGCTCTGTGATCCAACACTGCTCTCTGTGCTCCAACAGTGCTCTGTGTGATCCAACACTGCACTCTGTGATCCAACACTCCTCCGTGTGATCCAACACTACTCTGTGTGATCCAACACTACTCTGTGTGCTCCAACACTGCTCTCATTGCTCCAGTACAGTTCTGTGTGCTCCAACACAGCTCTGTCTGCTCCAATACTACTCTGTGTGATCCAACACTTCTCTGTGTGACCCAACACTACTCTGTGATCCAACACTACTCTGTCTGCTCCAACACTACTCTGTGTGATCCAACACTTCTCTGTGTGACCCAACACTACTCAGTGATCCAACACTACTCTGTGTGCTCCAACACTGCTCTGTCTGCTCCAATACTGCTCTCTGTGCTCCAACACAGGTCTGTGAGCTCCAGCACTGTTCTGTGTGCTCCAACACTGCTCTGTCTGCTCCAATACTGCTCTCTGTGCTCCAACACAGGTTTGTGAGCTCCAGCACTGCTCTGTGTGCTCCAACACTACTCTCTGTGCTCCAACACAGCTCTGTCTGCTCCAATACTGCTCTCTGTGCTCCAACACAGGTCTGCGAGCTCCAGCACTGCTCTCTGTGCTCTAACACAGCTCTGTCAGCTCCAATACTGCTCTCTGTGCTCCAACACAGGTCTGTGTGCTCCAACACTACTCTGTGTGATCCAACACTACTCTGTGTGATCCAACACTACTCTGTGTGCTCCAACACAGCTCTGTCTGCTCCAACACTACTCTCTGTGCTCCAACACTACTCTCTGTGCTCCAACACTACTCTGTGTGACCCAACACTGCTCTGTGTGATCCAACACCACTCTGTGTGACCCCACACTACTCTGTGTGCTCCAACACTACTCTCTGTGCTCCAACACAGCTCTGTCTGCTCCAATACTGCTCTCTGTGCTCCAACACAGCTCTGTCGGCTCCAATACTACTCTCTGTGCTCCAACACAGGTCTGTGTGACCCAACACTGCTCTCTGTGCTCCAACAGTGCTCTGTGTGATCCAACACTACTCTGTGTGTCCCAACACTGCTCTGTGTGCTCCAACACTACTCTGTGTGATCCAACACTACTCTGTGTGACCCCACACTACTCTGTGTGCTCCAACACTGCTCTGTGTGCTCCAACACTGCTCTGTGTGATCCAACACTCCTCCGTGTTATCCAACCCTACTCTGTGTGCTCCAATACTGCCCTCTGTGCTCCAACACAGGGCTGTCTGCTCCAACACAGCTCTGTCTGCTCCAATACAGCTCTCTGTGCTCCACCACTGCCCTGTGTGCTCTAACACTCCTGTGTGCGATCCAACACTTCTGTGTGTGATCCAACACTACTCTGTGTGCTCCAACACTGCCCTGTGTGCTCTAATACTCCTCTGTGTTTTCTAATACTCCTCTGTCTTCTCCAATACTGCTCTGTGTGCTCCAATACTGCTCTCTGTGCTCCAACACTGCTCTCCGTACTCCAACACTGCCCTGTGTGCTCTAATACTCCTCTGTGTTTTCTAATACACCTCTGTGTTCTCCAATACTGCTCTGTGTGCTCCAACACTGCTCTCTGTGCTCCAACACTGCCCTGTCTTCTCCAACACTGCTCTGTATTCTCCAACACCTCTCTGTGTGATCCAACACTAATCTGTGATCCAACACTGCTCTCTGTGAACTAACCCTGCCCTGTGTGCTCTAATACCCCTGTGTGTGATCCAACACTCCTGTGTGTGATCCAACACTACTCTGTGTGATCCAACACCACTCTGTGTGCTCCAACACTGCTCTCTGTGCTCCAACAGTGCTCTGTGTGATCCAACACCACTCTGTGTGCTCCAACACTGCTCTCTGTGCTCCAACAGTGCTCTGTGTGATCCAACACTTCTCTGTGTGACCCAACACTACTCTGTGATCCAACACTACTCTGTGTGCTCCAACACTGCTCTGTCTGCTCCAATACTGCTCTCTGTGCTCCAACACAGGTCTGTGAGCTCCAGCACTGTTCTGTGTGCTCCAACACTGCTCAGTCTGCTCCAATACTGCTCTCTGTGCTCCAACACAGGTTTCTGAGCTCCAGCACTGCTCTGTGTGCTCCAACACTACTCTCTGTGCTCCAACACAGCTCTGTCGGCTCCAATACTGCTCTCTGTGCTCCAACACAGGTCTGCGAGCTCCAGCACTGCTCTCTGTGCTCTAACACAGCTCTGTCTGCTCCAACACTACTCTCTGTGCTCCAACACAGCTCTGTCGGCTCCAATACTGCTCTCTGTGCTCCAACACAGGTCTGTGTGCTCCAACACTACTCTGTGTGATCCAACACTACTCTGTGTGATCCAACACTACTCTGTGTGCTCCAACACAGCTCTGTCTGCTCCAACACTACTCTCTGTGCTCCAACACTACTCTGTGTGACCCAACACTGCTCTGTGTGATCCAACACTACTCTGTGTGACCCCACACTACTCTGTGTGCTCCAACACTACTCTCTGTGCTCCAACACAGCTCTGTCTGCTCCAATACTGCTCTCTGTGCTCCAACACAGCTCTGTTGGCTCCAATACTACTCTCTGTGCTCCAACACAGGTCTGTGTGACCCAACACTGCTCTCTGTGCTCCAACAGTGCTCTGTGTGATCCAACACTACTCTGTGTGTCCCAACACTGCTCTGTGTGCTCCAACACTACTCTGTGTGATCCAACACTACTCTGTGTGACCCCACACTACTCTGTGTGCTCCAACACTGCTCTGTGTGCTCCAACACTGCTCTGTGTGATCCAACACTCCTCCGTGTTATCCAACCCTACTCTGTGTGCTCCAATACTGCCCTCTGTGCTCCAACACAGGGCTGTCTGCTCCAACACAGCTCTGTCTGCTCCAATACAGCTCTCTGTGCTCCACCACTGCCCTGTGTGCTCTAACACTCCTGTGTGCGATCCAACACTTCTGTGTGTGATCCAACACTACTCTGTGTGCTCCAACACTGCCCTGTGTGCTCTAATACTCCTCTGTGTTTTCTAATACTCCTCTGTCTTCTCCAATACTGCTCTGTGTGCTCCAATACTGCTCTCTGTGCTCCAACACTGCTCTCCGTACTCCAACACTGCCCTGTGTGCTCTAATACTCCTCTGTGTTTTCTAATACACCTCTGTGTTCTCCAATACTGCTCTGTGTGCTCCAACACTGCTCTCTGTGCTCCAACACTGCCCTGTCTTCTCCAACACTGCTCTGTATTCTCCAACACCTCTCTGTGTGATCCAACACTAATCTGTGATCCAACACTGCTCTCTGTGAACTAACACTGCCCTGTGTGCTCTAATACCCCTGTGTGTGATCCAACACTCCTGTGTGTGATCCAACACTACTCTGTGTGATCCAACACCACTCTGTGTGCTCCAACACTGCTCTCTGTGCTCCAACAGTGCTCTGTGTGATCCAACACCACTCTGTGTGCTCCAACACTGCTCTCTGTGCTCCAACAGTGCTCTGTGTGATCCACCACTACTCTGTGTGATCCAACACCGCTCTCCGTGCTCCAACACTGCTCTATCAACTGCACCACTGCCCTGTGTGCTCTAATACTCCTCTGTGTGCTCTAATACTCCTCTGTGTGCTCTAACATTGCTCTGAGTGCTCCAACACTGCTCTCTCTGCTGCAACACTGCTCTCTGTTCTACGACACTGCCCTATCTTCTCCAACACAGCTCTGCATTCTCCAACACTTCACTGTGTTCTCCAACACTGCTCTGTGCTCTTCAACACTGCTCTCTCTGCTCCAACGCTGCTCTGTGTGATCCAACACTGCTGTATCAACTCCAACACTGCCCTGTGTGCTCTCATACTCCTCTGTGTGCTCTAATACTCCTCTGTGTGCTCTAATACTCCTCTGTGCATTCCAACATTGCTCTGACTGCTCCAACACTGCTCTCTCTGCTGCAACACTGCTCTCTGTTCTACGACACTGCTCTCTGTGCTCCAACACTGCCCTGTCTTCTCCAACACTGCTCTGTATTCTCCAACACTTCACTGTGTTCTCCAACACCACTCTCTGTGCTCTTCAACACTGCTCTCTGTGCTCTTCAACACTGCTCTCTGTGCTCCAACACTGCTCTGTATGATCCAACACTGCTCTCTGTGCTCCAACACTGCCCTCTCAGTTCTCCAACACTGCTCTGTGTGATCCCACACTACTCTGTGTGATCCAACACTCCTCTGTGTGATCCAACATCACTCTGTGTGCTCCAACACCGCTCTCTGTGATCCAACACTGCTCTCTGTGCTCCAACACTGCTCTCTGTGCTCCAACACTGCTCTCTGTGCTCCAACACTGCTCTCCGTGCTCCAACACTGCTCTCCGTGCTCCAACACTGCTCTCTGTGCTCCAACACTACCCTCTCTGTTCTCCAACACTGCTCTGTGTGATCCCACACTACTCTGTGTGATCCAACACTCCTCTGTGTGATCCAACACCACTCTGTGTGCTCCAATACCGCTCTCTGTGATCCAACACTGCTCTCTGTGCTCCAACACTGCTCTCTGTGCTCCAACACTGCTCTCCGTGCTCCAACACTGCTCTCCGTGCTCCAACACTGCTCTCTGTGCTCCAACACTACCCTCTCTGTTCTGCAACACTGCTCTGTGTGATCCCACACTACTCTGTGTGATCCAACACTCCTCTGTGTGATCCAACACCACTCTCTGTGATCCAACACTGCTCTGTGTGCTCCAACACTGCTCAGTCTGCTCCAATACTGCTCTCTGTGCTCCAACACAGGTTTGTGAGCTCCAGCACTGCTCTGTGTGCTCCAACACTACTCTCTGTGCTCCAACACAGCTCTGTCGGCTCCAATACTGCTCTCTGTGCTCCAACACAGGTCTGCGAGCTCCAGCACTGCTCTCTGTGCTCTAACACAGCTCTGTCTGCTCCAACACTACTCTCTGTGCTCCAACACAGCTCTGTCGGCTCCAATACTGCTCTCTGTGCTCCAACACAGGTCTGTGTGCTCCAACACTACTCTGTGTGATCCAACACTACTCTGTGTGATCCAACACTACTCTGTGTGCTCCAACACAGCTCTGTCTGCTCCAACACTACTCTCTGTGCTCCAACACTACTCTGTGTGACCCAACACTGCTCTGTGTGATCCAACACTACTCTGTGTGACCCCACACTACTCTGTGTGCTCCAACACTACTCTCTGTGCTCCAACACAGCTCTGTCTGCTCCAATACTGCTCTCTGTGCTCTAACACAGCTCTGTCGGCTCCAATACTACTCTCTGTGCTCCAACACAGGTCTGTGTGACCCAACACTGCTCTCTGTGCTCCAACAGTGCTCTGTGTGATCCAACACTACTCTGTGTGTCCCAACACTGCTCTGTGTGCTCCAACACTACTCTGTGTGACCCCACACTACTCTGTGTGCTCCAACACTGCTCTGTGTGCTCCAACACTGCTCTGTGTGATCCAACACTCCTCCGTGTTATCCAACCCTACTCTGTGTGCTCCAATACTGCCCTCTGTGCTCCAACACAGGGCTGTCTGCTCCAACACAGCTCTGTCTGCTCCAATACAGCTCTCTGTGCTCCACCACTGCCCTGTGTGCTCTAACACTCCTGTGTGCGATCTAACACTTCTGTGTGTGATCCAACACTACTCTGTGTGCTCCAACACTGCCCTGTGTGCTCTAATACTCCTCTGTGTTTTCTAATACTCCTCTGTCTTCTCCAATACTGCTCTGTGTGCTCCAATACTGCTCTCTGTGCTCCAACACTGCTCTCCGTACTCCAACACTGCCCTGTGTGCTCTAATACTCCTCTGTGTTTTCTAATACACCTCTGTGTTCTCCAATACTGCTCTGTGTGCTCCAACACTGCTCTCTGTGCTCCAACACTGCCCTGTCTTCTCCAACACTGCTCTGTATTCTCCAACACCTCTCTGTGTGATCCAACACTAATCTGTGATCCAACACTGCTCTCTGTGAACTAACACTGCCCTGTGTGCTCTAATACCCCTGTGTGTGATCCAACACTCCTGTGTGTGATCCAACACTACTCTGTGTGATCCAACACCACTCTGTGTGCTCCAACACTGCTCTCTGTGCTCCAACAGTGCTCTGTGTGATCCAACACCACTCTGTGTGCTCCAACACTGCTCTCTGTGCTCCAACAGTGCTCTGTGTGATCCACCACTACTCTGTGTGATCCAACACCGCTCTCCGTGTTCCAACACTGCTCTATCAACTGCACCACTGCCCTGTGTGCTCTAATACTCCTCTGTGTGCTCTAATACTCCTCTGTGTGCTCTAACATTGCTCTGAGTGCTCCAACACTGCTCTCTCTGCTGCAACACTGCTCTCTGTTCTACGACACTGCCCTATCTTCTCCAACACAGCTCTGCATTCTCCAACACTTCACTGTGTTCTCCAACACTGCTCTGTGCTCTTCAACACTGCTCTCTCTGCTCCAACGCTGCTCTGTGTGATCCAACACTGCTGTATCAACTCCAACACTGCCCTGTGTGCTCTCATACTCCTCTGTGTGCTCTAATACTCCTCTGTGTGCTCTAATACTCCTCTGTGCATTCCAACATTGCTCTGAGTGCTCCAACACTGCTCTCTCTGCTGCAACACTGCTCTCTGTTCTACGACACTGCTCTCTGTGCTCCAACACTGCCCTGTCTTCTCCAACACTGCTCTGTATTCTCCAACACTTCACTGTGTTCTCCAACACCACTCTCTGTGCTCTTCAACACTGCTCTCTGTGCTCTTCAACACTGCTCTCTGTGCTCCAACACTGCTCTGTATGATCCAACACTGCTCTCTGTGCTCCAACACTGCCCTCTCAGTTCTCCAACACTGCTCTGTGTGATCCCACACTACTCTGTGTGATCCAACACTCCTCTGTGTGATCCAACATCACTCTGTGTGCTCCAACACCGCTCTCTGTGATCCAACACTGCTCTCTGTGCTCCAACACTGCTCTCTGTGCTCCAACACTGCTCTCTGTGCTCCAACACTGCTCTCCGTGCTCCAACACTGCTCTCCGTGCTCCAACACTGCTCTCTGTGCTCCAACACTACCCTCTCTGTTCTCCAACACTGCTCTGTGTGATCCCACACTACTCTGTGTGATCCAACACTCCTCTGTGTGATCCAACACCACTCTGTGTGCTCCAATACCGCTCTCTGTGATCCAACACTGCTCTCTGTGCTCCAACACTGCTCTCTGTGCTCCAACACTGCTCTCCGTGCTCCAACACTGCTCTCCGTGCTCCAACACTGCTCTCTGTGCTCCAACACTACCCTCTCTGTTCTCCAACACTGCTCTGTGTGATCCCACACTACTCTGTGTGATCCAACACTCCTCTGTGTGATCCAACACCACTCTCTGTGATCCAACACTGCTCTCTGTGATCCAACACTGCTCTCTGTGCTCCAACACTGCTCTCTGTGCTCCAACACTGCTCTCCATGCTCCAACACTGCTCTCTGTGCTCCAACACTGCTCTCTGTGCTCCAACACTGCTCTCTGTGCTCCAACACTGCTCTGTATGATCCAACACTGCTCTCTGTGCTCCAACACTGCCCTCTCTGTTCTCCAACACTGCTCTGTGTGATCCCACACTACTCTGTGTGATCCAACACTCCTCTGTGTGATCCAACACTACTCTGTGTGATCCAATACTACTCTGTGTGATCCAATACAGCTCTCTGTGCTCCAACACTGCCACTGTGCTAATCGCATTTAAAAACATGTGGCTATGCTATTGAGGTGCCATAACCTACAAGGCTGTGGACCAAGAGCTGGAAAGTGGGATTAGACTGGAAAGCTCTTTTTTGGCTGGCACAGACATGATGGGCCAAATAGCCTCGCACTATGCTGCAAAGCATTCTTTCTTGATATGTTTCTTTCTATATTTTCAAGTGTGGATAGTGTGTGATTTGGAGAGGAATTGTAAATGGTGGCATTCCCACACACCCACTGCCCTCGTCTTTCTAGGCGTTAGATGTTGCAGGTTTGTCAGGTGCTGTCAAAGAAGCCTTGGCAAGTTCCTGCAGTGCATCTTGTAGATGGTACACATGACAACCACAGTGTGGTGGATGGAGTGAATGTTTAATGTGGTGAATGGGTACCAATCAAGAGGGCTTCTGTGACTGCATTGTGTTGAGCTTCTTCAGTGTTGTTGGAGCTGCACTTATCCAGACAAGTGGAGCGTATCATGCCACACTCCTGACTTGTGCTGTGCAGTTGATGGACAGACGTTGGAGAGACAGGAGGTGAGTTACTTGCCACAGAATACCCAGCATCTCACCTGCTCCTGTAGCCACTGTATTTATGTGGCTGGTTCAGTTAAGTCTCTGGTCAATGGTCTCTCTCAAGATGTTGTTGGTGAAGGATTTAGCAATGGTAATGCCATTGAATACCAATGGGAGACAATTAGACTCTCTCTTTTGGAGATGGTCATTGCCTGGTACTTGTGTGTTGTGAATGTTACTTGCCACTTAGAAGTCAAGCCTGACTGTTGTTCAGGTCTTGCAGCATGCGAGAACGGACTGCTTTAATATATGAGGATTTGCGAATGGAACTGAACACTGTGTAATCACCAGTGAATATCCCCACTTCTGACCTTATGATGCAGGGTAGGTCACTGTTGAAGCAGCTGAAGATGTTTGAGTCTAGGATACTGCCCTGAGGAACTCCTGCAGTAATTTCCTGGGGCTGAGATGATTGGCCTCCAACAACCACAGCCATCTTTCTTTGTGCTAGATATAACTCCAGCTAGTGGAGAGTTTTTCCCCTGATTCCCATTGACTTCAGTTTTCTTAGGGCTCCTTGATGCCACATTTGGTCAAATGCTGCCTTGATGTCAAGGGCAGTCACTGTCACCTCACCTCTGGGATTCAGCTCTTCTGTCCAGGTTTGGACCAAGGCTGTAATGACATTTGCAACCGAGTAGGCTGGTTGTATCCAAACTGGGCATCAGCGAGCAGGGTTATTGGTGAGTAAGTGCCGCTTGATAGCACTGTTGACAATAATTTCCATTACTTTGCTGCCCCCTGTTCTCCAATGGTGCTTTACTCTGCTCTTAGAAGATTCTCGAGCAATGGGACCATATGCAGATCCTGGCCCTGATGGTGTCCATGTCCCACCTGCCTGCGCAATCTTCCCGAAGGCTGCCATTTAACAGGCTGCCTCTGGGAGCTCCTTCCAATTAACAGGAGAGGTTGGCCCTGTCGATGTAGGTGGCGACCGCGAGGGTACCTCAAGATAGAGGCGCCCTCTGAAGACATCTAAAATTTAAAAAAATAAATGAGGCTATGGCTGCCAGGCCATCATTGTGGAGGGATAATCTGGGGTTGTGGGGGGGGGGGGGGGTGCGGGGTGGGAGAGGTGGGTGGCGAATGGGGGAATTAAAGCAGGCCTTGCTGTCTCTCAAATCTGACTCTGGGAGGCCACCTTCAGTCACCTGCCGTGCTTTGGCCTTGGGGGCGCCCAGCGACATCACTAACTTCCCCTAAGTGGGCACTTAATTGATAATAATTAGCTACCTGTCACTGCCTGCCAATAGCCACTGTCAGACAGACCCCACCTTTGGCAAGATCGCTCGGAGGTGGGAATACATCAGTGAGCCACCCCAATGCGAGATTTCCTAATTTTGCTCCCAATCCCTGTCTTCAAACCTGTCTCCGTGGGACAGGAAGGATTCTGCCCTGTGTCACAGTGCGGCCTTCTCATCAAGCTTCTGCTGAATTACTTAGTAACTAGCATTGATATTTGCACTGAACCTTTGCGGGTGAAAATTCTACAGTTCTCTTTACTGTCAGCGCTGTGACAAAACTTTGAAATGTAGTTCTTGCTTCATGCAAATAATTCATGTTTTTTATATCCACCCCTTTACAATTCAGCAAGATTTCCTCTTGACTAGTGTATAAAAATTGACATTCTTGGAACGTTTTTGGGTGGGTTAATTTTTCTACATTTCAGTATGTCACCAAAACTTCAGGTATTAATAGTGGACAGAAATGTTATTAGTTTTCTCTGCTACACTTGGCCACCTATTTAGTCACGTCTACGTTTCATAAAACTAACACATGCTACTGCAACAGCCCCACAGACAGAGGAGGTTTAAATTCAATAGACTGCTGAAGAAAATCAAAGGGAACGGGTAATTAGGGGAAAACTCAATCCAGAAGCTAAACAAAGGAAATTTGGAATGAGAAAAAAACACACACTAGTTTTGGATAGGAATATACAAATAACTCAATTCTAAAAAAATGATCAATACTGAGTGACTGATATAAGATGAAAGATAAATGCTACTGCATAATGAGATTAATAATGATCCAAAAGAAATGATGCAGAGGCTGCTGATCTACAATATAAATTAAACAGTGGCAGATGCAAATATGTAAGAATAAAAGAGCATAATAAACCAAAGAGAAAAGAAAGATGAGAGTAATTACCATAACTGGCAATAAAGAGAAATACAGTGTAAAACCAATGAGAGATGATAACAATGCAGCAAAGTGACTTGGCAATGACTGCAAGATTGGGCCACATTTTGCTGCCATTAGCCTCAATGTTATTTTGACAGCAGAATCTGGCCCAATGTGTGACAAGCAAGATGATATGAAAGAACATGAATTGCAAGTTGAAATGATGGGCAATCATTATTTCCTCTGGCCTTATCCTACCACCTGCACCACTAGCCTCAGTCACTGCATAAATCACCACACCCAGGGCTGAATTTTATTCGGGCGCACCCTGTTAACTTAGCAGGGTGCCCGCATTTAGCGGCCCCCACAAGCCCACGGGATATTACATGCAGCAAAGCAGAAAGTGCTGCAGAAATCCAGCAAGTCAGGCTGTTAACTTGTTTAAGTTCACAGACCTGAAATTTAACTCTGCTTCTCTCTTCACAGATGCTACCTGACCCGCTGAGTTACTCCAGCACTTTCCACTTTGCTGCCACATACTTACCCTGCTGTAACTCAGTGTCCTGTGAAGTTGGGATCCTCTTCTCCCACTCAAGTGTAACATTCCTTCTTGTAGGTGTGCCGCACCTGGGTGAATAATCTTAAATTCGCACATTCCAGGACGTGAGACTTAAATATACCATAAAAGGTATTACAGAGGTTTACAGGGAACACACTGACACAAATGGGAATGTACGGGTGTCACAGCAATGTAAATATGTCTTTCACTAAATGTTCCTCACCAACATGTGTGTTCTTTTCTCTGTGTGAATGATGTGTGCCAGCATGTAGCACCAATGTCACATCCCTTTGTACCGTTGGCCCTTCAACAGAGTCAACGCATGCAATAACTTCATTGCCATGCCACCATTACTCATAAGCATCTCCACGGATGCAGTGACATGGACATTGGCTCAGTTAGCTGCTGCCTCTTTACACAGGCATGCTGCAGATGTGGACTGGTGCACAGCGGGTAAGCGAGGATGATGTGTGGCTTGCAGAGCTCCTATGGAGCAGACAGCCTTTGACTGATAAGCCACTGCCGTATATCCCTAGCTCACTGCTAGCCCTGTTTGCAGAGCCTGGGTGCCATCTGCCCTCCCATGCGTTTTTCATGTTGTAGATCCTCAGCGTCCTCATAGTCCACGGAGGAATCCTGTTGACGTCTCGCCTCATCATGCCAGGCCTGGCCCCTATTGGATGCGTAGTTGTGCAGAGCAGCAAAGAAAGAAGCTGGCCTTTTTGGCCCGTAGAACAGGGCATCACCCTATCCATCCAGGCATTGGAGGTGCACTTTCAGCATGCTGATCTCCTGTTCAATGGTGTCTCATGTAGCTCAGTGGCTGGCTTTGTATCTCTCCTCTGCAGCAATGGTGGGGTCTCTCACTGATGTCGGGAGCCATGTCTGCAAAGGATAGCCCTTATCTCCAAGAAGCCACTCCTTCATCTGAGCCAGTTCAGTGAACAGCGGTGGCAGCTGGGACTGGCTCAAGATCCAAGTGTCATGGCAGCTGCCTGTGAAGCGGTCACATATTTGCTGCAAGCATCTGCAGTGTTCACATACCAGCTTCACCTAAATTGAGAGGGCTCCTTTAATGGTGACGTCTGCAGGTGGTAGCCTGGCAGTAGGCCTGTTGGCCACATGAGTGCAGTCTATGAACATTACAACCTATGGTTCTCCGGCAATGGTGCCAGAACCAATGGCCCTCTGGGCCTGGCTGTGAGAGTCCGTCCTGAAGCAGACATACTCACTGGCCTTCTGGTGCAGGGTATTGGTGACCTCCCTGATGCAGCGGTGCACTGCTGACTGTGTGACCCCACAAAGGTCTCTTGTGGGCCCCTAAAAGGCTGCAGAGGCATCAGGCTTGAGAACCGCTGCCACTATGAGGAACAAAGGCATGGGATGTCCACCGGAGCCCATGGGCTGCAGGTCATCCTTGAGCAGGGCACAGAGACGTGTCACCACCCTCTCTACATGCGCAATCTCCTCTGACACTGGTGCTCTGACATCCGATGGCTTGTCTTGTGGGGCCTGTAGATGCATGGTGAGCATAATGGCGGGTTCCCCTTGGGGGCTGCTGCTCACGACCGGGGACCTCTACGTGGATCACGCCTGCCTGTTGATTTTGCCTCTGGCGCATACGGATCTTCAGGAGCAGAGGATCACGCAATGTAGGATGAGCCATACCTATTTCCATGTGATAAATAATGTTGAACCCTTCATGTATTCAAAGGTTCCTAACAGGACAGGGATTGGTGTTGACGGGTACATCAGCTGCTTTCCTAGATCAACTATGTGGCGTGTCATGGCATTGCCCATCTTGGCTAACACTCAGAGTGGCACAGCATGATCACATCAAGATCCTACCAGCTGAATCGATTGCCCCACCATCCATAAAACCTTAATGCTCCTGCCCTTTCTGGCACCCTCCCCAACACACAGTGTGCCTGGTGTGCCATTGCTCCCTCATAAACACGAACAAACACAGAGCGTACATTGTTAATGGAGGGATGGTACACGGTACCTCCCTTCATGCCAGTAGGGCTTTTCCTCCAGTAATCCCAGACCCCCTCCCCTTAAGAATGCAGAGTGAGACCCCTGTGTATTCCCCCCCCCTTCCAATATGCAGACTGAGACCCCTGTAATGCCCCCCTCCCTCCTCCCTTTAGAAATACAGAGTGAGACCCCTGAAAAGAAACTTACCTTCTGCCGCAAAACCTTCTGCTTCCGTGGACCCACCAGCTTTTCTATTCGTAAGCGTGACGGCACGTGACAGCTGCCCATTCATCGAAAAATCAGGAAGTGTCAATGGAGAGGTGATGGGCTGCATAATCAGCAAAGGTAAGTACCGTTTACCATATGATAATTGTCGTGCCACCGCCATGCGGCGGGGGCTGGGGGTGGGGACGACATCGAGGTCCCCCCCACTGCCGGTAATTTGCGGAGGGCCATTCTCAAGGTTGCAGGTCGAGGAGGGCTCTCTTCGCAGAATTTTATTGGCCCCTGCACTGCGACCTGCAGCGTCAAGGGGCTGGTAAAATTCAGCCCCTACATTACTCAACTACCAGCAATCTCTATCAATCAGGACTCATATCTAACATTCACATGCTTCACCTTCCCCTCACAGAGTTATCACTGTTACAAACCTCACACCCACATTTCACAGCTTGTGTACATTGTAGCTAATCAACTTGACAGCCACATCACCTAAACAGATTCCACACCACTCACTGACATACTTTCTTCTCTCTTGCATGAAAATGTGACGCACAACCAGTGGCAGCAGTAAGTAACTGGAAGGGGAGAGGCAAGTCTGGATGTTCTAACCCTATGGAGGAGATGGTGCTGGCCATTATGGGAAGGGCCATTGCTGAGGCTGTGGTCACTGCAGGGGCCATTGAAAATGACAGTATCCTCATATCTAATCCTCCTTCTCATGTCCCACTTTTCCCTCATCCCTAACTCTCTTCAGATTTACAAGCTGTAGCTGGTGTAAGCATGTGCTTCTTACTTTCTCCTCTCCCTTCACTACAATCCTACCCTTGTTCTTTTTACATTTCAGATACCCAGGCACTGGTGGAAGAAGCTGAGGACACCTCATCACTCGATTTCAAACTCACAGAAATCAGCTCAGATACTGACACTGTGGGCTGAATTTAGTGCGGCTGTTCGAAGCGGAAATGCAAGTGTGGAGAACCGGAGAATCACATTGGATGCATTTGTCTGGAAATACGACGTTGTGACGTGAGATCGGGAAAGCACCAAGACAAGCCTGCCACCCCAAAGCGACGAGAATGCAATTTAAATTGTAGAACAGTTAGTTTTTATACGTCAGCATGTAATTCATTATGATTCAATAGAGGGCTGGAATTAAGCGGACAATGAGCAGCCCTCATGTGCCTTTGGATCCTCGGCCATTGAAAGCTGGCAGCAGCAAGGCAAGGCCTCAGTGCTACGATGAGTAGGCAGCCATGACCAGCAGTGCATAGGGGAAGTGGGGGGGTGGGAGGGTGGTGGCTAGCGGAGGCTATTGTTGTCCTGCAGTGCTGTGTGCTTTGCATGGGTGGGCTGGGTCTCGGGTGGTTTGCAAGGTGGGGCTTGGACTCGGGTGGGAGTACCAGGTGAGCAGGGTCTTGGGTAGGAGTACCTGGTGAGCAGGGTCTCAGGTGGTCTGCAAGGCAGTGGGGTGGGGGGGGGGTGCTGGGTTTTGGGTGGCTGTGTTAGGTGTCCAAATTGTTGGGTGAGAGGGCTGGGTGCCCATATTGCTGTGTGAGAGGGTCGGCTATCATCAAGAGTGGACACTGAGGGCCACCAGGGAGTCCACGGGAGAAGTAGCAAAGGCACATCCATCAGGTTGGTATGTG
This sequence comes from Heterodontus francisci, assembly GCF_036365525.1. Classification (NCBI taxonomy): domain Eukaryota; kingdom Metazoa; phylum Chordata; class Chondrichthyes; order Heterodontiformes; family Heterodontidae; genus Heterodontus; species Heterodontus francisci. The sequence continues at coordinate 60,996,319 of NC_090373.1, read as the reverse complement.
ACAGAGTTGACATGCAGTGTTACAAAGCAATGTGCATGCAGTCAATGACACCTTGCACCATCAGGAAGCCTGCAATCCTTGTAAACCCTTGTTCTTGCTCTGCCCGCTTCTCTCGGGAAAGAGGGAATGAAAATGAAGTTATCTCTGTTTGCACAGAGAGCTTCAGTTGCCTTCATGAACAGTGTACTTCATACTGCAAAATGTTGCTAATATCTCCAACAACAGCCTGGACGGAGTCAGAAGCATGAAAGTTCATTCTCACAGCCACTTTCACAGCCACTGGCAATATGGTCCTTGTCCTGCCCTGAGGTTGGAGTTCTGGCTGCAGGAGTTGGTAGATTTCAGTGATGACCTCCTTCGTGAAGTGCACATGTCTTAAACATTGGTTGTCACTGAAGTAGGAGAATTACTTCCTGAACAAACAGGGTGTATACGGCCTCCTACTGACAGCCCTTGTCCCCCTCCTCTTCCTCTCTCTTCTAACAGCTTGTCCTGCTCTGCGTGGCCTATCTTCATTCTCAATGCCAAGAGGAAGGCCTACTAGTGCACCCTTGTCTGGGAGCAACCGGTTTGTGCAGAAACCTTGATGACAGAAAAACCTACGTTAGCATCTGCCACACTACTCCATGTAGGCTTTTGCAACTTGAAACAACTATAGAAATCACTAAAAACTTGTAGAATCGCAGCAATAGCTAGAAGAAATCAAACTGCAACTAACTAAATAGTTGATAAACCTTTTATATAACGCTGGTTGAGGGGTCCATTATGCTATGTGAGATTAAGAGAGGGCATAGGCTGGAAAATGGAGCTCCCAAAAGGCAATGCAGGTGTCAAATCAGCATTGGATGCTGATTGATGCCTGCTCTGCAGGCCTCTGGTGGACATTAGGTGCACAAGCACTAACGCCTTACCAGTATTACATCCAGCCCAATTTGGAGACAGGCTGGGAGGAAGGGGGGCCATAAAATAGTGAAAGAAGGCGGGGGTTGGAATGTCTATTGCTTTCCCGACACTATTCGATTTTGTTGGGGGCGGGGAAGATGGCCTTCCCTCCCAGAGGCCAACTGAGGCCTGTAAGTGGCTTGTTGCTGCTGGCAGTAAAACTAGGCGACCTCCCTGTGGGCTCAGGGCACGGGGTCCTCCTCCGTGGGCAATCTGTCGTACACCAAGGGCCCCCAGCAGCAAAGGGTGCCTCTCCGTGAACAACGACCACCCCCCCTGCCCTCAATGACCACCCTCCCCCCCACCCCCATCCACGGCCTTCCGGAATGGCCCTGGTGAGCCAACCCCACTTACCTGAGGTCTGGGGCTCCAGTGCTGCTCCTGGTCCTGGGCCTCCTGCAATACCGGCAATGACCACCACTCCTAGTGGACCTGCTGGTTCTGCTGAGCTGCTGCTCCTCTGATTGGTCAGCAGCTCTTGGAGGTGGGATCTCTGTCCTTAAAGGGACAGGGACCCTGACAACAGGCAGTTAATTGGCTGCCCGCCATGGAACTTGGCCAGGGGTCGCCCCTTGCCTTCCCGCCCATCACTGGGACTCCCACCATTAGGGTAAAATCCAGCCCTTTGTGTTAGAAGTCTGTACACATGCGTAGATGCCATTTTGGCACCTTAAGGGGCCTTTGTAGTACCGAAAAGACAAACGATCACAAACCCAAATTTGCTTCCTACATCCTCTCATCTAGTTCATTGCCTGCTGCTTTGGTTCTCATAATCTTGCTCTTACAAGCTCCTGTTTACAATGCATTGAGTAGATTTCACATAGCTCCTTGTTAGCCATCTTGCAGTCATCATGCAAGCTCTGGACTAGGTTATTGGATGAATTACATGGTGTGGTTCTGTTGGTAAATCTTATTTTCACCCCTGTCAGCCCTTTGGTTTCTTTAGATATCTGGAATGGGATCTTACAGAAGCAATATTTTCTCTGCTGTCTCATTTCTGTTTTTCTCCAGAGTGTCATACTTTACAGCACACTGATTATGTTCTTGTCATGGTTAATATTTCATAGCAATTCTGCAGCTCTGTAAAATGCTACCCTTATTCTCAGGTCCAACTGTCATGCATTCTAGATTTATGTTTCCACTTACTTTGGTTTCAATTGTGCTAAGGCTAGAGTATTTTTATGTTCCTTTCCAGTCCTGACATTCAAGAAACCAGCAGCATTAAGGAAATCACTGTGGAAAAACTTTTTAAACCACAATATGTTCCAGACAAAATGCAAGCTGTGAACAAATTGAATAATGTAAAAGAACACTCAGCAATAGTGAATCCTCAGAGAATTGTGTTTAAAAATGTTTCCATTGTAGCTGTTGTGTTAATATGTTTCATTTAAATCCATGTTTGGTTGTAGCAGGTTATTTACCTGACTATCTGCTGTTGCATCATATTAAAATGTAAAAAAAGTTGTCACATAACCAAAATTCCTAATTCTTGAAGGTTGTAAGAAAACATATAAATAAAAAGCTGTCATCCTCCACAGTTATATTTCAAGATCAAAGGAAAGGAACCCCTTATATTCCTGGATCCCCTTTGTGGTCTGTAGTCTTTCATACATCTAAGCTTTTTGAGTGGAACAAAATAGGGACTTCACATAAATTACCGAAGTCGGGTAGTTCCGAAGAAGTTCCGAAGAAGGGTCACTGACCCGAAACGTTAACTCTGCTTCTCTTTCCACAGATGCTGCCAGACCTGCTGAGTGAATCCAGCATTTCTTGTTTTTGTTTCACATAAATTACTATTTGACTGTGTTATCGAGTTCGCTGAAAAGAGCTGTAAAAACATTGGAATCTGTTGTACTGTATTAATATCTTGCTCTGGTTTTTGCTTTGATACATCTCTTTATTCACAAATAAATTTAAATTAGTACAACTTATATGTAGTGCCCCAGTAACAATTTATTTTTCCCATCTTCTGAAGTGACAGAATATGATAGTGGGTATTCCAGAAAAAGCATACAAAAATGCAAAGATTGCAAAAAAAACATAAATCCTGGTGAATGGGAAAGATATATGGAACAGCAAAGGGTGAAAAACAGATAGTAAGAGCTACAAGAGGGAGTATAAAAAGAAGCTTGCAAGGGGTATCAAAAGCAATACAAAAATACATTTATATTAGGAAAAAGAGAGCAGTCAGGAGTAATATGAACCCCTTGAAAACTGATAATGGCGATATTGTCAATGGCAATAAAGAAATGGAAAACATGCTGAATAATTACTTTGTGTCAATATTTACAGTAGAGAAAGAGCTCAGCATGCCAGATATCCCAAAGAAATTAATATTGAATCGGGGTTGACCAAAGCTAATATCAGCAAAATAACAGTAATAAAGAAAATGTCACTGAACAGTGACAAATCCCCAGACCAGATCATTTCAATCCCAGGGTTTTAAACTAACTAGGTGATAACCTTGAAGATGTCCTAACTATAATCTTCCAAAGCTCTCTCGATTTGGGAACCGTTACTTTAGACTGGGAAATTACACTACAATTTAAGAAAGGTGAGAGAGGGAATCCGAGGAATTATAAACCAGTTAGCCTAACATTTGTTGTTAGGATTAAAACAGAAAATGCTGGAAATACTCAGCAGGTCAGGTGGTAACTAGAGAGAGAAACAGAGTTAACCGTTCAGGTAGATGATCTTCCGTCAGAACTCTGATGAAAGTTCATCAACCTAAAACATTTGCTCTTGTTTCTCTCTCCTCAGATGTTGCCTAACCTGCTGAGTTTTTCCAGCATTTTCTGTTTTTATTCCTGTTTTCCAGCATCTGTAGTATTTTGCTTTTATATTTGTTGTTGGGAAATTGCTAAAGTCTATAATTAAGGCTCGGTGACTGAACACCTTGAAAAGTTTCAGCTGATCAGAGAGAGCCAGCATGGATTTGTAAAAGGAAGGTCATGCCTGACCAACTGACTGAATATTTTGAAGAGGTAACTAAAGTGGTATACAGGGGATGTTAATGGATGTTGTTCATATGGACTTCCAGAAGGCAATTGATAAAGTCCCTCATAAGAGAATGTTAGCTAAAGCTGAAGCTCATGGAATTGAGGGCAAATGTTTGACCTGTTTAGGAGATTGGCTGAGTAGCAGGAGACAGAGTAGCAATAATGGGCAGGTAATCTAATAGGCAGGATGTGACTAGTGATGCCCTACAAAGATCTATGTTGGAGCCTCAACTGTTCATATTTATGTAGGAAAATAGTGGAGCAGGATTTGCCCATGTCCAACAACATCATCTTTAGCTACTTCACCATTGACCTTCTCTGCAACATAAGGTCAGAGGTGGGATGTTCGCTGATGATTACACAGTGTTCAGTACCATCTGACTCCTCAAATACTGAAGCAGTCCGTGCCCACATGCAGCAAGACCTAGACAACGTTCAAGCGTGAGCTGATAATTTGCAAGTAACACTCATGCTATAGAAGTGCCAGGCAATGACCATTTCCAAGAAGAGAGAATCTAACCATCTCCCCTTGACGTCCAATGGCATTACCATCACTAAATCCCCCCACCATCACCATTCTGGAGGTTACCATTGACCAGAAACTGAACAGCACCAGCCACATAGCAGTTAATGTAGTCTACAAGGACGGCAGTAAGGCTTTTGATAAGGTCCCGCATGGAAGATTGGTTAAGAAGGTAAGAGCCCATGGGATCCAGGGCAATTTGGCAAATTGGATCGAAAATTGGCTTAGTGGCAGGAGGCAGAAGGTGATGGTCAAGGGTTGTTTTTGCGATTGGAAGCCTGTGACCAGTGGTGTACCACAGGGATCGGTGCTGGGACCCTTGCTGTTTGTAGTGTAGATTAATGATTTAGATGTGAAGATGGGAGGTATGATCAGTAAGTTCGCAGATGACAGGAAAGTTGGTGATGTCGTAAATAGTGAGGAGGAAAGCCTTAGATTACAGGACGATATACATGGGCTGGTAAGATGGGCAGAACAGTGGCATATGGAATTTAATCCTGAGAAGTGTGAGGCAATACATTTTGGGAGGACTAACAAGGCAAGGGAATATACAATAGATGGTAGGATCCTAGGAAGTAGGGCCAGAGGGACCTTGGTGTACTTGTCCATAGATCATTGAAGGCAGCAGCACAGGTAGATAAGGTGGTTAGGAAGGCATATGGGATACTTGCCTTTATTAGCCGAGGCATAGAATATAAGAGCAGGGAGGTTATGATAGAGCTGTATAAAACGCTAGTTAGGCCACAGCTGGAGTACTGTGTACAGTTCTGGTCGCCACACTATAGGAAGGATGTGATTGCACTGGAGAGGGTGCAGAGGAGATTCATCAGGATGTTGCCTGGGCTGGAGCATTTCAGTTATGAAGAGAGACTGGATAGGCTAGGGTTGTTTTTCTTAGAGCAGAGAAGGCTGTGGGGAGACCTGATAGAGGTATACAAAATTATGAGGGGCATAGATAGGGTAGATAGGAAGAAACGTTTTTCCCTTAGTGGAGGAGGTGTCAATACCAGGGGGCATAGATTTAAGGTAAGGGGCAGGAGGTTTAGAGGGGATTTGAGGAAAAATGTTTTCACCCAGAAGGTGGTTGGAATCTGGAACACACTGCCTGAAGGGGTGGTAGAGGCAGGAAACCCTCACAACATTTAAGAAGTATTTAGATGAGCACTTGTAATGCCCTAGCATACCAAGTGCTGGAAAATGGGATTAGAATAGATAGGTGCTTGATGGCCGGCACGGACACGATGTGTCGAAGGGCCTGTTTCTGTGCTGTATAACTCTATGACTCTATTTCCATTGTTGGGCCCATTAAGTATTATGGGCAGATGACAGGCATTAGAAACATCTCCCATTTGTGGTGAGAGATAGTGTGTTGCTGTTGGGTTTAAAGTCTGGAGCAACATAAAAGGCAATGATGATGATGTTGGGCAGGAGTGAATCATGCTCCATTGTATTTCCAGTTGGCTTGCACCTGATCAGAATATGTGGGCTTGAGCATTGGTAAGCCACTCAAATGTGAGGTGCATTACAGCCAAGCAGGATTCTTTGGCATTTACACACATGCACCCTCCAGCATGGCATGGTGGATAGCGATCAGGAGCAAGATGTTTGGCTGATTTCCCTGTACCTGATCCAGGAGCATTCTTACAACTACTGTGCCGGCAAACTCACCGAGGATTAGCAATCAAACCTCCACTAAGACCTTATGGATCTCCATGCCTCAGTAAACCTTTTAAGTGTGTGAAGTCACAACAATTTTTTGTGTTTGTTGCATTGACATTTAGACAATGGTGGCATAGTGGTTATGTTGTTCGATTAGTAATCCAGAGACCTAGACTAATGATCTGGAGGCAAGAGTTCAAGTCTCACCATGCAGCTGGAGAATTTAATTTCAGTTAATTAATAAAAATTGCAATTTGAGTAAAAAACTAGTACAAGTGATGATGACCACGAAACTCCTCGAGTATAATAAAAAACACATCTGGTTCTCTAAGGTCCTTTAGGGAAGGTAATCTGCTGGCCTATATGTGACTCCAGACCCACAGCAGTAGAATCACAGAAAGTCTGCGCCGGCCAACAAACGATCCACCCATTCTAATCCCACCTTCCAGCATTTGGTCCGCAGCCCTGCAGTTTACAGCATTTGAGGTGCATATCCAGACTCGTTTTGAATGAATTGAAGATTTCTGCCTCAACTACCCTTTCAGGCAGTGAGTTCCAGACCCCCAGCACCATCTGGGCGAAAAATATTTTCATCATCTCCTCTCTAATTTTTCCACCAATCACTTTAAATCTATGCCCCCTAGTCACTGACCTCTCTGCTAAGGTGAATAGACCCTTCACCTCCACTCTATCCGGGCCCCTCAAAATTTTGCACATTTCAATCAGATCTCCCCTCAGCCTTCTCTGTTCCAAGGAGAACAACCCCAGCCTATCCAATCTTTCTTCATAGCTGCATTTTTCCAGTCCTGGCAACAGCATAAATCTCCTCTGTACTCTTTCTAGTGTAACTACAACTTTTCTGTAATGAGGTGACCATAACTGCACAAGTTGTGGCCTAACCAATGAGTTATACAGTTCCAGCATAACCTCCCTGCTCTTATATTCAATTGTCGGCTAAAAAAGGAAAAGATTCCATATGCCTTCTTCACCACCTTATCGACCTGTCCTGCTACCTTCATGGATCTGTGAACATTCACTCCAAGGTCCCTCACATCCTCTACACTTCTCAGTACTTTCCCATTAATCGTGTATTTATTTGCCTTGTTTGACCTCCCAAATGCATCACCTCACACTTTTCCAGGTCGAATTCCATTTGCCACTTTTCTGCCCAACTGAACAGACCATCAATATCATCCTGCAGCTATCCTCCACGCTATCTACCACATGTCAATCTTTGTGTCATCTGCAAACTTCTTGAACATGCCCCCTACATTTGTGTCCAAATTGTTAACATATACCACAAAAAGCAGGGGACACAGTACTGAGCCCTGCAGAACGCCTCTGGAATACCAATGTGGTTGCCTCTTAACTGCCCTCTCAAATGGCCTAGCTGGGCAATAAATGCTGGCTTTACTAGTGACATCCACAGCCTGTGAATAAATAAGAAAAATAATCTTTTTAAAAATTGATGTGAAACAGGCCTGAGCGGAATAACATAGAGTAAAGATAATTGCTCTTTCCTTCATTGTAAAACCTTTTTTCAGAATGCTTTTTGATGTCTGGGCATGTGTCTTTCCTTTTGTTTTTCTTTAGAAACAGGTCCTTGATAATGAGAAAGAACTGGAGTGAATTATATTCCATCAAAAGTGCTGTCTGTTTAAAGATTTGGTGCTGAAGCCAGAAGCCACATCAAATCTACAGCTCTGTCACTCATGAAAAGGAAAATGCATGAAGAAAACAAAACACATGGTGTCAATGGCTTAGAGATCACCAGCAACACCCTTGCCAGCACCTTCTGCCTGGGCCAGAATTTTAAAAAAAAAATCCATTCAAGGAGTGTGGGCATCACTGACTAGGCCAGCATTTATTGCCCAACCCTAATTGCCCTAGAGAAGGTGGTGGTGAGCTGCCTTCTAGAACTGCTGCAGTCCATGTGAGGTAGGTACACTGGCCTTGCCAGTGATAACCACATTCCATGAAAGAATAAAAAAAATCAGTGTGCAGAGGATCACAGTGAGAGGGGTGTGAGTGGGAGGAGGGTCACAGTGGGAGGAGGATCACAGCGAGAGGGGTGTGAGTGGGAGGAGGGTCACAGTGGGAGGAGGATCACAGCGAGAGGGGTGTGAGTGGGAGGAGGGTCACAGTGGGAGGAGGATCGCAGCGAGAGGGGTGTGAGTGGGAGGAGGGTCACAGTGAGAGGGGTGTGAGTGGGAGGAGGGTCACAGTGGGAGGAGGATCACAGCGAGAGGGGTGTGAGTGGGAGGAGGGTCACAGTGGGAGGAGGATCACAGCGAGAGGGGTATGAGTGGGAGGAGGGTCACAGTGGGAGGAGGATCACAGCGAGAGGGGTATGAGTGGGAGGAGGGTCACAGTGGGAGGAGGATCACAGCGAGAGGGGTGTGAGTGGGAGGAGGGTCACAGTGGGAGGAGGATCGCAGCGAGAGGGGTGTGAGTGGGAGGAGGGTCACAGTGAGAGGGGTGTGAGTGGGAGGAGGGTCACAGTGGGAGGAGGATCACAGCGAGAGGGGTGTGAGTGGGAGGAGGGTCACAGTGGGAGGAGGATCACAGCGAGAGGGGTGTGAGTGGGAGGAGGGTCACAGTGGGAGGAGGATCGCAGCGAGGGGTGTGAGTGGGAGGAGGGTCACAGTGAGAGGGGTGTGAGTGGGAGGAGGGTCACAGTGGGAGGAGGATCACAGCGAGAGGGGTGTGAGTGGGAGGATGGTCACAGTGGGAGGAGGATCACAGCGAGAGGGGTATGAGTGGGAGGAGGGTCACAGTGGGAGGAGGATCACAGCGAGAGGGGTATGAGTGGGAGGAGGGTCACAGTGGGAGGAGGATCACAGCGAGAGTGGTGTGAGTGGGAGGAGGGTCACAGTGGGAGGAGGATCACAGCGAGAGGGGTATGAGTGGGAGGAGGGTCACAGTGGGAGGAGGATCACAGCGAGAGGGGTATGAGTGGGAGGAGGGTCACAGTGGGAGGAGGATCACAGCGAGAGGGGTATGAGTGGGAGGAGGGTCACAGCGAGAGGGGTATGAGTGGGAGGAGGGTCACAGTGGGAGGAGGATCACAGCGAGAGTGGTGTGAGTGGGAGGAGGGTCACAGTGGGAGGAGGGTCACAGTAGGAGGAGGGTCAGTGTGAGGAGGATCACAGTGAGAGGGGTGTGAGTGTGTGGAGGGTCACAGTGGGAGGAGGACCAAGTTGCATGTGAGCTGTTATTGGCTGTTTGTCTGGTGTCTGCTGGTTCTGTGGGTGATGTTGCTAGTGCGCCTTCTCTGTGGAATGCTGTGCTATGGAGAGTGTTGCTGGTTTGAGTACAGTTGACACCTGGGTCTGATGGTCATTCAGTTTCTTGTTTAGCTGGCAAACTCAGATTTGTTTCATTAGCCATTTGCTGGGAAGGAGCCGATTCCAGTTGATTGTAGATGTCCGCAGTTGCAACAATAGATCAGGTTGTTCACCTTCACCTGGTATGATCGAGGTGACAACTTCTTTATGCAAGTGGGCTGATTTTTCTTGAGTCCGTTGAATGTTTCCTCTCCAAATCTCAGCTCCAGCAATGATTTGGCAGTTTTATCAAAGTGACATTTGACTTTCTGTCATTTCACTATGATCTTGTCCCTTACACCTGTTACTCCTTCTGGCTTCATTAGTTTCTTAGCTGATGGAAGAGTTGTCTGGGTGCAGCATTACAGTAGTCACTGGACTGGACTACTTTTCGTGCCTTCAGTAGGTGTGTTTCTCCACTCTAAGATTGCATTGTACACATCTGTGCCAGCTCTACTGGATTTCTTTATGATCCTGTTGGCAATTTTCACCGTTGCCTCAGCCTTTCCAGACCTGAAACGTTAACTCTGCTTCTCTGTCCACAGATGTTGCCAGACCTGCTGAATATTTCCACACTTTCTATTGTTATTTCAATAGCCAGACACTCTTTCTTGATCTGTGCATAGCATCGTTCAGTTTGCATTAACGCTCTGGATGCAAACATGACTGGTTGTCCTTGCTGCATGAGGGTGGCTACAAGTCCTGTTTCACTGGCATCACACTGTGGGGTGACTTCCTTGTTGACATCATAGTACTTCAGCACTGGCGTTGTCATCACTAGTTGTTTAATTCAAGTAAAAGATGCTTTTTGTTCTAAGTGATGCCACTGAATATCTGTTGCAGTGCGTTTGCTTGGAGGTTCACACACTGATGATAGAGTGGGCAAGAACTTGGCTAGGTGGTTCACAAATTCAACAAATCGCTGAACTACCTTCACTTTTGTTGGTTGCTATACCTCTGCTACAGCTCGAACCTTATCAGGATCAGGGCGAAGTCCTTTAGCTGTCAGTACATGATCTATGTACCTGACTTCAGTCATCTTCAGCTGCAACTTTTTCTTTTTCAGCTTCAGGTTCATCTAGCGAGCTCTCACTAGCAGTCTCACTAGATTCCAATCATGGTCTGCGATGGCGTCTTCCATCGTATCTCCATATCTATAGACTAGAAGATCGTCCACGATCACTTCCACTCCTAGTAGGCCATTGACTCTTTCGTGCTGTCTGCGTTAGTACTCTTTCTGGAGCAGTAGAAATGCCAAACAGCATGCACAACCATCTGTACCTCCCAAACAGTGTTCAGAAAATAGTCAGAAAGCTGCTGCTTTCATCCAGCTTCACTTGCCGGTATCCATCCTTCGCATCTAGGGTAAGACCTTTGCCTTGTCCAGTTGAGGCAGAATCTCTTCAATGGTTGGTATAGGGTAGTGATTTCTCTTCAAAGCTTTATTGAGGCCCTTTGGCTCTAAGCACACTCAACTTTCTAGGTTTTTTCGCTGCTACCATGCTGCTAATCCAGTCTGTAAAGTTGTCACTTTCTGATTACTCCCATCTTTTCAAGCTCCTCTATCTTGTCTTTCAGACTGGACTTGAGGGAAGCTGGAACTCTGCTCGGAAGATGTTGAGTTGGCCTCACACTTTCATCTACTTCAAGATGATATTCACCAGAAAGTCATCCAAGACCTATGAAAACATCTTTGTAATCTGTCAGGATTTGTTCAGCAGTCAATGGCTTGGTGTCATGTAAAACATTGAAAATCTCTTCCGGTACGTTTGGGGGGAGGGGGTGTTACCGCTCCAAAGTTTTGACTTGTTTTCGCCGAGATGAGGAGAATTTGCTTAGTAAAAAATTATATGGAACTGAAGTTCTTTTTTCTTCCTTTTGCACTGGACTCTCAGCTTAGTTTTTCTCTTGGGGTGAGCATCATTCCATCATAAAGCCTCAACTTTACCTTTGACAGCTCCATATTCGGATCACCGTCTTGTGCAATTACATACAAGTCTGCGAAACTCATGATGGTGCACCCAGAACCAGTGTCTATCTGACACCTCACACCAGCTTTGTGCTCTCTTTCTGTAGTCTTCATTCCAATAGTCACAAACCACTTTCTACCACGAGACTTGATGGCACCAACATGTTCTAGGGTGTGGAGTGATTCATCAGAATCATTGCCTGACATCTCTCGATCAACCATCCTTATAGGCTTGCTTTTCTTCTTTCCAGCAAAGCATTTGTGTATAAAGTGTTTCAGCTTCTTGCAGATAGAGCACCCTTTCCCCATGCTGGACATGCTCCCTTATCCTTCTCGTGGTGTCGTCCACATCATTTACATCCAGTACTCTGGCCTTGATCTTCCTGCTGGCCCTTCTGAAAGCTGTGCTTTCTTTTCATCATTGACTTGTACTTGGAAGACTTGGAATGCCTCTCAGCATAGCTCACAGCCTCATCGGTTCTCCCATTAATACTCGTCAGCTGTTGATTTGCCACCTCAGAGCTTCTGCACATGTCAATAGCTTTCTTGAAAGTAAGCTTCTCTTCTCTCAGCAGGATCTCTTGTTGCTAAGACAATCCTATCTCTGATGAGATCATCCTTCAGTTGCCCAAACTCACAAGACTGTTAGACATCTCAGTACAATCACATACAGATCAATTTTATTTTTTATTTATTTATTTAGAGATACAGCACTGAAACAGGCCCTTCGGCCCACCGAGTCTGTGCCGACCAACAACCACCCATTTATACTAACCCTGCAGTAATCCCATATTCCCGACCACCTAGCTACACTAGGGGCAATTTACAATGGCCAATTTACCTATCAACCCGCAAGTCTTTGGCTGTGGGAGGAAACCGGAGCACCCGGCGAAAACCCATGAGGTCACAGGGAGAACTTGCAAACTCTGCACAGGCAGTACCCAGAATTGAACCCGGGTCCCTGGAGCTGTGAGGCTGCAGTGCTAACCACTGCGCCACTGTGCCGTTTCTCCCTCTCTTCCTGAACTCTACAGTTAACACATAGCCTTCATAAATGACATTATTAGAGGGTTCAAAGTGAATCTTCAAGGGCTCAAAAATCTCACAAGTCTTGTTTTTCTTTTCCTCAGTGAGATCTAGGGTGCAATACAGCTTGTAACACTCCTTCCCCATCAATGATATCAGAGTTGCTACTCTTATCCATTCAGGTTTCTTGTCCAACTCTGTGGCTGTCTCATAATCTTGCCATTGAGACTGGAAAAATTGCCAACTCCCTCTGAAATCTCCCTTCATGTGTATAGAAGCAGGTACTGGAAAATTCGAAGACATCATGACTTACCCTGCTGTTGATATCTTGTGCAAACTTGCAGACAGGCATTGTTTTAAACTCTGATATTTTGCAGATCTGATGCATTTCTTGTGTCATGTGTACTTTGTGAAACAATGAGTGACATGGATTCCACTTCTTTGAAGATCTCAAACAGGTTTATTAACAGCTAACTATTATATACAATACAGAGCAAACTATATACAGAACCTTTGTCCAGGGAATTACAGTTGCAGAGTGACTATGGCTTCTAGTCACATGACTATGTTCTGGTACTTAGCTTATTAGCATACAGAGTTCTAAAAGGGACATCACTCTTGAAGCGATCATACAACATCCCCTTTCTTTCCAAAGATAAGTCTAATACACTATAAGTAAAAACACATTAAATTGGATAACATCAAAATTATTTACACAGGAATAGGATTTTGAAATTTACACATGCGAAAGCTTAATAATCCAAACGTCATTGCTGTGGTTTGACAACTCTGGCTCGGAGAGTTTGCGCCTCAACTGTTGCTTTTCTTTCTGAAGTTTCTCCCTTTCTGCGTTCAGTTTCTGTTGCTCTGCCTTCAGACTGCTAACATACTCTGTTGCTTTCCTCAGGATGACCACTTTTGAAGCCTTGTCATTTTTGGAAAGTTCCGATACTTCGTCTCAAAGAACCAACAGACAATGCTTCAACTCATTCCTCCTCTGCCTCTTCAGGACATTGCATGTCCTTCGCCTCTCCTCATCCTCTGCATCTTATGGCCTGGGGCTCAAGGTTGAGGACTTGTCATGGGAGGAGTACTTGACCTTATGGCAGTACCTGACTGTTTTGTCTTGATTTGGTGCTGGATAGCAGAGGCGAGGGAATGGCAAAGTTGTGCTGTTGCTGTTTTTCCAGACTGCACTGTTTGATGCTGGCCATAATCTGTGAGTGGGTTCTGGTCCTTGGAGATTTCCCCTTGGCAATGCTCCCTACTGCCAGCCTTTGCTTCCAGTGGTTACAATGTCAATCCCTTCTTCTGAATTGCTGGAGCACGAGGAAACACTGCCTGTTGACAAAGAACTTTCACCATCTGAGTTTGGATCTTCATTCTCTTGGTGTGGTGTCTCTGGGAAGGAGCTGATCCTCTCCAAACCACAACCACTGAGATCCTGGAAAGACTGTGACTCAACGTGGTTACCCTTGAATCTCTTTTGCTGTAATGGGTACCTTGGTGACCTCGTGAATAGTGATGATGTTGAGGTCCTTATACGCTGGTGGTCCTGTCACTGCTGGTCCACTCGTGTCTACCAGGTAAAATATTTTCAGTTTCCATGCCGACTTGTAATAGCTGCATTGCATTGTTCGTGTGCCACCGCAAGGGATGGGTGACCCATTGTATGCAGTTAACTTTTGCAGTTGTCGATTGTATCATTAATTTCCAATGACACCGGTACATATCCTTCAGGATTTGGATTGGTAGGATATTTGCACTAGCTCCCATGTCAATCTTAGTCCTGAGTGTGTGCTTGCCAAATTTCTTTGGGCACATGATATTAAGGGCTGAGTTTTACGCCGTCTCAGAGGCTGGATGGTGCCAAACAGCAGAAGCAGCATGAGATAGACAGAGCTGTGATCCCACAACCAACAGATTAGATCAAAGTCCTGCCACATCCAGTCGTGAATGGTGATGGACAATTAAACAACTAACAGGAGAAGGAGGCTCCACAAATTTCCATATCCTCAATGATAGGGGAGCCCAGCACATCAGTGCAAAAGAAGTATTCACAACCATCTTCAGTCAGAAGTTGTTGGAGAAAATCCAGATTGTGCCCAATTGTTGAACAAATTCTCCGGACTCAGACGTTGAGAACAAACACTTTATTGCATGATATCATGGGGGAGCACACCTTACCTAAAGGCGGTCCAGTGCTACTCCCAAAGAGCTACAGATCGCCGTGGATTTATATAGTATAACAGAGGCAGAGCTAACAATTTCACAATTAGATAAACGCCCACAAGATGATCACAAGACCACCTACTTGACTGTGCACCATGCAGAGTCCGAGGTCAGCAAAACATCAGTTTCAACAATAACAAGCTAGTTCCTTAATTCAATGCCCACTCCAGACACCATATCTGGCCGTAATGTCTGATTGTGGTTAGCTGCTCTGTCTACAATTTATGATCGTTGGTTGTGGTTAGATTAGCTACAAGCTGTGTCCTGCTTTTTCTGCTTCTACAAAGTTAAGTAATAATTAGCAAAGCTAAGAAAAATTTCTCTAACAGAAGTGCTGAGTGGATGATCCATTTCGGCCTCCTCCTAAGGTCCCCAGCATCACAGATGCCAGTCTTCAGTTAATCCGATTTAATCCATATGATATCAAGAAATGGCTGAAGGCACTGAATACTGCAAAGGATATGGGTCCTGACAACATCCTGCCTGTATTACTGAAGACTTGTGCTCCAGAACTGGCCGCACCCCTAGCCAAGCTGTTCCAGTACAGCTGAAACACTGGCATCAACTCAACAAGGTGGAAAATTGCCCAGGTTAGTCCTAGCCACAAAAAGCAGGACAAATCCAATCCGACCAATTACTGGCCTATCAGTCTACTCTCGATCATCAACAAAGTGATGGAAGGGGTCATTGGCAATGCTATCAAGTGGCACTTGCTCAGCAATAATCTGCTCACTGATGCTCATTTTGGGTTCTGCCAAGGCCACTTGGATCCTGACCTCATTACAGCCTTAGTTCAAACATGGACAAAAGAGCTGAGGTCAAGAGGTGAGGTGAGAATGATTGCCCTTGACATCAAGGCAGCATCAAGGAGCCCTAGCCAAATTGAAGTCAATGGGAATCACAGAAAACTCACCACTGGTTGGAGTCATACCTAGCACAAAGGAAGATGGTTATGGTTGTTGGAGGCCAAATATCCCAGCCCCAGGACATTGCTGCAGGACTTCCTCAGGGTGGTGTCCGAGGCTCATCCATCTTCAGCTGCTTCATCAATGACCTTCCCTCCAACATAAGGTCAAATGTGAGGATGTTCGCTGATGATTGCATGCTGTTCAGTACCATTCGCAACTCCTCAGAAACAGAAGCACCCACTTCCATATGCAGCAAGACCTGGCCAACTTTCAGGCTTGGGCTGATAAATGGCAAGTAAAATTCGCACCACACAAGTGCCAGGCAATGATGATCTCCAACAAGAGAGAATCTAACCATCTCCCCTTGACATTAAATGGCATTACCATTACTGAATCCCCCACTATCAACATCCTGGGGGTTGCCATTAACCAAAAACTGCACTGCAGCAGCCACATAAATACTGTGACCAAAAGAGCAGGTCAGAAATGGGGAATTCTGCGGCGAGTAACTCATCTCCTGACTTCTAATGCCGGTCCACTATCTACAAGGCACAAGTTAGGAGTGTGATGGAATACTCTCCAATTGCCTGGATGAGTGCAGGTCCAACAACACTCATGAAGCTCAACAACATCCAGGACAAAGCAGCCCACTTGATTGGCACCCCATCCACCACCTTCAACATTCACTCTCTCCATCACCGACACAGTGTGTACCATATACAAGTGCACTGCAGCAATGCACTACGCCCATTCGATGGCACCTTCCAAACCCACAACCTCTACTGCCTCGAAGGACAAGGGCAGCAGATGCATGGGAATAGCACCACCTGTACGTTCCCTTCCAAGCTGCACACCACTCTGACTTGGAACTCTATCACCCTTCCCTCACTGTTGGTGGTTCAAACTCCTGGAACTCCCTTTCTAACAGCACTGTGGGTGTACCTACACCAGATGAACTCCAGCGGTTCAAGAAGGCGGCTCACCACCACCTTCTCAAGGGCAATTAGGAATGGGCAATAAATGCTGGCCTTGCCAGTGATGCCCACATCCCATGAAATGAATTAAAAAAAACAACAGTTATTCCAGTGGCATCCTCTCATGGGGTTTCGCACATTTCTCCTCCCCATATCCGCTCTGACAGAACATCATTGGGCTGAGCTGTGAAAGAACGTGGCCTGGCACCAAAACGTATCCATGCATCTGTCAGGATGTGGTGATGCCTACCCCCTTGCCATTGCCTTTGTGGTGACTCCCGCGTAGCTACATGCAAGCCCCAAAGAGGAGAGATGTAATGAAGACTCACCTTGGCAGAGCAAAGGAGGTAATTGATTCTCTTCCTGCACTGGACCAGTTGCATTGGGTGATCCCATGGCTGCTGACCTCCTCTGTGATCTCCATCCAGGCTTGCTTGGTCAGGCAGGAGGACCTCTTCTTGCCAACTCTTGGAAAGCAGAACTCCCGCCTTTCCCTTGCAGCCTGGAGGAGAATCTCCAGGGAGGCATTGCTGAATTGTGAGGCCACCCAAATGTCTTCGCTTGACATGGTCCCTCTTGGCTCCCAGAGAGCTGCTGGTCTTTTGAGGCCTTGGTCAGCAGTAAAGCAGTTGAGCAGCAGAGGGAGTCCAGGCACAGCAAAGGCACAGCAGCAGCAAAAGCAAAGCAGTGATGCAACAATTTAAGCAGAGGTGGCAGAACTTTAAATACGGTGCCAGCACTTGCATTCCTTTCCACTTACGATGCAATTGGCAACTTGTCGCCTGCTCTGGTCATCAAATGGGACGGGCCCCATGCCTCCTTCATTCAAATGGACCAGCCGCTGCATGATCACGGTTGGCCAACTGCGTATGTGACGAGTGGTGATGGCACCCACTTCCCGGTCCACTGCCAGGACCCACAATGGGCTCACTAAATTCAGCCCAGTGTGTGTTTCTGACCCCTACTTACCCCTGATGGGGTGGGGAGGGATCCCAAAGCCCGTAGGGGAAATCCTGCCCCAGGAATCTATGGTGATATTTTGTACTTTTTCCAGTGCCTGGCAAGGTAAAAGGGTTTTTTGTTGTTTGTTTTTTTTTTCATGTTTGGACTTGCTGTTGTTCAACCTTCAGTCCGTTAACACCCTATTTGTACTAATGCTTTGTCTTTCAACACACCATTAACATATTGTTTGCCTTTGCTCCACGACCTTTTGGTCAGCTGTGTGGCCTTGTCCAATCTACACCTTCTCCTTTGTTATCTCTTGCCCCACCCCCACCTCACTTGCTTATAACCTTTGACATTTCTAATATTTGCTAGTTCCGAAGAAGGGTCACTGACCCGAAACGTTAACTCTGCTTCTCTTTCCACAGATGCTGCCAGACCTGCTGAGTGGTTCCAGCATTTCTTGTTTTTATTTCAGATTTCCAGCATCCGCAGTATTTTGCTTTTATATTAAGGTAAAAGGGTTTATTTTTCACCTTGTGGCCTGCTAGCCTTGCTACTTTACACACTCTTACAGTGGGGAGATGGTGGCGTAGTGATAATGTCACTTAATTCAGTTAATTAATAAAAACCTTGAATTGAAAGCTAGTCTCAGTAATGGTGCCATGAAACTATCATTGATTGGCGGAAAAACACATCTGGTTCACTAATGTCCTTTAGGGAAGGAAATCTGCCATCCTTCCCTGGTCTGGCCTACATGTGACTCCAGACCCAAAGCAATTTGGTTGACTCTTAACTGCCCTCTGAAATGGCCTAGCAAGCCGCTCAGTTCAAGGGCAATTAGGTATAGGCAACAAATGCTGGCCTTGCCAGCAACTCCAACATCCCATGAAAGAATAAATTTAAAAAACCACAAGGTCAGATTTCAATTCATAGGACGTGAGGGCATGTCAATGGAAGCAGATTTTTGAATTGGGCATTGGCTAAAAGTATTGGGAATGAATCAAGTTTCAGTGTGTAGCATTGCAGGCTATTTTATATTATATGTTTACATATGTATCTGGCAGAGGGAACTAATCATAAAGGCAATGCCATTAATTTTGAGTGAACTCTTGATTGAGAACTTGCTGAAACAAAGAAATAAATAGAGGCAGTAATCTTGTAAATAAGAGTAGTTTACTTTCAATTTTATTCTGAAACAAATACCATGTACAACACAATGCATGTCATGATATTGTGAGATATAATGAATGTTGTAGTCTGAGACATTGTTATATTGGAGCAGGCACAGTCATGGTCCTAGCACCCAGCTGCCTATTTGATTAGGCCTTAATTGAAGCTGAGCAGACTAATCAACAAAGTGTGGTTCAGCAGCTCTAAACTCCAATTTGCAAACTGAATTTACACACTGTGAACAATAATTCAGAATGAAAATCAATGTATAAAATTGCCATTAGTCATAATGGTGCTGTTGCTAAGATCCCTTTCTACCCCTTGATCAACTGTGCTATTAAAACATCAAAGGGAAAAACAAGACACAGCATGCAAGTAATAATGATATAAATAGAATGGCAGCTAGCTGATGTTGTATACCAACTGCAATGCAATCTATAGATTCAGATTACATCATTTACTGTGAAACAAAGAAATAAAGGGCAGAAATTTAGGTCCTGTCAGGCGTGGGAACAGAGGCAGATGGATGATGAAAATAACTGGCTTGCCAGTTTCCCATCGCCGTTCCGGCCGCCACTGAATTTTGTCAGGCCCGGGGGAGGTCGGTTCGAGAAACCCACCTGATCCGCAAACAAGTCCAATTAAGTTAGTTAAAGAGCTCATTGAGAGCTCGTAGAAAGCCATGTTGAGATTTGATGGTGGAGCATGGGCTCCTTAGTCAGGGTCAGACCAGGTGCATGGAGGCAACAACACAGCAGGGAGTTAATCATGGCTGTCCCAAGAAATTAGGTGGGTGCATAAAGGGAGATCGATTCAGAGGAGGACTCAACCATTGGCACACTGGTGCCATCGGGTGTGTGCAGGTTGTGGGGAGAGTGTTGTGTACGTGCTCTGGCAGTGCAGGGGGTCATCATCTTCTTGGCATCGCCAGGGCATAAACGGAGGGGGCCAGACTTCTAGACATAATTGGGAGATCACCAGAGTACAAGGATGGCAGCAGCTGGCAATGGGAGCACAACTCTTAGGCTTTGGATCTAGTGGCTGTTGTATGATTGCCTTTAAGAGTGATGACCCTTTAAGATCTTAGTATGCTAATGAGCTAAGTACCAGGACGTAGTCATGTAATTCAGAGTCTGAGTCACTCTGCAACTGTAACACCTAGAGGCAGGTTCTGTAAATAGTTAGCTCTGTACTGTAATCTAATATTTAGCTGCAATAAACCTGTTTTGAGATCTTCAACCAACTGGACTCCATGCATCTCATTTATGTTGCATCAAACAACATGAAGAACTCATTCAATGGTGGCAGCTGTGGTGAGAAGAAAAAAGTCTAAGTTGAAGACCACGGGTAAAACAGCTTTGAAAATGACCATCCTACAGCCATTAGAGAGAAAGTAAAATAAAAATGGTTCAAACAGTGAAGGAAAAAAGAATTTACCTCAAGCTGTAGAAGACAGAGCTCGTAAAGATAGGCTGCAAGTAAATCGGGTCAGTCATTGTGCCGATGGGTGAGGGATACTGCTTTAAAAAAAAAGCTTGGAAGCCCTTCAAAAGATCATTATTTTCAAAAGTCTTTCTTGAAAAATAAAGTGGGGAAGACCCGACTCCTGTCCCAAGCAGATTGAGGTTGCTGCCATTACAGGAGGTGGCCGAGTGCAAGAAGCACAGGAAAACCTCGATCTCTGCAGAACCTCTTCCACGCAGCCAAAGTTTAAAAAAACATTAAACCATTTGAGTGTGAATAAGAGCTTCCATTCACAAAGCCACTGTAAAAAAAAACATTAAAACCACTCAAGTGTGAAGAACATAAACAAACTCTAAGAAACAAACCATTGAACTGCCTAGTAAACAGCCATGTAAACAGAAGAGGCTCAAGTGCTGGAAGCAAGATAAGCGCACAGCACTAGCAAACACCTTCTGCCGATCAAAGCAGCTAGTCTAAATAACAGACAGTTTCTTCAAGGGGAAACAGTGCAGAGTCACAGAACAAGTCTTAAAACAAGTTTTTAAGCAAAAGAACATCAGAAATTTCCCAGCATGAACTGGAAGGCCATGGATATCCTATCCAAGTTCCAACTTTTCAAACAAAGAATGCAGTTTTGCTTACAGACCAAGTAATTGTAGAACCAGAAAAACAGGGTGTAAAAGTACTTATAGCAGTTGGAAGTGAGGGATTACATAGAATTAATACCTCTCTGGTTTATCTGAAGACCAGAACGATCCCGCTAAAATATGGAAAGTGCTGGACGATCAACTCCGATGAAGAGTGAATTTTAGAATTCACTGCCTGGAACTGATATCCTACAGGCCACAGACACAGGAATCAGTAGACCAGTTTGTCAGTAAATGCTGTAGTAAGGGCAACGAATGTGACTCCATAGAAACTGAGCTGTCGGACTGAATAATGGAGCTGGTGATTGTATCAACACCCATTGAAGCATTTCAGAAAGACCTCTTGGGGAAAACAAAAGGTCACAGCATTGATGCACTGCTAGAAGCAAGCATGAAATACAAAGCCATTTTAGCTGGACAACAGCACCTGCAAGCACAAAATGCAGCCAACAGTATCGGCACAACAACCAGTCACATGGCACAGTGGTTAGCACCACAGCCTCATAGCTGCAGCAACCCGGGTTCAGTTCTGGGTACTGCCTGTGTGGAGTTTGCAAGTTCTCCCTGTGACCGCGTGGGTTTCCACCGGGTGCTCCGGTTTCCTCCCACAGCCACAGACTTGCAGGTTGATAGGTAAATTGGCCATTGTAAATTGTCCCGAGTGTAGGTAGGTGGTAGGAGAATGGTGGGGATGTGGTAGGGAATATGGGATTAATGTAGGATTAGTATAAATGGGTGGTTGTTGGTCAGCACAGACTCGGTGGTCTGAAGGGCCTGTTTCAGTGCTGTATCTCTAAATCAAAAAAGCAAGCAAGCTGTGTGGTAAATGTGATTGGTTCCCTCTCACAGCAAAGTTGTCCTGCATTTCATGATCTGCGCAAGGCATGCGGTGCAAAAGGACACTGGGCCCTCCTATGCAAGAAATCTGTCTCCAAAGACACAACCAGAAGTCAGGCGCAGTAACAGGGCAACAGCAGCAAGGAGGGCTCCAGAGACCTGCATAACCGTAAGCTGGGTACATAAAGTCCACAGTGAAACAGACCTGAGACCAGACCCAGAGAGACACAATTCTCAGTCAGAAGATGAGCAAGTGTTCCACCTTGTGAACCTGACACATCATGTTGATGAAGTCAAACAAGTGGAAGCTTTTGGTACTCTTAACATCATGTTCCCAAAGAAAGCTGGCAACATACACTCAAGGTTAAGATTGACTCTGGCGCTAGTGCAAATATCCTACCAGTTCAAATACTGAAAGATATGTACTGGAATCATTGGAAATCAATGATACAACCGATGACTGCCAAGCTATCTGGATACAATGGGCCACCCATCCCTTGCAGTGGCACACTGACAATGCAATGCAGATATGGCAAGTCGGCATGGAAACCACAAGTATTCTACTTAGTAGACACGAGTGGACCAGGACTGGCAGCATATAAGGACCTCAATATCATATCTATCCATGAGAGCATTGCCAAGAGGGATATCTCCAAGGACCATAAACTGCTCCTAGACTCTGACCAGCATCAAACAGTGCAGTTTGAAAATGCAGCAACAGCTCCACTATACTGCACCTTCACTTCTGCTCTCTAGACAACCACCAGCACCACAATGAGCCAAAATAGACAGGGATCTCCATGAGACCAAGTACTCCTCCCCCAAAGTCCTCGACTTTGAGCCCCAAGCCTCCAGACGCAGAGGATGAGGAGAGGTGAAGGATACACAATGTCCTGACGAGGCAAAGGAGGAATGAGTTGAAGCATTGTCTGCTGGCTCTTCGAGATGAGGTGCCGGAACTTTCCAAGAATGACAAAGCCTCAAAGGTGGTCATCTTGAGAAAAGCAACAGAGTATATTAACAGGCTGAAGGCAGAGCAACTGAAACTGAATGCAGAGGCGGAGAAACCCCAGAAAGAACAGCAACAGTTGAGATGCAAATTCTTCTAGCAAGAGTTGTCAAAACACCGAGACGATGTAGGGACTCTTGAGCCTCTATATTTGTAAATTTCACAATCTCTATCCATGTGTAAATAATTTTAATGTTATCGAATGTTTTGTGTTTTTACTTTCAGCATACGAGACTTATCTTGGGAAAGGAGGGGGACGTTGTATGATTGCCTTTAAGAGTGATGTGCCTTTAAAATCTTAGTATGCTAATGAGTTAAGTACCAGGAGCAGGCATATGACTTGGAGCCTAAGTCACTCTTCAACTATAACACCTAGCGGCAGGTTCTGTAAATAGTTAGCTCTGTACTGTATATAATATTTAGCTGTAATAAACCTGTTTTGAGTTCTTCCACCAACTGGACTCCATGCATTTCATTTATGTTGCATCAGACAACATGAAAGAACTCATTACAGTGGTGATGAGGAGCAACATTCTCTGCAGGAAGGGCAGAGCCCCGGGCATGAGAAGGACAGAGGAGAGGGACGAGGGACAAGAAGGATATGGAGGCCATACCCTCAGCATTGGATCTACCGCCGAAGATGGAGCTACCTTGAGATGTTGGAGAACCAGTGTCACTATGACTCTCCAGGCAGATGGTCACAGAGATTTGTGCCCTTGTCGTGGAAGACCTCACACTTTGCACCACTTGTTGCCATGCACTGTCAGTAGCCGTCAAAGTCACTGTGGCCTTGAACTTCTTCACCACTGGCTCCTTCCAAGGATCAACTGTGGACCTTGGTAACATCTTGCAAACAGTTGCATGCCACTGCATCTCACACATTACTGATGCCCCAATTTGTGAGAGCTGGACAGTATATTCAATTCAAGACAGATGGGGCCTCGCAGACACAAAGGGATGTGGATTTTAGTTCCATTGCTGGATTCCCCCAAGTGCAGGTTGTCTATTGTCCCCACGTGGCCATCAAGGCACTGAGTGTGTGGCCAGTCAGATTCATCAACAGGAAGGGCTTCCACTCCTTCTTTGTACTGCTGGTCTGTGACTACAACAAGGGTTTCCTGCATCTGTGCGCTCGCTTTCCTGGCAGCTGATGACCCCTTCATCCTCCAGCAGTCTAGAGTGCTGCAACTCTTCATTCCATGTGCCCTCGCCCACCCAAATTTGTGGTTGGATTCTGGGGGATAAGGCTTATCCCTTGAAGAGATGGTGTTATGACCAGGTGAGAAAGGTGTCTCGGGGTCTGTCTCAGCCTTCACCTGGCCTTACTGTAGCAGGATTTGATTTTAAACCATGTTTTAGCTCCCCCTGGGGAATCCTTGTTCACCGCTTTCCAATTATAAGGCAAAGAAATGAGCACAAACAGGCTTTCTTAGGTTTAAAGAAGAAAAGTGAAATTTATTAAATCTTAAACTCTTATTCAGTTGGTGTCTACAGATACACGACACACCCACACTAGCATGCATATACGATACATACATGCAAATAGAAACAAAAAAGAGCAGAAGAAAAATAAAGTGGAAAGATTTGAGGCACTATCTGAAGAGTTTGTTACGTTTCTTCGAGCTCAGGGTAGAGGCTTTTTGTAGGTTGATCTTGCTTTTCATTGGGGCCTAGTATTCTTCTTAAACCTTGTTCACTGTAGGAGACTTTTCTCTCTTGTGTTCATGTGTCTTCAGTGAGTTTCAGTTCTGTGAGAAAGAGATGGAAGCAGACAGGAGGAGAGGAGGACTTTTCCAGTCCAAGAGCAGAGATCTTTCTGCCAGTTCAAACACTGTCTCTACAATTTAAAGCTCCCCATGTTGGCCAGCAGGGTGGTCATGTGACCGACTGGTTTGAGCAAGTCAGTTCTGTGTATTGTATGGGAGTAGGGGATAGTTCCTTTGTTCCAACACTGTCTGCTAATATGCAAAAATATTCTTCCAGCCAGGGGCCTGCAACCCCTTGTAAAGGCCTTCTCTTCTTCTCAGCAACAATTTGAAATTTAATGTACATGTGGTGAAATTAATGTGCCCCATTCTTGGCAGGTGGGGGCCAACATGACAGATCGCTACTCACCCCTCTATAAGACCCTGAGACAGAGGCTCAGAGGCACTACAACCAAAGCCATCTGCTCACTAGGACCACCATTGAGCTGGCCATCGGGCTTCTGAAGATGAAGTTCCAGTGCCTGGACCAATCAGGTGGCACCCTGCAGTACAGTCCTGTAAGGGTCTTGTGCATTGTGTGGTCTGCTGTGCTCTCCATAACATGGCCCTCCAGAGAGGTGTTGACCTTGAAGAGGGTGATGCGCTAGATTGACACAGCTCATCGGAGGAAGAGGAGGAGGGGGAGGAAGATGCAGAACACAGAGGTGGTCTGTCTGCACAGGAAGGGGGCCAGGCCCGGAATGGGACTTGAGGGTCTCTTCAGGATGTCATCAACATCAGTGATCATCTGATCCACGCACACTTCAGCTGAGCCTTTCTCACCCAGGAGCATGGCTTGGTCTGTAACTCACTTTGAGCTGCCTGTGAGAATATTTCCATTGAAGGTGCAGACTGGAATAGATCCACTCTTACTGCCAATGAAGGATGTACATCTGTCCAGAGGTTTCACTGTCCCCATTCAAGGCCTTCAGCACTTCATCCCTCTTTTCTTGTCCTGCCATTAAAAAATGGAAGTTGTGGCATTGTCAATATTTATAGTGTGTTCAAAAATCGGACAAGGACACAATTCCAGGTGAAACAAACCCCAGTGACCTACTCAGTGGTGTCAGGCTCAACAGAGCTTGCTGAATGCTAGGGTCCAGCACTGATATTCACTTCTTTAGTATTTTATTTGCAGCCTTGGTAGTTTTCACAGAAATTCCTTCTTAGTAATGGCTTTGATCACAACCACAGTTTGTCTCGTCACGGACAGCAAAATGTCCAAGAGGTGGGTATTCAGAGAAGCTCTCCACACTTATGGGCTTGATTGGAATCATATTTACAATGGCCGTATTTCCAGACTACACAAATTTTGTGCAATCTTCCAACTTCTTGGCAGAATGACGATCAATCTTCTCCTTCAAGTCACTAAACTTACAGGCAACGTGGCAGGATGACGATTTAGTACTGGGAAATAGCCAGCACATAACTCTCAGCCACTTCTACCCAGTGTTTCCCTTGTGGCCTCAGAGGCAGGCTGCTCGCTTGTCTCTGCTTGCAGCTGAGATGCACGTGACAGATGTCCTCGTCATGCAGGTGTTGGCCGGGGGGGGGGGGGGGGTGGGGAGGTGGGTGGGGGGTGCTGGTGGTACCTCCAGAAGCTGCTGCACTGCCGTCAATGCAGCTTCCTGCAACACAGATGGCCTGGGTGGCATCCTCATCCTCTGTGGTGACTGCCCCAACCCCTGGCTGGTGCTCCGGATGGCCAGAAGGAAGCACCAGATGAGGCACAACTGGCATCCACTCCAACCACCTCTGCGCCACCAGTGGTACTGAATGGTCAGGGCTACAGAGCGTGGCATGCATTCTGTGAATGTCAGTGTGCAGTTCTGGTATGAATTCCGAGTACTGCCACATGTGGCTGTCCATATGGTTGGTCACTCTCTCAATGGAGGAGTTCATGCGCTCAAAGCCCTGAGCCACAGTGGTGCCCATGAGCTGAATGGACTCCACCATTCTCAGCCCATGACCCTGCACTGCTTCTGGGAATTCTGACATGTGGGAACACATCTGCTGCTGCTGGTCTAAGTAAAGCCTTATTTCTTGTGACTTCTGAGGCCCAGTATCTGTGTCCAGTTGAGCAGGACTGTCTGTCCTCCATCCTCAAGAGGGACTGCCCACAGCTACTGCCTCCTCTCTCACCTCCTCCTTCTTACTCATGATGTGCTCTTCACCTAGTGCCACCCTATCTATGCGTGCGTGAGGACCCATCAAGGTGACGATATCAGAGCTGGTGGAGGGTGCGCTTGTAAGGTGTGAACGTGCTTGCTGTGATGTCTCTGCAGCTCTTGGCCCAGTGCAGACACAGGAATCCGTCCTCCGCCTTGATGTTTGAACCTGTGGGAGATCATGAGAAGAAACCTTGAAGACCAGAAGCCTCTACAGTGCTGAGGCTTCCCAATGTCGCTGAATCTTTGGCATACTGTCAGATGGGCTGGAGTGCTCTCCACCCACTTAAACTATGCATTGCAGTTTCTATTCACCCTCTCCACCAGGAATGCCTATCTCGCCTTCCCTGACTTGCACGTGGTCAGCCTCCCTGGCGATCTCCATTGCTCCCTCTTCTATGGCAGTGATGAGGTGTAGATGAGATCCCTCCTCAGGTCTGTGCCCTTTTGTGGGTATTGTGAGCCTGTTTCTCCTGAAAGGATGAAATAAAGAGATAAGACACTGCTGGCCACAATGACCAATTGCAAGTGCAGTTTTGGTCTCCACAGTTAAGGAAGGATATAATTGCATTGGAGGCGGTACAGCGAAGGTTCACTAAATTGATCCCTGGAATGAGGGGGTTGTCCTATGATGAGATGCTGAGTAAATTGGGCCTATATTCTCTGGATTTTAGAAGAATGAGAAGCAATCTCATTGAAACATACAAGACTTTGTAGGGGCTGGATAGGGTAGACGCTGAGAGATTGTTTCCACTGGTCAGGGAATCTAAAACACGGGGGTACAGTCTCAGGATAAGGGGCCAATTATTGAGGACTGAGATGAGGAGAAATTACTTCACTCAAAGGATTGTGAATCTTCGGAATTCTCTATCCCAGAGGGTTGTGGCTGCACCATTGAAGCATATATTTAAGGCTGGAATAGACAGATTTTTGGTCTCTCAGGGAATCAAGGGATGTGGCAAGTGCAAGGGAAAGTGGAGTTGAAGCCTAAGATCAACCATGATCATATTGAATGATGGAACAGGCTTGACGATCCATATGGTCTACTCCTGCTCCTATTTCTTGTGTTCTTATGTTTTGGCCAATGCCAACAGCTCATTGACATAAGAAGCTGCATGCATCAGTGCTGGCAGCGTTATGTCTCTGAGCCTTGCTGAGGGGTCAGTAGATACTCTGGGTACACATTCCTGCAATGTTCAGCAGCAGCATGTGCCCTCAGGTCCCTCAGCTGGACTGTCTGCCAGAGGTTGAATACCCATATACCTATCCTGAGGGTATGGAATTACACTCACTTTGCTAGAGTGAATAAGGTCGTTGAACTGCACTGCACCCAGTTTCTCCTGACCACACTCCGTCTGCTTACAGTCTGAGCCACTTATATCCATGCCTGCTTGGTTTGGGAGGGTGGCCTTCTCCTGCCTTCCTTCTGAAAAAGGATCCCCCTCCTGTCCCTCACTGCCTCAAGGAGGACCTCTAGGTCTGCATGTGCAAAGTGAGAGGCAGCACTGCCCCGATCTCTAGCCCTCTATCTTCCCTGCTCCATGAGTAATAGAGCAACTGAATGAGAATAATGGCCGCCTAACCCACCCTTCAGCCAATTAGCAGGTCGTCCTTCTGAAAATCGTGGGGTGTGACTGCTTCCCTGGAGTGGGATAGGGACCAGGAAACAGTCCTGATGTCCATTTCCTGACCCTAGAAGGAAAATCAGGCTCACAGCATCTGCTCTTCTGGGAAAGGATGTTCACAGTTCTTTTGCTGAGAGTTTACTTTCTACACTTCGGAGGTACATTCTATCCCATAAGGTGGGTGACGCATTGCTGCCTGGGATGTCAGCAATGCCCTTATTAATGTAAGGTTCACTTAGGTTCCACCAGAGAATGAATGTCATAAGCACGTGCAATAGCCACTCTTTCTGCACCACAACCTTCCCAGTCACACCCACCCAAGCCACTGGCACAAAGCAGTCCTGCAAACAACTATCCCCCCCATTGCTGCCCATCGATTCATGTCTCCGCATTCAGCATCAAATGAATTAAAAGTGACTTGCTACCCAGCAACCAAGAATGGACAAGACAGGAAAGTGGTACAAAATAGTAATATTTATGTGATCTAACTAAGCTACAGAATATGAACAATATTGCATTTTCTCAAGCATCCAAGTGTATACCCTTATGCAATTATAAAGCATTACTCTTCCTTTTATTGTTACTTCTACATGGTACAACCCTTGTGGCTTCAGCAGAAGTAGAGGCAGGCTGCTCAGATCCCTGCTCTGCTTGCTGAGATGGCTTTTGACTGCCATCCTCTGCATTTTGGAGCCTGTGAGGGCCCCGCTAAAGACTGCTCTACCTGCACCAGCGCAGGGATAGACTTGACACTTGGGAAATGAGGCAGCATACTGCCTGAGAGGCAGGGCAAGGCGCGAGAAGTGGCAGTGATTTTCGTGGAGTTCCCTCTCCCAAGTCCTCTTTCACCATCATCCCCCTCATGGCCCAACTGCATTTCATTGCTAACACTGTGATGGAGTGCACATTCGTGCAGATTAGGGCAAAGCCTAGGCTAAGGTATCTGTTATCCTATTAAAGTTGGTAGACATGTTGGCATCCAGAGTCTGCATGGCTGTGGTCAAGGCGGTGTGAACTCAACTAATATTTCACGGAGTTGACCACTTTATTGATGCAAGAACACATCATCGCAATGCTCTGCAACATCAACCCACTCATGCTTGAGGCTGACATCTCCATTCTTACTGCAGTCTTGCTCAGTGGGCTTGGAAGGCCTGTCACTGCATCGTACATTGTCTCCTGCTACTCAGTGATTCTCCTTTCCATTAGTGCCCCCCAGGGAACAGCATCTGTGTCCAACTGAGCAGAACTTGGAGAGGGCTGTATCCTCCGATGCAGACTCTCCACTGTTACCAGTGTTTGCTTTTGCTCATTTGTGAAGTGTGAGTCAGTAGGTGAAAATCCAACTATCTCCCTATGTTGTCCCACTGATGTGCAAGTATCTAAGCTGGTGCATGGTATGCATTAGTCCTGTGACAGTGCACCCTCAGAAGGAATCAGCGCTTCCGAGGAATCATTGTTGATGAACTCCAATGATTCTGCTGCATTTTTAAAGGCCCTGTGGGTGATAAAAGACGTGATTTTGTCCTGGCAAGATAAGAATATGTTGTAGTTTATCATTATGACATAAATCATGTTTCACTCACTGTAGAAATCAAGTCAACATGACTGAATGCATTATGATATGTGGGTCGCTAATTTTTAATTATGTCATCAGGTTACTGGAAACCCTCTGTCTTTCCATCTTCAACAGCCAGGGATGCAGAAACTCCATTGCTCTCCAGCACCTCATCCTTTGTGCTTGTCAGTTGCAATAAGCGTGGAGAACCACCTCCAGTTCTCTCCCTTGTGTTGTGTGGTCGCTTCTCGTGCAAGGAGGGAAAGAACAGACCTATTAATGAGTGTAATGGCATGTGTTCACTGATAGATAGGGTGTGTTAGGTGAGGATGACTATCAGGGAGAGGCATGTCATTGCATAAGGATGAGAATGAGTGACAGTGATGGATAGATAGTGATGTGAGAGATTGCGTAGACAGAGAAAGATGGGTGCACCTGAAAGACAAGTGGGTGTGAGGAGTGATATGGAGTAAGCTTGAGAAGGCAGAGTTAGGGGGTTGGGCTGAAGTGCACATGTAGATGAATGTGCAACTGTACTCACCTTTCCTGACCTGGTTAGGTCATTAAATCACTTCCTGCATTGCATCCAGGAGTATGGCACTACCCTCCTGCTGCTCACCTCCTGGGCAAACTTCAACCACACCTTTGTCATTTCTGCCACAGGCTTCCTCTTCCATTGCTGGAGAGTAGCACATTCCTCTGGCTTCTCACAGCCCCTAGCAGCACATCAAGGGAGGCATCAGTGAACTGAAGTGCAGCCTTTCAACATCTCAAATCCAATCTTGAAGTTACCTCTCTTCTTCTCAACTCCAGCTTCTCTAAATTGAGGCTTTGGCTTGTCCTTTTAAATACTGGATTTAAGATCACATCATGCAGGTGCATTTCATGTCTGCTGTGGATTGGACAGGAAACCCAAAAGTAAAATGGTAATGAGGTTGCTGACTTAAAAAGCCACTGACAGATGTGCTGAGTGTACTTCCCATGTATATCAGACCCCCTCCACACTGCGCCCCCCCCCCCCCCTCCCCACCCCACTCCACCCCGAAACACTCAACTTCCTGTTAATATCAGGACCTGTGTGTCACAGTGAAGATTCTTCAATCTGATTGGTTGAAGAGTCTCACTGTTTCTTGCCCTGTTCACAGACACCGCTGATCCTCAGTAGAGGACACTATGCTGAATCAAATGCCAGATTAGAGCAAGTGTGTGCTCAAAAGCCCTTGAAAACTCTGTGGACAGCTGTCAGCTATGTGAATGCTGAGTGCCATTCCTTCGCTACTAACTGCAAAATATGAGCTATTGACTTTGGGCATTGACAAATCTCCTGTCGGCATTAACAGTGACATAATATTTATCAGCCAGAATGAAGTGAATTAAGTTGAACAAACCTAATCCCAGATCCCACCAGTGAATATATGGAACACGAAGACTGTGCTAATTTTTTCAAAATACATGAATATGAAGCAGGAATGTGGCTTTGCATTCATCTTTTTACTTGGTAGACTTAAGGAGTGGAGGAAAATATACCTCTAGGTCAGTTTTTATGGGACCTGTTATTTATCATCTGTATTCACAACTTTAGCGAGTTCCCTTTATTGAATAATTTAATTCGAAGTATCCTTGATAAAATTTAGTAAAAGGGCTCCTTAGTGAATTCTAGTTGTCTCCTGCAGTTTTGAACATCATCTATATTTTCAGATACCAATAATCTGTTTCTGCTGTTCCTTTCCTCTGTGACTGAACTACTTGTAGGAAAAATATGATCAGCCTGCACATTCAGGAAGTTGACAATAGCAACCGCCATAAAACGGATTCCCAAAAGCAAATTTCCCTTTTCCTAAAGCAATTTAAAAAAATCTTCCTTCTGTGATCTGTTGAAAATAATTAATGTCATTGGCACGTGGCCTGGTTAGAAATTGAATTCTGAAAAGTGTGTTTCCATGTCTTTTCCACATAACATGCTGGAAGACATTAGTATCAACTTCCCTTTCCGATGGGTGAACACTAGGTTCAAATATCTTGGGATAAATATAACCCCTTTCAAGACTCATACTTCAAAGTTAATTACCATCTCTTATGAAGAGTATTAGTCTTGATGTACACGACTGACAATTCTACTGAAGTAGTGTGTCATTGACCCGGCTGTCATGGGTTGAGTGAGTCAACAAAATAAAAAATGAGCAATCTCTACAACATGTGCAACATTTTAAAATTCTTCCCATTCTGATCAAAGCAGTAGATTATTAAAGATTTGAATCGGTCTTTCACTCAGTTCATTTGGAATGGAGAAAGGTTATATATACCCAGGAAGTAATTTAGTTTAAAGTAACCTTGACTACACATATTTGTATGCTGCCACTTAGAGATACTGTGAATGCTACACTTGACAAGTAGCATCTAGGAAATTTTACATATTTTGGTTGAAATAACTGATATCCAATCCCCAATTATTTTAGTTTGATAAAAGGATGCGAATGATGACCTCCATTCCACTTTAACAATATTACAGATGACTAAATAGACACTAACATGTTAGTTTAGTGCAGTTAGTAGTACTCTTGCTTCTGAGTCAAAAGTTTATGGCCCCATTCGTGGGATCTTGACTGTGCATAAAATGGCTGCTGGGTTTTACCTACATAATAACAGTGACTACTCTTTAAAGTATTTCATTGGATGTGAAGTGCTTCGAAATATCTTGAGGATATAATAAGGTGCTGTATAAAAGCAAGTTCATTGCTCCTTAAAATCAACACTTGATTACTCTTGCCAATTATTGTAAATGGCATTCAATCAATAAAATTAATATGATGTCTCTAAAAGCTGATGGATACTGTTTTCTTCAATCCAATTATTCTCATATAAATAATAAACACTCTCCACTCTGAACTGTAAGCCACTGTGAATAAAGTATACACTGAGACACCTACATTTACTTCACTGGAGAATGGAACAAGCAAAGATGAAAAAATAAATTGATGTTCTTTCACAGTCTTATTTGTTTCTTCTCAGTGTAAATTGAATATTAATAGTAGACAAGTGTATGAATAAGTATATCAGATACATAAGTATGATGGCAGAATACAGAAAAGTAGTGTAGTAATGTTGGGGTACTCAATGGGGGGAATTTTATGCTGGTGGTGGGGGGTCTCAACATCGGGGGAATCCGATGCCAAGATCCCCGCGTTGCCTCTTTTCGGGAAGGCCCACCAACTTTACTGCTAATCAGGCACTTAAATGGGCAACTGAAGGGCCTTCCATAGGATTTAGTACCCTGTTGTTGGAAGTACAGCCTTTGGAAAGCTGCCGGCCAATCAGAGGCCGGCAGCAGTAGCGCCACAGCCAAGGCGGTGGCTGCTGCTGGGGATGACCATCCTGGAGGCCAAGGATCGTTGCTGGACCCAGGCCTCAGGTGGTTCAGGTAGGGAGACTCTCACAGGGTGGGGGTCGTGGGGGAGCAGAGTCGGCAGCAAGGGCAGGGGGGCCCTCAGCAGGTCCCCCCCCACCCGCCTCTTCCTGATGTCGGGTCTCTCGTTCAGGCACTAGGTCCTTTGAACGAGGGACCCCACCCCACCCCCAGCAGCCCGGATGCAGCCTATACGGTTTCTCGTGCAGTGCTTCCTGTGCAGCAACAGGGTGGCCCACTGTACAGATAATTGTGGCTATAGCGGGAAGAGGCCCTTAATTGAGTGTTAATTACCCAGTTAAGGGCCTCAATTGGCCGCAGAATGGGAAGGCTATTCACAGGTTAATAGTTTAATTGAATACCCCTTTAACAGAAATATTTGTAAGTCTGGGGTTTGGATTCCAAGTAGGCCTCTAGTCCAGTGGAAGAAACAGAACTTTTTCCCCACATGCAAGATGCCAGAATTTGAGTATTAATGTGCACCTTAATTCACTTCCTATTTGAACACAAAGTAGCACCCAAATTGGTATAGATAAAGATGGATTGAGCAGTAGATGGATATGACATGCATTCACTTCTTTTTGAGAATATAAATCAGTCAAGAGAGATTAAACATAGGAACATGATGAACAGGAATAAGCCCCTTGGTCTCTTCTGCGATTCAATTAGATCATGATTGATCTGTACCTCAACTCCATTTTCTGCCTTTGCTCCATATCCCTGATACATTCACCTAACAAAACTCTATCTATTTTAATTTTGAAGGCTCCAATAGTCCTAGCATGCACAGCCTTTTGGAGAGAGAGTTACAAATTTCCACCACCCATTGGGGGGAATTTTATGCTGTCTGCCGTGGTGGATTTGGTGGGGTGGGGTGTGATATAATTAGGTGAGGGGTGTTTTTTCAGATTCCCGATGGTGGGATATTTTAGAGGAATTAAGTTGTCGGGGGGCTTATGGCATTCCGGGTTCCCTCAGCGCAGTGGCGGATTGCAGCTTTGTATTCATGTAAATGAACTGAATACTTATTACCAAATGCATAGTTACAATTTAGTCCTACCTGCTAGATGAAGTGAACAGTGAGCGATATTCCCGTGCCAACTGGCTCACGAATGTTTCAATGTGGTGTGCAACAGTCAGATTTGTGCAGTTGAGTTTCAGGTCTGTGCTCCTCTCTCTTTAACTCATCAGCTAAATGGATGCCAGCATTGTAATAGATGTTTGCCTCCAGGCTCGGCACCAGCAAGGGTGAATCTTCTCAGGGGATGATGACAAAGGCATGGGCAGGGGCTCCATGGAGGAGCAGGGGAGGGTAGTCAGGGAGGGAAGGATGCATCAAGGAGCAGGGGAGGGTGGAGTGGAATGTCCAGGTTGTTGAATGGTTGATGTTGATGGTGAAGATGCATTTTGTTGGCTGCGGGGGTGGTGGGTGGATTAGATCAGTACTGTGTTGAGATATTTAACAAGGGTCTAAAGGGAGGAATGAGTGCTGTCAATGTCTGGGAGCTGTGCGGCAAATTGAGAGTACTGGCTAGCAGAGGGAACGGTCACACTCAATGGGGGCAAATGGATTCTGTAGGGGGAAAAGTCAAGACTAATGAGTGGGTATTCAACAGCTTCATATGGGGGAGAATGGGACTCAGCAACAATGGTTAGTTCGATGTGAGGAGGTTCAAGAATAAGAGTTGGCATGTTGATAGTAACAAGAGTAAGAACAGGGGGAGGGATGGCGTGAATACATTGATAATTACACAGTGCACGGTAATGTGGGGAGGCTCAATGGTAACAGAGAGAAGGGTAATAGTTACATTGGGTGGGTCAAGGGTGATGGGTTTGTTAACCCTGGAGTGGAGTCAACTCCCCCTTGTCCACAGCTACAGTTACTGGCTTAGTACAAAGAGGGGGAAACTCAGTCCTTTCTTTAACTATCAATTTACTTTATTCACATTGTTGTACAATGTAAGAATAAGGCTTATACACTTAGTTAGACAAAAACATACAACTCCCATTGAGTGATACAGTTAATAACAAAACTAGCTAGAATTCATAATCACACCCACTAGGTTTCTCTGACCTTTCCCTGTCCTAGTCACAGAATACAAAGGATATTACCCGAAAAAGGGAGAGTTAATGCTGGCCAGGCGTTCCGTTCTCTCTCTCTCTCTTCTACGTCGTCGCCACGTCGCTCACGCAGGGTCTTCCGCTTCCACGATGGTTGATCTCCGGAGTTTTCGCTGGCTCTATGCCCAAAAAGCAAAAAGCTCTATTCTTATCCTGTTGCTTATCTCTCCAAATCTGAGCTGTGTCTTTCCGGTTGGTTTAAGCTTGATCACCTCGTTCACAGCTTCTCTTAATTGGCCCAGGCCCAAAGACCCCGGTATCACACAGTGTCCAAATAAGGCCCTTTTCCTGTGTCCTGTTCTTTGTCTTGTCCCATAAAGTAATTAGTTCAAACTGGTTTTTACCAGCACAGGCCAGTGTCCGAGCTCCAGGTTACTACAGGTCAAACAATCCCAGCAGTTTGTAACTGATTCTGTGTTTCTTGCAGCCCCTGGCCAACATCTCCCCCATCATGATCCAAAGATACCTTTCTTAGGATCATCAAGTTTCTCTTCTCTGTGAACCATTCCTGAGAACGTCATTGTCCCCCAATGAGTGTGCAATACTGTTACATATAAAAAGATATGTTATAAAACTTAGCATATACAGTTGTTTCTTCTCAGTTTTTTTTATATTGATAACCGTTCCTTCTGTTTCATTATAGTCCCATCATCCAATCTTCGCAAAAGTTCATTTTTCCACCTTCTAAGCTGATATACATTGAATACAACAATTATTAGCGCACATAGAATCACTATGACAGCAATATGTGATACAATTCTGACCCATGGATGTATTTGAACATTAGATCCCCAATTCCAAAACTTATTCCAAAACCCTGGGTCACGCAACAGTTCATTTGCCTTGTCAGCATGAGTTCTAATTGTTTTAGTGTGTTTATTCCATTGATGAATTATCTCTTTTGCCTCGTCTGCTATTTGTGCCCAATCCGCTGTCAGATGTGGGATGGGTGGTAATTTGGTGGCAATATATTCCCGTACCTCTTGATCTGTATCAGTACGCTGGACCGTAAGATTCTCCTTTATCACTATTCTCTTTATTGGCTTAGGCAGTACTTATCCACCAACAGCCAAATCCGAGGTTACATTGTGAATGGCTACATTGTGTCCCTCCAGTATGCCCAATGTTTTTCCCGCGCATGCCAATCCATCTACTCCCGCATAATACAAACTTAAATCTTCTCGCTGTCCTTTGTTGGTTCGAACTATCTTGATCTGCCGAGCAAAGTTGTTTCTAGCTACGGGATAGTCTTCCCACGTCGCCACTGCTTCTGGTGCATTCATTCGTCTTGATAGCTCCAATGCGGATTCACCCATAGTCCCAAATATGGTCAATCCAATAGCAGTGCAATGTATCACCCTCTTCATTGTGGGTTGGACCTGGAATATACAAGTGTAATTTCTGCTCTTATTTACAGTTTCTTTCTTATCCTATTTTAAGTCCAAACTCTCCATACACTGAGCCAGACTGTCTATATCTTGTTCCCAATTTGTTACTGATTCTAACCGTCCATTTCTTCTAGCCCACTTACTTTCCCTGTTTTCTTTATTTTGCTTTCGTTTTTTCCCACAATTTCCCTTTGTATGTGGATGTACAACTTCAAGTTGTCTTTCAAACACTTCCGCTTGGATCCGCAATTGATCCTGCTCTTGATCTCCCTGACCTTCGATCGGAACATCGGTAGCATCAAGCATCACATGCCAACTGTGATTATCTTGTTTTTCTCCTCCTAACTTTAATTGATTAATGTGATACCAGCCACTCATGTCTGGTGCCGTCAATACTTTGTATACAGATGGACTAGCTTTATCTACGATCTCATAGGGACCGGCGAACTTTGGACTCAGAAATGAGACGGGCTGGTATATTCTGATCATTACCCTTTGTCCGGGGCTCAACTCTATCGGGCTGGCTTTCGCATCGAAATAAGCCTTACTTTGCTGTCCCTTCTTTCCCTATCGGTAAGCTGCCATGTAATTTGCTTCCCTCACTGTTTCTACTAACTGTTGTACCCATTTTTCTGATATAATACTGTCCACCTCGGGTTCGGACAAGTCCAAACCTACCAACCCCTCCATTCCTCACATGTCCCTTCCCGTCATGAGTTTATAGGGAGTATAACCTGTTGATGAAGCTACGGTATTCCTGATTACCATCAACACATAGGGCAAAACAACCTGCCAGGTCGTCTTGTGCTGCTGAACCATTTTAGCTATAATGTTTTTCAATGTCCGATTCATCCTTTCCACAATTCCACTAGACTGTGGTCTATAGGGTACGTGGAATTTCTGTTTGACCCCAAAGAGGGTCATTACATTTTGCATTACTTAGGCTGTAAAATGTGTTCCCTGATCTGATTCTATGCTTCGGGGTAAACCCCACCGAGTGAATACCCTTTCTAACAGAATTTTCATGGTGATTTTGGCTGTATTTGTTCTGGTTGGGAAAGCTTCCACCCATTTGGTAAACGTATCTACTATTACTAGAATGTATTTAAACCCTCCTGGAGTGGGTGGTAAGGGTCCTACATAATCTATCTGTAAATTAGTCCAAGGCCCTTCTACTGCTCTAGTATGTCGGAGGGCCCCTTTCTTGACATTCCTATCGGGGTTGTGTTGTGCACAGATCAAACAATTCTTGACGTTTCTTGACATGTCACCTTTCATTCCAGGCCACCAGCACACCTCCTTTATCCTTTCCAGGGTACTCTCTGTCCCTTTATGTCCCCATAAGTCATGGTACCAGTGGATTATTTGGTTTCGTCCCCCCTCTGGCACTATAAATTTTCCTTCACATAAAACTACTCCATCCTGAATATTTATCCCCTTATACTCTTTGTATGTATCTGACTCTACTCCTTCTATCAGTTTTTTCAATTCTCCATCTTTCTTCTGCTCCTCTGTTAAATCCATTACCTTAACCTGTTTTCCTTTCTGTTCCCCAATGTCCTCAATCAGTGGCTGCCATTCCGGCCCACTAACAGCACCTTGTTTGGCTAACTCATCCGCTTTCCTGTTCCCTTCCGGAGTAAGTTTTGAATGAGCTTTTACCTTCGTGATCCCATATCCTTTCCCCGGTGCTCCTTCAAAGATGTATCTTAATAATGGAGCCGATGGAAGGGGCTTCCCATCCGCTGAGACAAAACCTCTTGCCTCCCATAAGGGCAAATGTTCCGTGAGGCTATTACAGACATACATGCTATCAGAATATATAACTGATCCAGGCGGGAAGTATTCTGGGTGGCCAACCACATATACGATGGCTGCTAATTCTGCCGCCTGCGCACTCATGGTTTTCGGCAATTTTAAGGCTGCGCTAAACTTTTCCTGACCGTGTTCGTCTTCTACATATATCCCGCACCCAGTCCTCCTCTCGCCATCCTGTACTGATGAGGAACCATCCACAAAAATTTTTAAGTGGGGGTCTTCTTGTTCCTTTGCACCTTTACTTTCTGTCCCTGTTGCTTTCTCCAATCCACTCCTACCCCCTCCTTTTTGTTTTGATACAAATGGTCCCTTGGGATCATTTGCTATCATGACTTGACACTCATGTTTCTCTCCTAGATACACTAGGTTGTCTGCCAACATAGTGGTAGTTTTTACTCCTTTCATGCTTATATTTCTTCCCTACAACAACAGTGTCCACCTAGCAATTCGGTTCTGACTTACTGACCCATCTTTGATCCGACCGTCTAATAGTAACTGTACAGGAGTATGTTCTGTCAATATTGTAAGTGGATTCAGTCCCACTATGTAAGTAAAATACTGTACTGCCCAAAAAACTGCTAATAAATGTTTTTCGCACGTCGTATACTCCTGCTCTACCGGTGAAAGCATACGCGAGGCATACGCTACTGTTCTCAATTTCCCGTGTGTCTCCTGTAACAGAACTGCTGAGAGGGTGGTGTCTGTGGTAGCTACCTCCAATGAAAATGGCTCAGTTGGATTTGGGGTTTTCAGAGCAGGCGCAGCAGCTAGTGCCTGCTTTAAATCTAAAATGGCCTGTGTGTGTTCAGTTTTCCACTCCCATGCCACATTCTTTCTCAATAGTTCCATTAATGGGGCCGCCTTTGTAGTGAATCCATCAATGTGGTCCCTGCAATATCCCACCAAACCCAGGAAAGATCTCAACCCTTTTACATCCCTCGGGACAGGGAGTCTGCCAACTGCTACTACCCTTCGTTGGTCAATTTCTCTCTTTCCCGGTGTCAAGATCATTCCCAAGTAAGCAACCTTCTTTTTCATAACTTGCGCTTTTTTAGGGTTTACTTTTAGTTCCAATTCGTGAAACAATTGTAGTAATTCACTTAGTAACTGATAATGTTCCTGTTCCATTTCAGTTTGTAGCAGTAAGTCGTCTACATACTGCAACAGCCATTCAGGCTTTGAGAACCTTTTTAACCCTTCCCTTAGACGTTGGTGAAATATAGACGGGGAATTATGAAATCCCTGTGGCAGGGCGGTCCATGTATATTGTTGTCCTTGAAAAGTAAATGCAAATTTATATTGGCATTCCTTCTCCAATGGAATAGACCAAAAACCGTTACTTATGTCTAAAACAGTGAACCACTGTGCATCTTCATTTTGTTTAAGTACCGTCTCTGGGCTAGTTGCTACGGTAGGGGCCGTTAACGGGGTTACCTTATTTAATTCTCGATAGTCTATCGTTAGTCGCCAGCTACCGTCCAGTTTCCTCACCGGCCAAATAGGTGAGTTGTTAGTGGAGGCTACCGGTCTTAATATCCCTTGTAGCAACAGACTCTATCACCTTTCCCACATCCTCTTCTGCCTGTTTTGGAAAACCATACTGTTTCTGTGGTTTGGGGTCTGGACCCTGTATACACACACAGTTCCGGTCATTTTCCCACAATCATGTTTATGTTGAGCAAATACTACTGAATTCCATGTGATAATTTGTTGTACTTCACTATCGCTACTCATTTCTTCTGGTCTTGTCCACAGTTCCCCGAACGTACATATCCTATCCTGGTATTCCCCCAATGGGACGGATGTGTGATCTATACTACCCCTGCCCAAGGGCATTTGCCAAATCGTGCAATTAACAGGATCAAAACAGAGTCCCGCTTTAGCCATATAATCACACCCTAATATATGTTCTTGTTCTCTGGGTAACTCAATGAGAACCACTGGGTGCTCTATTGCTACGTCCCCCACACTGACTTCCAACAGTACGCTCACATATCCCACTTGTGAATGTCCTGTAAATCCACATAAAACAAGTTTACTTTGAATTTCCCAATCTACTTCACTAACATTGGTGGTGTTTACGGTGGTTCGGGATCCTCCAGTGTCCCAAATGAACGTGACAGGGCGGCCTCCAACCCTACCATTCACTAGGGGTCTCCCTGTGTTATCCCACCGTGTCACACACCCATAACGGAGAGGCCTGCGACCGTCATTGTAGTTCAGGGTACAACCCCGAAGACAGTGCTATCTCTAGTATATCACATTGAGGATTTGACCTATTCGGTCCTTCCACGGGTAGGCTCTGGCGTTTGTTCTGGCCTCCTCCCCAACCTACATTTTCTCGTCTCAGGTTTGGGCATTCTCTTTTGAAATGTCCCTCCTGGCCACAGTTATAGTAGTGGGTCGGCCCGCCCGGAGTTCTCCCTGTTCCTGGGACGGTTCCTCTCCCGATGCCTCTACTCCTTCCTCCTGTCTGAAAGGCTGGGTGGGGTGCCCCTTGTGTAATTCCCCTCCCTTCATTTCTCCAGGTTATTGTCTGATCTTTTACAGGCATTGCCTTTCCCCCAGGGGACTTGGAGAATTTTGTTGTTTCCTTCTCCCATGCTCTAACCATCCTCCTGAGTACCCAAGCCTCTGTGTGCAGAGGGATCAGAGGGATCAAATTGATCTAGTGCCCTTCTTGACTCCTCAGTGCCATGCGACACCAGCGTTCTCAGCCAACGGTTTCTAATCTCTGGCGTTGGATTGGCTCTATCTAGGTTCGCGCCATATACCCCTTGAAACACCGCCCAGATGCGAGCTGCAAATGCAAGTGTGTTCACCTTTTCTTTGATAACATTTCGTTAGCGCCTCCACTGGGTCCCCTCTATTAGCACCCATGACATTTAATACTTGTTCTTTTAAATCCTCATTTGTGCCTCTACCGAGTTTTTGTTCCTCCGGTAGGGTGGAGTGTATGTGTGGGTGTAGGCACATTATAATTAATTTTCTTTCTTCAGCATCATCTAAGCCGTGTATTCCTCTGTGTTGACTGATCGCTTGGAACAGCTGCCTAGGATCATCCCCGGGTACGCACGTCCCAATATCTTTCGCAATATCCCTCAATTGCTGTACCCCCATTGAAGTGGAATATGTCATATGCAGGCCAGCTGCCACCTGGCCATCTGCCCCTATCGCTGCCCTAGTAGTCACAAGGGGGACCATGGGGACCGATAGCTCCTTTGGGTCTGGTTCATATGCTGAAGGAGGATCCTCGAGTAGAGGGTCTCCGTCATCATAACCGTATCTAGCCGCTTCGTCTGCTAAATCATTCCAATCTATGCCCCCTTCACCATTCTCCTCACTTCCTTCGGGTGCAAAAGCATAGATTA
The DNA here is from genome assembly GCF_036365525.1 of Heterodontus francisci. NCBI lineage: Eukaryota > Metazoa > Chordata > Chondrichthyes > Heterodontiformes > Heterodontidae > Heterodontus > Heterodontus francisci. The sequence continues at coordinate 60,954,492 of NC_090373.1, read as the reverse complement.
TACCTCTCTACGTGGCTAGCTGCTCTTGCAGTCTCGCTATGTATTTTTGACACTTTGTGTGATCACCTGAATTACTTCTCTTTTCCTGAGCTGCTCTCTGAATCACATTCATGGCAGTTTTTAAATCACTACATTGCTGCTTCCATCCTTCCACCTCAGCTTTAGCTGCTTGGGCTTCTCCCTCTCGCCTACTTTTTTCTGTAACTAGTTTTTCACACTGTAACTGATATTGGTTCATATGCATCAAATCCGCACTTCTCTGTCCCTGCAAATTAGTTACTTTTTCATTAAGGCGAGCTGCCTACTCACGGAGTTTTTAAAATTTCCTCTTCGAGTCTGTTCTGCTCATTTTTAGCCTGCTGTTGGCATTCTATCCATTCCTCAAGTAAGCAGCCGATAGCTACTGACTTCTGTATCTTTTTAAATTTCCTAGCTGACATCTTTGCTTGTGCAGTCTTCCAAAGGGCTTCCCCTACGGGTTTTCCCTTATCACTATTGTGACCAGCATACGCTCCGTATTGCGGCCACTTCGCTATTACGTATTTTTGGAGGAATCCTTTCCAATCAAAACAATCTGGGTCTCCAGGGTTTGGAGATTCCCTTTGTTTTGTCATCTTATGTTAGTAGCTACAAATTAACCCCTAAGTTCCTGATCTCTCTGTACTTTGCCAATTCGGTTCAGCTCGAGTCTCCCGCTGATTCAACGGAGAGATTTATCCTCGAGCCCACCCAGGGACGCCAATTATGTTAACCGTGGAGTGGAGTCAACTCCCCCTTGTCCACAGCTACAGTTACTGGCTTAGTACAAAGAGGGGGAACTCAGTCCTTTCTTTAACTATCAATTTACTTTATTCACGTTGTTGTACAATGTAAGAATAAGGCTTATACACTTAGTTAGACAAAAACATACAACTCCCATTGAGTTATACAGTTAATAACAAAACTAGCTAGAATTCATAAGCACACCCACTAGGTTCCTCTGACCTTTCCCTGTCCTAGTCACAGAATACAAAGGATATTACCCGAAAAAGGGAGAGTTAACGCTGGCCAGGCGTTCCGTTCTCTCTCTCTCTTTTACGTCGTCGCCGCGTCGCTCACGCAGTGTCTTCCACTTCCATGATGGTTGATCTCCGGAGTTTTCACTGGCTCTATGCCCAAAAAGCTCTATTCTTATCCTGTTGCTTATCTCTCCAAATCTGAGCTGTGGCTTTCCGGTTGGTTGAAGCTTGATCACCTCGTTCACAGCTTCTCTTAATTGGCCCAGGCCCAAAGACCCCGGTATCACACCGTGTCCAAATAAGGCCCTTTTCCTGTGTCCTGTTCTTTGTCTTGTCCCATAAGTAATTAGTTCAAACTGGTTTTTACCAGCACAGGCCAGTGTCCAAGCTCCAGGTTACTACAGGTCAAACAATCCCAGCAGTTTGTAACTGATTCTGTGTTTCTTGCAGCCCCTGGCCAACAGGTTCAAGCTGGAAGGTAGCAGGAGGAGGTCGGAAGGTTGGGAGACTTGCTCTGAATTCCATGCGCGCCATTTTCTCCAACAATAATGGAAACCACGTAGACACTCCAGGAGAGCAAGGAGAGTGGGATAAGGCAAATGACAGTGAGTGTGTCTTCTACCTGGCTGCAATTTGAAGGCAGATATAAGGGAGCTGTTCATTGCCTCGATACTTCAGCTCACTAGCAATAGAGGGCGGAATTGCCAAACTCTGCTTATTTATTGTTCAGAAAAGCCACAGCGACATGTGTCTCATATACCCAATTTGTCTAGTACCACAGGAAGAAGAGCAAAGAGAGAGACTAAGAAGGGCTCTTTTCCCTCAACTCCTGATGTCTGAGCACCAGCAACAGGCAGAAGAGGAAGTGAGGATGCTCCGAATGATAACATCCATGAACGGCCTTATCGAAGACGGGCACATTGTTGAATCCTCAGGACAAGGGCAAATTACCTTCAAATGTCAGAGGCAGTGCCAGAGAATCCTAAGGATGTCATGAGAAATGGTCACAGAAATTTGTAGGATCCATAGAAATTGCTAGCTCAGTTCACCCCTCAATCTCCTGTGCTCAGGAGAATACAAGTTGAGTTTATACAACCTGTTCTCATAAACTTGTATATGCAGCTCTCTATTCCTTCATCCAAGTCATTAATAAATATGGTGAAAAATTGAGGCCACAGGACAGATCCCTGGAGAAAACCATTTCAAACATCCTGCTGATCGGAGTATCTACTGTTTGTCTCCATTCTCTGTCTCCTATGTCCCAACCAATTTTCAACCCAAGTCAAAAGACGACCTCCAATTTTGTGTGCTCTAATTTTTGCTAATAATCTCTTGTGTGGAACTTAATGGAATGCCTTCTGGAAATCCTTATAGATAACAACCATAGACGCTCTCTTATCTACATTATCAGTGACCTCCTTGAATAATTCAACTAGATCAGTCAGACAAAGATTACTCTTAACAAAACAGAGGTTCTCTCTAATCAGCTCTTATTTCTTCAAGTACTCAGTCACGATAGTAACTTCCCCACAACTGATATTAAACTGGCAGGTCTGATGGTAACCCCAACCAGGAGAACAGACTCCCTTATCTGTGTCCTGCTCCTTGTTCATCTTTGGACTGAGCATAAGATGGTGACCGCTGGCCAGAGTGGGTCTCATATAAATAATTGAATTACCTTGAAAAAGTTTCATGCCGAGTTTTGTCTCTGTGTGAGGGTCTGGCCACAACATGGGCCTTGCCCATAAAAACTGAGCGTGGGATTTACGAAACCTGCCATGCAAAAGCAGGCTTTTGAAAAGTAGAATGTAGGTTTTGCATAATGTTATTTGTTTTTGCATTTTCACATACACTTTGCAACATTTTATTCCATAAATTAATTGATTTATTGCATAGCCTTCCATTTTTGCATTTAAATTTTTTCCCCCCTCAATGCTTTTCTTCATTATTTTTGGTTGCTGTTTTATTGACATTGCACCTAACAGTGCAAAGTTGGATACTCCTTTGGAGGCTCATAATTGAGATGAGTAAGGGGAGTTTTTGAGGGGCCAACAAATGCCAATACAATGACCTCTGGGGAACCTGGCTGCACCAGCCACTGCCCTGGGACCTGTGTTTCCAGACTCGTACACAAGTACCAACATAAATATTGAAATTTATATAGGAAAAGTTTACAGGATGTTCACCCACATGAATATTTTTTCAGTTATATAGGTAGATGTAAAAGAAGATAAAGTTAACTGTTCATTATAGCTTTCCCCAATACAGAAATGAATTTGAACCTGGTATATGCAGATTTCCTAACTTATCACAATGTAAAATATGGGGAAAGTAGTGAATAGGAAATGTTATCAAACTACATGAACCACATTTCCATTTGTGTTATATTTCCTCAAGCACTAAGTGTTCCAAAGAAATGAAAACCTTTTTTAGAAATTAACGAGAAGACTATTTATTGTTCATTCATACCACTAAACAAAAAGGCAGTGACCCAGAAACGTTCGACCAGTCTGAATTATTTATTCCAACAAAAGAGAGGAAAGCATTCTCATAGAGTCATAGAGTGACACAGCACAGAAACAGGCCCTTCGGCCTATTGTGTCTGTGCCAGCCATCAAGCACCTAACTATTCTAATCCCGTTTTCCAGCACTTGGCCCGTAGCCTTGTATGCAATGGCATTTCAAGTGCTCATCTAAATCCTTCTTAAATGTTGTGAGGGTTCCTGCCTTTACCACCTCTTCAGGCAGTGCATTCCAGATTCCAACCACCCTCTGAGTGAAAACATTTTTCCTCAAATCCCCTCTAAACCTCCTGCTCCTTACCTTAAATCTATGCCCCCTGGTTATTGACCCCTCCGCTAAGGAAAAAAGTTTGTTCCTATCTACCCTATCTATGCCCCTCATAATTTTGTATACCTCAATCATGTCTCCCCTCAGCTTTCTCTGCTCTAAGGAAAACAACCCTAGCCTTTGCAATTTCTCTTCATAGCTGAAATGCTCCAGCCCAGGCAACATCCTGGTGAATCTCCTCTGCGCCCTCTCCAGGGCAATCACATCCTCCCTATAGTGTGGTGACCAGAACTGTACACAGTATTCCAGCTGTGGCCTAACTAGCGTTTTATACAGCTCCATCATAACCTCCCTGCTCTTATATTCTATGCCTCGGCTAATAAAGGCAAGTATCCCATATGCCTTCCTAACCAGCTTATCTACCTGTGCTGCTGCCTTCAATGATCTATGGATAAGTACACCAAGGTCTCTCTGACCCTCTGTACTTCCTAGGGTCCTACCATCCATTGCATGTTCCCTTGCCTTGCTAGTCTTCCCAAAATGCATCACCTCACACTTCTCAGGATTAAATTCCATTTGCCACTGCTCCGCCCATCTTACCAGCCCATCTATATCGTCCTGTAATCTAAGGCTTTCCTCCTCACTATTTATGATACCACCAATTTTCATGTCATCTGCGAACTTACTGATCATACCTCCTATATTCACATCTAAATTATTAATGTACACGACAAACAGCAAGGGTCCCAGCACCGATCCCTGTGGTACACCACTGGTCATAGGCTTCCAATCACAAAAGCAACCCTCGACCATCACCCTCTGTCTCCTGCCACTAAGCCAATTTTCGATCCAATTTGCCAAATTGCCCTGGATCCCATGGGCTCTTACCTTTTTAACCAATCTCCCATGCAGGACCTTATCAAAAGCCTTACTGAAATCCATGTAGACTACATCAACTGCTTTACCCTCATCTACACATCTAGTCACCTCCTCGAAAAATTCAGTCAAGCTGGTTAGACATGATCTCCCCTTGCCAAAGCCATGCTGACTATCCCTGATTAATCCCTGCCTCTCCAAGTGGAGGTTAATCCTGCCCCTCAGAATTTTTTCCAATCGTTTCCCTACCACCGATGTTAGACTCACCAGCCTGTAATTACCTGGTTTATCCTTGCTACCCTTCTTGAATAATGGTACCACATTCACTGTCCTCCAATCCTCTGGTACCTCTCCTGTGGCCAGAGAGGATTTGAAAATTTGTGTCAGAGCCCCTGCTGTCTCCTCCCTTGCATCACATAACAGCCTGGGATACATCTCATCTGGGCCTGGGGTTTTATCCACTTTTAAATCCTCTAAAACAGCTAATACTTCCTCCCTTTCAATGCTAATATGTTCAACTATATCACAATCCCCCTCCCTGATCTCTACACCTACATTGTCCTTCTCCATCGTGAACACAGATGAAAAGCAATCATTTAAAACCTCACCTATGTCCTCCGGCTCCACACACAGATTGCTATTTTGGTCCCTCATGGACCCTACTCTTTCCCTGCTTATCCTCTTGCCCTTAATATACTTATAAAACACCTTAGAATTTTCCTTTATCTTGCCCGCCAGTGTTTTTTCATGCCCCCTCTTCACTCTCCTAATTACTTGTTTAAGTATCCCCCTACACTTTCTATACTCTTCTAGGGCCTCCACTGTTTTCAGCACTCTGAATCTTCCTTTAGCCTCCTTTTTTTTCCTGATCCAATCCTCTATATTCCTTGACATCCAGGGTTCCCTGGACTTGTTGGCCCTGCCCTTCACCATAACGGGTACATGTTGGTTCTGAACTCTCACTATTTCCTCTTTGATAATGTAAATGACTCTCAAACATCTCCAAGTACAGAATTACAGCAGAGTCATTTGCCTCTCAGCAGCATCTAGTGACCATTGTCCCAGCTGCAGATGGGAGAGTTCATTGAATATTATCTTAATGTCAAACAAAATTAATGAAATACATTGGAAAAATCGAGATGTTTTCAAATGTGACAGCTTAAAGCAGAAAGGCAACAAACTGCATTTACTATTGGAACCATAGAAAAATTACAGTACAGAAGGAGGCCATTCAGCCGGTCGTGTCTGCGCCGGCTGCACAAACTAGCCGCCCAACCTAATCCCACTTTCCAGTACCTGATCTGTAGCCTTGCAGGTTACAGCACTTCAGGTTCATGTCCAGGTACCTTTTAAATGAGTTGAGGGTTTCTCCCTCCACCACCGTTCCTGGCAGTGAATTCCAGACACCCACCAAACTCTGGGTGAAAAGGTTTTTCCTCATGTCCCCTCTAATCCTTCTACCAATCACCTTAAATCTGTACCTCCTGGTAATTGACCTCTCTGTTAGGGTAAACAGGTCTTTCCTGTCCACTCTATCTAGGCCCCCCCATAAATTTTTACACCTCTATTAAGTCACCCCTCAGCCTCCTCTGTTCTAAGGAAAACAACCCTAGTCTATCCAATCTTTCCTCATTTCTGCAACTTTCGAGCTTGGCAACATTCTTGTAAATCTCCTCTGTACTCTCTCCAGAGCAATTATATTCTTTCTGTAATGTGGTGACCAGAACTGTATGCAATACTCCAACTGTGGCCTAACCAGTGTTTTATATAGTTACAGCATTACATCTCTGCTTTTGAATTCTATACATCAGCCAATAAAGGAAAGCCTTCCATATGTCTTCTTTGCCACTCTATCTACCTGTCCTGCCACCTTCAGAGATCTGTGGAGATGCACTCCAAGGTCTCTCACTTCTTCTATGCCTCGCAATATCTTCCCGTTAATTGTGTATTCCCTCATTTTATTTGCCCTTCCCAAATGCATTACCTCACACTTCTCTGCATTGAATTCCATTTGCCACTTTTCCACCCATTCAACCAAACCATTGATATCTTTCTGGAGTCTACAGCTATCCTCTTCACTATCAACGACACGGCCAATTTTTGTGTGATCAGCAAATTTCCCAATCATGCCTCCCACATTTAAGTCCAAATCATTAATATATACCACAAACAACAAGGGACCCAACACTGAGCCCTGTGGAATGCCACTGGAAACCGCTTTCCATTTGCATAAACATCCTTCAATGACTACCTTTTGTTTCCTGTCACTGAGCCAATTTTGGATCCAACTGCCACATTCCCCTGTATCCCATTGGCTTTCATTTTACTGACCAGTCTGCCATGTGGGACTTTGTCAAATGTCTTACTAAAATCCATATAGACCACATCCACTGCACTACCCTCATCAATCCTCCTTGTTACTTCCTCAAAAAATTCAATTAAGTTAGTAAGACAAATCCATGCTGACTATTCCTGATTAATCTGTGCCTTTCTAAGTGGCAGTTTATCCTGTAGCTCAGAATAGATTCTAACAATTTACCCGCCACTGAGGTCAGACTGACTGGTCAATAATTATTTGGCTTATCCCTCGCACCCTTTTTAATCAATGGTACAAGGTTCGCAGAACTCCAATTATCTGGTACCTCTCTTGTATCTAGTGAGGATTTGAAGATGATCCTCAGCACATCCGTTATTTTCTCCCTGACTTCCTTTAACAACCTGGGATGAATCCATCTGGCCCTGGAGATTTATCCACTTTCAAGGATGTCAGATCCTCTAGTATTTCCTCTCTCATTATGCTTATCGTATCTAATATTTCACACTCCTCCTCTTTAACTACAATATCTACTTCAACCCTCTCCTTTGTGAAGACAGAGAAAAAAAATTCATTAAGAACCCTGCCCACATCTTCTGCATCCACCCAATAAGTTCCCTTGTACATCTCTGATATGCCCTCCCCTTTCCTTAGTTATCCTCTTGCTCTTAATGTACTGATAAAATATCTTTGGCTTTTCCATGATTTTACCTGCCAATAATTTTTCGTGTCCTCTCTTTGCTTTTCTAATTTCCTGCACTTTCTAATTTCCTGCACTTTCTATACTCCTCTAGGCTTTCTAAAGTATTAAGATTTTTATGATCGTCATAAGCTTTCTTTTTCTACTTTAGCTTACCCTGTAAGCTTCTAGATAACCAGGGGGCTGTAGTTCTGGTGGTACCACCTTTTATCTTTGTGGGGACATGCCTACACTGTGCCTGTAGAATCCAGCTTTTGAAGGTCTCCCACTGGTTTGCCACTGATTTTCCTTCAAGTAGCTGTATCCAGTCCACTTGCGCCAAGTCACCTCTTAGCTTCTTAAATCTGCCTTCCCCCAATTTAGAACTTTTACTTATGTTTTATCTTTGTCCTTTTCCCTGATTATGCTAAAACTTATTGTATTATGGTCACTATTTTCAAAATAGTCACCCACTATTACTTCTTCCAGTTGCCCAGTTTCATTACTGAAGACTAAATCTAGAATTGAGCCCCGCCCCGTTGGGTTTGTTACGTGCTGGCTAAAAATGTTCTCTTGAATGCAGTTCAGGAATTTTGTACTTTCTGTGCCCCTCACACTGTTTGTATCCCAATTGATATTGGGGTAGTTGAAATCCCCAACTATTATTGCTCTATAGTTTTTGCACTCATAAATTTGCCTACATATTTGTTCTTCTATCTCGCTCTCACTATTTGGGGGTCTATGGTACACTCCTCGTAGTGTGCTGCCCCTTTTTTATTTCTGAGCTCCACCCATATGGCCTTGTTTGATGATTCATTTAGCATATAATCCCTCCTCAAAGCTGTTATTGATTCCTTAACTAATAACGCTATGCCCCCTCCTTTTTTATCTCCCTCTCTATCCCGCCTGAAAACTCTATATCCAGGGATGTTGAGTTGCCATTCTTGCCCCTCTTTAAGCCAAGTTTCTGTTATAGCAACGATATCATATTGTTTCATATTGCTTCCATTGAACCTTTTGAGAGTGCAGCAATTGGAGAGGAACCTAGTAACACTTCTTTGGGACTTAGGGTTTCCAACAATAGATGACCATGGCTGGAATTTTACAGCCCGAAATGAGCGGGCTGAAGGGAGGGGGCAAGGGTAAAATTGAGTGGAGGGTGGGGGGGCACCATTCCCGATCCCCTCCCACATCTGCTGCAAGTTTACACAGGGCAGCAGCGGCGGGAAACAGCCGGCTTGCTCCAGGACAATCAAGGCCCTTAAGTGGCCAATTAACTGGCACCTAAGGGTCTCCGCCCACTGCCACAAGCTGTTGGGTGTCCTCCTGATCAGGCACCCTCTGCATCACAAAGGGCTGCCCCCAAAGGCCCAACCACCCCCAATGCACAACAACCTCCCCCCACCCCTCTAACCAACCCCTTCTGCCTCACTGGGGCCTGACTGATGGTCCCCGTCGAGGCCCCAAAAACTTACCTACTTTCCCAGGTCACCCTTCCTCTTCCTGCGATGGCTGGGTGTAGACCCAGCAGTGGCCAATGCGCCCGGTGGCGCTGCTGGGACTAAGAGCTGCCGGCCCGCTGATTGGCCAGAGCACCATTAGGCGGGACACCTTGCCTCAAGGAGGTGGAAGTCCCGTCCAAGACCAATTAAAGGCCTAGGGAGTGAAAAATCCCAGTCTGGCTCCCCAGGCCTGGCGGAGGCGGGCCCGCCACTGACTTTTGGCCGGTGGATGGGGCCTCCCGCCCAATGAAAACTTCCAGCCCATATTCCTGGAGGTTTCATGACATGACCTCCTGCCTCCAACCACCCCATCTAGTCAGGCCTTTTTCCCTGTCTCCAATGTTGTATAACTAATAAATGAAAGTGTTCAATGAAAATAAAAATAAAAAGGACACTTTTTTAATGCAGTTTGATTTTTCTCCTGGGTTGATCATTGCAGTTTCCAGGAAATAAATTTTTAATTTTTGGGGACTCTAGGATATGTCTGGAGGCAGCCCCAATGGGACTCAGTTTTTGATATCTTCACTGCTCTTATTGTAACATGGTTTTATTTTTAAACACACTGTGTTTTGAGCTCCCCCCTTTTGTGAATCCTTGTTCACAACTTTCCAATTATGAGGCAAAGAAAACAACAGACCAGGTTCTCTCAGGTTTAAAGGAGAAAGATGAAATTTTTTAAACCTTAAGCTTAAATTTAAACTCTAATACAGTTCATGCCTACAGATATACAACACACCCATGCTAGCATGCACACGCGATACACACATGCAAATAGGGACAGAAAAAAAGAGGAAAATATCGTAGAGAGGGGTTTGAGGCAATATTAGAACAGTCTCTTGTTTACTGTGCTTCGAGCTCACTTGATTGTAAGTAGTCTTGCTGTTCGTCAAGGTCCGGTGTTCCTTTTAAACCCTGTTCACGTAGGAGACTTTTCTCTCGCTGAAGTTCACGTGTTTTCACAAGATTCAGTTCTGTAGGAAAGAGATGGAGCAGGCAGACAGGGGAGGAGGTAATTCTTGCTTCATTTCCAGGAGCACACGGCTTTCTGAGTTCAAATTCTGGTTTTCCAATTTAAAACTCCCCAACTTTGTAGTTGGCCAGCAGGTGGTCACGTGACCGACTGGTTTAACCATATCTCTTCTGTGTATTAGGGCGGGAACTGGTTCCTTTGTTTCAATACTGTCTGGTACTATGCAAATGTCCTTCCAGTCAGGGGCTTGCAATTTTACATTTTAATGTTCAAGTGGTGAAATCATGTGTGCCTCAATCTTGGCAGGCGGTGGGTTTGCCTGACAGTCACTTTGTGTTACTGTTAAAATTAAGATGCTTAATTTGTTCAGTTACTGAATAAACATGCAGTTTATTATATTGGGAGATATTTCAAGCTATATAATTAATCAAAATAAAATTCTCATAAATGAAACATTTCTTTCCTCATTCTCCATGAGTATGAAATATTTTCAGAAGTAAAGGTTCCACAGATTTTGTATTCATAACTGCCCTCTTCAAATAGATTTTTGAAAAGTTTTATGGCTCCTTCAAATGCTCCATGGTAAATATCCCATCTGGTGTGATATTGAACAGTTTGGACCAAGCTCAATCTTTGCTCTCTATTAAATTAGCTGATTTCAGTCAGGCCATTAGTCTCGGAGACTCTGAGCTGTGTAAGGGAAAGCATCCACTCGAAATTCCCAACACCAATAGGTATCCGGTGACCCTTGCTGAAATATGGATGCTGGGTGACAACAGAACTTGGTTTGGCTGTGCTGACCCAAAACAGTCGAGCAGCCCATCAACATTCATTGTCTAGGGCCACACACAAAGAGCAGTTACTTGCGTGAGTGAGGTAACATGAGGCCCCTGATATATGTGGAACCACAGGAGGGGTAAGTGGTGAAAAATGGAAGAGAATAAAGTATTATTAGTTGCGTTAGATCCAATTCAGCATCGGATTTCCAGGCAGGTCTGCCTATGCTGCAGTGAAAGAAGCTCTCAATATCAACAGCAGTACCCATGTGTGTGGAAAACTGGTATGTCTGCTATTTTTGTTATTGGGGCAGCAGGTCAGCTCCATCTTACTCATACAAATAAACGAGAGTGGACATAGGCTCAGAGCTTAAAATAGGTAAAGGTGTCCATAGTAGGCAGCCAATTAAGAAGTTCTATGAATGAGAAGCTGCATCTGAACTGATAAAGGTGAGGTACAAGGGTGGTTGAAGAAATGGAGGTTAAATAAAAGGCACAATCATAAATTGTCGTACACATCTTGATATTTCAGTGTGACATTCAGTGAAATAAAATATATTTTCCAAAACAGGAGTTTCAACTGCATTGTAATTCAAATCATGTGATTCAATCATAGGAGCCCGCTGTTCATTGTCTGCCAGTACACTCACTGTCAGCAAACAACATTTTCTAAAAATGGAAGTAAGAGATGAATTTTTCAGAGGGGCTTGTAGTCCCGCCGCTGGGGCCGAAAGCTGGAGGCAACCCTGCTCCGGCAGGCAGTGGGACCCTGGGGCAGTATTTTTCCGGTGGCGGCCAATTAACAGGTGGCCGACATGGCCACCATCCAATTGAGAACGGCAGCCCGCCACCTAGAGCTGCTGGCCCAATCAGAGGGCCAGCAGCACAGCAACTCCACCGCTAGCAATGGCCAGTGCTGAGGCTGCAGCTCCAGGATGAGGGCACCTGAATGGAGAGGTGCCCTCAAAGCCATGTAAGTTTATTTGGGAAAGCTGGGGCCAGGCAGTCACGCCCTGGCAATTGGAGGCGGGGGGAGGTTGTTACGGCGGCGGCACCTTGGGGGTTTACCTGGCGGTCTCCCGACGTGGACAAAATGCCTACTGGAGTGGGAAATGGCTTTTAATTGGGCCATTAAGTGGCTCAATTGGCAGCCCAGCGGGCAGCCGCGCCGCTAATGATCCTGCTGCTGGCAATATGCCATGGTGTAGGGAAGATGTAGGACTCCCTTCCTGTGTCTTCCCACCATATTGCCAGCCCTCCTGCCTCCCAGCCTGACCCAGTGGGCTGGGCAAATTCAGCCCTTAAGTCACCAATCCTCACAATCTCCATCTGTTTCTTGTATAGCAAGTACAGATTGAAAAGTGCTTCAAAAACATACACCTTAGTGAATGAGATAGCTTTTTTTTTGCATTAGAGTGCAACAGTGGAAGTTTGGTAACTGAAGATAATTAAGGGTTAATCCTATCTTAAATCTAATGTCTTTTATTTAGCAGAGTAACTTAACAGTTGCTGTTTGGGTTGGAGAAGGTGAGTTTTAGATCAGCTTTAAACAGAGTTCACTCAGGCTCTGCTTGCAGCTGCACCTTGTTAATTAGAGAATTGGCTGAAACTAGTTTTCAGGGGGGCGAGAGTCAGTCAGTATAAAAGTGAGCCATCTTACACTGCTGACTTTGGTTGCATTAGAGTGCTATAGTGGAAGTTTCGTAACTGAGGAAGTTCAGTGAGGAGCTCCTTTCATTTCCTACCTGTCCTCAGAGTGAGGGGAGCCAAGAGCTTCCAAAGAGCACAGCTGACTGGGAGAAGACTCGGAGGGTTGAGTTCCAGACCAGTAAGCATAAAAAACATACCTCTGGTAAAAAAAAAACTGAAAGTGATGTCACAGGAAAGCTGTGACCTGATTGGCTGGTAGGGAATTTTTTTTTATTGAATTTGAAAATGAAACATTGATAAAAATTGATTAAAACCCTAATTAACTAATTAATAAGAGGAGTAACTAAACCAGAGGGTGGAGATTACTGTATTTAGTTAGCATTGAATATTTATAGTAGGAATTTAGCACTAGGTACCATATAGTTAATTATAACAATTTAGTAAGGATTTAATAAGTATTTATTTTAAATTAATTTATTAATTAGTGCTAGAAATGTCAGTTAGAGGGGTGAAGTGCTTCACCTGTGAGATGTGGGAGGTCCGTGACGCTTCCAGCATTCCGGACGACTACATCTGCAGGAAGTGTACCCAGTTGCAGCTCCTCACAGACCGCATGGATCAGTTGGAGCGGCAACTGGATGCACTTAGGAGCAGGCAGGTGGCAGAAAGCATCATAGACAGGAGTTTTAGAGAAGTGGTTACACCCAAGGTGCAGGCAGATAGATGGGTGACCGCTAGAAGGGGCAGGCAGTCAGTGCAGGAATCCCCTGTGGCTATCCCCCTCTCTAACAAGTATACTGTTTTGGATACTATTGTGGGGGATGGCCTATCAGGGGAAAACAGCAGCAACCAGAGCAGTGGCACCATGGCTGGCACTGTTATTCAGCAGGGAGGGACAAAGCGCAGAAGAGCAATAGTTATAGGGGACTCTATAGTCAGGGGCACAGATAGGCGCTTCTGTGGACCTGAAAGAGACTCTGGTATGGTATGTTGCCTCCCTGGTGCCAGGGTCAGGGATGTCTCTGAACGGACAGGGGGCATTCTGAAGGGGGAGGGGGAACAGCCAGAGGTTGTCGTACACAATGGTACCAATGACATAGGCAGGAAGAGTGATGAGGTCCTGCAGTGGGAGTTTAGGGAGTAAGGTAGAAAGTTAAAAGACAGGACCTCTGGGGTTGTAATCTCGGGATTACTCCCTGTGCCACAAGCCAGTGAGGCTAGAAATAGGAAGATAGTGCAGCTAAACACGTGGCTGAACAGCTGGTGTAGAAGGGAGGGTTTCAGATATCTGGACCATTGGGATCTCTTCAGGGACAGATGGGACCTGTACAAGAAGGACGGGTTGCATCTAAACTGGAGGGGCACAAATATCCTGGCTACGAGGTTTGCTAGTGTCACTCGGGAGGGTTTAAACTAGTGTGACAGGGGGGTGGGAACCAGAGCAGTAGGACAACAAGTGAAATAAATGAGGGGGAACAAGTGAATAAGGCCAGTAAGACTAAGAGGAAGAGCAGCAAGGGAGATGTTGCTGAGCACAGCGGGACTGGTGGTCTGAAGTGCATTTGTTTCAATGTGAGAAGTATAACAGGTAAGGCAGATGAACCTGGAGCTTGGATTAATACTTGGAACAATGATGATGTTGCTATTACAGAGACTTGGTTGAGGGAAGGACAGGATAGGCAGCTAAATGTTCTGGGATTTGGAAGCTTCAAGCGGGATAGAGGGGGATGTAAAAGGGGTGGGGGAGTTGCATTACTTGTTAAGGAGAATATCACAGCTGTACTGCGGGAGGACACCTCGGAGGGGTCATGCAGTGAGGCAATATGGGTGGAGCTCAGGAATAGGAAGGGTGCAGTCACGATGTTGGGGGTTTTCTACAGGCCTCCCAACAGCCAGCGGGAGGTAGAGGAGCAGATATGTAGACAGACTTTGGAAAGATGTAAAGGTAACAGGGTTGTAGTAGTGGGTGATTTTAACTTCCCCTATATTGACTGGGACTCACTTAGTGCTAGGGGCTTGGATGGGGCAGAATTTGTAAGGAGCATCCAGGAGGGCTTCTTGAAACAATATGTAGATAGTCCAACTAGGGATGGGGCCGTACTGGACCTGGTATTGGGGAATGAGGCCAGCCAGGTGGTCGAAGTTTCAGTGGGGGAGCATTTTGGCAACAGTGACCATAATTCCATAAGTTTTAAGGTACTTGTGGATAAGGATAAGAGTAGTCCTCGGGTGAAGGTGTTAAATTGGGGGAAGGCTAATTATAACAATATTAGACAGGAACTGAAGAATTTAGATTGGGAGCAGCTGTTTGAGGGTAAATAAAAATCTGACATGTGGGAGTCTTTCAAACGTCAGTTGATTGGAATCCAGGACCAGCATGTTCCTGTGAGGAAGAAGGATAAGTTTGGCAAGTTCCAGGAATCTTGGATAACGCAGAATATTGTGAGCCTAGTCAAAAAGAAAAAGGAAGCATTCGTAAGGGCTGGAAGGCTAGGAACAGACGAAGCCCTTGAGGAATATAAAGAAAGTAGGAAGGAACTTAAGCAAGGAGTCAGGAAGGCTAAAAGGGGTCATGAAAAGTCATTGGCAAACAGGATTAAGGAAAATCCCAAGGCTTTTTATATGTATATAAAGAGCAAGAGGGTAACTAGGGAAAGGGTTGGCCCACTCAAGGACAGAGAAGGGATTCTGTGTGGAGCCAGAGGAAATGGGCGAGGTACTAAATGAGTACTTTGCATCAGTATTCACCAAAGAGAAGGACTTGGTGGATGATGAGCATAGGGAAGGGAGTGCAGATAGTCTCAGTCATCTCATTATCAAAAAGGAGGAGTTGTTGGGTGTCTTGCAAAGCATTAAGGTAGATAGATCCCCAGGGCCTGATGGGATCTACCCCAGAATACTGAGGGAGGCAAGGGAAGAAATTGCTGGGGCCTTGACAGAAATCTTTGCATCCTCATTGGCTACAGGTGAGGTCCCAGAGGACTGGAGAATAGCCAATGTTGTTCCTTTGTTTAAGAAGGGTAGCGAGGATAATCCAGGAAATTATAGGCCGGTGAGCCTTACATCAGTGGTAGGGAAATTATTAGAGAGGATTCTTCGGGGCAGGATTTACTCCCATTTGGAAACAAACAAACTTACTAGCGAGAGGCAGCATGGTTTTGTGAAGGGGAGGTTGTGTCTCTCTAATTTGATTGAGTTTTTTGAGGAAGTGACAAAGATGATTGATGAAGGAAGGGCAGTGGATGTTGTATATATGGACTTCAGTAAAGCCTTTGACAAGGTCCCTCATGGCAGACTGGTGCAAAAGGTGAAGTCACACAGGATCAGAGGTGAGCTGGCAAGATGGATACAGAACTGGCTCTGTCATAGAAGACAGAGGGTAGCAGTGGAAGGGTGCTTTTCTGAATGGAGGGATGTGACTAGTGGTGTTCTGCAGGGATCAATGCTGGGACCTTTGCTCTTTGTCATAAATATAAATGATTTGGAGGAAAATGTAGCTGGTCTGATTAGTAAGTTTGCGGATGACACAAAGGTTGGAGGAGTTGCGGATAGTGATGAGGATTGTCAGAGGATACAGCAGGATATAGATCGGTTGGAGACTTGGGCGGAGAAATGGCAGATGGAGTTTAATCCGGACAAATGTGAGGTAATGCATTTTGGAAGGTCTAATGCAGGCGGTATATACAGTAAATGACAGAACCCTTAGGAGTATTGACAGGCAGAGAGATCTGGGTGTACAGGTCCACAGGTCACTGAAAGTGGCAACGCAGGTGGATAAGGTAGTCAAGAAGGCATACGGCATGCTTGCCTTCATCAGTTGGGGCATAGAGTATAAAAATTGGCAAGTCATGCTGCAGCTGTACAGAACCTTAGTTAGGCCACACTTAAAATATTGCGTGCAATTCTGGTCGCCACACTACCAGAAGGACGTGGAGGCTTTGCAGAGGGTACAGAAGAGGTTTACCAGGATGTTACCTGGTCTGGAGGGCATTAGCTATGAGGAGAGGTTGGATAAACTCGGATTGTTTTCACTGGAACAACGGAGGTGGAGGGGCGACATGATAGAGGTTTACAAAGTTATGAGCGGCATGGACAGAGTGGATAGTCAGAAGCTTTTTCCCAGGGTGGAAGAATCAGTCACTAGGGGACATAGGTTTAAGATGAGAGGGGCAAAGTTTAGAGGGGATGTGCGAGGCATGTTCTTTACACAGAGGGTGGTGAGTGCCTGGAACTTGCTGCTGGGGGAGGTGGTGGAAGCAGGTACGATAGTGACATTTAAGAGGCACCTTGACAAATACATGAATAGGATGGGAATAGAGGGATACAGACCCCGGAAGTGCAGAAGGTTTTAGTTTAGACAGGCATCAAGATCGGCGCATGCTTGGAGGGCCGAATGGCCTGTTCCTGTGCTGTACTGTTCTTTGTTCTTTTATACATTGGTGAAGTTCCCATATGAAAGCAAACCCCACGAATTTATCAATGACTTAATGTATTAAAAGTTTATTCTTTGTAGAATTAATGTCCATGAATCATTAGAAATTCAGTATTAGTAGAGGATTAATAGAACAAATTATTACATCTTGATTCTTTTACTTTTTATCTATTACTTTTAGTCAATGTTGAGTAAATCTAAGTAGTCCCAAAGACACTTGCTGGAACTTGCCTCTGTATAGCAGAATTAATCCTGAATTTAATCACATCTGTTCAATTTTCAATGTGTACTACAATAAATAAATAACATCCTCAACTCTCTTTAATTTAATTCTTCCCCTTGTGAATTATTAAAAGAAGTCTGCCTCTCATCACATTTCAAGTAAAGCAGCAAAACACTAAATAAATCACACAATGAAAAATAATGGTCATTTTTCGATGAATAAATCTTTCTATTCAGAACTTCAATGGGATTTAGTTACTATAGTTTTCTCAGTGTTGCCTGTCTTTGTGATTCTTTGATTTGAAATATCACTGAGCTACAGTGTTAATTGATTTCTTGAAGTGGATGTTATGCATGAAACTGTAAACAGAATCATTACCAACTCAATGGTCTTGATATTAATCACACCATTCCTCACCATGATGGGTGGGAGAGGTTTGGGGTGGGGATGGGGGCAATTAAAAAATTTAAATTGGGGAATGTGTTCCCACCCCCTTGCGTACACCCGTTGTTGTTTTCCCTAGAGCAGTTAGCTTGCCGTGCGAGTTTCCTTCCCTGGACTGATAGCACACTTCAGTAACATATTTAAATCAGGTTCTCACAGTGCAATTAGCAGCCTAATTTAAATTTAGCTGTTGCCGCATAGGTTTCGCAAGGCTGAGGACTTAAATACAACTGGTGCTAAATTCGATAATCCCCAAAGTGGGGCGTGGGGATCATGATGACTGATTAAACTGTGCCTGTTGACTACTACACAGGCAGCACATAACTTTTGTGCTGCCTGTTGTTTTACATGATTGCAGTATCCAACCAGGGCTATCTACGCTGTTAATTAGCTGGATGCTTGAGCAGAGGGCCAATACCGTGTGTGGCTAGCATCTTATAAAGCTCAGCTTCACTGCTTAAAGCTAGCTTGAATCTCTTAAAGGGGAGGTGCATTGTGGTTGCAGCAGGTGTTGGCAATTCTGTGGCAGCTGAATCTGACTGGGAAAGACAGACGAATGACACAACATGGGAGAGAGAGGTCTCCAAGGTTTTTGGATGTTGATGTGGAGTTTTTGGTGGAGGATGTGCAAAGGAGGAGAAATTTCTTGTGTCCACCGGGGGCCAGGAGACCCTCCTGACACATGCTTAGAAGGCAGTGAGAGCAGATTGCCATGGCAGTCAATGCCAGAAGTCAAGCCCTGAGGACCTGGTTGCAGTGCAGCAAGATGTTCAATGACCTCATATGAACTGTTCCAGTGGGGGGAGCAAAAAGGAAAGTAGTTTTAATAGGGGACAGTATAGTGAGGGGGATTGACCGTGTTCTCTGCTGCAAAGAGCGAGAGTCCAGAAGGCTGTGTTGCCTGCCCAGTGCCATGGTCCGGGACATCTGCTGAGGGCTGGAGAGAAACTTCCAGTGGGAGGGAGAGGTTCCAGTCATCATGGTCCATGTAGGTACCAACGACGTAGTCAGGACAAGGAAAGAGGTTTTGCATAGTCAGTATGTGGAGCTAGGCACTGAATTAAGAAGCAGAACCTCAAAGGTAATAATCTCTGGAATATTACCTGAGCTACGTACAAATTGGAGTAGGACAAATAAGATTAGAGAAATAAATGCTTTGCTCAAAGACTGGTGTGGAAGAAGTGGGTTCTGGTTTGTGGGGCACTGGCACCAGTACTGGGAAAAGTGGGGGCTGTACCATTGGGACAGTCTGCACCTGAACTGTGTTCTAGCGAGTCGCATAACTAAGGAAGTAGAGAGGGTTTTAAACTAAATAGTGGGGGCAAGGGATCAAATTTGGGAAGATGAGATAAATCAAAGAGTAGAGACAAGGCAAGAGAGAAAGGTATTAATATGGGAAAAGATAAACACTCCGTGACAGGAAAGGACAATGGTTACAAATCTAAGAGTAAATCAGCAGACAAGGCTAAAGGTTACAAAAGTATTAAAAGGACAAAACTAAAGGCTCTGTATGTGAATGTCCATAGCGTTCAAAACAAAACCCATAACAAATACATATTTCTATATAGGTAGAAAAAGGGATGAGGTCCTGCAGGCTGAGTTTAGGGAGTTAGGAAAGAGATTAGCAAGCAGGACCTCAAAGGTAGTAATCACTGCATTATTCCCAAAGCCAGGTTTGCTAGTGCTGTTGGGGATGGTTTAAACCAGATTGGCAGGGGGATGGGAACCTGAGGGCAGTTTCAGATAGGACAAATTCAGGGCAGGGAATGGGAGGTAGAAAATTAGCAAGTGACTCTAAAAGACAAAAGAAGCAAAGATTAAAAAGTGTGCAGCACAGGAATTTGGCAGTGTTAAAAGATATTTATTTAAATGCAAGGAGTATAATGTATAAAGCCGAGAACCCAGATAGACACATGGCAGCATGATATCATTGCTATAACGGAAACTTGGTTTAAAGAGGGGCAAAAATAGCAGCTCAACATCCCTGGATATAGAGTTTTTTTTAAAGAACATTACAGCGCAGTACAAGCCCTTCGGCCCTCGATGTTGCGCCGACCTGTGAAACCATCTGACCTACACTATTCCATTTTCATCCATATGTCTATCCAATGACCACTTAAATGCCCTTAAAGTTGGCGAGTCTACTACTGTTGCAGGCAGGGCGCTCCACGCCCCTACTACTCTCTGAGTAAAGAAACTACCTCTAACATCTGTCCTCTATCTATCACCCCTCAACTTAAAGCTATGTCCCCTCGTGTTTGCCATCACCATCCGAGGAAAAAGACTCTCACTATCCACCCTATCTAACCCTCTGATTATCTTATATGTCTCTATTAAGTCACCTCTCCTCCTCCTTCTCTCCAACGAAAACAACCTCAAGTCCCTCAGCCTTTCCTCGTAAGACCTTCCCTCCGTACCAGGCAACATCCTAGTAATTCTCCTCTGCACCCTTTCCAAAGATTCCACATCCTTCCTATAATGCGGTGACCAGAACTGCACGCAATACTCCAGGTGCGGTCTCACCAGAGTTTTGTACAGCTGCAGCATGACCTCGTGGCTCCGAAACTCGATCCCCCTACTAATAAAAGCTAACACACCATATGCCTTCTTAACAGCCCTATTAACCTGGGTAGCAACTTTCAGGGATTTATGTACCTGGACACCAAGATCTCTCTGTTCATCTACACTACCAAGAATCTTCCCATTAGCCCAGTACTCTGCATTCCTGTTACTCCTTCCAAAATGAATCACCTCACACTTTTCTGCATTCTACTCCATTTGCCATCTCTCAGCCCAGCTCTGCAGCCTATCTATGTCCCTCTGTACCCTACAACATCCTTCGGCACTATCCACAACTCCACTGACCTTAGTGTCATCCGCAAATTTACTAACCCACCCTTCTACACCCTCTTCCAGGTCATTTATAAAAATGACAAACAGCAGTGGCCCCAAAACAGATCCTTGCGGTACACCACTAGTAACTAAACTCCAGGATGAACATTTGCCATCAACCACCACCCTCTGTCTTCTTTCAGCTAGCCAATTTCTGATCCAAAGCTCTAAATCACCTTCAACCCCATACTTCTGTATTTTCTGCAATAGCCTACCGTGGGGAACCTCATCAAACGCCTTACTGAAATCCATATACACCACATCCACTGCTTTACCCTCATCCACCTGTTTGTTCACCTTCTCGAAAAACTCAATAAGGTTTGTGAGGCACGACCTACCCTTCACAAAACCGTGCTGACTATCGCTAATGAACTTATTCTTTTCTAGATGATTATAAATCCTGTCTCTTATAACCTTTTTCAACATTTTACCCACAACCGAAGTAAGGCTCACAGGTCTATAATTAGCAGGGCTGTCTCTACTCCCCTTCTTGAACAAGGGGACAACATTTGCTATCCTCCAGTCTTCCGGCACTATTCCTGTCGACAATGACGACATAAAGATCAAGGACAAAGGCTCTGCAATCTCCTCCCTAGCTTCCCAGAGAATCCTAGGATAAATCCCATCTGGCCCAGGGGACTTATCTATTTTCACACTTTCCAAAATTGCTAACACCTCCTCCTTGTGAACCTCAATCCCATCTAGCCTAGTAGTCTGAATCTCAGTATTCTCCTCGACAGCATTTTCTTTCTCTACTGTAAATACTGACGAAAAATATTAATTTAACGCTTCCCCTATCTCCTCTGATTCCACACACAACTTCCCACTACTATGCTTCATTGCCCCTAATCTAACTCTAGTCATTCTTTTATTCCTGATATACCTATAGAAAGCCTTAGGGTTTTCCCTGATCCTATCCGCCAACGACTTCTCGTGTCCTCTCCTTGCTCTTCTGAGCTCTCCCTTTAGATCCTTCCTGGCTAGCTTGTAACTCTCAAGCGCCCTAACTGATCCTTCACGTCTCAGCCTAACATAAGCCTTCTTCTTCCTCTTGACAAGCGCTTCAACTTCTTTTCAGGCAGGATAGAGAGGGGAATAAAAAAGGAGGGGCTGTAGTTAAAAAAAAAAAAAAAAAATTGGTTAAAAAATCAATTATAGCTGTGAGGAGGGATGATATCCTAAATGAATCATCAAATAAGACCATATGGGTTGAGCACAGAAACAAAAAAGGGGCAGCCACACAACAAGGAGTGTACAGTAGACCCCCAGATAGTGGGAGGGAGATAAAAGAACAAATATGTGGACCAATTTCTGAGTGCAAAAACAGAATAGGCAATAATAGTTGGGGATTTCATCTACCCTAATATCAACTGGGAGACAAACAATTTGAAAGGCACAGAGGGCACAAAATTCTTGAACTGCATTCAAGAGAACTTTTTTAGCCAGCACGTAACAAGCCCAACGAGAGGGGGTACAATTCTAGATTTAATCTTCGGAAATGAAGCTGAGCAAGTGGATGAAGTAGCAATTTTTTTCTCAGAGATACAGCACTGAAACAGGCCCTTTGGCCCACCAAGTCTGTGCCGACCATCAACCACCCATTTTATACTAATCCCATATTCCTACCACATCCCCACCTGTCCCTATATTTCCCTACCACCTACCTATACTAGGGGCAATTTATAATGGCCAATTAACCTATCAACCTGCAAGTCTTTTGGCATGTGGGAGGAAACCGGAGCACCCGGAGGAAACCCACGCAGACACAGGGAGAACTTGCAAACTCCACACAGGCAGTACCCAGAATTGAACCCGGGTCGCTGGAGCTGTGCGGCTGCGGTGCTAACCACTGCGCCACTGTGCCGCCCTAAAATGAATGACCATTTGGGAGATAGTGACGATAATACAGTTAGATTTAGCATTATTTTGGAAAAGGACCAAGACAGAACAGAAGTAAAAGTTCTAACTTGGGGGAAGGTAGATTTTACAAAGCTGAGAGGTGATCTGGCGAAAGTGGACTGGATACAGCTACTTGAAGGGAAATTAGTGGCAAACCAGTGGGAGGCATTCAAGAGCGAGATTCTACAGGCACAGTGTAGACATGTCCCCACAAAGATAAAGGGTGGTACTGCCAAATCTATAGCCCCCTGGTTATCTGGAAGCATATAGGGTAAGATAAAGCAGAAAAAGGAAGCTTATGACAGTCACAAAAAACTTAATATTTTAGAAAGCCTAGAGGAGTGTAGAAAGTGTAGTGGTGCAGTAAAAAATAAAATTAGGAAAGCAAAGAGAGGACATGAAAAAATATTGGCAGGTAAAATCAAGGAAAACCCAAAGATGTTTTTATCAGTACATTAAGAGCAAGAAGATAACTAAGGAAAGGGTAGGGCTTATCAGAGATGTACAAGGTAACATGTGTGGATGCAGAAGATGTGGGCAGGGTTCTTAATGTCTGTCTTCACAAAGGAAAGGGATGATGCAGACATTGTAGTAAAAGAGGAGGAATGTGAAATATTAGATACGATAAATGTAATGAGAGAGGAAGTACTACAGGGTCTGACGTCCTTGAAAGTAGATAAATCACCAGGGCCAGATGGATTGTACACCAGGTTGTTAAAGGAAGCCAGGGAGAAAATAATGGGTGTTCTGAGGATCATCTTCAAATCCTCACTAGATGCAGGTGAGGAACCAGAGGATTGGAGGTCTGCGAATGTTGTACCATTGATTAAAAAAGGTGTGAGGGATAGGCCAAATAATTATAGGCCAGTCAGTCTGACCTCAGTAGTGGGCAAATCATCAGAATCAATTCTGAGAGATAGGATAAACTGTCACTCAGAACGGCACGGATTAATCAGGGATAGTCAGCATGGATTTTTTAAGGGAAGCTCGTGTCTTAATTTAAGTGAATTTTTTGAGGAAGTAACAAAGAGGATTAATGAGGGTAGTGCAGTGGATGTTGTCTACATGGATTTTAGTAAGGCATTTGACGAGGTCCCACATGGTAGACTGGTAGTAAAATAAAAGTCCATGGAATATAAAGGAATGTGGCAGGTTGGATCCAAAACTGGCTCAGTGACAGGAAACAAAGGGTAATGGTCAATGGATGTTTTTGCAAACGGAAGGCAGTTTTCAGTGGGTGTTCCACAGGGCTCAGTGTTGGATTCCTTGCTGTTTGTGGTATATATTAATGATTTGGACTTAAATGTGGGAGGCATGATTGGGAAATTTGCAGATGACAAAAATTGGCCGTTATAGTGAAGAGGATAGCTGTAGGCTCCAGAATGCTTTCAATGGTTTGGTTGAGTGGGTGGAAAAGTGGCAAATGGAATTCAATCCGAAGAAGTGTGAGGTAATGCTTTTGGGGAGGGCAAATAAAGCGAGGGAATACACAATAAACTGGAGGATTTTGAGATGGGTAGAGGAAGTGAGAGACTTTGGAATGCATTTCTACAGATCTCTGAAGGTGGCAGGACAGGTAGATAGAGTGGAGAAGAAGCCATATGGATTGCTTTCCTTTATTGGCCGAGGTATAGAATACAAAAGCAGGGATGTAATGCTGGAACTGTATAAACCACTGTTTAGGCCATAGCTGGAGTATTGCGTACAGTTCTGGTCACCGCATTACAGGAAGGAGAGTACAGAGGAGATTTACAAGAATGTTGCCAGGGCTTGAAATTTGCAGCCATAAGGAAAGATTGGATAGGCCAGGGTTGTTTTCATTAGAACAGAGGAGGCTGAGGGTTGACTTAATTGAGGTGTAAAAAATTATGAGGGACCTGGATAGAGTAGACCGGAAGGACCTGTTTACCCTAGTGGAGAGGTCAGTTACCAGGGGCACAGATTTAAGGTGATTGGTCGAAGGATCAGAGGGGGACATGAGGAAAATCTTTTTCACCCAGAGGGTGGTGGGTGTCTGGAATTCACTGCCCGGATCAGTGGTGGAGGCAGAAACCCTCAACTCATTTAAAAGGTACCTGGATCTGCACTGAAGTGTTGTAACCTGCAAGGCTACTGACCAGGTGCTGGAAGGTGGGATTAGATTGGGTGGCTAGTTTTTTCAGCCGGCGCAGACATGATGGGCTGAATGGCCTCTTTCTGCGCTGTAACTTTTCTATGGTTCTATGATAATGATTGTTTCAGCAAATCAAGTGCATGCTGGTGGACCTCATGCCACAGAAATGGTGTTCCTTTCTGAGGAGTTCCCACAGTATCAAAGACTTCTTGGAGAAATTTGAAATGTAAGGTGCTAAGAAATTGAAGACAGAGTCCGAGACGTCTTTGCAAGTCTTCTTTGTCTTTTGGGTTTGGCATGGACTGGATACCCTCTGTCTTGCTGGGATCTGGTCTAATGCCTGTGTCTGAATAAATGGAGCCAAAGAAGTTAATGTGTCTTGTGTTTATGGCTCATTTCTTACTGTTAAATACAACGCCTTCATTGTTGGCTTGCTTCTCGGGTTGCATGTTTGGTGCAGTTTGCTGCCTGAATGTGTCAACTTTGTAGAGGAATTCTGGATGCAGAACAAATTCCAGTTTCTGTGCAGATTTGAACAGCAATAAGGACTGATATACATTTCTGTGCAATGTCATTGTCATCTTCTCATTTCTCTTAGAATCTAGTCATTGTCTCAACAAGGGAATTTTGGGTGACACTGCTCCTATCCTTAGTCATAGAGTTATACAGCACAGAAACAGGCGCTTCGGCCCATCGTGTCTGTGCCAGCTATCAAGCACCTAACTATTCTAATCCCATTTTCCAGCACTTGGCCCGTAGCCTTGTATGCTATCGCGTTTCAAGTGCTCATCTAAATCCTTCTTAAATGTTGTGAGGGTTCCTGCCTCTACCACCTCTTCAGGCAGTGTGTTCCAGATTCCAACCAGCCTCTGGGTGAAAAAATCCCCTCTAAACCTCCTGCCCCTTACCTTAAATCTATGCCTCCTGGTTATTGACCCCTCCACTAGGGGAAAAAGTTTCTTCCTACCTAACTTATCAATGCCCCTCACAATTTTGTATACCTCAATCATATCTCCCCTCAGCCTTCTCTGCTCTAAGGAAAACAACCCTAGCCTTTTCAGTCTCTCTTTTTAGCTGAAATGCTCCAGCACAGGCAACATCCTGATGAAGCTTCTCTGCACCCTCTCCAGTGCAATCACATCCTTCCTATAGTGTGGTGACCAGAACTGTACACAGTACTCCAGCTGTGACCTAACTAGATGGTGGCGGTTTCTTCGGTCTGATACATGTCTGCAAGTGTTCACCTACATAAGATGCAGTCTTTCCAGTAATCAAAGGTGTTGTTACACAGTGTTACTTGCATATCAAAACTGTCACTTCTCATATCTACAAGCACAAAATTAGAGTGAACCATAACATAATCTTCAAGAGTTTTGGAATTGCACACATCTCTATAGAGGGATCTGAAATTTTACAGAGCTATCATGAGACTGGCATTACATTGTCCGTGACAGGAATCAGAGGGCACATGATTAAACCTTAAAACAAATCACGTAGATGCTACATCCAAAATCAGGTTGATGGGGCTGAAATTTCCCAGCCCAGCAGAGGCGACTTTTCAGAAGGGAGGGGAGCGGTTGTGGGGGCTGAGGAAAATGCAATCGGCTCATGTCAAGCTGTCTCCATGATATGTTCCTGTCTCCGTGCGCTTTTCCCGAAGGCGGGCTCCCAGCAGCAATGGCTACCCGCCTGGCAGCAATGGGTCGCCAATTAGGGAACTCAATAGGACAATTAACCTCTATTGTGGAATTGGATTATTATTTTTCTGATGGTGCATGAGCCCCACATGGTGTCAGGAGCCTGGAAATTGAACGGAGGTGGTTTCACAGTGGGAGATCCAAGCTGCAAACCATGTGAACCTTTTATTAAATTGCCGACATTAAATTGCAGTGCTCAGGTCTCGCCAAGCAGAAGGTATGCCATTGCAGCTACTTCATGGAGACTGATGTCTCCAGTAATATAGCTCTTTCTGAAATGACAGCCGCTGCACTCCTACTGAAAGCAGATGATTCAAAACTTGGAAACATTGTGAACTGTGAGAAGGAAAGTGTAGAACTTCAAAAGGACATAGGCAGGTTGGTGGAATGGGCAGACAAGTGGCAGCTGAAATTTAATGCAGAGAAGTGATTCATTTTGGTAGGAAGAACATGGAGAGATAATATAAAATAAAGGGTACAATTCTAAAGGGGCCGCAGGAACAGAGGGACCTGGGTGTATATGTGCATAAATCATTGAAGGTGGCAGGACAGGTTGAGAGTGCAGTTAATAGAGCATACAGCATCCTAAGTTTCATTAAGAGGGTCATTGAGTAAAAAAGCAAGGAAGTTATATCAAACTTGTATAGAACACTGCCTCGGCCTCAGCTAGAGTATAGGAAAGATGTGAAGGCATTAGAGAGAGTGCAGAAAAGATTTACAAGAATGGCTCCAGGGATGAAGAACTTCAGTTACATGGATAAATTAGAGAAGTTGGGACTGTTTTCTTTGAAGAAGAGAAAATTGAGAGGAGATTTGATAGTTATTCAAAATCATGAGGGGTTTGGACAGAGTAGATGGGGGAAAATCAGTTCCCATTGGTGGAGGGATCAAGAACAAGAGGGCACAGATTTAAGGTAATTGGCAACAGTTTCTGAAAAGGAAGAATGTGCAGGGCTATGGGGAGAAGGCCGGGGAGTGGCACTAGGCAAACTGTTCTTTTGGACAACTGACGCAGACATGATGGGCTGAATGGACTCCTTCTGTGCTGTAACAATTCCTATTGATTCTATGGCATCACTGCTGCTCCTGCTCCTGTCTCCTCAGCTGCACTCACACAGAGAAGGAGGCTGGCAGTCATTTCAACAGGCTCTGCTGAATGGACCTCACGATGCTGGATGCTGGCCACCGACACTAATTGGATGGAGCTCCCAGAGGTGGCTTCTTACTTGGCTGCCTACAGGAAGATGGCGTCCAATGTCCCGCCACGATCACTTCTGGATTCCTGACTCGGAATTGCAGTCACTGTTGGAATCATGACCAACCTGAGAAAATTCAGTCCATGATCTTTATAAAGTGTTTCAAGTGAGAATACTTCACTTGATTTTTCTTTAAGTTTTCATTGCTTTTGACATAAACAGCAATTTTAAAATGTTGTATTTGGTGGCATCTCATTCGGGTTTATGGTTAAGTTGGAAAATCTGGATTCCTGCCTATAACCGACACCTGAAGTGTAGCCCAGTACAATATTACACTTGGAAATAACAGCTTCATATTGTAATGGAGAAGACTGGAATGGTGGATTATTTTTTTTTCAATCCAGTTGCCATCGAATGAACAAACACTGGTCATTTAATTTTCATTTGTAGAAATTATACTGAGGTTCTCCCACAGTTAAAGAAATCAAGACAGTTCTAAAACATGGAAAGATATCTGTTGTCAAATGTTGCCAAAGATGATTCATTGATACGATAACAAATAAAGCACATTTATTTCACCAATACTAGTAGTTATGAGGTTTATCATTTGATTAAATGTCATTTTGAGTGCTCTTTTCCTGGCTAATCTCCTTCTAATATATAATTTTGTGACACAGTTTCTCAACTGCAAATAAAAATGTTGGTGCTTACGAAAGAAAAATGTGCAGTGAGGCTTTACATCTACCTATTTAACATGCTATGACTCTTCCCTCTGCTATACTTCTTACTGTAGTCAGGCTCGATAAATATTTCATTTGAAAAAAATCTCCATAAAAATCTGATTGAAAGATATCTGACCTTCAGAAACCAGTTGTGTACTCTGACATTTTATTAACATGAACAAGCGGGTTGTTTGGTTAACATCTGAAAGTCGATTAATAGAACTGAACAGACTGAGGTTAGGTGCTGTGGTCTATTAAATATTCCTTCACATTGGAGCCCTGATTTGTAGTAATTAGGGAGGAGGAATGCCCTCAATAACTGCAGAAATCAGATAGCGTGCAATCGGACCGCTTCAACCAAGTCTGCAAAATCTAAAATGTTCTCTTGAAGGGTTAGCTTGAATGTCTGTAACATAGGAATATAGTAAACCTTTCTGTGAAGTATATCTGTGAACCAAACAATGAAGTGCATGTTGCCAGGATAATATAGTTTGTCTATTAAGAAGTTTGGATATATCACAGAATCAGTGTATGGGGTAAGGAGGGAAAATCTTCTCCTGCCCTCCATTACATCAAAGGGACCTATCTGAGGGAGTGCCCAGGCTATCCAGGGAATTTCACTCAGCATACCCTTGGTGCAACTTACTACAGCTAACAGCTAATTCTGGAAGATTCTTCAACAGTTGCTCGGAGGTTGGACTGTGTGCTAGTTTGGTGCAGTGAGTCTCATCTGTGTGTGTGCGCATGCATGCATGCGGATTTTCATAAAGTTTGATCTATGTGATATTGTTTTACTTCATTACTAGTTAAGACTTGTTTTATAATTAACTGTTCATTTTTGTTCAGTAAAGAAACCTGGTTTCTGTGCTCTATTCTGGGGGGGAAATAGTGTTTTTTCTGTCTAATAGAGTGACGTCTACATCACTGGAATGTCTGTCGCAGTTGCTGCGACCTTTCTGGGAAAGGAGGTATCCCTCAGTGACTTGCAAAATTT
The DNA here is from genome assembly GCF_036365525.1 of Heterodontus francisci. Taxonomy (NCBI): domain Eukaryota; kingdom Metazoa; phylum Chordata; class Chondrichthyes; order Heterodontiformes; family Heterodontidae; genus Heterodontus; species Heterodontus francisci. The sequence continues at coordinate 60,925,325 of NC_090373.1, read as the reverse complement.
AACCAAGGCTAAACCAAAGGATTTGGCAGCACAATTGGGGTTACAATTGAAATCAGGTGCTAAAAAAGCAGACGTAATTGAAGTAATAGCCCAACATTTGAAATTGGAAGAAGGCAAATATAAGGGTAGCGCAGTTGAATTAGCTAAAATTCAGTTACAGATGAGGCAGCTTGAACTTTAACATCCAAATGAATTGAAAATGAAAAAAACTTGAATTTGGAAAAGAGGAAAGGGAAAAAGAGAGAGCATTTCAGAGAGAAAAAGAGAAGCAAGGAAATTTGAATTAAGAAAGATGGAACTAAGACATAGGGGTGATCTTGACTCCAATGAAAATTCTGGTCAGGAAGAATCTGAGTCCAGCCCAGGACCCAACGAAAAGCTGTTTAAATTTAAACAAGCTCTCCCTAAATTTGAGGAATGGGACGTAGAGGCATTTTTCATTTATTTTGAAAAGATAGCCAAACAAATGAAATGGCCAAAGGAAAGTTGGACACTGCTTATGCAAAGCAGGTTGATGGGCAGAGCTCATGAAGTTTATGCCATGCTTTCTGCGGAGGCTTCTGTAGACTGAGATAGCAAAAAAGGCTATTATCGCTGTGTATGAGCTAGTCCCTGAAGCTTACTGACAGAAATTTCGGAACAACCGGAGATTATCTGGGCAGACTTGCATAGAATTTGAGAGGGTAAAACAAATGAATTTTGATTGTTGGATTCAGGCACTAAAGATGGAAGCCACATATAAGAACCTTGGAGAACTGATCCTCCTGGAAGAATTTAAAAATTCACTCCCTCCAGTAATAAAAACTCACGTAGAGAACCAGAAGGCAGCAGAAATTGCTGATGATTATAAGCTGGTGTATAAGCCCAAACCCTTTGTCCATCACCCCCACAAATCCGAGAAGGATAGAAGGTGGGAGAGTGAAAGGAAGGCAAGTTGCTGAGGCCAAGAAGGGTAGTTGGGAATGCCCCAGGATCTCCTTCTCAGGCCAGAAAGGAAGATGCTGAGGGTGGAAGTGTGGTCCGTAAGCCTAAATGTTACCATTGTTACAAGATGGGACATCTTCGAGCATGATGCTGGAAGTTGCAGGGTAAGCCCATGGGACTTATTCGGGTGCACAAAGCCAATGAAGTGAAAGGGGCCTTGACCGAGACTACAGCAGATCAGGCTGTAGCAAGTACAAAAACCACTGAGTGTAGGGGTTGTGAATAAGATAACTGAGAGTTATAGGGATTTCTTGTTGAAAGGAAAAGTAACTCCTTGTCCATCAAGTGAGGCAAGTAAACCTATCGTTATACGTAGGGATACAGGAGCCACCCAAACTCTTTTTTGCTGGGGAAAGGCATAACATTTCCACCAGAGCGCGCATGAAACGCTAAAGTTTTAGTGAATGGTATTGACTGGAAGTATATACCTGTACCTTTGTATCGGGTGCACCTAGACTCTGACCTAATGTCTGGAATCATCGCTGTACAGTGAGAGGGGTCTCTCTCACTGTCTTCGGTATTAACCCTTTACAACCTTATACATCTCCCCCTAAGTCTTTATTCAACATTTTTCCAAAATACACACATTTATGACTTCTCTGCTACTCTCTCTCCACACAAGTCTCTGACTTTACAGATTCAGTCTCATCAGAGGTTTGACAGTTCTCCCTGATCTGGTTGTAATCTGTCTGGCACGATCAGTAGTCTTCAGCGGAAGTCTGATTTTTTGTTTCTGCGGCTTGTAGTATTCCATTTGGTTTGGGTTTGTGCATCTTCATCTGGATCTTGCAGATGGATTACTGGCTGTTGTTTTTGCGGAATAGGAATGATATTCCTCCGATTCCTTCATATGTTCCCTTCATTCGTTCATATAACAATTGATCACTGATCGTTCTTATGTTTATGGTTTACTGTATCTCCTCGTTTCAAGTAACTTAGTCAAAAAGTTTGGATATCGTTTAATTTGGGCAAGGTCTCACTTGACATCTCTTATTGTAATTCCGTGTTTGTTTCTTTCTGTAGGAGTTTTCTCTTTCTCAAACTTTCTCGTTGTCTTGAATCTTCAATCCAGGCATTACTTGTTGAGGCAACACTGGAAGCTGTGTTCTTAACTTCCTTCCCATTAGTAATTCTGCTGGTGATAATCTGCACAGCAGTGGCATTGAATGATAAACTAGGAGTGAGATAGGAAGATCTTCATTTCTCTTGACTAAAAATGTTATGGTCCTCACACCTCATTCAGCCTCGCCGTTGGACTGTGGATATCTCAGTGAGCTCGTAAGATGCTGAAAGCCCATCTTCAGAGCAAACTAGGTATTACATTCATTCATGAACTGTGGTCCATTGTCTGATAATATTTCATCCAAAATTCCATGTATCACAAAGATATCCATTAGCATTCTGATAGCTACTTTGTTGGTCCTAGAACGTAATCTATCCACCTGGAAAAATAGTTGATGATGATATATGACTTCCCACCAAACATGAATAAATCCATACCTAGCCTTTGCCAAGGTCTAGTTGGAAATTGGGTAGTCAACAACGGGTCGCACTATCCTGGCCTCTGTATCACACATGTCTGACAGTTGTTGATCATGGTCTCAATATCCTTAGATATCCCAGGCCACCATACCGAAGATTGTGCCCATGCTCTGCACTTGGTTATACCCAAATGGCTTTGGTGTAATCGATCTAAAATATTGGATCTCATTGGAGTCGGAATAACAATTCTGTCATTGTAAACTAATAAGTCATCAATTATGGTAAAGTATTTTCTGTGGTCATAGAACGTCTTCATTGTTCTCCCTCCTGGACTTTCTTGTGGTCACCCATATGTACTCTTCGCCATTCTTCTGTGCTTGTTGTATTGCTCACAACTTGTGTGTGTTAGTTGGCCAATTTTGTGCTGTATGTTGTGAGTATGACTCAATGTCACCTATGAAATTCACGTCTTCCTGTGATGGATGATCTATAGTTGCCCTCGATAGCGCATCAGCTGACGATTTGAACTTCCCTTGGACAGCTACAGTATTGTGTGTATCTCATTAATCTGAGACAAAAATCTTGTATACGTAGAGGCATTTTTGATATTTCTTTTTCATCTAATAAAGAAACCAATGGCTTGTGGTCTGTCTCAATTGACACACATATTCCAATGATGTAGTCTGAAAATTTTTCACACGCCCATGTGACAGCTAGAGCTTCTTTTTCAATAGCTACATTGCATGTCTCTGTATCTGACAGTGCTGTTGACGCATAGAATATGGGTCTATGGGAACCATCAGGTTGCTCCTGAGAAAGAACTGCACCCAAGGCATCTGTTGCTATCATCGTAGGCAGTGTAGGATTGTAGTGCGCTAACATGGCTGGAGAAATTAGCATCTCTTAATTTTCTGGAACACTTGTTCCTGGTGGGCATCCCAACACCATGCTTGCTGTTTCCTTAGAAGTTGTCTCAGTGGATCAGTTATTTATGCTAAGTGAGGTAAAAACTTTGCTAGTTAATTTACTATTCCAAGAAATCTCTGGAGTTGATGAACTGTAGTAGGGATAGAAAATTCCTCAGGCCGCCCTGTTGAACTTGCAGCCAGCCAGCAGCACAGGTTGCACTAAGCTGTAGACTACAATCAAGTAAATGAGGAGAAGGCACATAGTTTTAGTGCTGCCTGCCTCAATGGGACCAGGTGTGGGCAGATTGCAACTTGTGACTCCAGTTCCTGAAATGAGTACAGATGAATCCTTAGCCCCAGGAGTGCATATCAGGCATTAGGCCTGTCAATTGCAACATTTTCTGCCCAGTAAAGTGAATGGATGAAAATTTATTGCAGCATGCATCTGAATTCCCACCACGCACTCCAGACATACAAAACTCTCTGACAGGAACACGAAGGATGAAGATTTACCCACTGGTGTTTTGTGTACTGAACTTAGGAAAACATTAATAGCTTTTCTGATTAGAACTGATTTGTTATATCGTTGAGAAGAAGAAAGTTGTAACTTACTTTAGCTCCAAAATCTGGCAACCCATATAAATCATGATATCTTAGAAGGTTCCTTGATATCTTAGAAGGTTCCTCAAATGAGGCCATATGGGTAGAACTTAAAAACAAAAAAGGGCAATCACTTGGCTGGGAGTGTACTACAGACCAGCAAACAGTCAGGAAGAGATAGAGGAGCAGATATGTAGGCAAATCTCAGAGAGGTGTAAAAATAATAGGGTAATAATAGTAGGGGATTTCAACATCCCCAATATCAACTGGGATAGTCTGACTGCAAAAGGCTTAAAGGGGGAGGAATTCTTAAAATGCATACAGGAGAGCTTTTTGAGCAAGTACGTAGAAAGTCCTACAAGAGAAGGCGCAGTACTGGACCTAATCCTAGGGAATGAAGCTGGACAAGTGGCAGAAGTGTCAGTGGGATAGTGAGCATAACTATGTAAGATTTAAGGTAGTAATGGAAAAGGACAAAGACGGACCAGAAATAAAGGTACTGAATTGGGGGAAGGCCGATTTTAAGATGATAAAACAGCAGCTGGCCAAAGTGGACTGGGAGCAGCTGCTTGGAGAAAAGTCTACATCAGACCAGTGGAAGTCATTCAAAGAGGAAATAGTGATAGTTCAGAATCAACAGCAATTGTGATACAGTGGGTGATACAGTGGCGCAGTGGTTAGCACCGCAGCCTCACAGCTCCAGGTACCCGGGTTCAATTCTGGGTACTACCTGTGCGGAGTTTGCAAGTTCTCCCTGTGACCATGTGGGTTTTCGCCGGGTGCTCCGGTTTCCTCCCACCACCAAAGACTTGCAGGTGATACGTAAATTGGCCATTGTAAATTGCTCCGAGTGCAGGTAGGTGGTAGGGAATATGGGCTTACTGTAGGGTTAGTATAAATGGGTGGTTCTTGGTCGGCACAGACTCGGTGGGCTGAAGGGCCTGTTTCAGTGCTGTATCTCTAAATAAATAAATAAACATGTACCCGTTAAGGCCCAACAAGTCCAGGGAACCCTGGATGTCAAGGGATACAGAGGATTGGATCAGGAAAAAAAGTAGGCTTATGGCAGATTCAAAGTGCTGAAAACAGCAGAGGCACTAGAGGAGTATGAAAAGTGTAGGGGGGTACTTAAAAAAAGTAATTAGGAAAGTGAAGAGGGGACATGAAAAAACACTGGCGGGCAAGATAAAGGAAAATTCTAAGGTGTTTTATAAGTATATTAAGGGCAAGAGGATAAGCAGGGAAAGAGTAGGGCCCATTAGGGACCAAAGTGGCAATGTGTGTGTGGAGCCGGAGGACATAGGTGAGGTTTTAAATGAGTAATTTTCATCTGTGTTCACTATGGAGGAGGACGATGTAGGTGTAGAGATCAGGGAGGGGGAATTGTGATATAGTTGAACAAATTAGCATTGAAATGGAGGAGGTATTAGCTGTTTTAGAGGGCTTAAAAGTGGATAAATCCCCAGAACCAGATGAGATGTATCCCCGGCTGTTATGTGAGACAAGGGGCTCTGACACAAATTTTCAAATCCTCTCTGGCCACAGGAGAGGTATCAGAGGACTGGAGGACAACGAATGCGGTACCTCTATTCAAGAAGGGTAGCAGGGATAAACCAGGTAATTACAGGCCAGTGAGTCTAACATCAGTGGTTGGGAAATGACTGGAAAAAATTCAGAGGGACAGGATTAATCTCCACTTGGAGAGACGGGGATTAATCAGGGATAGTCAGCATAGCTTTGTTAGGGGGAGATCGTGTCTAACTAACTTGATTGAATTTTTCGAGGCGGTGACTGGATGTGTAGATGAGGGTAAAGTAGTTGTTGTAGTCTACATGGACTTCAGTAAGGCTTTTGATAAGGTCCCACATGGGAGATTGGTTAAGAAGGTAAAAGGCCATGGGATCCAGGGCACTTTGGATCCAAAATTGGCTTAGTGGTGGGAGGCAGAGGGTAATGGTCGAGGGTTGTTTTTGTGAGTGGAAAACTGTGACCAGTGGTGTACCACAGGGATCGGTGCTAGGTCCCTTGCTGTTTGTAGTGTAGATTAATGATTTGGACGTGAATATAGGAGGTATGATCATTAAGTTCGTAGATGACACAAAAATTGGTGGTGTTGTAAATAGTGAGGGAGGAAAGCCTCAGATTACAGGACGATATAGATGGGCTGGTAAGATGGGCAGAGCTGTGGCAAATGGAATTTGATCCTGAGAAGTGTTAGGTGATGCATTTTTGGGAGGACTAACAAGGCAAGGCATATATACAATGGATGGTAAGATCCTAGGAAGTAGAGGTTCAGAGGGACCTTGGTGTACATGTCCATAGATCACTGAAGGCAACAGCACAGGTAGATAAGGTGGTTAGGAAGGCATATGGGATACTTGCCTATATTAGCCAAGGCATAGAATATAAGAGCAGGGAGGTTATGATGGAGCTGTATAAAACACTAGTTAGGCCACAGCTGGAGTACTGTGTACAGTTCTGCTCACCACACTATAGGAAGGATGTGATTGCACTGGAGAGGGTGCAGAGGAGATTCACCAGGATGTTGCCTGGGCTGGAGCATTTCAGCTATAAAGAGAGACTGAAAAGGCTAGGGTTGTTTTCCTCAGAGCAGAGAAGGCTGAGGCGAGATATGATTGAGGTATACAAAATTGTGAGGGGCATTGATAAGTTAGATAGAAACTTTTTCCCTTAGCGGAGGGGTCAATAACCAGGGGAAATAGATTTAAGGTAAGGGGCAGGAAGTTTAGAGGGGATTTGAGGAAAAGAATTTTCACCCAGAGGGTGGTTGGAATCTGGAACACATTGTCTGAAGAGGTGGTAGAAGCAGGAACCCTCACAATATTTAAGAAGTATTTAGATGAGCACTTGAAACGCCATGGCATACAAGGCTACAGGCCAAGTGCTGGAAAATGGGATTAGAATAGTTAGGTGCTTGATGGCCAGCACAGCCATAATGGGCCAAAGGGCCTCTTTCTGTGCTGTATAACTCTATGACTCTATTAACAGCCTCCTGAGTGTACTCATGTATAGGAAACTCATGTTTGTATGTGTTACTATTCCAGAAAGTCACCATCTCAATACTCTACATGTGCATGGAGCTAACAAATGGGAAGTCTTTGCCCGGCTGATACAAAGACTACAAGGATACAAAAAGATACTGGGTGATTGAAATGGGAAAGTGTTTGGTTTTGTGCACTTTAATGAATATAAAGATTTTAAGAAAATATAAAATTGCAAACAGTGAAATTTTAATTCTGATGGTAAATAAGTTCAAAGAAAACAAAATAAAATAATTAGTTGAAAGCAGAATCACAGAATGGGGCTTTACAAAACAACTTGCAGTTAAACAGTGCAGTAACATAATAAAATGTCTTTAAGATGGAAGGAAAAAAACAGATGTTGAATGGGAACTGAGAAGAAATTTATGAGAAATAAGCAATGTTGTCGTTTTTAAGGTTTGTTTTGAAAGGTTTCGAAAATGGGAAGTGACGTAGCAAAGCATAAACGATTCTAGAGGGGAGAGCTGTGATGGCTGAAGACTGTCACCATTGGTGGAAGGGAGAAAGAGAGGAAGGAGGGGAAGACTGCAGATGTTGGATACACTGAGACAAAGGAGGGATTAATGAATGAAGATGAGAGTTTTGAAGTATTTGAACTGGAGGATGGGGAGCTCTTGGAGGCCAAGGAGTAAAGTGGTGATGGTGAGTGACACGTAGTACAGGATAGAATTTGGGTGGCAGAGTTGTGGATTAGTTGGAGTCTGCGTATGATGGAGCTCAGGCGGCCAGTGAGGAAAGCATTGGGAAAGTTAAGCCTGGAGATGATAAAGATGGTCAGTGGTGGTGAGATGAAGCATAGATTTTATTGTCTGATGTTGTAGAGGTGGCATTAGGCAGTCTTGTTGGTGGTTTGGAATGTGGGGTTTGGAGTAGAGCATGGCTACCTGACCCGAACCCGACCAGGCCCGCGACATGTGTCAGGTTCGGGTCGGGTCGCTCTTCCTGGTCCGGCATTCGGGCTCGGGTCGGGTTGGGCACTGTGACAGCCAGGACGCCAAGGCGGGAAATGTGCATTTGGACTCCGCACTAATCTGCAGTGAGCGATTCCATCTAAGGTAGAGTACAACCTCTTCAATAAACATGATTATATTCCGGTGGTCGGGTTGGGCGCGGGAAAAAGTCAAAGGACTCGGGCCGGGTCGGGCTCGGGTTGGATGTGGTTCTGTTGGGCTCGGGTCAGGTTTCATTTGCAGACCAAAGCAGGCCTTTAGTTTGGAGTTTAGCTCACAGTCAAACAGGGCACCAAGGTTGTGAACCATTGAGTGACAAGTTAAGAAGGAGATCGAAGCCAAGATGGAACCTGTGACTGAATACAAGGAATTACTTTGTCTTCTTGGTTGTAAACGTGAAATGAGTTTAGGTACTTTCAACTCAATTCCTAGTGAAATGAAGGTCTCAACCCGTAACAAAAAACACTTCTTAATCCAGCACAAACTGTCACTATGATTTGTCTCATTGAGAGAGACCAAGTAAATCTAGCTTTGAAAGTGGAAAGATTCATATTGTTTCTGTATGTAGTTCCCCAGAGGTTAGGGTGTCAGACTTTCAGCGCAGCTTACAAATGATCTTTCCATCAAATCTACCTTTGACCAGGGAATGATTCATACAGTGCCAAATATGAAACTGTATTAGTTAAAGATATTTGCAGTTATCTCAAAGTAACATCTGCATTAAAACAGTGATTGCTCTTCAAAGAACTGTTTTTCATTCAAAATGATTTGCTTCGAAAGTATTGATATTTCCCTTCTCAGACTGCAAGAATGGTGCTTTCTTTAAACATTGATGTCTGTTTATGATTCTAAAATAAATAACACAACTTTGTAAATGTTTTGACCTGTTGCGGGCAGCCAGGTCGTGGTCCCTCTTGATCAAACTAATGCAACTCCCTAGAAACATTTTATAAATTCTGCCAGCTTTCACAGTGCACAGTGTTTCTACTAACTTGTGAATCTCCTCTTCAGTGAGACTTTAACCAGACCTCAGGAATTAACAACAAGATCCTTAACAATCTGTTGACAGGATGGAGAATGATACCATGCTTCATTCCTTAGCTGTAGATTTGCTGAGAGTTAAAATGATTACTTCAGGAAGATTATCATTCATTCTATGCTGTGTTAAGTATTTCCACAAATAAAATGGACCAATAAAGAAATTCTCATGTGTGATGAAATCACAGATGGATTATTCCTGCCTCAGAGTGAAAACATTCATCATAACTATTTGCTGGTAACAATACACTTGTCTGTATTCAACTAAAAAAAATGAATTTTAACAATTACTATCATAGATTTTGCAATCAAATAGAACCAATTGAAACTCCTTTGTGATGTGAAATTACCATTATACTAGTGTAAATATGATTTGCCAATTTATGTTTTTCGACATAAGACAAAAAAAAGTTCAAAACCTAACTTCAGCGTTAATTATAAATAAATAAAAGTGTTATATTAGACCAAGTTATGACTAGAATTGAGGCAAATCTCTCTTCCCTGGTTTATTTCACCTACACATATACAGCAAAACTACTTTTTCACCAAAATGGCAATTTGCGCTGTGAAACATATACACACCATGATATAATCATAAAAAAAATTAAAATTTCCATTCATATAAAAAAGCCACAATTTTATGCCTTATATAGTGTACTGTAGGTTTCAGACATTACACTGAAACAGCACTGCCAAAATGATACAACAGAACGTTCAAATTATGTTTGATATGATAAATATATGGCATTTCAATGTTAGTATTGATATTAATAACATAAGTTGCACATTAATAAAGTTAGAAATGCAGTAGTGTAAATGGGCATTAAACCTGTTGGTTCCGAAGGTGTGAACCAGCTTTGCACCGGAGTGCTGACTTGGGTTGCATCAGAGTGTTAAAGTGGAAGTTTGGTGACTGAGGATAATTAAAGGTTAATTTTATCTAAAGTCTAGTCTGTCTTTTATTTAGCAGATTAACTTAACAGTTGCTGTTTGGGTTGGAGAAGGTGAGTTTTAGACCAGCTTTAAACAGAGTTCACTCAGGCTCTGCTTGCAGCTGCACCTTGTTATTTAGAGAATTGGCTTAAACCAGTTTTCAGGGGCTAGAGTCAGTCAATATAAAAGTGGGCCATCTTACAGTGCTAACCTTGTTTGCACTAGAGTGCTAAAGTGAAAGTTTGGTGACTGAGGAAATTCGGTGAGGAGCTCCTTTCATTTCCTACCTGTCCTCAGAGTGAGGGGAGCTGAGAGTTTCCAAAGAGCACAGCTGACTGGTGAGTAAGTCCTGGTGGGTATTTTTCAAAGTGGATTGAATTGTAAGTCATTGTTTTAGCAAGACTTAGTAGTTGTTTTAATTATAATCTTCTAAAGTTTTAAATTTAAAGGGTTTAGTCATGGCAGGAGAGCTTGAAACTGTGGTTTGCTCCTCTTGATGCATGTGGGAATCCGAGAACATTTCCAGTCCCCAGAACCAGCATGTGTGCAGGCAGTGTGTCTAGCTGCAGCTCCTGGAAGCTCGGGTTTCAGAGCTGGAATGGCGGCTGGAAACACTGTGGAGCATCCGCGAGTCTGAGAGCATTGTGGATAGCACGTATAAAGAGGTGGTCACACCGCAGCTGAAGGGACTTGAGGAAGGAAGGGAATGAGTGACCACCAGGCAGTCCAAGAGAATCAGGCAGGCAGTTCAGGAGTCCCCCGGGGTCCCGCTTGCAAATTGGTATTCCATTTTGGAGGCTGATGAGGCTGGTTCCTCCAGGGAGTGCGGACAGAGCCAAGCTTCTGGCACCGCAAGCAGCCTGTCTGCACAGGAAGGGGGAAAGAGAGGAAGAGCAATAGTAATAGGGGATTCTATAGTCAGGGGAACAGATAGGTGCTCCTGTGGCTGTCAACGTGACTCCAGGATGGTGTGTTGCCTCCCTGGTGCCAGTGTCTGGGATATCACTGAACGGCTGCAGGGCATCCTGAAGGGGGAGAGTGATAAGGCAGAGGTCATGGTACATGTTGGTACCAATGACATAGGTAGAAAGAGGGATGAGGTCTTGCATCAAGAATTCAGGGAGTTAGGCAGTAGACTAAAAAGCAGGACCTCTCAGGTTGTAATCTCTGGATTACTCCCAGTGCCACGTGCTAGCGAGTATAGAAATAGGAGAATAGCACAGATGAATGCGTGGCTTAAGAGTTGGTGCAGGAGGGAGGGTTTTAGACTCCTGGACCACTGGGACCGTTTCTGGGGAAGTTGGGACCTGTACAAGCGGGACGGTCTACATCTGAACCAGAGGGGGACTAACATCCTTGCTGGCGGGTTTGCTAGTGCTGTTGGGAGGAGTTTAAACTAATTTGGCAGGGGGAGGGGACGCAGACTCCTAGCAGAATAGGGACACAGCTAAACACAGGAAAGCAAACAAGTCAGAGGGAATACAGCGGAATGTAAGTTTCAAGGGAGTAAGATCAGGATGGAAGGCCAGGAGTATTGCAGGTAAAACGGATGAGTTAAGGGCAATGATTGACACGTGGAATTATGATATAGTAGCCATCACGGAGATATGGTTGAGGGAGGGGCAGGATTGGCAGCTCAATATCCCGGGATATAGAATCTTCAGGCGAGACAGAGGAGGGGGCATTGCAATATTAGTTACAGAGTCAGTTACTGCAGTAAGGAGAGATGATTTCTTGGAGGGGGCATCAAATGAAGCTTTATGGGTAGAGTTTAGGAATAAAAAAGGGACAGCCACATTGCTAGGTGTTTATTATAGACCCCCAGATAGTCAGCGGGAAATTGAGGAGCAGATATGTGCGCAATTTGCAGAGGTGTGTAAAAATAATAGGGTAATTATATTAGGTGATTTCAACTTTCCCAACATTAATTGGGATAGTCATCATGTTAAGGGCTTAGATGGAGTGGCGTTCTTAAAATGTATACAGGAGAACTTTTTAGCTCAATATGTAGAGGATCCAACAAGGGAGGGTGCAGTGCTGGACCTAATTCTGGGGAATGAAGCCGGACAGGTGGTTGATGTGTTGGTGTGGGAGCATTTTGGTGATAGCGACCACAACATGGTACAATTTAAGCTTGTTATGGAGAAAGAAATAGACAAGTTGCAAAAAAAGGTTTTGGATTGGGGAAGAGCGAATTTTAGTAAAATAAGGCAGGATCTGGCCAAGGTAGACTGGAAAGAGTTACTTGTCGGGAAATCTACAGAAGAGCAGTGGTGGGCATTCAAAAAGGAAATGGGGAGGGTACAGGCCCAACATGTTCCCTCTAGGGTAATAGGTAGGAGCAACAAGCCCAGAGAACCATGGATGACCAGAAACATTCAGGGTACGATGAGAAGGAAAAGAGAGGCTTTTAGCAAATACAAGGAGAGCAAATCAATGGAAGCAATAGCGGAGTACAGAAAGTGTAGGATGGAGCTTAAGAAAACAATTAGGAGAGCAAAGAGGGGCTATGAGAAAGCTCTGGCTGGTAAAAGTAGGGAAAATCCCAAGATATTCTATAAGTATATCAATGGGAAGAGGATAACCAGGGAAAGAGTAGGACCCATTAGGGACCAAGGGGGTAATTTGTGGGTGGAGCCAGAAACATTTGTAGGGTGTTGAACAAATACTTCACATCTGTCTTCACCCAAGAGAAAGAGGATGTAGATATGGAACTTAGAGAGAGAGAGACTGTGAGGTTCTTGAGAAAATTGTCATAGGGAGTAACAAGGTATTGGAGGTTTTGGAAGGCTTAAAAGTGACAAATCTCCAGGTCCGAATGATTTGTATCCCAGGATGCTGTGGGAGGTGAGGGTGGAGATTGCAGGGGCTCTGACACTAATTTTTAATTCCTCTCTGGTCATGGGGGAGGTGCCAGAGGACTGGAGAACAGCTAATGTGGTCCCACTATTTAAGAAAGGTTGTAGAGATAAGCCAGGGAACTACAGACCAGTGAGTCTCACGTCAGTGATAGGGAAACTATTTGAGAACATTCTGAAGGAGAGAATCTATCACCACTTGGAGAGGCAAAATTTGATTAGGAATAGTCAGCATAGCTTTGTCAGAGGGAGGTCATGCCTCACAAATTTGATTGAATTTTTTCAGCATGTGACCAGGTGTGTAGATGAGGGTAGTGCAGTTGATGTAGTTTACATGGATTTCAGCAAAGCCTTTGACAAGGTCCCACATGGGAGACTTATCAAGAAAGCAAATGCACATGGGATACAAGGTAACTTGATAAGGTGGATTCAAAATTGGCTTAGCTGTAGGAGACAGAGAGTGATGACAGACGGCTGTTTTAGTGACTGGAAGCCAGTGTCCAGTGGCGTACCACAGGGATCTGTGCTGGGTCCCCTATCGTTTATCATTTATGTAAACGACATAAGATGACTATGTGGGGGGTAGGATCAGTAAGTTCGCGGATGACACAAAGATTGGCCGAGTGGTTAACAGTGAGGTGGAGTGTCTTAGGTTACAGGAAGATATAGACGGGATGATCAAATGGGCAGAAAAGTGGCAGATGGAATTTAACCCTGAAAAGTGTGAGGTGATACACTTTGGAAGGAGTAATGTGAGACAGAAGTATTCAATGAATGGCCTGACACTGGGAAGTTCTGAGGAACAAAGGGACCTTGGCCTGTTTGTCCATAGATCTCTGAAGGCAGAAGGGCAGGTTAATAGGGTGGTGAAAAAGGCCATATGGGACACTTGCCTTTATCAATCGAGGCATAGATTACAAAAGCAGGGAGGTCATGTTGGAGTTGTACAGAACTTTGGTAAGGCCACAGCTGGAGTACTGTGTGCAATTCTAGTCGCCACTTTATAGGAAGGATGTGATTGCATTGGAGGGGGTGCAGAGACGATTCACCAGGATGTTGCCTGGGATGGAACATTTAAGCGATGAGAGGTTGGATAGGCTTGGGTTGTTTTCGCTGGAGCAGAGAAGACTGAGGGGTGACCTGATCAAGGTGTACAAGATTGAGGGGCATGGACAGGTTGGATAGGGAGCAGCTGTTCCCCTTAGTTGAAGGGTCCGTTACGAGGGGTCACAAGTTTAAGGTGAGGGGCGGGAGATTTAAGGGGGATTTGAGGAAGAATTGTTTTACCCAGAGGGTGGTGACGGTCTGGAATGTCCTGCCTGGGAGGGTGGTAGAGGCAGGTTGCCTCACATCCTTTAAAAAGTACCTGGATGAGCACTTGGCACGTCATAACATTCAAGGCTGTGGGCCAAGTGCTGGCAAATGGGATTAGGTAGACATGTCAGGTGTTTTAATGCATCAGTGCAGACTCGATGGGCCGAAGGGCCTCTTCTGCACTGTATTATTCTGTGATTCTGTGAGTTCCAAAGGGCTGTTTACTAAAATCTATTCTGAGTCTTGCAGTGTGAACCCATCATGTTGTTTCACTATTTTGAAAGCCATATTAAACGCTTGGTCGAACAGCAGTCCCAGTGTGACATCCTTGCAATCTAAATGTGCTGTCCCATCACACTGGCTTACTGAACCCTTACTCTCTACTGTCTGGAGTATGTATTGTGCAGTTACTAGAAAAGGCAATCGGTTGGAAAAGTTAGGTTCCTTAAAGGTGTGCTGCTTGGTTGGATGGATATATATATATATATATATATATATATCCAAATGTGCTATGATACAAAATGTTGGTTGGGGGTTCCTTTAGTTGAGTCTGGAAGAGAGTACCTATTTAAAGAATGAATCACAGCACTCTGTTGGACATCTGATCTTTCAGTGCTTCTAACACATTAAATCTCTCAAATATTGGGGAAAAAACCATTCAAATCCATAATCAAAACATAATATTGATTGAAATGGCACAAATTGGGGTCAATTTGACTTTTGGGTGTCCAATTGGCAGAATGCGTCATCCAATTGTCTGTACCTATAGTGAAAAATGGCCACGATTTTCAGGCACCAGTCTCATTGACATTGGGCCAGCAAGTGGAAGAGTGGCAAAAGGGCTATCTGTCTGCCAATAATAAATAACGTCAACCTCTGTCTCATAAATCAGGAGACAAACTCTTACAAATCAAGACATTTGTTCAAAAAATGATGAGTTGCTTTTTTCAAACATGAATAAAAGACAGATTGACAATTGATTTATAAACCTCATTAGTGGTTTATTTAGTCTCTAACCAGGTCAGAGCTCCATACAAAATCTATATTCATACCCTGTTTGTGCATAATGAAGCCTAATTTCAGGGACCAACGTTCTGTGTCCCAAGGACAACTGATGAACATCAGACCCAAGACTGAGTCAGGCCATTTTTCAGGTGTCCAGAATGGCTGCCTAAGACTGGCATTTGGCCCCTGCATATACTAATGTTTGATTTAGGACCTCACGGGGAAACTGGGATGCCGGGTCATTAGGCCTGCTCCTACCCATGGGGGCCTCTCTTGAAAGGCTCATTCTCTATCCTTCACAGGGGTCTCCCTCCAATGGGGGTCTGAGAAATCTCTCTTGGGACACTCAGTAATCTTCTACCACCTCCCCCCACCACCCCCCCCCCTCCAGTTGGGGGTCTATAAGTGAGTGTCTCCCTCTCTTGTCCTCGGTCTCTCTTTCTTTCCCTTCCCCAATCCCAGGCAATGCCTGCGGAACCTCACTATGCACATTATAGGAAGTGGGGAAACATACTGGAGGGAAGAAACACATTTAAGCCAAGAATATTAGAAACAAATACACAACATTACTTCAATTTTGGAAATTTCAGTATTCCAGCTGCAGGTACATTGTAACCCTCACAGTGACTGCTGAATCCACACTCAGTATGTTTTTACCTCACACAGTTAGTGTGGCATCCATTTTAACTAATCCAGTTCAGGTGTGAATTTTCCTGAGGGCCTGGATTAAAATTGGGCCCAGCTCTCAAAGAGAGTCAATGCGGCACTATTGATCCTTGGTTCCCAGCTCATCAAGTGGAAATCCAACTCTCACCCGCTGCTGGGTGCCAGGGTCCCAGTCTGTGCTGTGCTCTAGCCATGGGTCTGTCCAAGTTGCTCAGTGACCATGAGAGCTTCCATGTCTGCTCATCCCATGCTGTAAATGATGTCTCTGACTCCCACTCCTAGTGTCACCAACAGCTCCGCTCGCACCACTCAGTCTCATCATGTGATGACAACACAACAAAGGACCAGCAATCCAACCCCCTACATTGGTACATGTGGTCTGGAGGAGGAACAGGATGTACAGGAAGGTGCCTATCAAATCCGGAGATTTAAGAGACCTTTCACGAGATTGCTAGCATGGCTCAATTTTACTTCGAAATCGCATCTCTCGTGTTAGATTCGTGAGAGTTGACATGTCCTCCAGGCCCTATAAAAAATAATTCTAAACTTAGCATGGCTGGGTGTCTTCATCTTCATCATCTGTGGAACTGGTCAGTGATCTATTGTGAAGAGTCACAGGAATACAAGTAATATTCAAAAATAAATGTGGAGTTTTATTGTAACAGAACTGAAACATATATACATAAAAGGTTACTGCAGGAGCTAGACCTGAACACACCTTACTATCTCGGGCTCCACCCACAACTAACTGGTCACGTGTGACTTAACATCACTTCCTCAGATAATGTTCACTTGCAGTCCTTAAGGTGGTCTACCCTTAAGGTCATCCCACAACATCCCCTTTTTTCCAAAGATATAAACATATGTACAAGAAACAACAATGTTATTTACAGATAAGCAAATTTAACAGCCTCTAAAATGTAGAGGAGGTTTGCTTATATTTCCGTATCTTTTTGTCGTGAATCTCTTCCCTCATTTGGAAAGCTCAGAGAAATGATAACTGGCAACATAGCCAATCACCGGCAATCCTTCTGGCCTCTGGGTATTTACCGCAATGAGCTGAAGTCGGAGGAGAGACTCCCGGTCATACCGCTTCTTCATACCAAGACTCCAGCCTTTGTGCCATCCTTTACATGGGCTGACCTGATACACTCAAGGTGGACATGTTCTGCCAATTTTGGTGCATTACTTAATTCATCTATGGTGACAACTCATAGACCTTGGCATGCTGGAAGCCCTGCAATAGCTGGTCCAGTTGTGTCTACAATGTAAAACGTTTGTGGTAGCTATTCGGAGTGCCCACAGCTACACTGTAAGGTTATCGTTCCATTGCACTTGATTGAGGAACCATTGTAGGCCATCAGCCTAGCCGTTGTGGGTTGCACCGTGGATTCCCATTTCTTGGAGTACATGTCCTCCATTATACAAATTGTCAGAATATTTGCATTGCTCAATTTGTACTGAACTTGTGCTTCTCACTGTTCTGTGGACATATAATTCCGATCATGGTGAATGCCTCAGATTGCATAATAGCATTGACATGCTGATCCAAGTTGACTATGTGGAATGCTTGCTCACTGTTCACATGCGTGCACTCTTCATCAACGTCCTCCTGGCTATCTATCTCTCTGCTGACCTGATGTACCGTCTTGGGCTTCTGTTGTGTGTTGGTGTACCTCTTGTGTTTACCATGGTTTCTTGCGGATGTTGTCTTGCTTTACACAGGTCCCGGTATACCAGACAGCTGTGAATTGGGTGAGTCAGGCCACATTTGCCACAAGGCTTAGCAGACTTCTGAGCCTTGGTAACTGTTGGTGCCCAGCCATGATGGCTTCAAATTTCCCTCCATCATGGAGGTACAGCATCTATGGTGTGCCCTTTCTTCTTTTCTGGCAGGTCTTTTTGAAAAGCCTCTAGTGGGGTAGATATGATTACCAGCTCTATAACTCATTCTGACAATTCCGCATCAGTGAAGTCGCAATATTGGGGCGTATTTTACAGAGCCCCTCGACTTCAGGGGTTGTGGAGGAGGGGGCTGGAAAATGCCTCCGGCAGAGGCCCTGCAAGGGCCTTGATGCTGGGAAGGTCCAGCCTGATATTGCCGGCGGCAACGAGGCCTCGTGGCAACAATCCCCAACCGCTCACTGACAGGAGCCAAATGTAAATTTGCAAATTAATTTAAGTAAATGAATTGATTACCTGCTCGCCTCCGCCTTCCATCCCATTGTGATATTGGTGCCGGTGGCCAGCACTCCCGCACCTTCAGATTCCCATTCGGGGATCTGAGGTGGAACACTGGTGGGGAGGGGGGATCAGGTAAGTTTTTCAGTGCGGGTGTGGAGAGCAGGGTCAAACTAATATCAATGGTTTAGGAGATGGTGGGAAGGGTTAGAGTTTAAAGTTTATGTACTTGGGCAGGGAGATCAGGAGGGTGGAGGAAGTGTTTTTGGGGGGAGATGACAAGTCATGAATTTTATGGTTATTGATGGTGGTAGAGGGGCAATTTAAATGGATTAAAATTTTTTCATTAAAATTACCTTTAAATATTTAAATTGAAAGTTAGGACTCAAAGCTCTATAAAGCCAGGGACAGTCCGTCTGCCCCCTCTATGCCATCGGTGTGGGGGGGGGGATGCGGGGTGGGAGGTGCACCCCAGCCATTTAAATGAGACGCTGTGTTTAATTCGCAGCCGTTCCACAATGTGCGGCCCATGCAAGCGGATCGCCATTGTTTATGTCCGCCGCCAATTATGGCAGCGGACGTATAAATTTCAGCCCATTGAGCTTTGTCTTGGCACCTTGCAGCAAACCAGTTAATGGACAGATCTTGCCTTTGCTGGTAGGTCATAATCTGAAGCCTATGTAGCTGTACCTTCAGTTGCTGCTGCTTCAGGAATGTCCAGATCTTATTAGGATACTTCAGATCTTCATCTGAGGTATTGTGCCATTTCAAACCTTCGCTGCCAAGTGCAATATTAATCTTGGTAGCTTGTTGCTCTGGTTCAGTGACTTCCATGTCTCGGAAACATAGCTCCATTTGCCTCCAGGAGAGGCCCCCCATGGACCTTGAGGCTGGGAAGGCCCGGCCCGATATTGCAAGTCGTGGCGCCCCCACCCCCGAAACCGCTATGCGATGGGAGCTAAATTTACATATGTAAATTAATTTAAATAAACAAATTATTTACCTTCTCGCTCCTGCCATCTGTCCTGCTGATATATTGGTGCCATTGGCCGGCCCTCCCATGCGTTTAGATCCCCGTCTGGGGATCCGAGGCAGAACACTGGTAGGGAGGGAGGAACAGGTAAGTTTCTCAGGGTGGGGTGGTGGGGGGAGCAGGGTCAAAGTAATATCATTGGTGTAGGGGATGATGGGAAAGGTTACATTGTAAGGTTTATACACTTTGTGGGGAGAGAAGGTCAGGTGGGCAAGGAAAGTGTTTTTGGGGGAGAGGGCAAGTAAATAATTTTATGATTATGGGGAGGGGGTGAGAGAGGGGCAGAGTAAATGCATTTAATTTTTAAATTAAAGTTGTCTTTAAGTATTTGAATTGAATGTTAGGGCTTGAAGTTCTTTAGAAATGGCGCAGTGCCTGTGCAAAGGCAGCTGATGCCATTGCTGGGGACGGACTGCCTGCCTCCTCCAAGTCATCAGGTGGGATGCTGACCCTGGCTATTTAAATGAGCCGACGTGTTTAATTTCATGGCGGCTCCGTAACCTGCGGCCGCCATTATTTTCATCCGCCACCATTTTCGGCGGCAGAAGTATAAATTCCACCCTGAATGTCAGACAAGCAGTCTGACACAGACAGTAAATTCCTTGGGTTGATTTTGGCAGTTGTTTACTGACTAGTTCTTAAAAGAATATGGGCTGAATTTTATTGGGGTGCCACGATCCGCGGTAGCGCACTTTGAACACAGCGCGGCGCGCCCACATTCCCCGGCAACCGCTGAGCACCTGCGATATTAATTGCGGGGGCTCAGTTCCATAGAGGCCGCGCGCCACCCTCCCCAATATTATGTGGGGAGAGGGGGGCATTCGGCTCAGCGAGAATTTTGACAGCTGTGCAGCAGGTGCTGGGACCCTATTTTAAGCGCCCAGCACCTGCTTCCTGACAGCTGTCAAAGAAATACTTACCTGACTGCTGAAGAGTGGGGCTGCTGTCAATCTGGCAGCAAAGCAGAAAGTGTTGCAGAAATCCAGCAGGTCAGGCAGCATCTGTGGAGAGAGAAGCAGAGTTAACTTGTCCAAGTTCACAGACCTGAAAGTTAACTCTGCTTCTCTCTCCACAGATGCTGCCTGATCTGCTGAGTTACTCCAGCACTTTCCGCTTTGCTGCCACATACTTACTCTGCTGTGTCCCAGTGTCCTGTGAAGTTACGATCCTCTTCTCCACTCAAGTGTTACATTCCTTCTTGTCGGTGTGCCGCACCTGGGTGAATAATCTTAATTTTGCACATTCCACGACGCGAGACTTAAATAGACCAGAAAAGGTATTAGAGGTTTACAGAGAACACACTGACACAAATGAGAATGCACAGGTGTCACAGCAATGTAAATATGTCTTTCACTAAATGTTCCTCACCAACATGTGTCTTTTTTTCTCTGAATGATGTGTGTCAGCATGTAGCGCCAATGTCACATCCCTTTGTACCATTGGTCGTTCAGGAGAGCCAATGTATGCAATAACATCATTGCCATGCCACCATTACTCATGAGAGTCTCCATGGATGCAGTGACATGGACATTGGCTCAGTCAGCTGCTGCCTCTAATGGTTTATACAGGGATGCTACAGATGTGAACTGGTGCATAGCAGGTGAGCGAGGGTGATGTGAGGCTTGCAGAGCTCATGTCTGTTCCTATGGAGCAGACAGCCTTTGTCTGATAAGCCACTTCCGTACATCCCTAGCTCACTGCTAGCTCTGCGTGCAGAGCCTGGGTGCCATCTGCCCTCCCATGCGTCTTTCATGTTGTAGGTCCTCAGCGTCCTCATGGTCCATGGAGGAATCCTGTTGCCTCTCCTGATCATGCCAGGCCTGGCCCTGATTGGGTGCGTAGTTGTGCAGAGCAGCAAAGAAAGCATCTGGCCTTTTCCGCCCATAATACAGGGCATCACCCTATCCATACATGCATTGGAGGCGCTCTTTAAGCATGCTGATCTCCTGCTCAGTGGTGGCTCATGTAGCTCAGTGGCTGGCATTGTATCTCTCCTCTGCAGCAGTGGTGGGGTCTCTCACTGGTGTTGGGAGTCATGTCTGCAAAGGATATCCCTTATCTCCAAGAAGCCACCCCTCCATCTGAGCTAGTTCAGTGAACAGCGGTGGCAGCTGGGACTGGCGCAATACCCAGGTGTCATGGCAGCTGCCTGAGAAGCGGTCACACGTTTCCAGCAAGCATCTGCGGTGATCACATACCAGCTTCACCTAGATTGAGTGGGCTCCTTTTAATGGTGACGTCTGCAGGTGGTAGCCTGGACGGGAGGCCTGATGGCCACATGAGTGCAGTCTATGAGCATTACAATCTATGGTTCTCCGCCAATGATACCAGAATCAATCGCCCTCTGGGCCTGGCTGTGAGAGCCCGTCCTGAAGTAGACATACTCACTGGCCATCCAGTGCAGGGCATTGGTGACTTCCCTGATGCAGCGGTACACTGCTGACTGTGTGACCCCACAAAGGTCCCTGGTGGGCCCCTAAAAAGGTGCAGAGGCGTCAGGCTTGAGAACCATTGCCACTATGAGTAACAAAGGCACCGGAGCCCATGCGCTGCAGGTCATTCTTGAGCAGGGCACAGATACATGTCACCACCCTCTCTAAATGCGCAATCGCCTCTGACATTGGTGCTCTGACATCTGATGGAATGTCATGTGGGTCCGACAGATGCATGGGAAGCATAATGGCGGGCTCCCTTTGGGAGCTGCTGCTCATGGCCGGGGGCCTCTACGTGGATCACACCTGCCTGTTGATATTGCCTCTGGTGCATGCCGATCCTTAGGAGCAAAGGATCAGACAGTGTAGGATGAGCCATACCTATTTCTGTGTGATAAATAAAGTTGAATCCTTCATGTATTGAAAGGTTCCTAACAGGGCAGGGATTCGTGCTGACAGGTACATCAGCTGCTTTCCTGGATCAACTATGTGGCATGCCATGGCATTGCCCATCTTGGCCAATACTCAGAGTGGCACAGCATGACCACATCAAGATCCTACTATCTGAATCAATTGCCCCCACCATCCATAAAACCTTAATGCTCCTACCCTTTCTAGCATCCTCCCAACACACAGGGTGCCTAGTGTGCCATTGCTCCCTCACAAACACGAACAAATACAGAGCGTACACTGTTAATGGAGGGCTGGTACACGGTACCTCCCTTCATGCCAGCAGAGCTTTCCCACCCCTTTCCTTTTAGAATGCAGAGTGAGACCCCTGTAATGCCCCCCTCCCTCCTCCCTTCCAATATGCAGAGTGAGACCCCTGAAAAGAAACTTACCTTCTGCAGCGAAACCTTTTGCCTCTGTGGACCCGCTGGCTTTTCCAATCGTGAACGGGACGGCACGTGACGCACGCCCCTTCATTGAAAAATCTGGAAGTGTCTGTGGAGAGGCGGCGGGCTGCATAATCAGCAAAGGTAAGTACTGTTTACCATATGATAATTGTGGTGCCGCTGCCATGCGGCGGGGGGCTGCACCAAGGTCCTGCCGCCTCCGGTAATATCTGGCGGGCCCTTCTTGACGTCGCAGATCGAGGCAGGCCTCTCCCTGCAGCATTTTACCGGCCCCCACTCCATGACCCGCGGCGTCAAGGGGCCGGTAAAATTCAGCCCTATATCTCGATTGGTCTTTGTAGACCCTTATACAGGGCTTCTTTCTGACTGTTGTGTCGTCTAGCTCCTGTGAGTCTGCCCTTGTTACATTCTACTTTTACTTATTGAATCATAGTCAAAGTATCTCCAGCAATGGTTTCTCTTCATATCTTCTAAAAACATGAGATCAACTTCCATATGTGCATTGATGACACACAGCTCTAACTCTCCATAACCTCAGTGACTATTTTCAGGACAGTAGCAAACATCTAATTTAATTGATTGGTATTAAATTGAGAATGCACATGATTGTATTTATGACATCTTTTAAAAGACTGAAATTAAGTTTACTTGTCCACATGACTGATTAATTACTCTATCCTATATTCTTAATCTTCAAACTTGTTTTATTATATAATACATGGCAATGCTAAAATTAGGAAAACTATGGTGCTAAAAGTTGAGATCAAAGCAAACTGAAATATAATTCTTGCCTCAACCAGTCCTTCCAACATAGACTCATGCAATCAGCAGCTTTTTTCATACGACTGAAATATGCCTTCTGTGCATGGTCCAATCACTTACACACCTGCTTCCACTTAATTCCATAGTTTGACACATGCTTCCAAATCAGCTTCACATTTTAGTCGATAAGAGGCAAGTAGCCTATTTTTAATTTTAGAGTTCATCTTTTTCCGCAGTATTCTCATCTTTAATGTTACCTGCCTCCCTCTTGTTCTTGTCATCAGGCTCTGCCACATTGCTGCTGCTTCCTCCAGCCATTCAGGCTTTTGTGGCCTTCCTACTCCTATTCCTGCTGCCAACTCAAACCCACTAGTCTTGTGAATACAGGGAGTTTGATTTTAGGTGAAGGAAAAATAGGAGAACATAGTGGAAAGTGCTGAAAAAAAAGCAACAAATATATGGATCATTTTTATTATTTGAGCATTAGTTTTGATGAAATCAAAAGTATTAAATGTCCCAAAATCTACAAACCCCTTTCTTCCTTGAGAAAAAAATAAAGCAAGTTTATATAGAATAATGTGCATCACTGCACAGTTCAGAATGCACAGTAGGATTCATTAAGAACTAATCCTCATTTTTTTTAGATTCATTCATAGGATGTGGGAGTCACTGGCAAGACCAGCATTTGTTGACTATCTCCAACTGCCCTTAAGAAGGTGGTGGTGAGCCGCCTACTTTAACATCTGCAGTTTGTGTGGTGTTGGGATATTCACAATGTTATCAGGTAGGGAGCTCCAGGATTTTGACCCAGCGATGATGAAGTAACGACAATATATTTCCAGGTCAGGAAGCTGTTTGGCTTGGAGGGAAACTTGCTGATGGTGGTGTTCCCATGCTTCAGCTACCCTTGTCCGTCTAGGCAGTAGAGGTTGCAGATTTGGAAGCTACTGTCAATGACGCCTTGATGAGTTGCTGCAGTGCATCTTCTGCACTCTGCAGCTCCAGTGAGCCAGTGGTGGAAGGAGTGAATGTTTAAAGTGATGGATGGGGTGCCAATCAATTGGGTTGCTTTGTCCTGGATGATGTCAAGCTTCTTGAGTGTTGGAGCTGCACTCATCCAGGCAAGTGGGGAGTATTCCATCACACTTCTGTCTTGTGCCTTGTAGATGGTAGACAGGCTTTGAGGAATCAGGAGGTGAGTTTGTCGCCACAGAATTACCAGCCTCTGACCTGCCACAGTATTTAAGTGCCTCATCCGGTTAGGTTTCTGGTCAATGCCTCTTTGGTAAAGCCATATAAACGGGATTCCAGACAATAACGGACAGAAAAGACTTGCTGAATGTGTCTTGAAAATTGATCCATGTATGAACTAAATCCACCTCTAAATCATAGAATGGTTACAGGACAGAAGAAGGCTATACAGCCTTTGTTTTCATGCTGGCTCTCTGCAAGAGCAACTCACCTAGTCCCACTCCCCTGCCTGTTCCCCATAGCCCTACAATTGTTTTCTCTTCAAATAATTATCCAATTCGCTTTTGCAGGCCTCAGTTGAATCTGCCTCCAATACACTCTCAGGCAGTGCATTCTAGAACCTTTCCCCACTAGCATTTTCCCCACTACTGATGTAAGGCTAACTGGTGAGTAATTCCCTGTTTTGAACACCCCATAATCTTTTCTCCATAAAGAACAGTCCCAGCTTCTGCAGTCAATCCACATGACTGAAGTTCCTCATCCCTGGAACCATTCTTGTGAATCTTTTCTGCACCCTCTCGAATGCTTTCACATCCTTCCTAAAGTGTGGTGCCCAGAGCAGGACACAATACTCCAGTTGAGGCCAAACCAGTGTTTTATACGGGTTCATCATAACTTTCTTGTTTTTGTACTCTATGCCCCTATTTAGAAAGCCCAGTATCCCTGTATGCTTTGTGAATCTCTTTCTCAACCTGCCCTGCCACCTTCAATGATTTGTGAACATATTGTCATGGTCCTGTAGTTTTTTTTCAGAATATGCAGTTTGCCTTTAAGGCTTGCAAGGGATCAGTATTGCTTTAAGAACCAGCAAGCCTCAGGAGTTATAGGAAGGTGCATTTTCGTTGCCTTAGAAACAGCCATTTGGAGACTGCGATTCAAAGGGTGCATTCTCGCTACCATAGATACAGCCACTGGGAGTGAGTCTCATGCGATACATTTGTTACAATTCAGTTTTGAACTGGCTTTTAGTTGAAGACAGTTTGTTCCAACAGAACACACAGACAGACAGAGACATACAGACACACCTGGTGTTGGCACCTGGAGAAAGCTCTGAACCATTTAAACTGAAGGAGTAAGATTTTTAGTCTGTTTAATTATTATCTCTCAAAATTCAAAAACAAACTCAAGCCAAAACACAGATCTCTGGTAATTTAAATTGAAGAAAGGCAAGTTAGACTGTGACAATCTTTTATCCCTCAAAAAACTCTAAAGTCAGCTTGATTCTATCAAAAGTGTTTGCAAGTCGTTAATTATTGAAATTCGCTGGAGAAGGAAAGCATTACCTGCTGCTGAAGTTAGACTACGGACTGTTCTACTGTGGAAGAACCTTTTTTCCCGCATCGGATGACTGAGGACTTCAAGCAACATTCTGTGAGGACTTCAAGCAACATTGGACTATAAATTTGCAAGGACTTTAATTTTTTGTATTTTAAATGTTGTTTATATCTTCATAGTGAATTTAGTTCTTCTAATTAAAGAGTTAATTTGTTGATTTAAAGACACCTTGTTTGGTTAGCCTCATTCGGGGGTTATAGATGGTACAATTTGGCTGGGTCTTTCTTTAATTTGGAAAGTTTTAAATGATATGTTAGCCGTTCTGTGGAGCAACAGGATTGAATTAACAGTGTGTTGGTCCCACCACAATCAGAATCATATATTTTGATTGGGGGCTTTGACTGGAGCGGTCAGTTGTAACAACATACCGCCATGTCCCACTGCTCCTGCATCCCCTTTAGAATTGTATCCTTTACTTTATATTGCCTCTCCTCGTTCTTCATACCAAAATGAATCACTTTACACTTCTCTGCATTAAATTTCATCTGCCACTTGTCTGCCCATTCCACCAGCCTGTCTATGTCCTCTTGAGGTTTATCACTATGCTCCTCACATTTCATCATATTTCCAAGTTTTGTGTCATCCACAAGTTTTGAAATTGTGCCCTGTACACCCGGGTCTAGATCATTAATATATATCAAGAAAAGCAGGGGTCCCAACACTGACCCCAAGGGAACCTCACTATTATACCTTCCTCCAGTCTGAAAAACAACCATTCACAACGACACTCTGTTTCCTGTCACTCAACCAATTTTATATCCATGCTGCCACTGACACGTTTATTCCATGAGCTCTAGCTTTGCTGACAAGCCTGTTATGTGGCACTTTATCAAATGCCTTTTGGATGTCCATGTACACATCAACTGCATTATCCTCATCAATCCTCTCTGCTACCTGATCAAAAAACTCAAGCAAGTTAGTTAAACATGATTTTACCTGAACAAATGTGTGTTGACCCTCCTTAATTAATCCACATTTAGAGTCATCGAGTCAGAATTATACAGCACAGAAACAGGCCCATCGTGTCCAAGCTGGCCATGAAGCAGCTATCTATTCCAATCCCATTTTCCAGCATTTGGCCCGTAGCCTTGTATGCTATGGAGTTTTAAGTTCTCATCTAAATACTTCTTAAATGTTGAGAGGGTTTCTGCCTCTACCATCCCTTCAGGCAGTGTGTTCCAGATTCCAACCACCCTCTGGGTGAAATATTTTTTCCTCAACCCTCTAAACCTCCTGCCCCACATCTTAAATCTATGCCCCTTGGTTATTGACCCCTCTGCTGAGGGAAAACATTTCTTCCTATCTACCCTATCTATGCCCCTCTCAATTTTGTATACCTCAATCATGTCTCCCCTCAGCCTTCTTTGCTGTAAGGAAAACAACCCTAGACTATCCAGTCTCTGTTTATAGCTGAAATGCTCCAGCCCGGGCAACATCCTGGTGAATCTCCTCTGCACCCTCTCCAGTGCAATCACATCCTTCCTATAGTGTGGTGAGCAGAACTGCACACAGTACTCCAGCTGTGGCCTAACAACTCCATCATAACCTCCCTGCTCTTATATTCTATGCATCGGCTAATAAAGGCAAGTATCCCATATGCCTTCCTAACCACCTTATCTACCTGTGCTGCTGCCTCCAGTGATCTATGGACAAATACACCAAGGTCCCACTGACCCGCTGTACTTCTAGGGTCCTAACATCCATTGTATATTCTCTTGCCTTGTTAGTCCTCCTGAAATGCATCACCTCACACTTCTCAGGATTAAATTCCATTTGCCACTGCTCTGTCCATCTTACCAGCCTATCTATATCATCCTGTAATCTAAGGCTTTCCTCCTCACTATTTACGACACCACCAATTTTCGTGTCATCTGCAAAGTTACTGATCATACCTTCTATATTCACGTCTAAATCATTAATATACACAACAAACAGCAAGGGTCCCAGCACCAATCCCTGCAGTACACCACTGGTCACAGGCTTCCAATCGCAAACATAACCCTCGACCATCACCCTCTACCTCCTGCCACTAAGCCAATTTTGGATCCAGTTTGCCAAATGTCCTTGGATCCCATGGGCTCTTACCTTCTTGATCAATCTCCCATGTGGGACCTTCTCAAAAGCCTTACTGAAGTCCATATAGACTACATCATCTGCTTTACCCTCATCTATACACCTAGTCACCTCAAAAAATTCAATCAAATTTTTTAGACACGATCTCCCCACTGACAAAGCCGTGCTGACTATCCCTGATTAATCCATGCCTCTCCAAGTGGAGATTAATCCTGTCCCTCAGAATTTTTTTGAATAGTTTCCCTACCACTGATGTTAGAGTCTGTAATTAATCTTTACTATCCATCTTGAATAATGGTACCACATTCACTGTCCTCCAGTCCTCTGGCACCTCTCCTATGGCCAGAGAGGATTTGAAAATTTGTGTCAGAGCCCCTGCTATCTCCTCCCTTGTCTCACATAGCAGCCTGGGATACATTTCATCTGGGTCTGGGGATTTATCCACTTTTAAGCCTGCTAAAACCACTAATATATCCTCCCTTTCAATGCTAATTCAAGTATATCACAATCCTCTTCCCTGATCTCTACACTTACATCGTCCTTCTCCATAGTGAACACAGATGAAAAGTAATCATTCAAAACCTCACCTACATCCTCCAGCTCCACACACAGATTGCCACCTTGGTCCCTAATGGGCCCTACACTTTCCCTGGTTATCCTCTTGCCCTTAATATACTTATAAAATGCCTTGGGAATTTCCTTTATCTTGTCTTCCAGTGTTTTCTCATGCCCCCTCTTAGCTTTCCTAATACTTTTTTTTTTAAGTACCCCACTACACTTTCAATACTCCTCTAGGGCCTCCGTTATTTTCAGCCCTCTGAATTTGCCATAAGCCTCCTCTTTTCCTTATCCAATCCTCTATGTCCCTTAACATCCAGGGTTCATTTGTCCAAGTGTCTGTTAATTTTGTTCCAAATTATCATTTTTAAAAGCTTTCCCAGCACCAAGGTTAAACTGACTGGACTGTAATTGCTGAGTTTATCCTTACACCTTTTTTTGAACAGGAGTGTAACATCGCGTAAGACGATTTTTACAGTTTTACACCATGTGAATTTGCTCTGAAAAGAACAGTTGTTTCCTTGAAAAAAGAGTTCTGAGAATTGACCTCAATATTTCAGGCAGCATACCCTGCCTGTATGCTGGAGGAATAACTGAAATGGGTGGAAACACTAGGTTTATATGTGGTGGAGAATTGGAATATGGGCAGGATCTTACTGCTGATAAGTCATTACATGGTCTTGTTCTTGCTGCTATAGGTCGACTAATTGTGTTCTGTGATAAGTTGGTACATGCAATTGTTCTTGTTGATTGGTCAGCTATTATGTCTCACGGTAAGTAAATACACAGTATTATTCTTGTCGGGGTATGTTGGCTATAGAGAAGGTGATGTGTTTCTTGAGTAGTGGATGCCAGATATCACTGACGAGCAGGCTGCATGTTATGTGTGGTTACAGATGGATACAAAGAAGTGTTTTTGGAGGCCTATAACAGCAACGCAATGATGTTTGCAAAGCATCTCAGGAAATGTCCAGTGTCCATATCTCATTGGAATTTGATCCTTCACTCTTCAATGATGGTTCTTTTTGATGATTAATAATTTTTTCCAACACTGTCATGTCTTACTTTTGTTTTCTACGGTCATAACTTAACGCTGTTTGCAGTGGTGTGTAGTCGCATTCATCGCAACTCATAGATAATTTCAAATGCCATACACATGAAAGTGCAGCAATGCTTCATTAAGATTGCAGAGGTGAATAAGACCTCAGGCAAAAGGGAATTTCTGTGGGGAATTGTTGTTTTTCTCCTCCCAATATTCCTTGATGTGGCTTTTGTTGGCTGAAACGTGCATAAATGAGGTTCTCCTTGATGTAAAATAAAAGAAATGCTGGAACCACTCAGCAGGTCTGGCAGCATCTGTGGAAAGGGAAGCAGAGTTAACGTTTCGGGTCAGTGACCCTTCTTCGGAACTGACAAATATTAAAAATCTCCTTGATGTCCCTTGCATATCTCTCCATGGCCCTCATCCTGGCTGTCCTCGTCTACAGATAAGTAGATAAAATCATTGGCGAGTCAAAAAAGTGCATTGGTCATCTCTTTGATGTTCCCGTAGGTCACAAACTGCAAGGTGCCACATATGTCACCTGTGGTTCCCTAGAAGGAGCTGCTGGAGAAAAAAATTGTGTGCAGCAGTCACCTTGAGGGCAACTGGCATGGGTTCCAATTGAAGCCAAGCGGCTGCAGGTCACGCTGCAGGATCCTACAAGTTTCTGTGACAATTTCACACGACATCCTTAGACATCTCTTGCACTGCCTCTGACATTTGAAGGTAATTTGTCCTTGTCCTGAGGATGCAATGATGTGCCAGTGCATGTCTTCGATAAGGCCATTCCTTGATCTTATCATTTGGAGCATCCTCATCTTCCTCTTCTGCCTGTTGCTGGCGCTCAGGCATCAGGAGTTGAGGGGAAAGAGCCCTCCTTAGTTTCTCTCTTTGTTCTTCTTCCCATGGTACTAGACAAATTGGGTGCATGAGACCCATGTCACTCTGGCTTTTCTGAACAATAAATAAGCAGAGCATGGCAATTCCGCCCTCTGTTGCTAGTGAGCTGAAACATTGAGGCAATGAGCAGCTTCCTTATATCTGCCTTCAAATTGTAGCCAGGTAGAAGACACACTCACTGTCGTTTGCCCCCTCCCATTCTCCTTGCTCTCCTTGAGTATCCACATGGTTTCCATTATCATATGAGAAGATGGTGCACGTGGAATTCAGAGCAAGTCTCCCAACCTTCCAACCTCCTCCTGCAATCTTCCAGCTTGAACCCATCACCCTTGACCCATCCAACGTAACTATTACTCTTCTGTCCGTTACCATTGAGCCTCCCCCCATTACCATGCACAGTGTAATCATCAGTGTCTTCCCTCTGTTCGTACTCTCATTATTATCAACATGCTGATTCTTACCCATAAACCTCCTCACATTGAACTGACCATTGTAGCCGAGTCTGGTTCCCGTCCATATGAATCTGTCGAATGCCCACCCATTAGTCTTAACCTTTCCCCCCCTACAGAATCCATTTGCCCCCATTGAGTGTGACTGTTTCCTCACCTAGCCAGTACCCTCAATTTGCCCCACAGCTTCCTGATGTCGACAGCACTCATACCTGCCTTCAGGCTCTTGCAGAATATCTTCAACTTTACTGATCTAATCCACCCACCACCCCTTAGCCGATAAAATGCATCCCCATCATCAACATCAACCATTCAACAACCTGGACACTCCACTCCACCCTACCCTGCTCCTCGATTCACCCGATCAACCCACGCTTCCCTCCATGACTACCCTCCCCTCCTCTTCCATATATCCCTGCCCATGCCATTGCCACCATCCCCTGAGTTGATTCACCCTTGCTGGTGCTGGAGGCAAACATCCATTCCAATGCTGGCATCAGTTTTGTGGATGAGTTAGAGAGAAGAGCACAGTCCTGAGACTCAACTGCACAAATCCGACTGTTGCACGCCATGTTGAAACATTCATAAACTAGGTGGCACAGGAATATCGCTCACCGTTCACACAATCTAGCAGGTAGGACTAAATTGTAACTGTGTAGGGTAATAAGTATTCATGTTATTTAAATGAATGCAAAGCTGCAATCCGCCACTGCGCTGGGGAACCCTGGAACGCCACAAATCCACCGTCGACTTAATTCCTCCAAAATATCCCATCATCGGGAATCCGGAAAAACACCTCCCACCTAATTATATCACTCCGCATGCCACCAAATCCATTGCGGCGGACAGCATAAAATTTCTCCAATGTTACTGCTCTCATCATGAAAACCTTCAAACAACTTTTAAGTGTGTGGCATTTGCAGTTCTCCAGTCTTCTGCCACCACCCCAATCTAAGGAGGATTGGAAGATTATGGTCAGTGCCCCTGAAATTTCCACCCTTACTTCCCTCAGTATCCTTGGATGCATCTGATCTAGTCCTGGTGACTTATCAACTTTAAGTACAGCCAGTCTATCTAATACCTCCTCTTTATCAATTTTTAGCTTATCCAGTGTCTCAACTACCTCCTCTTTCACTACAACTTGGGCAGCATCTTCTTCCTTGGTAAAGACAGATGCAAAGTATTAGTTTAGTACCTCAGCTGTGCCCCCGCTCCATGTGTAAATCCTCTTTTATGTCCCCAACAGGCTCCACTCCTCCTTTTACGACATATATGCCTATAGAAGACTTTTGGATTCCCTTTTATGTTAGCTGCCAGTCTCTTCTCATGCTCTTTGTTTCTCTTACTTGTTTTTTTCATTTCCCCTCTGAACCTTCTATATTCAGCCTGGTTCTCCACCTGTCATTTGTCAGATGCACCCTTTTTCTGCTTCACCTTACTCTCTGGGTTGGATTTTCAATCACCTGTGGGGCGACATTGGGTGCAGGCGCACTTTGAAATTATCACTCTAGGATGATGTGTCAGACTTCTGATGCCTCTGTAACATACTGCAATTTTTAAAGAGGGACAGGGGGGAGGGGATCCAGAAACCCACACACCTCCAATTAGCTGGCTGTTAAGCTCATTGAAGAGCATGTTAACAGGCTGGAGAAGGACAGAATAAAATTTTCAAAGCTAAGAACCGGAAATGCAAACGGTCTGGGGCGTTAGTTAGTTCACAGCTGTCAGGAGCACAGCGGGGAGCCATTATTTATTGTTGCTTCTGATACAAAGTCTTGAAACAAAAGGGAAATTCAAACTGAGATGCTAATGCAGTGGCACAACAAGAGTGGATTAATTACCTGATGAGTGTGTATTTGAGCACTTGTTTGAACTATGAGGCTGATGGCCCTCTGCTCTCCTGCTTGCTCCATATCGCTAGGCAATGGCAAGCCCAGTTATGGCTGCCATTTGCCTTTGAGAATTGCCCTTCAGAGCCAGTTCTTGGCTCCATGCTGCGCCCAGCGGCACTAATTGGGCACAAAACTCATCTCTGGCCCAATTAGAGCCTTTGCGTATCAAAATAGACTGACATGATGAACGGTTGTGACCTGGAAACGATCCGGACATTGGATTCCCAACCCCTGATTGAAAATCCAGCCCTCTATCTCTTTCGTCATCCAGTGAGCTCTGGATTTGTTTGCCCTAACTTTCCCCTTTGTGGAAATGTACCTTGACTGTACTCAATCTATCTCCTCTTTAAAGGCAGCACATTGTTCCATTACAGTTTGCCTGCCAGTCTTTGATTTCAGTTTATCTGGGCCAGATCCATTCTCACCCCATTGAAGTTGTCCCTCAGCCAATTAATTATTTTTACTCAAGATTGCTCTTTGTCCTTTTCCATAGCAAACCTAAACCTTATGATACTATATTCACTGTTCCCAAAAAGTTCCCTTACTGACACTTGATCCACAAGACCCACCTCATTCCCCCAAACTAGATCCAGCAATGCCTCCTTTCTCTTGGTAGTGTAGGCTAGATTTCATATTTAGACCCATTTGGAGGTAGTCTAATACAATTGTTATCCAGATATCTCCACTCTCTTCTGGTCATTATATTAATAAATACTGTTTATTGGTTGCACATATAGAACATTGAATGCAACATAATAACTGATTTAACAATGAGATGACTGTGAATTAGCAGAGTAAATAATCCCGGTGCATTTAATTTATCAATGTCAATTTGCTTAATCGAGCATTGATTAAGAATTGATAGTACAAATTGAAATGAATTGGAATGAAAATTTGGTGGCAGTGAGTACTCCTCCTTAATATATTCTACCTAAACCACTGTGTAAGACTGCTAATTAAAAGTAGAGCTCTGGTGATCAGTAGCATCTCATCCATTGACCTTTCTCTCAGTTGATGACTGACCTGTTGTACATTACCAACAATTGTGTTTGTTTTATTTTAATTTCCCGACTCTCAGTTTTAAAAAATCTATTACCTGAAAATAATCTAGTGTTAATAATCTAGCCAGTGCTGCCCATGTCCCACAAACGAATAAAAAAAAAATACATAACCAGGAGCAGTGGTGGATTACTGAGGGCAGAAGGGTGGGTGATGCCACAGGGGCAGCTTTTGCTGCTGGGGGCCTTCTATAGGACACAGATTGCCCACAGAGGAGAGCCCCCACCCAAGCCCACACGGAGGCCACCTTGAGTTACAGGGCGGCCTCCTCATGTGGCAGAGACACCATCTGCTGCTGGTAAAGTGCCAGCGGCAGCGGGAAGAGGCCCTCAAATGATCATAATGTCCTCTGCCTTCCCATCCCAGACTAAATTAAGGTGTCAGAAAGGTGACGGACACGCCACCTCCATGCCTTCCCACACAATTTTTATGGCTTCCCTGCCTCCATTCCCATCCCTTGGGGGCCCATAAAATTCAGCCCATTATTTTTGTGCTATAATGTCACCCATTTTCTCCCCCATCTCCTTGTGCACACTAATTGAAATTCAGCTATGGTTCCAAGTTGGCCATTCTTTGTGTGTGATAGCATGGACAGTGAATGTCAGCAGGCCATGAGGGGCATCACAGCTGAGCCTGATGTCATCTTTAACCACTGTTTATTATACCTGCACTTGATAGCAGTCAACAATGAGAATCCCAGCTGATCTTTTCTCCTCTCTAGCTCAATGCTAGTTGTAGTTCCCTTACCATAGCTGCAGTCAGTTAACTCAGCAGTGTAAGGATTGGTTGTAATTATTCTTGTCTGAGTTTTATTTTTACTCATGCAGCACCTACAATTCTCTTGCCAGAATGCACGGGGGTAATTTTCTCATTTGGCCATAGTGTGTAAAATGGTTGATATTGGGTAGGCCACCTATTATAAGCCTCTCCCAATTTTCCTTTCCATTCAAGGAGAGGTGTCAAACAGGTGTCCAATCCAATAATATCCTTTTGACTTTATTACCAAAAGTTAAAATTATCTCCCATGGATGTGAGAGAGAACAGAAGTAACCAGCAAGAGGAATAACATGGTTCCACTAATGATGACCATATTTACCTATACCTTCATGTTGGACTGTAAACTGTTTAGGTTTATTACAGCAAAATAAGTGAGAGCAGAAGCTTTTGTACGCTTGCACATGGAAACACAAGAGCAGGTAATGCAGTCCTGGCACGGGGGTGTGCTGGCATCACCTACACCCAACTGACTTTTCCAATAAGGTGACATTAGCACATTTGAATATTTCTGTCGCCCTCTTTGCCCTTGCACCATGAAGTGCCGTGAATGCCATTGAGATCAGCAGCTAGTGAAAGTCTGTTGGCTGTCCTTTAATCAGGATATTCTTTTTTGTTTAATTGGCTATTCAAAGACTGTCAACAATTAATGTTTGTCATTGACTATTGTTTTGACTTGGCATCAGGTGGCAGGACTATATCTCCAACACAGAAGTCCTTGAAGCGGCCAACATCCCCAGCTTATACACACTACTGAGTCAGCGGCGCTTGAGATGGCTTGGCCATGTGAGCCGCATGGAAGATGGCAGGATCCCCAAAGACACATTGTACAGCGGGCTCGCCACTGGTATCAGACCCACCGGCCGTCCATGTCTCCGTTATAAAGACGTCTGCAAACGCGACATGAAATCCTGTGACATTGATCACAAGTCGTGGGAGTCAGTTGCCAGCATTCGCCAGAGCTGGCGGGCAGCCATAAAGACGGGGCTAAATTGTGGCGAGTCGAAGAGACTTAGTAGTTGGCAGGAAAAAAGACAGAGGCGCAAGGGGAGAGCCAACTGTGCAACAGCCCCAACAAACAAATTTCTCTGCAGCACCTGTGGAAGAGCCTGTCACTCCAGAATTGGCCTTTATAGCCACTCCAGGCGCTGCTTCACAAACCACTGACCACCTCCAGGCGCGTATCCATTGTCTCTCGAGATAAGGAGGCCCAAAAGAATTGTTTTGACTTACAATAGCACGTCAGTCAGCATTTGAGAAAGGAACATAGACAAGTGTCTGAGATGAAACCCTTAATAATAATTAGGCTGTTCTGTTGAAAGATCACACCTGAAACATTAACCTGCATTTCTCTCTTGGATGTTGAGCAACCTGCCGCTCAGTATTTACAATATTTCTGTTTTTATTTCATATTTCCAGTATTCATAAGTCATTTTCTGGTATGATAGCCTAACATTTTAACTAGAACTTAGTTTGCAAGTTTTAACTAAAGGTTTGCATGGTGATGCTGTAGCAATCCAGACAAGAATTTTCCATTGAATTGCAAAGAGAATTTTTTTTAATAAAAAAGCAATAAGGGGGAGAGGAAAATCATCCTGTGAGATGCAGAGGACAGGTGTGGGGCATGGCTTATCTGTGGCAGCAACTAATTGTCTCTGCCACTGTTAATGTCCAAACGTACAATAAAAAAAAGAATGAAAATGCTTGCATTCATAAATCACCTTTCACTTCATCATTATGCCCCAAGGTAATACACAGGCAACGAATTGCTTTTGAAGTGTGGTCACAGTTGTTTTACAAGTAAAGGCAAACAGCCAAGTTTTGAACAGCAAGGCCCTATAAACTGCAAAGAGGTAAAAGACCAGTTAATCTGTTTTTGGAGCTGTTGATTGAAGGATAAATATTGGCCAGGACAAGTTTTTTATGGATGTTTTTATGTACCCTGAAGCAGGCTGACAGGCCCTCAGTTTAACACTCATTCGAAAGGCCATGCCTACAACAGTGAAAGACTCCCTCAGTACTTACACTGAAGTATCATTCTGGTTTAAAGCTCACACATCTGTGGGGCTTGAACCCACAACCTTCAGATTCAGATGTGAGCATGCCATCCACTGCAACAAAATCGAGACTGATTTAGAAGGAATCTATTTAAATATTTGAATGTAACATTGTCAGTGTTTCAAAATATGAAATGTGTATTGCTATGGTTAGATAGAAAGAAGAAAGGCCAGCCCTAGACGCTGAGTACAGGTCAGATGTAATTTAAAACAAAAATAATGGGTTTCTATGCTGCTATCATATTTTACTATGGTCGTGACTCAAACCATTTCAAGAGGAGGCGTCATTTAATTTTAAAAATATGCTGGACTGTGATGTTAAGGGCTGCCACTTTGACCTGACTACTCCATTGCTTAATTGGGAACCTTTTACCTTGTTAAGCTATTAGCAATAATAAGAATGAAGAACATCCAGGTTCGAAAGCATATTCAGTTAAGTTTCTCAGTTTCTGTTATAATCATCTATCAGATCTCTACAGACTAATCCATAGTGTCCAGTATATGGAAAACAATATCTTCATTGTGTCATTAAAACATTAAAATCTCTTAACAGGTTTACAAGTATTTGTGAATCTAAGATGTATTGCAAGAGGCCTAAGGAAAAATTAAATAAGCACAAGCGAACTGCCAGTGGCAGAGCAATGCGAGAGGGCTGAGAAGTGGCAGAGGATTTTAGTGTTAGTTAAATTCCTAAATAATCTTAAAGCTAAACAGTTTTAAATAACTGTTAGCTATGTTACGACCGACCGCTCCTGTCAAAGCCCCCAATCAAAATATACGATTCTGATTGTGGTGGGAGAGACGCAGTGATAATTCAATCCCATCGCTCCATAAATCATCTAACATATCATTTAAAACTTTCCAAATTAAAGAAAGACCCACCAAATTGTACCATCTATTAACTCCCGAATGAGGCTAACCAAACCAGGTGTCTTTAAATTAACAAATTACCTCTTTAATTTTTCTCTTTTTGTGTTCACAGTGTTTAAGTATTTAGTTCTTTTAATTAGAGTCCTTGCAAATTTACAGTCCAATATTGTTCGAAGTCCCCGCAGAATGCTGTTCGAAGTCCAGCGAATAAGGCCTTGAATAATGAAGACATCATCGATTGCCATTCCTCATCCAATGAGAAGGATGTGGAGGCTGCTGAGCAGTGGCAGAGAATGAGGAACCCCCTGACACCAGAGGCAAGGGGAAATGAGAGACGTGCAAGGGAGACTGAGGACAGTCTCATTCGTACCCGTTTCTTGTGTCCCTGATGCTCTTTCACAATCAGTGCAATAAAGACTCACCTTAATGCAGACTTGCTGTCACTTCCTTCATCTTGCTGTCCATCGCCTAGTGCTCAGATTCACAGTGTGCACTGGCAATGCTGAGGAGCTGACTAGACATGGCCTTCTCCATTGATGGAGCAATGTTGTAGATGATAACTAATAAGGAAACAAGAATGGAAAGGATGACCAACAACATTGACTCTAACATTTATTGAAAGGCACAACATAACAAAGCCTTAACATGTATAAAATCTAAACAACAAGTGTATCCAGGTGCTCTCCTTAATTTTCTTACATGTGCTCCTATGAGGTGCACCCCTGCACTTGTAGAGCCAGGCTGCAGCTCAGGCTGCCGTTTGACTTGGGAGGAACTTGGTAGCCGTCCTCTGTCTGCCTGAGGCCTGGAGGGCCCCGGCATGCTGAGGGGCTCCTGCATAGATGCAGCAGCCTCCTTTGTCATCACAGCTACTGGAGGCACGGGGTCACTGGCTGAGGAGCCTCTGTCCACACTCAGATTGCCCTTGGAGAAGCCCCCAGATGCATCAGGCAGCTGCTCCTCCTCCCTTGCAAGGCACACTTGCACCTCCCTGCTGACCTGAGAAGGATGAGCACCTTGTCCCCTTCTCACCTTGCCATTGCTGCATACAGCTCAAGGACATGATATGCAGATCTGCATGCATCTCCAGCATCCACTGACTGGTCTGCTGGATCTGGCTGTCCATGAGGGTCACCGACCTCTCAATGGAGGAAGCCATGTGCACACAGGCCTGAAATATGGCAGCACTCATGGCCTCGATGGACTCCACCATCATCCGTGCATGGGTGCGCATTGCCTCTGGCAGCTTCGCCAGATGTTCCCTTACCTCTAGCTGCAGCTCCAGCAGGTGCAGTGTAGCCGACTCCAGAGGTACGTCATCAGCCTGGGGCTCAGCATAGGCTGGTCTTCCCTCAGTCCTCTGACTGTCAGTGACCTCAGCTATCATAGTCTCTGTCAGCTGCTCGGGCACATCTGTGATGTGCTCACCAGGTTGTGACCCTGAAACTAATCATGAGTGCATTCCTACCAACGTGAGAGTATCTGCCCTGGTGGATGATGTGGGGGAATGATGTGATGCTGCACCCTCTGAGGATCCCTCCTCCTCCTCAGAGATGAATGGCTGGCTCCCGGGCTCTCCAGCTGCACATCTTTCAGGATTACTAAGACCTGCATGAGAGAATACAAACATTTAGGGATTAAGAGTTTCTCATCTCCTCAATCATGCCTGATGTGGAACTCCACATGTCCAGTGGTGCACACATGAGCATTGTGCCTGCTGTGTAGCCCAGATGCACCCTTGTGCCCCTGCCCACTCACTCTCCTGTGATGACACTCCTGTCTCACCATCAGCAATCACTTGGCCGCCCTGAGACCCAGCCAGTTCCAGGACCACCTCCTCTGGAAGGGTCAGGATACGCAGGTCTGGGAGGCCTTAGCTCTCTCTTTATTGTTGTGTGTCCATTTCTCCTGCAAGCATGAAGACTAGCACAACACATATGCTGGCAGCCTTTTGGTTCATGATGGAGGCTCACAAATGCCTCCTCCATACATCTGCTCTCAAGAAAGCAAAGACAGATGGCTGCCCCTTGTAACAGGGTTTAATTTTAAACACACTGTGTTTTGATCTCTCACTTTGTGAATCCTTGTTCACAACTTTCCAATTATAAAGAAAGAAATGAGCACAAACAGGCTTTCTGTGGTTTTAAGAAGAAAGATGAAATTTATTAAACCTCAACCTTAAACTCTAATGCGGTTAACGCCTACGGATATACGACGCGCCCACGCTAGCATGCACATGTGATACACACATGCAAATAGGGACAGAAAAGATAAGTCAAACAGTTGGAGGAAATATTTTGTTACTGTTTCTCGAGCTCGCTGTAGTCCTTGATTGAAGATAGCCTTGCATTTCATAAAAGGCTCAGTATTCGTCTTAAACCTTGTGCATGTAGGAGACTGCTCTCTCTTTGAGTTTACGTGTCTTCACTAGATTCAGTTCCATGGGAAAGAGATGGAGGCAGGCAGGATTGGAGAGGAGCTGTTCTCAGTCCATGAGCACACGATGTTCTGAGTTCAAAATCTGTTTTTTCCAATTTAAAACTCCTTTAGTTGGCCAGCAGGTGGTCACATGACCAACTGGTTTGACCAGGTCTCTATCTGTGTACTGGGGGCAGGGACTGGCTCCCTTTCTTTCCACTTTGTCTGGTACTATGCAAATGTCTTTCTAGTCAGGAACTGGCAATTTTTAAGTTTTAATGTTCATGTGGCAAAATAACGTGTGCCTCAGTCTTGGCAGGTGGGGGCTTGCCTGACACATCGCTAAACGGTAGAGCCACCCAGTGCCCTCTCGCTACCATGGTTGCAGCAGACTCCCATTCAGCTCCTTCCGGGTCTTCTGCTACATAGTCACCAGGAGGTGTCTCCTGCATTGTAGTCAGCAGGTGGAGTCTTTGGCAATGCTGTCAGCAGGTGGAGTCTTTAGCAATGTTGTCAGCAGGAGGGGTCTTTGGCAATATAGTCAGCAGGAGGGGTCTTTAGCAATGATGTCAGCAGGAGGGGTCTTTAGCAATGAAGAGAGCAGGAGGGGTCTTTGGCAATATCGTCAGCAGGAGGGATCTTTGGCAATGTAGTCAGCAGGAGGGGTCTTTGACAATGAAGAGAGCAGGAGGGATCTTTGGCAATATAGTCAGCAGGAGGGGTCTTTGGCAATATAGTCAGCAGGAGGGGTCTTTGGCAATGTTGTCAGCTGGAGGGATCTTTGGCAATGTTGTCAGCAGGAGGGGTCTTTGGCAATATAGTCAGCAGGAGGGGTCTTTGGCAATATCGTCAGCAGGAGGGATCTTTGGCAATGTAGTCAGCAGGAGGGGTCTTTAGCAATGTTGTCAGCAGGAGGGGTCTTT
Organism: Heterodontus francisci; assembly: GCF_036365525.1. Taxonomy (NCBI): domain Eukaryota; kingdom Metazoa; phylum Chordata; class Chondrichthyes; order Heterodontiformes; family Heterodontidae; genus Heterodontus; species Heterodontus francisci. The sequence continues at coordinate 60,884,659 of NC_090373.1, read as the reverse complement.
GACAATGAAGAGAGCAGGAGGGATCTTTGGCAATATAGTCAGCAGGAGGGGTCTTTGGCAATATAGTCAGCAGGAGGGGTCTTTGGCAATGTTGTCAGCTGGAGGGATCTTTGGCAATGTTGTCAGCAGGAGGGGTCTTTGGCAATATAGTCAGCAGGAGGGGTCTTTGGCAATGACGTCAGCAGGAGGGGTCTTTGGCAATTTGGTCAGCAGGAGGGGCCTTTGGCAATGTTGTCAGCAGGAGGGGTCTTTGGCAATGACGTCAGCAGGAGGGGTCTTTGGCAATATAGTCAGCAAGAGGGGTCTTTGGCAATGTTGTCAGCTGGAGGGATCTTTGGCAATGTTGTGAGCAGGAGGGGTCTTTGGCAATGACGTCAGCAGGAGGGGTCTTTGGCAATATAGTCAGCAGGAGGGGTCTTTGGCAATGAAGAGAGCAGGAGGGGTCTTTGGCAATATAGTCAGCAGGAGGGGTCTTTGGCAATGACGTCAGCAGGAGGGGTCATTGGCAATGTTGTCAGCAGGAGGGGTCTTTGGCAATGACATCAGCAGGAGGGGTCTTTGGCAATGTTGTCAGCAGGAGGGGTCTTCAGCAATATAGTCAGCAGGAGGGGCCTTTGGCAATGTTGTCAGCAGGAGGGGTCTTTGGCAATGTTGTCAGCAGGAGGGGTCTTTGGCAATGACATCAGCAGGAGGGGTCTTTGGCAATGTTGTCAGCAGGAGGGGTCTTTAGCAATATAGTCAGCAGGAGGGACCTTTGGCAATGTTGTCAGCAGGAGGGGTCTTTGGCAATGACGTCAGCAGGAGGGGTCTTTAGCAATGTTGTCAGCAGGAGGGGTCTTTGGCAATGACGTCAGCAGGAGGGGTCTTTAGCAATGTTGTCAGCAGGAGGGGTCTTTGGCAATATAGTCAGCAGGAGGGGTATTTGGCAATGACGTCAGCAGGTGGGGTCTTTGGCAATGTTGTCAGCAGGAGGGGTCTTTGGCAATGAAGAGAGCAGGAGGGTTCTTTGGCAATATAGTCAGCAGAAGGGGTCTTTGGCAATGACGTCAGCAGGAGGGGTCTTTAGCAATGTTGTCAGCAGGAGGGGTCTTTGGCAATATAGTCAGCAGGAGGGGTCTTTGGCGATGACGTCAGCAGGAGGGGTCTTTGGCAATATAGTCAGCAGGAGGGGTCTTTGGCAATGACGTCAGCAGGAGGGGTCTTTAGCAATGTTGTCAGCAGGAGGGTTCTTTGGCAATATAGTCAGCAGGAGGGGTCTGTGGCAATGTAGTCAGCAGGAGGGGTCTTTGGCAATGACGTCAGCAGGAGGGGTCTTTAGCAATGAAGAGAGCAGGAGGGGTCTTTGGCAATATAGTCAGCAGGAGGGGTCTTTGGCAATGTTGTCAGCAGGAGGGATCTTTGGCAATGTAGTCAGCAGGAGGGGTCTTTGGCAATGACGTCAGCAGGAGGGTTCTTTGGCAATATAGTCAGCAGGAGGGGTCTTTGGCAATGAAGAGATCAGGAGGGGTCTTCTGCAATATAGTCAGCAGGAGGGGTCTTTGGCAATTAAGAGAGCAGGAGGGGTCTTTGGCAATGACGTCAGCAGGAGGGGTCTTTGGCAATGACGTCAGCAGGAGGGGTCTTTGGCAATGTTGTCAGCTGGAGGGATCTTTGGCAATGTTGTCAGCAGGAGGGGTCTTTGGCAATATAGTCAGCAGGAGGGGTCTTTGGCAATGACGTCAGCAGGAGGGGTCTTTGGCAATATAGTCAGCAGGAGGGGTCTTTGGCAATGTTGTCAGCTGGAGGGATCTTTGGCAATGTTGTCAGCAGGAGGGGTCTTTGGCAATGACGTCAGCAGGAGGGGTCTTTGGCAATGAAGAGAGCAGGAGGGGTCTTTGTCAATTTGGTCAGCAGGAGGGGTCTTTGGCAATGAAGAGAGCAGGAGGGGTCTTTGGCAATTTGGTCAGCAGGAGGGGTCTTTGGCAATGAAGAGAGCAGGAGGGGTCTTCTGCAATATAGTCAGCAGGAGGGGTCTTTGGCAATATAGTCAGCAGGAGGGGTCTTTGGCAATGACGTCAGCAGGAGGGGTCTTTAGCAATGTTGTCAGCAGGAGGGGTCTTTAGCAATGTTGTCAGCAGGAGGGGTCTTTCGCAATATAGTCAGCAGGAGGGGTCTTTGGCAATGAAGAGAGCAGGAGGGGTCTTTTGCAAGATCGTCAGCAGGAGGGGTCTTTGGCAATGAAGAGAGCAGGAGGGGTCTTTGGCAATTTGGTCAGCAGGAGGGGTCTTTGGCAATGAAGAGAGCAGGAGGGGTCTTCTGCAATCTCGTCAGCAGGAGGGGTCTTCTGCAATCTCGTCAGCAGGAGGGGTCTTTGGCAATATAGTCAGCAGGAGGGGTCTTTGGCAATGACGTTAGCAGGAGGGGTCTTTGGCAATGTTGTCAGCAGGAGGGGTCTTTGGCAATGACATCAGCAGGAGGGGTCTTTGGCAATGTTGTCAGCAGGAGGGGTCTTTAGCAATATAGTCAGCAGGATGGGCCTTTGGCAATGTTGGCAGCAGGAGGGGTCTTTAGCAATATAGTCAGCAGGAGGGGTCTTTGGCAATGAAGAGAGCAGGAGGGGTCTTTGGCAATATAGTCAGCAGGAGGGGTCTTTGGCAATGACGTCAACAGGAGGGGTCTTTAGCAATGTTGTCAGCAGGAGGGGTCTTTGGCAATGTTGTCAGCTGGAGGGATCTTTGGCAATGTTGTCAGCAGGAGGGTTCTTTGGCAATATAGTCAGCAGGAGGGGTCTTTGGCAATGACGTCAGCAGGAGGGGTCTTTGGCAATATAGTCAGCAGGAGGGGTCTGGCAATGTTGTCAGCTGGAGGGATCTTTGGCAATGTTGTCAGCAGGAGGGGTCTTTGGCAATGACGTCAGCAGGAGGGGTCTTTGGCAATGAAGAGAGCAGGAGGGGTCTTTGGCAATGAAGAGATCAGGAGGGGTCTTCTGCAATATAGTCAGCAGGAGGGGTCTTTGGCGATATAGTCAGCAGGAGGGGTCTTTGGCAATTAAGAGAGCAGGAGGGGTCTTTGGCAATATAGTCAGCAGGAGGGGTCTTTGGCAATGACGTCAGCAGGAGGGGTCTTTGGCAATGTTGTCAGCTGGAGGGATCTTTGGCAATGTTGTCAGCAGGAGGGGTCTTTGGCAATATAGTCAGCAGGATTGGTCTTTGGCAATGACGTCAGCAGGAGGGGTCTTTGGCAATATAGTCAGCAGGAGGGGTCTGGCAATGTTGTCAGCTGGAGGGATCTTTGGCAATGTTGTCAGCAGGAGGGGTCTTTGGCAATGACGTCAGCAGGAGGGGTCTTTGGCAATGAAGAGAGCAGGAGGGGTCTTTGGCAATTTGGTCAGCAGGAGGGGTCTTTGGCAATGAAGAGAGCAGGAGGGGTCTTTGGCAATTTGGTCAGCAGGAGGGGTCTGGCAATGAAGAGAGCAGGAGGGGTCTTCTGCAATATAGTCAGCAGGAGGGGTCTTCTGCAATATAGTCAGCAGGAGGGGTCTTTGGCAATGACGTCAGCAGGAGGGGTCTTTGGCAATGACATCAGCAGGAGGGGTCTTTGGCAATGTTGTCAGCAGGAGGGGTCTTTAGCAATATAGTCAGCAGGAGGGGTCTTTGGCGATATAGTCAGCAGGAGGGGTCTTTGGCAATGAAGAGAGCAGGAGGGGTCTTTGGCAATATAGTCAGCAGGAGGGGTCTTTGGCAATGAAGAGAGCAGGAGGGGTCTTTGGCAAGATAGTCAGCAGGAGGGGTCTTTGGCAATGAAGAGAGCAGGAGGGGTCTTCTGCAATATGGTCAGCAGGAGGGGTCTTCTGCAATATGGTCAGCAGGAGGGGTCTTCTGCAATATAGTCAGCAGGAGGGGTCTTTGGCAATATCGTCAGCAGGAGGGATCTTTGGCAATGTAGTCAGCAGGAGGGGTCTTTGACAATGAAGAGAGCAGGAGGGATCTTTGGCAATATAGTCAGCAGGAGGGGTCTTTGGCAATATAGTCAGCAGGAGGGGTCTTTGGCAATGTTGTCAGCTGGAGGGATCTTTGGCAATGTTGTCAGCAGGAGGGGTCTTTGGCAATATAGTCAGCAGGAGGGGTCTTTGGCAATATCGTCAGCAGGAGGGATCTTTGGCAATGTAGTCAGCAGGAGGGGTCTTTAGCAATGTTGTCAGCAGGAGGGATCTTTGGCAATATAGTCAGCAGGAGGGGTCTTTGGCAATATAGTCAGCAGGAGGGGTCTTTGGCAATGTTGTCAGCTGGAGGGATCTTTGGCAATGTTGTCAGCAGGAGGGGTCTTTGGCAATATAGTCAGCAGGAGGGGTCTTTGGCAATGACGTCAGCAGGAGGGGTCTTTGGCAATATAGTCAGCAGGAGGGGCCTTTGGCAATGTTGTCAGCAGGAGGGGTCTTTGGCAATGACGTCAGCAGGAGGGGTCTTTGGCAATATAGTCAGCAAGAGGGGTCTTTGGCAATGTTGTCAGCTGGAGGGATCTTTGGCAATGTTGTGAGCAGGAGGGGTCTTTGGCAATGACGTCAGCAGGAGGGGTCTTTGGCAATATAGTCAGCAGGAGGGGTCTTTGGCAATGAAGAGAGCAGGAGGGGTCTTTGGCAATATAGTCAGCAGGAGGGGTCTTTGGCAATGACGTCAGCAGGAGGGGTCATTGGCAATGTTGTCAGCAGGAGGGGTCTTTGGCAATGACATCAGCAGGAGGGGTCTTTGGCAATGTTGTCAGCAGGAGGGGTCTTCAGCAATATAGTCAGCAGGAGGGGCCTTTGGCAATGTTGTCAGCAGGAGGGGTCTTTGGCAATGTTGTCAGCAGGAGGGGTCTTTGGCAATGACATCAGCAGGAGGGGTCTTTGGCAATGTTGTCAGCAGGAGGGGTCTTTAGCAATATAGTCAGCAGGAGGGACCTTTGGCAATGTTGTCAGCAGGAGGGGTCTTTGGCAATGACGTCAGCAGGAGGGGTCTTTAGCAATGTTGTCAGCAGGAGGGGTCTTTGGCAATGACGTCAGCAGGAGGGGTCTTTAGCAATGTTGTCAGCAGGAGGGGTCTTTGGCAATATAGTCAGCAGGAGGGGTATTTGGCAATGACGTCAGCAGGTGGGGTCTTTGGCAATGTTGTCAGCAGGAGGGGTCTTTGGCAATGAAGAGAGCAGGAGGGTTCTTTGGCAATATAGTCAGCAGAAGGGGTCTTTGGCAATGACGTCAGCAGGAGGGGTCTTTAGCAATGTTGTCAGCAGGAGGGGTCTTTGGCAATATAGTCAGCAGGAGGGGTCTTTGGCGATGACGTCAGCAGGAGGGGTCTTTGGCAATATAGTCAGCAGGAGGGGTCTTTGGCAATGACGTCAGCAGGAGGGGTCTTTAGCAATGTTGTCAGCAGGAGGGTTCTTTGGCAATATAGTCAGCAGGAGGGGTCTGTGGCAATGTAGTCAGCAGGAGGGGTCTTTGGCAATGACGTCAGCAGGAGGGGTCTTTAGCAATGAAGAGAGCAGGAGGGGTCTTTGGCAATATAGTCAGCAGGAGGGGTCTTTGGCAATGTTGTCAGCAGGAGGGATCTTTGGCAATGTAGTCAGCAGGAGGGGTCTTTGGCAATGACGTCAGCAGGAGGGTTCTTTGGCAATATAGTCAGCAGGAGGGGTCTTTGGCAATGAAGAGATCAGGAGGGGTCTTCTGCAATATAGTCAGCAGGAGGGGTCTTTGGCGATATAGTCAGCAGGAGGGGTCTTTGGCAATTAAGAGAGCAGGAGGGGTCTTTGGCAATGACGTCAGCAGGAGGGGTCTTTGGCAATGACGTCAGCAGGAGGGGTCTTTGGCAATGTTGTCAGCTGGAGGGATCTTTGGCAATGTTGTCAGCAGGAGGGGTCTTTGGCAATATAGTCAGCAGGAGGGGTCTTTGGCAATGACGTCAGCAGGAGGGGTCTTTGGCAATATAGTCAGCAGGAGGGGTCTTTGGCAATGTTGTCAGCTGGAGGGATCTTTGGCAATGTTGTCAGCAGGAGGGGTCTTTGGCAATGACGTCAGCAGGAGGGGTCTTTGGCAATGAAGAGAGCAGGAGGGGTCTTTGTCAATTTGGTCAGCAGGAGGGGTCTTTGGCAATGAAGAGAGCAGGAGGGGTCTTTGGCAATTTGGTCAGCAGGAGGGGTCTTTGGCAATGAAGAGAGCAGGAGGGGTCTTCTGCAATATAGTCAGCAGGAGGGGTCTTTGGCAATATAGTCAGCAGGAGGGGTCTTTGGCAATGACGTCAGCAGGAGGGGTCTTTAGCAATGTTGTCAGCAGGAGGGGTCTTTAGCAATGTTGTCAGCAGGAGGGGTCTTTCGCAATATAGTCAGCAGGAGGGGTCTTTGGCAATGAAGAGAGCAGGAGGGGTCTTTTGCAAGATCGTCAGCAGGAGGGGTCTTTGGCAATGAAGAGAGCAGGAGGGGTCTTTGGCAATTTGGTCAGCAGGAGGGGTCTTTGGCAATGAAGAGAGCAGGAGGGGTCTTCTGCAATCTCGTCAGCAGGAGGGGTCTTCTGCAATCTCGTCAGCAGGAGGGGTCTTTGGCAATATAGTCAGCAGGAGGGGTCTTTGGCAATGACGTTAGCAGGAGGGGTCTTTGGCAATGTTGTCAGCAGGAGGGGTCTTTGGCAATGACATCAGCAGGAGGGGTCTTTGGCAATGTTGTCAGCAGGAGGGGTCTTTAGCAATATAGTCAGCAGGATGGGCCTTTGGCAATGTTGGCAGCAGGAGGGGTCTTTAGCAATATAGTCAGCAGGAGGGGTCTTTGGCAATGAAGAGAGCAGGAGGGGTCTTTGGCAATATAGTCAGCAGGAGGGGTCTTTGGCAATGACGTCAACAGGAGGGGTCTTTAGCAATGTTGTCAGCAGGAGGGGTCTTTGGCAATGTTGTCAGCTGGAGGGATCTTTGGCAATGTTGTCAGCAGGAGGGTTCTTTGGCAATATAGTCAGCAGGAGGGGTCTTTGGCAATGACGTCAGCAGGAGGGGTCTTTGGCAATATAGTCAGCAGGAGGGGTCTGGCAATGTTGTCAGCTGGAGGGATCTTTGGCAATGTTGTCAGCAGGAGGGGTCTTTGGCAATGACGTCAGCAGGAGGGGTCTTTGGCAATGAAGAGAGCAGGAGGGGTCTTTGGCAATGAAGAGATCAGGAGGGGTCTTCTGCAATATAGTCAGCAGGAGGGGTCTTTGGCGATATAGTCAGCAGGAGGGGTCTTTGGCAATTAAGAGAGCAGGAGGGGTCTTTGGCAATATAGTCAGCAGGAGGGGTCTTTGGCAATGACGTCAGCAGGAGGGGTCTTTGGCAATGTTGTCAGCTGGAGGGATCTTTGGCAATGTTGTCAGCAGGAGGGGTCTTTGGCAATATAGTCAGCAGGAGGGGTCTTTGGCAATGACGTCAGCAGGAGGGGTCTTTGGCAATATAGTCAGCAGGAGGGGTCTGGCAATGTTGTCAGCTGGAGGGATCTTTGGCAATGTTGTCAGCAGGAGGGGTCTTTGGCAATGACGTCAGCAGGAGGGGTCTTTGGCAATGAAGAGAGCAGGAGGGGTCTTTGGCAATTTGGTCAGCAGGAGGGGTCTTTGGCAATGAAGAGAGCAGGAGGGGTCTTTGGCAATTTGGTCAGCAGGAGGGGTCTGGCAATGAAGAGAGCAGGAGGGGTCTTCTGCAATATAGTCAGCAGGAGGGGTCTTCTGCAATATAGTCAGCAGGAGGGGTCTTTGGCAATGACGTCAGCAGGAGGGGTCTTTGGCAATGACATCAGCAGGAGGGGTCTTTGGCAATGTTGTCAGCAGGAGGGGTCTTTAGCAATATAGTCAGCAGGAGGGGTCTTTGGCGATATAGTCAGCAGGAGGGGTCTTTGGCAATGAAGAGAGCAGGAGGGGTCTTTGGCAATATAGTCAGCAGGAGGGGTCTTTGGCAATGAAGAGAGCAGGAGGGGTCTTTGGCAAGATAGTCAGCAGGAGGGGTCTTTGGCAATGAAGAGAGCAGGAGGGGTCTTCTGCAATATGGTCAGCAGGAGGGGTCTTCTGCAATATGGTCAGCAGGAGGGGTCTTCTGCAATATAGTCAGCAGGAGGGGTCTTTGGCAATGACGTCAGCAGGAGGGGTCTTTGGCAATGTTGTCAGCAGGAGGGGTCTTTGGCAATGACATCAGCAGGAGGGGTCTTTGGCAATGTTGTCAGCAGGAGGGGTCTTTAGCAATATAGTCAGCAGGAGGGGCCTTTGGCAATGTTGTCAGCAGGAGGGGTCTTTAGCAATATAGTCAGCAGGAGGGGTATTTGGCAATGAAGAGAGCAGGAGGGGTCTTTGGCAATACAGTCAGCAGGAGGCGTCTTTAGCAATGACGTCAGCAGGAGGGGTCTTTAGCAATGTTGTCAGCAGGAGGGGTCTTTGGCAATATAGTCAGCAGGAGGGGTCTTTGGCAATGAAGAGAGCAGGAGGGGTCTTTAGCAATGTTGTCAGCAGGAGGGGTCTTTGGCAATGTTGTCAGCAGGAGGGGTCTTTGGCAATATAGTCAGCAGGAGGGGTCTTTAGCAATATAGTCAGCAGGAGGGGTCTTTAGCAATGAAGAGAGCAGGAGGGGTCTTTGGCAATGTAGTCAGCAGGAGGGGTCTTTGGCAATGACGTCAGCAGGAGGGGTCTTTAGCAATGTTGTCAGCAGGAGGGGTCTTTGGCAATATAGTCAGCAGGAGGGGTCTTTGGCAATGAAGAGATCAGGAGGGGTCTTCTGCAATATAGTCAGCAGGAAGGGTCTTTGGCGATATAGTCAGCAGGAGGGGTCTTTGGCAATGAAGAGACCAGGAGGGGTCTTCTGCAATATAGTCAGCAGGAGGGGTCTTTGGCGATATAGTCAGCAGGAGGGGTCTTTGGCAATGAAGAGAGCAGGAGGGGTCTTTGGCAATATAGTCAGCAGGAGGGGTCTTTGGCAATGACGTCAGCAGGAGGGGTCTTTGGCGATATAGTCAGCAGGAGGGGTCTTTGGCAATGAAGAGAGCAGGAGGGGTCTTTGGCAATATAGTCAGCAGGAGGGGTCTTTGGCAATGAAGAGAGCAGGAGGGGTCTTTGGCAATGTTGTCAGCAGGAGAGGTCTTTGGCAATGACGTCAGCAGGAGAGGTCTTTGGCAATGACGTCAGCAGGTGGGGTCTTTGGCAATGAAGAGAGCAGGAGGGGTCTTTGACAATGTAGTCAGCAGGAGGGGTGTTTTGCAATGAAGAGAGCAGGAGGAGTCTTTGACAATGTAGTCAGCAGGAGGAGTCTTTGACAATGTAGTCAGCAGGAGGGGTCTTTGGCAATGTATAGAGCAGGAGGGGTCTTTGACAATGTAGTCAGCAGGAGGGGTCTTTTGCAATGAAGAGAGCAGGAGGAGTCTTTGACAATGTAGTCAACTGGAGGAGTCTTTGACAATGTAGTCAGCAGGAGGGGTCTTTTGCACTGAAGAGAGCAGGAGGAGTCTTTGACAATGTAGTCAGCAGGAGGAGTCTTTGACAATGTAGTCAGCAGGAGGGGTCTTTGACAATGTAGTCAGCAGGAGGAGTCTTTGACAATGTCGTCAGCAGGAGGGGTCTTTTGCACTGAAGAGAGCAGGAGGAGTCTTTGACAATGTAGTCAGCAGGAGGGGTCTTTGACAATGTAGTCAGCAGGAGGAGTCTTTGACAATGTAGTCAGCAGGAGGGGTCTTTTGCACTGAAGAGAGCAGGAGGAGTCTTTGACAATGTAGTCAGCAGGAGGGGTCTTTTGCACTGAAGAGAGCAGGAGGAGTCTTTGACAATGTAGTCAGCAGGAGGGGTCTTTGACAATGTAGTCAGCAGGAGGAGTCTTTGACAATTTAGTCAGCAGGAGGGGTCTTTGGCAATGAAGAGAGCAGGAGGGGTCTTTGACAATGTAGTCAGCAGGAGGAGTCTTTGACAATGTAGTCAGCAGGAGGAGTCTTTGACAATGTGGTCAGCAGGAGGGGTCTTTTGCAATGAAGAGAGCAGGAGGAGTCTTTGACAATGTAGTCAATTGGAGGAGTCTTTGACAATGTAGTCAGCAGGTGGGGTCTTATGCACTGCAGATCAGGCAATTATTTAAAACAAAGCAGCAGTGCATGCAGGGTTGGGAGCCCTTTAGATATGGTGCCCGCACCTGCTGTTCAGTCAGCTGTCTCCACAATAGCCATCTCGTTTCCCGCCTCTGCTCTTTAATTGGATGGGTCGTGTGCGTCCCGTGATTTAATTGCCCAGCCACCACGTGATAGCGTTCAGCTGGCTGCATGATATTCGAGCGGAAGTGACATCCCCCTTCCTGTACCGCTGCTGGGACCTGTGGCCTCACACAAAATGCAGTCCTTTGTGTGTCCTGGAAAACCACATATGCAGGAAGTGCCACCAACTGGTTGTGCTCAGAGTTTCAGACCTGAAGGGACAGCTGGTGTCACTACAGTGCATATGGAAAGCTGAGACTTCTGTGGATAGCATGTTTCAGATGGTGGCCACCCCACAGTTACAGTAAGTTCAGCAGGAGTAAGAATGGGCCACCATCAGGCAGACTAGGAGGAACAAGCGGACAATACAGGAATCCCCTGGGATTGTGGCCCTCATAAACCGGTGTTCAGTGTTGAAGATCAATGAGGGTGATGACACCCCTAGGGGAGTGCTGTCACGAGCAAATTGATGGCACCACGGGAGACTAGCTGCTCAGAGGGTCATGAGAGTGCTGAAATATTGTTGTTTTTGGGGATCCATTAGTCTGGGGGATTGACAGGCTTTTCTGCAATTGCAGACCTGAGTCCCAAATGGTGTGTTCCCTCCTTGATACCAAGCTAAAGAATATCATTGAATAGGTGCAGAACATTCTGCAAGGGGAAGGGAAACAGCCAGAAGTTGCGGTGGTCCATGTTAGAATCAATGAAATAGGTATGAAAAGGGTTGAGGTCCTACATGCAGAATTTCAGGAGCTAGGAAAAAGATTAAAGAACAAGACCTCAAAGATGATGTTCTCTAGATTATTTCCAGTACCTCATGCTAGTGAGGACAGAAACAGGAAGGTAGTGCAGGAGAAGTGGTGCAGGAGAGAGGGCTTCAGATCCCTGGGACATTGGGAGCAGTTCTGGGGAAGGAGGGACCTGTACAAGCTGGATGGGGTGCACTTGATCAGAGCTGGGATCAATATCCTTGTCAGAAGGTTAACTAGTATCATGGGGGTAGGTTTAAACTAATTTGGCAGGGTAAGAGGAACCATGACGTAGCAGCAGAGAGGAGAGACAAGGTGCATAGAATACTAGGAGGGACAAACAGCAAACACAATACAGAATAGTGGAGAAAGAGGAGAACTTAGATGCAGAAAAAAGGCAAAGCAAGCTAGCATGGCATTTGAATGTGAAGAGTGTTACAAATAAGGTTGATGAGCTGTAGGCACAGCTATCACATAGGGTTATCATAATGTGGTTACAACAAGACCTGGATTAAACATGGGCAGGAATGGGAACTAAGCATTCCTGGCTGCAGTGCATTCAGGAAAGCTAGGAGTGATAGAACGGAGCGCAGATGGTAGTATTGGTCAAGGACATTATTACAGTTTTACAGATGGATGATATACTAGAGTGTTCAAAGATCAAATTTCTTTGGTTATGGTTAAGGAATGGAAAAGGAGCTGTTACATTGCTGGAGTTTACCATAGACCCCCAAATAATAAGCAGGAGATAAAGGAGTAAATCTATAGGCAAATTGCAGTGAAATGTAAAAATAATAGGCCTGTAATAGTAGGGGACTTCAATTAAAATCAAATGGAGAAAGGAAGTTCATGACAAATGTCACATACAGACTTCACAAGGACATAGGCAGACTGGTGAAATGGGTAGACATATGGTAGATGCAATTTAATGTGGGTAAGTGTGAAGTGATGCACATTGGAAGAACCAATATAGAGAGGCAGTATAGCATAAATGGTACTTTTTTTTTACTTGTTCATGATGTGAGTGTCACTGGCATTTATTGCCCATCCCTAATTGCCATTGGGAAGGTTGTGGTGAGCTGCCTTCTTGAACCGCTGCAGTCCTCGGGGGTGTAGGCACAATGCTGTTGGGGTGGGAGTTCCAGGATTTTGACCTAGCGACAATGAAGAAATTGTGATATAGAATGGTGTGTGACTTGGAGGGAAAACTGCAGGTGGTGATGTTCCCATGCACCTGCTGCCCTTATTTTTCTAAGTGGGGTTGGAGGGTTTGGTGGGTGGCGTGGGGTGCTAGTGAAGGAGGTGTTGGTGCAAGAGCGGGGGGACCTGGGGGTGCATATTCATAAATCTTTGAAGGTGGCAGGGCAAGTTGACAAGGCTTTAAGAAAGCATATGGGATACCTGACTTTGCAAATAGAGGCATTGAATACAAAACAAGAAAGTAATGATAAACGTTTGTAATTCTCTGGTTAAGCTGCAGCTGGAGTAATGTGTACAATTCTGGGCACCACCCTTTAGGAAGGATGTCAAGGTCTTGGAGAGGGTACAGAGGAGGTTTACCAATAAACTATTTGTTGTCCTTTATAAGAAATCCTTCAATTCTTTGAGCACTGCCAGTTGCTCTGGAACACGATGAAATAGCTAAATTAGAAGTAAGTCATAAAGGGATATTTGTTGAAATTTGAGATAAATAGACATGAGCCTGAAACATTTCTTGCAATCAATGTTTAAAAGCTGTACTGTTAATCCAGCCAGTGATGTAATTGTTGATTTCAGATCAGTTTCCTGAACTCAAATCGAGTTCTTGCTTGGAATATTTAGAAGTAGCAACTAGACAGTTGAAAAGGTAATAAACTTTTTAAACATCTGTGTTAAATCTACTACAAAGCTTTCAAAGAAAAAGTAATATGATAGATTCCATTCAGTGAATTCCATCCAATTTATGTTGAGGAAAAGTGTACTTAATTTGTGGCACAAGTCTCTTTAATGTGTCTGAAGACCTGCTGCGGTCACTCAATATGCTGCAGCACATTTTTTATATAATGCATTCAAATAAATTGAGGAGAATGTACTAATATGCCACAAACAGAATTTTTTAGATTTTAAGTGGCAAGCATAACAACGTCCTGCATTGTACTTCAAAATTATAAGTACATGTTCTTTTTCATTTTAATTAAAACTAACTTGTATTTGACCATACAAGGCGATGGGTGAAATCTTCACAGTCCTGTGGAGGTGGGTTTGAAGATGGGACTAGGAGCAAGATTCGAGGTAAGGGTGTCAGGTTGGTGCCCCAATGAACACCTGCCTCCCATCAATCTTGCCAGAGGTGGGTGAACATCAGCAGTGGCTACCCGCCCGGCAGCAGTGGGTAGTCAATAATGATCAATTAAGGCATGAATGAGGGAGAGGAGGAGGACTCCGCCAGGATCTCCCCAGTGTTGGAGGCAGGGCAGGCTGGTTGGCTATTGGAGACAGAGGCTCCAGGCCCCAATGATGGGGCCGCCAGTATGAAAGACCCCACCTGCTGCCCAAATGAATCCTCTAGAGGTGTTTTTCCTCCACTCTGATGGTCCTACTGGCTTGGTGCCTCTTTATTTTTTAAATTGCATGCACAATTCCAAGGGTACCTCCACTCTAAGATGCCCTTGTGATCTTCTTTTTGCCTGAGCAGCACCCACTTCTCTGGGTGGGGCTGACAGGCGTCCAACGCTGCAGGCCCAATGATTGGACCTGTAGCCTTAGGAAACTGCCTGCCGCCCTTAACTGGACAACAGATGTGGAGGCAGCCAATTAGGAGACCACCTCCTGGAAGATCCTGCTGGAGTGCTCACAGCAGACCGGTTTGGGATTGGGATCCAGAAATGGTCCTGACTCCTGAAAATATTCCATCAGCACACGATTCCGCCCAATCTGTCTAAAAGGCCTTGGTGCGCCTGTTTTGTTTTACATTCTCCTCCTCCTACTTCCTGAGGAGGAATTTGTCTCCAACTCTTTAATGTGTTGTGTAAGACCTTATCCTACCCAATGTTCCTTCTCAGTCCCATTGATGAAACAAAAGCATGTCAGGAACATTTTATGAGATAATTAATATTTATTCAGCAGCCTCTTGCTTTTCTCCATCAAATAGAATAAGCAAAACAGCCCCTTGAGGAAACCCACAATGCTTTGGCAAAGGTTCCATACTACAGTGAAAGGATAAAATTCCGAAACTTAGATAAAGCAGCTTTCAAAATCAGTAAGACTTATTTTGAAGCAAGAGCACATCTTTGTTGTTTATTGTTAGAATATTGAATCTATAATTGAGGATTAGTGGACTGGGATGCAAGATAAAACCTTGGCAACACAGTAATCTCTAACTATTGCTTCATTTCTGGATAAAGTCTCATGAAATATGTAAATATGAAGCACTGCTTCACCAAATCATTGCAACACAGATATGTTACTTAATGAGTTTAATTTTTATAAATTATATTTATATTTGCATGTCTGTAGGGTTTATATTGAATGCAGTAATTGAAATTGACATTTATGTTGGGCTTGGCAGCTTGTTGAACTTAAAGGAGTACATAACGTAAGAGCCTGGCTTGCAGTGTGTCAGCATAAGGCTCTAAAAGATGGTATGTTGTGGTAATAAAAACAAAAAAAATGCTGTAAATACTCAGGTCTGGCAGCATCTGTGGAGAGAGAAGCAGAGTTAACGGGCTGAATTTTACCGGCCTCTCGACACCGCAGGTCGCCGTGTGGTGGCTGGAAAAATGCTGCGGGGAGAGGCCCGCCTCGACCTGTGATGTCAAGAAGGGCCTGCCGCTTATTTCCGGTGCCGGCGGGACCTCTGTGGCCCCCCCCCACCGCCTGGTGGCGGGCCCTTCATCAGCATATGTAAATGAACATGTAAAATATTTAAATTAACTTACCTTCAGGCGGCGGCCATCCCAGTCCAATACTACGACCGCCATTCGTGCTCCATGCGCCTTCGGAACTCCATACGGAGTTCTGGGCAAGAACCTGGTGGGGAGGGGGAGTAATACAATTTACAGGGCGGGAGAGGTGGAGGAATGGGGAAATCAATTTTTATTGAATGTGGGGATGGTGGGAAGTGGTTGAAGGGCAAAAGATTGGAGATTGTCATTAGCGATAGTCAGCACGGTTTTGTGACGGGTAGATCGTGCCTCACAAACCTTATTGAGTTTTTCGAGAAGGTGACCAAACAGGTGGATGAGGGTAAAGCCGTGGATGTGGTGTATATGGATTTCAGTAAGGCGTTTGATAAGGTTCCCCACGGTAGGCTATTGCAGAAAATACGGAAGTATGGGGTTGAAGGTGATTTAGAGCTTTGGATCAGAAATTGGCTAGCTGAAAGAAGACAGAGGGTGGTGGTTGATGCCAAATGTTCATCCAGGAATTTACTTACTTGTGGTGTACCGCAAGGATCTGTTTTGGGGCCACTGCTGTTTGTCATTTTTATAAATGACCTGGAAGAGGGTGTAGAAGGGTGGGTTAGTAAATTTGCGGATGACACAAAGGTCGGTGGAGTTGTGGATAGTGCCGAAGGATGTTGTAGGGTACAGAGGGACATAGATAGGCTGCAGAGCTGGGCTGAGAGATGGCAAATGGAGTTTAATGCGGAAAAGTGCGAGGTGATTCACTTTGGAAGGAGTAACAGGAATGCAGAGTACTGGGCTAATGGGAAGATTCTTGGTAGTGTAGATGAACAGAGAGATCTTGGTGTCCAGGTGCATAAATCCCTGAAGGTTGCTACCCAGGTTAATAGGGTTGTTAAGAAGGCATATGGTGTGTTAGCTTTTATTAGTAGGGGGATCGAGTTTCGGAGCCACGAGGTCATGCTGCAGCTGTACAAAACTCTGGTGAGACCGCACCTGGAGTATTGCGTGCAGTTCTGGTCACCGCATTATAGGAAGGATGTGGAAGCTTTGGAAAGGGTGCAGAGGAGATTTACTAGGATGTTGCCTGGTATGGAGGGAAGGTCTTATGAGGAAAGGCTGAGGGACTTGAGGTTGTTTTCGTTGGAGAGAAGGAGGAGGAGAGGTGACTTAATAGAGACATATAAGATAATCAGAGGGTTAGATAGGGTGGATAGTGAGCGTCTTTTTCCTCGGATGGTGATGGCAAACACAAGGGCACATAGCTTCAAGTTGAGGGGTGATAGATATAGGACAGATGTGAGAGGTAGTTTCTTTACTCAGAGAGTAGTAAGGGCGTGGAACGCCCTGCCTGCAGCAGTAGTAGATTCGCCAACTTTAAGGGCATTTAAGTGGTCATTGGATAGACATATGGATGAAAATGGAATAGTGTAGGTCAGATGGTTTCACAGGTCGGCGCAACATCGAGGGCCGAAGGGCCTGTACTGCGCTGTAGTGTTCTAATTCTAATTCTAATTCTAATTGGGGGGAAAGATTGTTTCATCATTCATTTTTCTTACTATGTGCCTGCCCACTTTTTTTTCATGTTTGTGCTTTTGGCCAGGGCTGTTCATTATTCGGTCATTTTACACCCTCTCTGAACTAACGCTTTGTCTTTCACCACACCATCAACACACCCTTTGCCTTTGCTCCATGACCTTCTTGTCAGTTATTCTCTGTGACCCTCTGTCATCGCAACACCTTCCCTTTTGTTATCTTTTGCCCGACCCCTGCTTTATTTGCTTAAAACCTATTACATTTCTAAACTTTGCCTTTTCTGATGAAAGGTCACTGACCTGAAACATTAACTCTGCTTCTCTCTCCACAGATGCTGTCAGACCTGCTGAATATTTCCAGCATTTTTTGTTTTTATTTCAGATTTCCAGCATCTGCAGTATTTTGCTTTTATTACGTTGTGGCAATCTCTTGCTGCTTTAAAGTGCTAATTTGTGGGAAGGGCAGCCCAGCATGGAGCACACTGCTGACTGTCTGTTTGCTCAACAGGAAGCTCAGCAGCATGCATGGCTAGCACAACACAGAGCTAGCCTGCACCTTTTAAAGGCAGCCCGCTCCTCTTAAAGGGCATCTGCACTCATTCTGCAAAAGCTGCTGCAGACTGTCTGTGGAAGACATGGTTAGAATGGAGCATGAGGACAGAGAGAGAGCTCCCAGGTTTTTTGATGTGACACTGGAGGCATTAGTCCAAGAGGTGGAAAGGAAGAGAGATGCCATATTTCCGCAGGGGCCAAGAGGCCCTCAAGGCACACATTGAGGAGAGAACATAAACAGGTGGCCAGGGAGGTCAATGCAAGGAGTCTGGTGCTGGAAGAAGTTCAGTGACCTCACATGAGTCCTTAATGTCGGTGAATGCATCTACATATGACATCTCCTCCAACCGCGCCACCAAACTCTAATGCTGCTCAATGCTCCACACCCCCATCATTCACCCCTCTTCAATCTCTAGCAATCAAGACTCGTTCCTAATATTCAGATAGTCCACCTCACCCTCACACACATACAAATGCTGCCAGCCTCACACCCAAATTTCACAGCTTCCATATACCTCCATCTGCTCAGCTGTGGCAGGTACATCACCCAACACAGTGCAACACACTCACTGAAATTTTTCCTTCTCTCTTGCAGGACAAGAAGGCTCATAGATGTAGGGAGCAGCGCAGAATTGGCAGGGGCAGGGACGTCTGCATCACCTTGGTCCTCTGGAGGACACAGTCCCTGGCTCATGAGGGCGCTGTAGCCAAGGCTATTGCATCCAGCGCCACCAAGAACATGCAGGATGTTCCTGCCTTATGTCCCTTCCCAACTCCCACCTCACGTTCATTCTGAAATCTGGCATGCAGTGCAAGCTGCAGATTTTGTAACCATGGACGTCCTGCTTTTCACCCCACACACATTCCCTCACCCCAAACCTCCCAATCTGCACTTATGCTTTCAGATACCCAAGAACTTCCACCTGACCAGCCAGTGAAGCCTCATGATGAAGGCTGAGAGCTACACCTGACCTCTGATGAAAAAGCACCATCACACAATCCGGCAATCGTAGCAACAATCTCAGATACTAGCACTGTGCAAACTTTAGAGGATAATAAAGAGTCAGGATCAATACGTGGTGAGTCACTGGGTATGGATGGGATGAAGCCAGGCCAGGGGAAAGGATAGCTCCTGTGCCAGCTCACCAGAGGACTCAGATGAGGACTTTGATGGGGTGGCTTACAGGAGAAGGCTGATGAGCTTGCATACCAGGTCAAATCAGCCATGCAGCCTCTTGTCACTTTTAAGGAACATAGAGCATTCTGGCTCCAACTTGGCACAGGGCTTCATGCAGAGCATGGAGCCCATCCTTTCCAGAGTGGAAATGGTGCCAACTCCATGACAGCAGTTGCAGATCCACCCGTGATGCAGCATCTGGTGGTGAATGTCTCGGCTTCCTTTCAGCACATGCAGAAGTCACCCAATGTCTCAGTGCTGCTGTTGGAGCTCAGACTGATTATATGAGAGCCATGCTTGTTGCTTTGCAAGCCCAGTTTGGTGCAATGCAGGCTCAGACTGCTGCTTTCATGGTTCTGGATATCAGTGCTCAAAGGGACACGCAGGCTCTCATAGCAGTCCAGAAATCTATCCTCTGTCACCACCCTGGGGGAGTGCCAGTGGCTCCGTGGCACATGAGTATACTGTCCTATTTCAGGATAACAGCATTTGTTCACCTACTGCTGTCACTCTGTCAGTGCCCTTGCAGTTGCCTTTCAGCCAGGCATCCCAGATTGCTGTCACCCATGCTGAGCTGCTGCAGGTCAAAGCTAGGTCCTAAAGACCCATAGCTGCTTGAGGTCATCCTGCAAGGCCATCTGCAGTCCCCTCGAGAACAAGTCAGTAACCTTCCACCAGCCAATATGCAGCCACTGGGGTAACATGGCACAGGAGCACAGACAAAGGCACCCGCAAGACAGGCACTAAGGGAATGCACAGTTCAGTTTTGGATGTGTTGTTGGATAAAGTTGTTGTTGAATTTTTTTTGTTGAATTTCAGGATTCTGGCCAAGAGGACACTGTGATGGTGCAAGTGAGACAGATTGAAAGGTGGGGAATTGTGGAACAACTGTGATAACATCTTAGGGCAACCAGAGTCTCAGTATCTGCTCATAGACAGCCCGTCATGTGTGAGGGGGTCCCAGATATCTCCATCCTCCCTCCTCTTTCCTCTTCTCCTCCTCCTTCTCCGCTTGAGGTGGCCTCCAAATGCTAGGTCAAGGGCTGTGCCCTCATGATAGCGAGGTGGTGCAGGATGCAATAGACCACCACAAACTTGGACACACTCCAATGAGTACTGAAGGGCTCCCCCCATCCTGACAGGTCCAGACAATGGAATTGTCCAATTAAGGGCCTAGGGAGTGGAAAATCCTGGCATGGTTCCCCAGGCCCGGCAGAGGTGGGCTCGTCCCCGACATTTCAGTCGGTGGGTGGGGCCTCCCTCCCAACATAAAATTCCGGTCATAGAGTTTACAATATAAAAATGCATTTTAGCACAGCACAAACTCTTGACTTAAGTAAATAAGCTGGACTGGTGTTCAAAAAGCAAGCCTTCTACTATCGTCTTCAGGTTACTTGGGAGCCTTGTTTTCTCCTCCTATTTCTTCAACCCCTGCTTGTGTCATGAGGCCCGCAATGTTTTCTCTAGGTCATCAATGCGAGCACTCATCTCATCAATTCTACCGATGATCTGGTTGGACACTGTCTGGAATTTGTCCTGCATCTGTTGAAGTAGTGTGGTAACCACGGCAGTCAGGTCCTGCACCGTCTTTGGGTCCGTCTCTGACATCCCGAAGGTTTTTAACACTAAATGCTGGAAGAATTACAAGATATTCTTTGTCCTGCTGAAGTACAAGAAGGGGATCATGGTTTAATGATTCAGTCAGTGAGTTGCTAGAGGATTAAAAGTTGTGAACTGAAGTCAATAGATCTCTCTTCAGGCTTCTCTCCTTTAAATCTGCCATCATCACCCCTTTGCTCAAAAAAAAAGCCCTTGACCCAACTGACTTTGCAAACTACTGCTCCATCTTCAACCTTCCTTTCCTCTACAAAGTCACAGAATCATAGAATGCTACAGCACAGAAGGAGGCCATTCGGCCCATAGTGTCTGCACCGGTTCTCCGAATAAACAATTCACCTAGTTCCATTTTCCCACCTTCACCCTGTAACCCTGCACAATCTTCCTTTTCAGGTAACAGTCTAATTGCCTTGTGAATGCCTTGATTGAACCCACCTGCACCATACTCTCAGGCAGTGCATTCCAGACCTTAACTACTCGCTGTGTGAAAAAGTTTTTCCTCATGTTGCTTTTACGTCTTTTGTCAATCACTTTAAATCTATGCCCTCTTGATCTGATCCTTTCACGACTAGGAACAGTTTCTCCCTATCTACTTTGTCCGGACTCCTCATAAGTTTGAATACCTCTATCAAATCACCTCTCAGTCTTCTCTTCTCCAAGGAAAACAGTCCCAACTTCTCCCATCTATCTTCATAAATGAAATTCCTCATCCCTGGAACAAATCTCATGAATCTTTTCTGTACTCTCTTCAATACTTTCACAACTTCCCTAAAGTGCAGTGCCCAAAACTGGACGCGATACTCCAGCTGAGGCCAAATTAGTGTCTTATACAAGTTCAACATAACCTCCTCGCACTTGTAATCTACTCCCCTATTAATAAAGCCCAGGATACTGTATGCTTTATTAATTGCTCTCGTAACCTGTCCTGCTACCTTCAATGATTTATGCACATATACACCCAGGTCCCTCTGCTCCTGCACCCCCTTTAGAGTTGTACCCTTTATTTTATATTGTCTCTCCATGTTCTTCCTACCAAAATGAATCACTTCACATTTCTCTGCCCATTCCACCAACTTGTCTATGTCCTTTTGAAGTTCTACACTATCCTCCTCACAGTTCACCAATGCTTCCCAGTTTCATATCATCCACAAATTTTGAAATTGTGCCCTGCAAACCAAGGTCTAGGTCATTAATATATATCAGGAAGAGCAAGGGCCCCAACACTGACCCCTGGGGAACTCCACTACAAACTTTCCTCCAACCCAGAAAACATCCATTAATCACTACTGTCTGTTTCCTGTCACTCAGCCAATTTTGTATCCATGTTGCTACTGTCCCTTTTATTCCCTTTCGTTTTAGTTCTTGAACTTGTTGCCTCCCAAATCTATGAGCATCTATACCGGAACTCCATGGGCTGAATTTTCAGGGAGCTCCGAATACGTGAGCAGAGTTGGGGGAGGGGGGATGGACACGCGAAAATTTTGGCACAGGGCGGTGTTTCAATTCTAAGGTGCTGATCCCGATGCCGGTAATAATCAGCAGGACGGGAGGAGGGCGGGACAAGAATCCCGCTTGCTTCCCAATTGAGGCCAATTAAACGAGTTAAAAAGCTTGTTAAGAGCTTGTTGAAGGGGAAGGGTGGAATATGGAAGATGGTTGTGGTTGTTGGAGGCCAATCATCTCCGCCCCAGGACATTGCTGCAGAAGTTCCTCAGGGATGTGTCCTAGGCCCAACCATCTTCAGCTGCTTCATAAGACCTTCCATCCATCATAAGATCAGAAGTGCGGATGTTCGCTGATGATTGCACAATGTTCAGCACCATTTGCAACTCCTCACATACAGTGTTCATATGCAGCAAGACCTGGACAACATTCAGGCTTGGGCTGATAAGTGGCAAGTTACATTCGCTCCACACAAGTGTCAGGCAATGACCATTTCCAACAACAGAGAATCCAACCATCTCCCCTTGACATTCAACAGCATTACTATCACTGAAATCCCCACAATCAACATCCTGGGGGTTACCATTGACCAGAAACTGAACTAGAGCAGCCAAATAAATACTATGGCTGCAAGAGCAGGTCAGAGGCTGGTAATTCTGTGACGAGTAACTCACCTCTTGAATCCCCAAAACCTGTATCTACAAGGCACAAGTCAGGAATGTGATGGAATCCTTTTTTTAATTCATTTCATGGGATGTGGGCATCACTGGTCAGACCAGCATTTATTGCCCATCCTTAATTGCCCATGAGAAGGTGGTGGTGAGCTGCCTTGAACCATTGTGGTCTATGTGGGGTCGGTACGCCCACAGTGTTGTTAGGAAGGGAGTTCCAGGATTTTGACCCAGCGACGATGAATGAACGGCGATATAGTTCCAAGTCATTTGGTATGTGTCTTGGAGATGGTGGTGTTCCCACATGTTTTCTGCCCTTGTCCTTCTAGGTGGTAGAGGTCGCGGGTTTGGAAGGTGCTGCCTGAGTAGCCTTGGTGAGTTGCTGCAGTGCATCTTGTAGATGGACACACTGCTGCTACTATGCGTCAAGCCAAGGACACAAGAACTCAAGAAAGAGGAGCAGAAGTGGACCATATGCCAATTAAGCCTGCTCCGCCATTCAATATGATCATGGCTGATCTTGGGCTTCAATTCCACTTTCCTGCCCGCTCCCCATATCCCTTGATTCCCTGCGAGACCAAAAATCTATCTATCCTAGCCTTAAATGTATTCAGTGATGGAGCAACCACAACCCTCTGGGGTAGAGAATTCCAAAGATTCACAACCCTTTGAGTGAAATAATTTCTCCTCATCTCAGTCCTGAATGATTGACCCCTTATTCTGAGATTGTGTCCCCGTGTTCTAGATTCCCTGACCAGTGGGAACAATCTCTCAGATTGTACCCTATCAAGCCCTTTCAGAATCTTGTAATTCTCAATTAGATCGCCTCTCATTCTACTAAACTGCAGAGAATATAGGCCCAATTTACTCAACCTCTCATCATAGGACAACCTCCTCATCCCAGAGGCCAGTTTAGTAAATTTTCACTGCACTGCCTCCAATGCAAGTACATCCTTTCTTAAATGTGGAGATCAAAACTGCACTCAGTGGGCTGAATTTTATTTGGGCGGTGCACGGTGCGGCAGTGCCCTTTCAACTCAGTTTGGCACCCGCATTTAGCAGCCGCCACACAGTCCCCCCGATATTGCGCGTGGGAGCTCATTGCCATCACTGTGCTGAGCCTCCACCCCGATATTATGTGGGGAGAGGCGGGACATTTGGCACAGTGAGGAACCCTTTGACAGCTGTGCAACAGGTGCTGAGACCCTATTTTAAGCACCCCAGCACCTGATTAGATTTTTTTAGATTAGAGATACAGCACTGAAACAGGCCCTTCGGCCCACCGAGTCTGTGCCAAACATCAACCACCCATTTATACTAATCCTACACTAATCCCATATTCCTACCAAACATCCCCACCTGTCCCTATATTTCCCTACCACCTACCTATACTAGTGACAATTTATAATGGCCAATTTACCTATCAACCTGCAAGTCTTTTGGCTTGTGGGAGGAAACCGGAGCACCCGGAGAAAACCCACGCAGACACAGGGAGAACTTGCAAACTCCACACAGACAGTACCCGGAATCGAACCCGGGTCCCTGGAGCTGTGAGGCTGCGGTGCTAACCACTGCGCCACTGTGCTTCCTGACAGCTGTCAATGAATACTTACCTGACTGCTGAAGAGTGGGGCTGCTGTTAATCTGGCAGCAAAGCAGAAAGTGCTGCAGAAATCCAGCAGGTCAGGCAGCATCTGTGGAGAGAGAAGCAGAGTTAACTTGTCCAAGTTCACAGACCTGAAAGTTAACTCTGCTTCTCTCTCCACAGATGCTACCTGATCTGCTGAGTGACCCCAGCACTTGCCGTTTTGCTGCCACATACTTACCCTGCTGTGTCCCAGTGTCCTGTGAAGTTGTGATCCTCTTCTCCCACTCAAGTGTGACATTCCTTCTTGTCGGTGTGCTGCACCTGGGTGAATAATCTTAAATTTGCACATTCCAGGACGTGAGACTTAAATATACCATAAAAGGTATTACAGAGGTTTACAGAAAACACACTGACACAAATGGGAATGTACAGGTGTCACAGCAATGTAAATATGTCTTTCACTAAATGTTCCTCACCACCATGTGTGTCCTTTTCTCTGTGTGAATGATGTGTGCCAGCATGTAGCGCCAATGTCACATCCCTTTGCACCATTGGCCCTTCAGAAGAGCACACGTATGCAATAACATCATTGTCATGCCACCATTATACATGAGCGTCTCCATGGATGCAGTGACATGGACATTAGCTCAGTCAGCTGCTGCCTGTAATGGTTTACACAGGGATGCTGCAGATGCGGACTGGGGGGTGCACAGCAGGTGAGCGAGGGTGATGTGTGCCTTGCAGAGCTCATTTCGGTTCCTATGGAGCAGACAGCTTTTGCCTGATGAGCCACTGCCATACATTCCTACCTCACTGCTAGCCCTGCGTGCAGAGCCTGGGTGCCATCTGCCCTCCCATGTGTCTTTCATGTTGTAGGTCCTCAGCACCATCATAGTCCGAGGAGGAATCCTGTTGACGTCTCTCCTCATCATGCCAGTCCTGGCCTCGATTGGGTGCGTAGTTATGCAGAGCAGCAAAGAAAGGAGCTGACCTTTTCGGCCCGTAGTACAGGGCATCACCCTATCCATACAGGCATTGGAGGCGCTCTTTCAGCATGCTGATCTCCTGCTCAATGGTGGCTCATGTAGCTCAATGGCTGGCGTTGTATCTCTCCTCTTCAGCAGTGGTGGGATCTCTCACTGGTGTTGGGAGCCATGTCTGCAAAGGATATCCCTTATCGCCAAGAAGCCACCCCTCCATCTGAGCTAGTTCAGTGAACAGCGGTGGCAGCCGGGACTGGCTCAAGATCCAAGTGTCATGGCAGCTGCCTGAGAAGCAGTCACACATTTGCTGCAAGCATCTGTGGTGTTCACATACCAGCTTCACCTAGATTGAGAGGGCTCCTTTAATGGTGACATCTGCAGGTGGTAGCCTGGCAGTAGGCCTGATGGCCACATGAGTGCAGTCTATGAACATTACAACCTATTGTTCTCCGGCAATAGTACCAGAACCAATCGCCCTCTGGGCCTGGCTGTGAGAGTCCGTCCTGAAGCGGATATACTCACTGACCCTCCGGTGCGGGGCATTGGTGATCTCCCTGATAGAACGGTTCTGACTGTGTGACTCCACAAAGGTCTCTGGTGGGCCCCTAAAAGGCTGCATAGGTGTCAGGCTTGAGAACCACTGCCACTATGAGGAACAAAGGCATGGAATGTCCACCGGAGCCCATGGGCTGCAGGTCATCCTTGAGCATGGCACAGAGACATGTCACCACCCTCTCTACATGCGCAATCTCCTCTGACACTGGTGCTCTGACATCTGATGGCATGTCAAGTGGGGCTGTAGTTGCATGGTGATCGTAATGGCGAGCTCCCCTCAGGGGCTGCTGCTCACGACCAGGGGCCTCTACATGGATCGCACCTGCCTATTGGTATTGCCTATGGCGCATACCGATCCTCACGTGCAGAGGATCAGAGAATGTAGGATGCACCTACCTATTTCCATGTGATAAATAAAGTTGAACCCTGCGTGTATTTGAAGGTTCTTAACAGAGCAGGGATTGGTGTTGACGGGTACATCAGCTGTTTTCCTGGATCTACTATGTGGCGTGCTATGGCATTGCCCAACTTGGCCAACAATCAGAGTGGCACAGCATGACCACAGCAAGGTCCTACCAGCTGAATCGATTGCCCCCACCATCCATAAAACCTTAATGTTCCTGCCCTTTCTGGTAGCCTCCCCACACACAGGGTGCCTAGTGTGCTATTGCTCCCTCACAAACACAGAGCGTACACTGTTAACGGAGGGATGGTACACGGTACCTCTCTTCATGCCAGCACAGCTTTCCCTCGGGTAATCCCAGACCCCCTCCCTTCCAGAATACAGAGTGCAATCCCTGTGTATCCCCCCCCTTTCAGAATGCAGTTAGACCCCTGCATATCCCCGCCTCCCTCCTCCCTTCCAGAATGCAGAGTTAGACCCCTGTGTATCCCCCCTCCCTCCTCCCTTTCAGAATGCAGTTAGACTCCTGTGTATCCCCCCTCCCTCCTCCCTTTCAGAATGCAGTTAGACTCCTGAATATCCCCCCTCCCTCCTCCCTTCCGTAATGCAAAGTGGGACCCCAAAATAACACAACTTACCTTCGCTGGAGACAACTTCTGCCTCTGAAGACCCGCCGGCTTTTCAGATCATGAACGGGATGGCACGTGACGGCCGTCCGTTCAGTGAAAAGTCTGGACGTGTCAGTGAAGAGACGGCGGGCTACATGATCAGCATAGGTAGTATGCTGGTAATATGTGGCTGGCCCTTCTCGACATCGTGAGTTGAGGTGGGCCTCTCCCTGCAACATTTTACCAGCCCCTGCACCGCAACCCACAGCATCGAGGGGCCGGTAAAATTCAGCCCAGTATTCCAGGTACGGTCTCACCAAAGCCCAATTTTAGTAAGACTTCTTTATTCCTGTACTCCAATCCCCTTGCAATAAAGGCCAACATGCCATTTTCCTTCCTAATAGCCTGCTGCACCTGCATGTTAACTTTATGCGTTCCTTGTACGAGTACCCCCAGTCTCTCTGAACATCAACACTTACCAGTTTCACACCTTTCAAAAAATATTCTGCTTTTCTATTTTTATGACCAAAGTGAATAACTTCACACTTCCCTACATTATACTCCATTTGCCATCTTGTTGCCCACTCACTTAACCTGTCTATATCTCTTTGCAGCCTCTCTACATCCTCCCTGCAGCTTACCTTGCCACCAAGCTTTGTATCATCAGCAAACTTAGATACATTACTCTCTGTCTCTTCATCCATGTCATTAATATAGAGTGTAAATAGCTGAGGCTCCAATACTGATCCTTGCTGCACCCCACTATTCACTGCCTGCCAACTTGAAAATGCCCCATTTATGCCCACTCTCTGCTTCCTGTCTGTTAACCAATCTTCTATCTGCACTAATATATTACCCCAACAGCTTGAACCCTTATCTTGCCTATTAATCTTTTATGTAGCACCTTATCGAATGCCTTTTGAAAATCTAGGTATACTGCATCTACTGGTTCCCCTTTATCTACCCAACAAGTTACAGCTTCAAAAAACTCTAATAAATTTATCAAACGGGATCTCCCTTTAGTAAAACTATGCTGACTTGTTCTAACATTCTATGCTTTTCCAAGTGCAATGTTAAGACTTCTTTAATAATAGTTTCTATGATTCTATGACTAATAATAGTTTCCAGCATCTTCCCAATGACTGATGTCAGGCTAACTGACATGTAGTTCTCTCTATCTCCTTTCTTGAAAAGTGGCATAACATTTGCCAACTTCCAATCTGACAGGACCATTCCTGAATCTAAGGAATTCTGGAAAATCATAGCCAGTGAATCCACTATCTCTGCAGCTATCTCTATTAGAACCCTAGGATGTGGGCAATCTGGTCCCGGGGACTTGTCAGATTTTAGTCCCTCCAGTTTCTCCAATACTTTTTCTCGACTGATATCAATATCCTAAGTTCCTCACTCTTTTTAGCCCCTAGGTTACTGGCTATTTCTGGTATGGAACTTGTGTCTTCTACTGTGAAGACAGACACAGAATATTTGTTCAATACCTCTGCCATTTCTTCATTCCCATGATGACTTCTCCTGTTTCTGCCTCTGAGGGACCAACGTCTACATTAGCTACTCTCTTCCTTTTTATGTACTTATAAAAGCTCTTACAATCTGTTTTTATATGGCTGGCCAGTTTACTCTCATATTCTATTTTTTCCCTTTTTTATCAACTTTTTGGTGGCCCTTTGCTGGTTTCTGAAACACTCCCAATCCTCATATTTTTTGCAACATTGTAAGCCTCTTCTTTTAGCCTAATACTCTCCTTAACTTCCTGAGTAAGCCACTGATAGGTCTTTCTAGACGTGTTTTTGTTTTTGAACGGAATGTACTTTTGTTGAACCCTTTGAATTTTTTCTTTAAATGTTCCTCACTGTTCATTTACCGCTATACCTTCCAGTCTATTTACCCAATTAACCTCAGCCAGTTCTCCCCTCATACCTTCGTAATTGGCTTGATTTAAGTTTAAGATTCTTGTTTGTGATTGAAATGTGTCACTTTCAAACTTAACATGAAATTCAATGGCATTATGATCACTATTTCCCAGTGGATCTTTTACGACGACATTGCTTATTAGCCCTGCTTCATTATGCAATAAATGATCATCGGTGGCGGAAGGAGTGAATGTTTGTGGATGGGGTGCCAATCAAGCGGGTTGTTTTGTCCTGGATGGTGTCGAGCTTCTTGAGTGTTAGAGCTGCACCCATGCAGGCAAGTGGAGAGTATTCCCTCACACTCCTGACTTGTGCCTTGTTGATGGTGGACAGGTTTAGGGGAGTCAGGAGGTGAGTTACCTGCCACAGGATTTCTAGCCTTTGACCTGCTCTTGTAGCCACGGTAGTTATATGGCTACTCCAATTCAGTTTCTGGTCAATGGTAACCCCCAGGATGTTGTTAGTGGGGGTTTCAGCAATCATAATGCCATTGAATGTCAAGGGCAGATGGTTAGATTCTCTCTTGTTGGAGATGGTCATTGCCTGGCACTTGTGTGGCGTGAGTGTTACTTGCCACTCATCATCCTAAGCCTGGATATTGTCCAGGTCTTGCTGCATTTCTACATGGGCTGCTTCAGTACATGAGGTGTCGTGAATGGTGCTGAACATTGTGCAATCATCAATGAACATCCACACTTCTGACCTTATGATTGAAGGAAGGTCATTGATGAAGCAGCTGAAGATGGTTGGGCCTAGGACACTACCCTGAGGAACTCCTGTAGTGATGTCACAGAGCTGAGATGATTGACCTCCAACAACCACAACCATCTTCCTTTGCGCTCAGTATGATTCCAAACAGTGGACAGTTTTCCTCCTGATTCCTGTTGACTCCAGTTTTGCTAGGGCTCCTTGATGCCATACTTGGTCAAATGCTGCCTTGATGTCAAGGGCAGTCTCTCTCATCTCACCTCTTGAG
Organism: Heterodontus francisci; assembly: GCF_036365525.1. Classification (NCBI taxonomy): domain Eukaryota; kingdom Metazoa; phylum Chordata; class Chondrichthyes; order Heterodontiformes; family Heterodontidae; genus Heterodontus; species Heterodontus francisci. The sequence continues at coordinate 60,855,811 of NC_090373.1, read as the reverse complement.
TTCAGCTCTTTTGTCTATGTTTGAACCAAGGCTGTAATGAGGTCAGGAGCAGAGTTGCCCTGGCGGAACCCAAACTCAGCGTCACTAAGCAGGTTATTGCTAAGCAAGTGCCATTTCATAATACTGTCAATGACATCTTCCATCGCTTTACTGATGATGGAGAGTAGACTAATAGGGCGCTGATTGGTCGTGTTGGATTTGTCCTGTTTTTTGTGTACAGGACATGCCTGGGCAATTTTCCACATTGCCAGGTAGGTGCCAGTGTTGTAGCTGTGCTGGACAGCTTGGCTAGGGGTGCAGCAGGTTCTGAAGCACAGGTCTTCAGTACTATTGCCAGAATGTTGTCAGGGCCCATAGCCTTTGCAGTATCCAGTGCCTTCAATCATTTCTTGATATCATGCTGAGTGAATCGACTTGGCTGAAGACTGGCATCTGTGATGCTGGGGACTTCAGGAGGAAGCTGAGATGGATAATCCACTCGGCACTTTTGGCTGAAGATTGTTGCAAATGGCTTTAGCCTTATCTTTTGCACTGATGTGCTGGGCTCCCCCATCATTGAGGATGGGGATATTTCTGGAGACACCTCCTCCTGTTAGTTGTTTAATTGCCTGCCACCATTCACGCTGGATGTGGCAGGACTGCAGAACTTAGATCTGATACGTTGGTTGTGGGATTGCTTAGCTCTGTCTATCGCATGTTGCTTACGCTGTTTGGCATGCAAGTAGTCCTGGCTTCACCAGGTTGACACCTTATTTTAAGGTATGCCTGGTACTGCTCCTGACATGCCCTCCTGCACCCTTCATTGAACCAGGGTTGATCACCCGGCTTGTTGGCAATGGTAGAGTGGGGGATATGGCAGGCCTGAAGTTACAGATTGTGATTGAGTACAGTTCTGCTGCTGCTGATGGTCCACAGCACCTCATGCATGCCCAGTTTTGCATTGCTGTATCTGTTTGAAATCTATCCCATTTAGCACTGTGATAGTGCCACACAACACAATGGAGGGTATCCTCAATGTAAAGACGGGACATTGTCTCTACAAGGACTGTGCGGTGGTCAATGCATCTGTAGTAGGCAGATTGGTGAGGATGAGTTCAAGTATGTTTTTCCCTCTTGTTGGTTCCCTCACCGCCTGCTGCAGACTCTGTCTAGCAGTTATGTCCTCTAGGACTTGGCCAGCTTAGTCAGTAGTGGTGCTACCGAGCCACTCTTGGTGATGGACATTGAAGTCCCCCACCCAGTGTACATTCTGCACCCTTGCCACCCTCAGTGCTTCCTCCAAGTGGTGTTCAACATGGAGGAGTACTGATTTTCAGCTGAGTGGGGGGCGGTAGCAGGTAATCAGCAGGAGGTTTCTTTGCCCATGTTTGGCCTGATGCCATGAGACTTCATGGGGTCCGGAATCGATGTTGAGGACTCCCAGGGCAACTCCCTCCGACTGTATACCACTGTGCTGCCACTTCTGGTAGGTCTGTCCTGCCAGTGGGACAGGACATACCCGGAGATGGTGATGCTGGTGTCTGGGACATTGTCTGTAACGTATGACTCTTTCAGGCTGTTGCTTGACTAGTCTGTGGGACAGCTCTCCCGACTTCGGCACAAACCCTAGATGTAAGTAAGGAGGATTTTGCCGGGTCAACAGGGCTGGGTTTGCCATTGTCATTTCTGGTGCCCAGCTCGAAGCCGGGTAGTCTGTCCGGTTTCATTCCTTATTGACTTTTGTTTTAGTGGTTATGTAAAATTGAATGGCTTGCTAGGCCATTTCAGAGGGCATTTAAGAGTCAACCACATTGCTGTGGGTCTGGAGTTACATGTAGACCAGACCAGGTAAGGACAGCAGATTTCCTTCCCTAAAGGACATTAGTGAACCAGATGGGTTTTTGCGACAATCGACAATGGTTTCATGGCCATCATTAGACTAGCTTTTTAATTCCAGATTTTTTTTTCCAGGAAGCTCGACACCATCCAGGACAAAGCAGTCTGCTTGATCAGCCCCCATCCACCACCTTAAACATTCATTCCCTCCACCACTGACACACAGTGACAGCAGTGTATGCTATGTACAAGATGCACTGCAGCAACCACCATGCCTCCTTCGACAGCACCGTGCAAACCCACACCCTCTACCCCTAGAGGACAAGGGCAGCAGATGCGTGGAATCCCCATCACCTGCAAGTTCCCCTCACGCCACACATCATCCTGATTTGGAAATATACTGTCGTTCCTTCACTGTCACTTGATCAAAATCCTGGAATTTCCTCCCGAAACAGCACTGTGAATGTGCCTGCACCTGATGGACAGCAGCGGTTTGTTGTGTGATTGCCTTTAAGAGTGATGCCCCTTTTAGATCTTAATATGCTAATGAGCTGTGTACCATGTGATGACATGTGACTACATGCCAGTCTCACTCTGCTACTGTAACACCAAGAGGCAAGTCATGTAAATGGTTAGCTCTGCACTGTATATACATGTTAGCTGTTTAATAAATCTGTTTGAGATCTTCAATCAACTGAACTCCACGTATCCCATTTATGTTGCATCAGAAAACATTAAAAAGCTTCTCACTGCATGGTGGCAACAGTGGTGAGAAGACAGCATCAAGGTTTGAAGACCACAGGGGAAACAGCTCTGAAAATGTCCTTCCTGCAGCCACTGGAGAGAGAAAGTTCAAAAATACTGGCCCAAACAGTGCAAAGAGGAAAAAAACGCACCTCCAGCTGTAGAAGACAGAGCTCTGAATGACAAGCTACACATCAATCACTGTGAGCAGATGAGTCAGTCTGCCATTGGTAGAGGAACCCAAGTTAAAAAAAAAAGAAGCCTTGAAGCCCTTAAAAAATTGATTCTTTTTCTGTCAAAGGCTCCCTGGGAGAGTAAAAAGTTCAGGGAAGACCCAATGCCTTTCTTAGGCTGATCAAGTTGGCGCCACTACAGGAGGTGCCCGACAGTGAAAAGCACGGGAATCCTCCATTCGCACAGCTCGCAGCTAGAGCTATAAAAAGAAACCATTAAATCACACAAATGCTGGAGAGCTTTCATTCAGCCAGCCAGAGTTTAAAAAAACTTATAAAACCACTCAACCATGAAGAATTGCCTCTTGAACGGCTGTTTAAACAAATTCTAGTTTAAAAAGAGCACTTGAAATGCCAATTGCTCAGCTGTATAAACAAATAGACTAGAGTGCTGGAAGCTGGACAAATCGACAAGCTGCTCCTGTCAATCAAATCAGCCAGTCTGAAGAAGAGTTTTTTAAAGGGAGAGCAGTACTGAGTCACAGAACCAGGTCTTAAATCAACTTTTGAAACAAAAGACCAGCAGAAAGATGGATACCAATTTTCCCAGCATGAACTGAAAAGCCTTAGATATCCTGTCCAAGTTCAAACTGTTCCAACAGAGAATGCAATTGTGCTTTACAGACTGAGTAATTGTCGAACCAGAAAAACAGGCTGTAAAAATAATGATAACAATTGGAAATGAGGGATTGCACAGAATCAATACCTCTAGCATATCTGAAGAGTACCAGAAAGATCCTGTAAAGAAATGGGAAGTGCTGGACAACCAGCTCCGATTGAGAGTGAATTTTCAAATTCACTGCCTTGAATTGATGTCCAACAGGCAACAGCCACATGAATCAATAGACCAGTTCATCAGTAGATGCCATAGTAATGGCAACAAATGTGATTTTTCAGAAACTGAGCTTTGGAGCAAATAATGGAGCTGGTGGTTTGTCTCAACACTTATTGAAGCATTTCAAAAAGACCTCTTGGGGTAAAAGAAAGGTCACCGCATTGATGTGCTGCTAGAAGATGGCAGGAAATACAAAGCCATTGTAGCTGGACAACACATCTGCAAGCACTAGGTGCAACTGACATTATCAGCACGATAACCAGGTTGCAAAAAGCAAGCAAGCTGTATGGTAAGTGTGGTTTGTCCCACTCACAGCAAAGTTGTCCTTCATTTCAAGATCTGTGCAAGGCGTGCAGTGCAAAAGGACACTGGGCCCACCTATACCAGAAATCTGGCTCCAAAGATGCAGCCAGAAGTCACAATAGGACACAAACAAACAGAAGACAGGCGCAGCAACAGGGCAACAGCGGCAAGGAAAGCGCCCAAGACCTGCGTAAATGCAAGCCGACACACAAAGTCCACAGTGAAATAGACCTGAGACAAGGCTGAGAGTGGAGTGATTCTCAGCCAGAAGATGAGCAGGATTTCACATTGTGAACCTGACACATTATGTTGATGAAATCAAACAACTGGAAGCTTTTGCTACTATTAACATCATGTGCCCAAAGAAAGTTGGCAAACACACACACAGGATTAAGATTGTCACCAGAGCTAATGCAAATATTCTATCAGTCCAAATCCTGAAGGATATGTACCAGAGTCATTGGAAATTAATGACACAGCCAACAACTGCAAAGTTAACTGCATGCAATAGGTCATCCATCCCTTGCAGTGGCACACTAATAATGCAATGCAGCTATGGCAAGTCAGCATGGAAACCATAAGTATTTTACCTGGTAGAGCGGACCAGCAGTGGCAGGACTACCAGCATGTAAGGATCTCAACATTGTGACTATCCATGAGGTCACCAAGGTACCCATTACAGCAGAAGAGACCAAGGGTACCCACATTGAGTCCATAGAACCATAGAAAAGTTATGGCACAGAAAGAGGCCATTCAACCCATCATGTCTGCACCAACTGAAAAAACTAGCCACTCATTCTAATCCCAACTTCCAGCATCTGGTCCATAGCCTTGCAGGTTACAGCACTTCAGGTGCAGGTCCAGGTTTTTAGTGATGCTTCACATGCTAGTCTTGCTGATGGGTATTTGAGTGCAGCTGGCTTCATAATATTTCTGATGGGTGAAAATGGGATATGTTGTCGGTTAGTTTGGGAATCTAAGAAAATAAAACGGTTGTTAAAAGCACGTTAGCTATGGAAACCCTGGGTCTTGTGGAGGCAGTAGATATGGGGTTTGAGTGAAGAGCTACATGTTTGTAATTCTTTTATTCTGCACAATAAATGTGAAACTGAGTAAACATAAGCTCCAGCATTATCCTTCCATAATAGGTTTACTGGAATTTAACAGGGTAGCAGAGGATGGTTGCCTAAAGCTGAAGGTTGGAAAATAGGAAAAGTTTTTTGGGATAGAAAACTAAAATTTCAAGAGCTGTTATGGCAAATATGGCAGAAAGCAAGGCAGAAAGCAAGTGTAAATTGTCAGGGTATGAATACGCTCTGGTGTTCTCAGAGTCTGAACCATATGATCAGTGGAAGAATGAAGTGGATATGTGGACACGGGTTGCATTTCTACCAAAGAGGATACAAGGTATGGCTTTGGCGTTGTCACTTCCTATCAAAAGTAAAATCTGAAGTAAAGTGTTTTCTGAACTGGATGACCTATTGAATGCGTATCAGGCATGGTCAGACTTTGATAGATTTCAGAAAACAGATGGTTATTCAATGGAAGAATATATCATGGATTTTAACAGACTGTATAAAAGATTGAGGAAATTCAATTTGGAGATCCCTGGTTCAGTGCTAGTTTTTAAATTGCTAGATTGTGCTAGAATGACTTGGTTCTAACTGGGGTTGGGTTCTTGGACATAGACTCCCTGTTGGATCAAATGTCTGCAGCCTTTAAAAAAATTCCTGGGGAAACAGTCATTTCCTGCAGTCCTGGAAGAACAAGCAGGGCACTCTGCAGTGACACAAAGAATGGAGGACTCAATGTTTGCTAGAGTTAGAAATAATCCAGATTCTGGAAGCAGGCCTAAGAACAATGAAAGAGTTAAAGACACGAGGAATGAGGATGAAAGCATCTTTAGCAGGACTGAATATTACAGTGGAAGACAGAATTGGAACAGCAATCATAGGTGAATGAATCCCAGGAATGCCCAAGGAACAGTTAATGGATGCTTCAAAGTATGTGACTCAAAGTATCATTATGCAATGAACTGCCCTAAGCAGAGGTGCAGAGTCCTCGAAATAACACACGACGCAGAGAACTCTGAGGCAGAAGAGGAAGATACTGATGGATCTGAATAAATTGTACTAGTCACAAGGAGTTTTAGTCCTGTGATAAATGTGTTGGTTGTGGATTCGTTCAACTGTGCTGTACTGGACAGTACTTGTACGTGGATAGTATGTGGAGCTGATTGGTTAGAGTGTTATCTGGATTCACTCAGTAGTGAGGATCGACGCAAGGTTAAGGAGTATAAAAGTTTTAGGTTTGATGATGACAACACATTGAAGTCACTGAAGGGAGTAGTAATCCCATGTAAAATAGCTAGAGGAAGCCACTCTATCAGAACTCCAGTGAGATGCCTTTACTGTGTAAGCCTTCAATGAAAAAGGCACAGATGAAACTTGATATGGAGCATGATAAGGCAATCATTTTTGGGAAGCCGGTGAACTTGCAGTTTATCCAGTCAGAGCATTATTGTATCCCCTTAACAAAACCTGATGTTTCTAGTCCGAGTGTCAGAGAAGTATTGATGGCATCATGTGTTACGAATCAAAGAAATAAAAGGCAAATTGTCTTAAAGTTACACAGACAATTTGTTCACCCTTCTTGTCAGAGATTAAAAACACAACGAAAAGATGCAGGTGTGATTGATGAAGAGTATATGAGGATAAAAGAGATTAGTGAAAAGTGTGAAATTTGTAAAAAGTATCGGAGGATACCATCACGTCCTATTGTCAGCCTTCCATTGGCACATGACTTTAATGAGATAGTTGGCATGGATTTAAAGGTATGAGGCAAAGCCAAGAATATTTTCATTCTATATTTTATAGACCTAGCAACTAGATTTAGTTTTTCTACAATAATAAATAGTAAGGACAAAAAAGTGATTACAGACAAAATTATGGAGAAATGGGTAGGGATTGGACTTGGGGCACCAGCTAAGTTTCTGACTAATAATGCAGGGAAATTTGCCAATGATGAAATGTTACATAAAATCTTAGCTGACCAGCCAAACTGCAAGTTGACAACTGTCCTGGCAAGGGCAGTTTATGCAAAGAATTCGCTTCAGGTGTTTATGTTTAGTTTAGAGATGCAGCACTGAAACAGGCCGTTCGGCCCACCGAGTCTGTGCTGACCATCAACCACCAATTTATACTAATCCTACATTAATCCCATATTCCTACCACATCCCCACCTGTCCCTATATTTCCCTACCACCTACCTATACTAGGGGCAATTTATAATGGCCAATTTACCTATCAACCTGCAAGTCTTTGGCATGTGGGAGGAAACCAGAGCACCCGGAGGAAACCCACGCAGACACAGGGAGAACTTGCAAACTCCACACAGGCAGTACCCAGAATTGAACCCGGGTCGCTGGAGCTGTGAGGCTGCAGTGCTAACCACTGTGCCACTGTGCCGCCCCAGGTGGTTGGAATATATAGTCCCTATCAATTGGTCCAAGGGCAGAATCCCAAATTGCCTTCAGTACTGTGCGACAGTCCTCCTGCTCTAGAAGATACTATGATTAATTCCATTTTTTCAACTTATTTGAATGCTTTACATGCAGGGAGACGGGCTTTCATCGAGGCTAAGGTCACTGAGAAAATGCACAGAGCTCTGAGGCATCATATAAGGCCATTTGAGGCAGAATTTATTTCAGGAAATTTGGTCTGTTATAAAAGAGAGGGCCAGAGGGAATGGAAGGGCCCTGGTAAGGTAATTGGTAGGGATGGTAAAATAGTAGATATCAAGCATGGAAATCAAACTGTTAAGGTTCATTCCTCATGCTTAATTGGGTTGATTACAAAATCTCAGAATCTGAGCAGCTGATTGAGGGAAAAGCGGCACCCTGTACCTCAAATACTCCTGAGGCACAGAATATGGTAGATGAAGAGTTGGATAGTAATGTAACTGATCATGATGCTCAGGAAAGAGCTATCACATCCAAAGGCCAATTGCCCTGAGTAGGTACTCGGATGGCACATATTCCAGAGGGGTCTGATAAATGGAGGGATGCAACAAATGTGGGACGTGCAGGAAAATCTACAGGCAAGTTTAATTATTGGTTAAATGTTCAAGATGATGGCCAAGAGGCCAGAACCATAGACTGGCAGAGTGGGGTGAAGAGTGGAGGGTAAGAAAGCGCAGTGCAAGTTTTGATAGTGGGTATGGAAGTGACTCTTGTGTAAGGAAGCTATGTACTGGAGAAAGAGCCTCCGATAAACTGTGAGGGAGATCGTCTAGCAGTAGTTCTGAAAGACATCAAAGTGCTAATAGAAGCTGTAGTTGGAACAATTTCCACAATGAAATGAAGGCTAGAGGGCAGTTTCGGAATAGAACTAGAAGCAGAAGTCCTCATGATCGTGAAGTTTTACTGGCTGCCAATAAACTTGAGGATGAACTAATAAGAGAAGCAAAACAGAGGAATTAGAGAGTTGGAGAGAGTTTGGAGTTTTTTTTATTCTTCTCCAGGTTGGATGCTAAACATGGATATTGGTCGGTACACCTAGCTAAGGAATCTCGAGAAGTCACAACCTTCAGAACATCATGTGGAAAATATTGCATCCAGACATTACCCTTCAGCTTACCTATCAGTCAGGATCTGTTTCAGCAGCACATGGACAGAATTATAGAAAAGGTGTCTGGCTGTTTATGCATTGCTGATGACATTGGGATAATGGGCAAAACCAAAGAAGAACATGATCAAAACCTTCATTCACTGATGGCAGTAGCTCATCGCGAAGGGCTTATTTTTAACAGCAAGAAGTGCCAAGTGAATGTGAGTCAGATCAATTTCTTTGGCTCCATCTATTCCAGTTTGGAATCTGTCCTGACCCAGACAAAATCAAAGAGGTAAGGCATACGCCTACCCCACAAGCCAAGAAGGTCTACAGAGATGTCTTGGAGACACTGGTCGAAAAACAAGGGAGAATGAAAATGGTGCATGACCGACAAGCAGGGGCGGAACTACCTCAGCTGCACATGGGACAAAAGGTCAGAGTCATACACCCCACAATGAGAACATGGTTACCTGCAGACATATCCAAAGTATGCAGTGAGCCTAGGTCCTACAAGGTTACAACATCTAGCGGAACAACGTTGAAGAGGAATCAAATTAAGAGAAGTGTGCAATACTCCAATTGGGAACAGCAGATTCGAAAGAACACACTCCAATGATGAGGGTGTGACGGAAAAACAGGACAACAACCAATGCATTGACAACATGTCTGCACACCAAAAACAGCCAAGGGTGAAATCTACATCCCTAGAAGGTTATACCATAACAAAATCTGGAAGAGTTGTCAAACCATCAAAATTATATGTGGACTCTTAAGCTTCTGCACTCATAAATGTCACAATCCCTATCCTTATACTTGTAAATTTTATAATCTCTATCCCGTAAAACTAATTTTGATATTATCCAATTTTATGTGCTTTTACTTGTAGCATACGAGACATTTCTTTGGAAATAAAGGGGATGTTGTATGATTGCCTTAAGAGTGCTGTCCCTTTAAGAACTTAGTATGCTAATAAGCTAAGGATCAGGATGTAGTCATGTGACTAGAAGCTATAGTCACTCTGCAACTGTAACACTCTAGACAAAGGTTCTGTAAATAGTTTGCTCTGTGTTGTAACTACTTTAGCTGATAATAAACCTTCTAGAGAGCTTCAACATACTGGAATCCATGTACCTCATTGTGTTGCTTAAGATAATGCAAAGGACTCATGACACCTGCTTCAGCTCATGGGCTACTGAAACCCCCATCCTAGCCTTTGTTACCTCCAGACTTGACTATATAAAAGTACCCCTAGCCTGCCTCCCACATTCTACCTTCCGTAAACTTGAGGTCATCCATAACTCTATTGCCTGTGCCCTTCATCGTGCCAAGTCCCGTTCACCCGTCACCACTGTTCTCGCTGACCTACATTGGCTCCCAGATAAGCAATGCCTCAATTTTAAAATTGTCATCCTTGTTTTCAGGTTCCTCCATGGCCTCGCCTCTCCCTATCTCTGTAATCTCGTCCAACCCCACAGATATCTCCAAGGTATCTGTGCTCATCTAATTCTGGCCTTGTGCATCCCCAATTTTAATCGCTGCATTATTGGTGGCCACGACTTGAGCTGCTTAGGCCCTAAGCTCTCGAATTCCCTCCCTCAATCTCTCTGCCTCTCTTTCTTCCTTTAAGACACTCCTTAAAACCTAATTCCTTGACCAAGCTTTTGGTCATCTGTCCTAATGTTGCCTTAAGTAGCTTGGTCTCAAATTTTGCTTTTTAATGCCATTGTGAAGTGCCTTGAGATGTTCTATGAAGTTAAAAATGCTATATAAATATAACTGTTGTTGATCAGTAGGTCTGTAGATTGGCATCAGCAGCAAAAAAATGAATCGAGTTGGATGATTAGATGCTCAATTCCATAAAGGAGAAACAACTTACAGGATAAAACAGGGAGGTTTTGAAATAGTATGAATAATCTCAGTTGGAAAATGATGGCATCTGGTAGCTGAGAAAAAATAGAGAACATAAATTACAAGTCAGTATCATGTCATGTTGCACATGGAGAGTTAAGTCCAGGTGAAGTGTTTAGGTAAAGCGAGGGATAATGAACCAGGATAAATGTTGATTTTGATATTTGCAAGCCAGATGGAGATGGTAGAGCAGGGTTAGAGATTTGGGTAAAAATGAATGATACAGCTGGATTAGAGCCAATTGGGGGAGGAGGAAAACAGGAAACAAATATAGTAAGAGGCTAGCAAAGCATTTGAGGTTGGGGTGAAGGTGTGAATCAAGGTTTGGTGGAATGGATTGGGAGTTTAACAGCAGTGCTGCACTACTGTAAACCAGGGATGCCAGTTCTGGTTGGTGTGGGTAAAGTGGAGAAAAAGAGGTGATGGGGAAGGAGCAGTGAGGAGAAGGGAAGGAGAGTAAAGAGGTGGCATGCAGGGTGGGTAGCAGGAGGGGGAAAGATTTGTTCACGTAGTGTTGCTCCTCGTGCCACTGTACGCACTTGCATCGATTCACTGAGGCAGGTAGCACCACGGCCCACTACCTGTATGCCCTGCACGATGTTCTTCAGTGATACCAATGAGGATTGCTGTGCAACCCATGCAGGTAGTGTCCTGCAGTGCTGCTTGTCCCCAGAATGTTGAGGTAAGTGCAAGGAATTTCTCTCCCTCTTTGTTCGTCAAAGGATTTGATTTTAAAAATAAACCTTAGTAGTTTTGCTTTAAACGGTGCAAATAATGTAATATTTATAAATATTCCAAACAATTGATTTATTCCTAAGTCCCATTTTTTTTATTTTTAAAAGTTATATTTTGTGAGCAATGTAGTGTTTGATTAATCTAGGTTTGATTGTATTAGTCTGTCCACTGATCAGTGTTCACTGTCTTTGATTACTTAAGCCGAGTGTGTTGAAACTGAAATTAAAAGAGACAGGCTGGAATGTTCTGGAGAAACATAGACTGTTCTGAGAAATGTATTGTACTGAGATCTTGTAAGTGCCGAGATATTTTAAAGTACTGTAAATAAACCAGTTGGTGATTTAATACAAGTGTGATATCTGCATTGCTCTGAGATAAATCATATATATATATATAAAATATCCAGCAAACTGGCTTAATCATAACAAGCATGGGGACAAATGTAATGAAAGGAATTGGAGGCATTTATAAATAAATTTTAATTCCAGGGCAGGAATTTTCTATTTTTATTTGTTCATGGGATGTGAGCATCACTGGCAAGACCAGCATTTATTGCCTATTCCTAATTGTCCTTGAGAAGGTGGTAGTGAGCTGCTTTCTTGAACTATTGTATGTACACCCACAATGCTGTTAGGCTGGGAGTTCCAGGTTTTTGACCCAGCAACAGTGAAGGAACAGCAATATATTTCCAACTCCGGATGGTGTGCGGCCTGGAAGGGAACTTGCAGATGGTGGCGTTCCCATGCATCTTCTTGGGACAGTCAGCAGTTTGGAAATCAGATTGGAGGCCAGCAGGTAAATCTTTTACCTGATTTTAACTACCCCTACTCACCACACCCTGCCTCTGGTTTCCAATGGGTAGGGGAAGAAAAATCCACCCGCCTCCCCTCTCAGCTACAGATGGAAGGAGCAAATGTACTGGAAGACTCACAAGAAATAGGGAGAATAGCTGGATGCAATTATCCAGGAAAAATTACGAGTATGTGTCCAACTGAGCAAAGTTCTTGTGGGGCGAATCCAGGATATATTAAACTTAATTTGAAACTTAATTTCTCTTTGTTTACTTTTAGAGGTATAGGTTGCTGAACAATTAAGTGACAGCAGTGGGCAGTATTTGTGGCCTAGAATGATCAGCCAAAACTGGGGTTTGAGGTTGCCAAACAGTTGTATTAGAGGTTGCCAATCACTTAATAGGTGAGAACAAAGAATAACCGTAGCCAGAGCTAGCTGTTGAAGTTACTGAGAAGAGCAACAGCTATCAAGAATTCCTAAGTGCTGTACTAAGGTGTCATGATATATCCAATTTAATAATGCATATATTTGTGTTTTTTTTCATCTTTTTTAAGCCTGTAGTTTCCAGGTCAGCCAGAAGAGGCAAGCCACTAAATGTACGGGCAAGGCAAACCGATTTGATCAGTTAGCCTACCAAACTACACATAAATTTAAAATAAAAGCAAAATACTGCAGATGATGGAAATCTGCAATACCAACAGAAAATGCCAGAAATACTCAGCAGGTCTGGCAGCATCTGTGGAGAAAGAAACAGAGTTAACGTTTCAGGTCTGCGACTTTTCATCAGAACTGGCAAAGGTTAGAAATGTGACAGACTTTGAGCAAGTGAAAGGTGAGAGGGTGGAAGAAGAACAAACGGGTAGGTGTGTGTGATAGAGCAAAGGGCAGGAGAGATTAAATGACAGAGATTTTCATATTTTTGCTTTCGGACAGAGCTGTTCATTATTCTGCCATTAACACTCTCTCTGGACTCAAGTTTGTCTTTTACTACAACTCTTATCACACCCTCTGCCTTTTATTCCGTGACATTTCTGTCATTTAATCTCTCCTGCCCTCCACCCTATCACATACCTTCCCTTTGCCAGTTCTGATGAAAGGTCACAGAATTGAATCGTTAACTCTGCTTCTCTCTCCACAGATGCTGGCAGATCCACTGAGTATTTCCAGCACTTTCTGTTTTTATTACAAAAAGATCAATGATCACTGCTAAGTGCAATTCGCAAATCATCACACAAAACGCATCATTCTTCAAAGCACTGAAAACACCACTCATAAGCACTGAATCCGATTCCGACTTCAACATCTCAGATGAAAAACATGAGTCAAATGAGACTACACCTGATGTCTGACGATATCCTGCTCGTGAGAGAAAACATCCATCATACTTAAGTGACTATGTTAGGAAATGAACTATTTACATCTAAGTTTATTGTTTACATTTCTGGAAACAAACCGTTGAAACATGCTATGGGCTGAATTTTACAGCGCACTTTGAAACGCCCATCGTGGAGCCGTCGCGATATTCAGCGCGGCGGTTCATTATCATCACAGCAACGCAAATCACGTGGAGGGGGGTGGGATTTCCAGCGCTGGTATCAGCATCGGATCAGCTGATCATCAGATGCTGGGGCCCTATTTAAAGGGCAGCCAACACTTAAGTCATGTCTCCACTGAAATAGCACAGCAAAGGTCAAATCTCTTTGGACTGCAGAATACTCATCATGTGTGGACTGCATAAAATTTGCTTAATGGCATGAGAGGGGTGCTCTAGGGTGGTCCCATGGTTCAATGATGCTTCACTGCTCACTCTCCTCCAGGTTGCGCGGGCAAGGCAGAGGTCCTCTTCTCCAGCGATGGCAAGAAGAGTTACTCCCGCCTGACCAAGGCAGCCTGGCTGGAGGTGGCAGAGAAGGTCAGTAGCCGTGGGGCCATCTGGCTTGACTGGGTCCAAGTGCCGAAAGAAGATCAACGATCTTCTGCGATCCGCAAAAGTAAGTGCCACTTTAAATCGTGGCTCCACTGAAACTGGGTGTGCCCACACAGAGTGGCATGTGTGCCACTGCCATGCCAAAGACATGGAGGTTGGACAGGGAGGAAAGACGCGACAAGAATGGAGAAATGTATGATAGAACTTACTCTTGTCTGCTGCTCAGAGCGTGGCACCTAGATGAGTGACTCACTCAGTAGTGCACACCAAGCGTCCCCCATTTTTGTGCCCAGCACCCCCTCTTGTGACATGTGTCGTGCTGTTGATCTGCCATGCTTAATATCTGCCTCCTTGCTCCTCCAGGCGAAGGGGGCCCACAATTCAAGGGAGGCCACCCGTACCGGTGGAGGTGTGCCAGAAATAAGAAAGCTCACAGAAGCTGAGGAGGAGGCCCTGGAGCTAGCAGCAAGCCATGTACCATGCTCATTTGGTGAAGTAGATCTCGGGGTCCATGGTGAACATACGTCCATTTGATATAAACAATGATCAATGTGAAATTTCTGTTGTGTGATACAGTACTGTTATAATTGTGACATGAGCAGCATCAAGCCTTGCCCCACCCCCACTTTACTTGCTTAAAACCTATCATACTTCTGGCTCTGCCAGTTCTGATGAAGGGTCACTGACCTCAAACGTTAACTCTGCTTCTCTCTCCACAGATGCTGCCAGACCTGCTGAGTATTTCCAGAATTTCTTGTTTTTATATCAAGGCTGACAGTGTGCTCTTCCCATTGCATCTCCCCACAACTTGGAGGAAGAGACATCCTCTGAGAAAGCAGCGTCCCATGACACTGCTGCATCTTCCACATTCCATCAGCGCAGATACAGTCACCTCGGTGGGTATCCGTTCGGCCTTAAAGTCTGGGACACAAGCTGGTGAGAACACTGCACACGCACCCGAGCAGCTGACTGAGGCTGAGACACCAAAGCCCTTGACAGTCGGAGGGCTGTGAGCGGCCAGGCCCAAGCTGAGCCCCAGGCTACTGATGACCCTCTGCTGTCAACAGCACAGGGTATGCTAGAGCTGCTGCTGGCAACAGCAAGCGGAGATGCCACAGACCGTGCACAGCCATGAGCGGACAATGGGGGAGTACATCCAGGCCATGACAGCTGCCATGTCCCAGGCATATGAGCGCATGGTGTCATCCATGGAGAGGATGGTGCCCTCTTGGTGAGCCACATTCTATTGATCGCGCTGATCTGCTATCCCTCACTGAGGCCATGACATCCAATCAGCAGTGGCAAGGCAAAAGAGGGACCAGGGGCATGGAGACTGCCCCTGTCCCTGGTCCTTCCCGGGAAAGCAGAGGGGATCAAATGAGCCCCAAGTTGGAGGAGGCAAGCCATACCTGGGGTCCCCCCTCAAGGTAATTCCAATGTGGACGCCGGCCCCTCCACCAGTGAGTCAACCTCCAGTAGCCAAGACATCTGAGGAGAGTTCTGCACTGACACAGGATTCTCCCAGCCAACCTGGGCCCTCCAGGCTTCATGCGTGCAGAGAATGACTGTCAAAGTCATCAACTGTCAAAGGGCAATCAGATCAGCTGCCTTCCTCCAGTCAGGCTGCCAGCGCAGAGGTTGCACCATGAAGGAACACCCGCAAGCGCTTAAAGAAAGCAAACTGACACAAATGGAAATGCACGGGTGTCACTCCAATGTAAATAGGTCTGTCACTAAATGTTCTTCACTAACACGTGTGTCTATTTTACTGTATGAATGACGTGTGCCAGCATGTACTGCTCACGTCTCATCCCTTTACATCACTGGCCTTTCAGAAATGCCAGCATATGCAATAACATCATTGCCTGCCAGCATTACTCATGTGCATCTCCATGGATGCAGGACAATGGCTCAGACTGCTGGTGCCTCTAATGGTTGAGACGAAGATGTTGCAGATGCGAATTCTGCAGAGCAGGTGAGCGAGGGTGCTGTGTGGCTTGCAGAACTCATGGCGCTTCCTATGGTGTGGAGACCCTTTGATCAATAAGGCGCTGCCGTGCATCCCTAGCTCAGTGCTCACCCTGCATGCGGCGGCTGGGTGTGCTCTGCCCTCCCATACACCTTTCTTGTTGTAAGTCCTCAGTGTCATCATAGTCCAAGGAGGATTCCTGCTGACGTCTCTGCTCATCATGCAACGCCTCCCCCCCGCCCCCCACATTGAATGCGTAGTTGTGCAGAGCACAGCAAGCAGCAATGAAATGAGGTGCCCTTTCCGGCTCGTACTGCAGGGCACCACCCGATCTATCCAGGCAGCGGAAGTACATTTTTAGCATGCTGATCGCCTGCTCAGTGGTGGCTTTGTAGCTCCTTAGCTGGTGCAGTATCTCTCCTCTGCATCAGTGATGGAGTTTCTCACAGGTGTCAGGAGCCATGTCTACAAGGGGTGGCCCTTGTCTCCAAGAAGCCACCCCTCCATCTGAGCCAGTTCAGTGAACAGCAACGGCAACTGCGACTGGCGCAGGGTGCATGCGTCATGGCAGCTGCCTGGAAAGCAGGTATAGATTTGCATTAAGCATTTCCAGTGATCACATACCAACTGCACGTTGATTGAGTGTAATCCCTTACTGTTTACGTATGCAGCTGGTAGCCCGGCGGGAGCCTTGATGGCCACATGGTTCAGTCTATGACCCCCTGCACCTGTGGTAATCCCGTTTTGAGGCCAAAATCGATGGCCCTCTGGGCCTGGCTCTTAGGGAACGTCATAAAGGGGACATAGTCACTCGATCCTCTGGTACAGGGCATCAGTGACCTCCCTGATGCAGCAGTGCACTGCTGACTGTGTGACCCCACAAAGGTCTTCGGTGGGCCCCTGAAATGATGCAGAGGTGTACACGTTAAGAGCTGCTGTCACTATAAGGGCCACAGGCCACAAAATCCCATGGGTTGCAGGTTGAATAACGCACAGAGATGTGTCACAGCCTGCCTCGATATCCACAGTCGCCTCTGACACTGGCGCTATGACATCAGCAGGTATGGCATGCGGGACCTGCAGATGCGTGGTGATCTGTAGTGGCGAGCTCTCCTTGGGTCTGCTGCCACTCACACCCAGGGGCCTCTACGTGGGCTGCAACTGCCTGTTTGCTTTGCCTGTGGCGCATACGTTTCCTCAGGACAAGAGGGACAATGCATACAGCGTGAAACATCTCCCTTTCCAAGTTACAATTAAACTCGGTTGCTTCACTTCTTCAAAGGTACCTAATAGGGCAGGGATTAATGTTGACTGGTATATCAGGCATCAACTATGTGGCATGGCAAGGCATTGCCCATCTTAGCTGTTTCATCACCCCTGCTGGTAATCTATTCCACAATAATATCACTCCTTTACTAAAAAGGTTGCCTAATTTTCCTATTTTTATTTGTGCCTTTAACTTCAAACTATGTCTCCAATCTTTTAATCCAGTGTTTGACAGAGGAACTTTCTGGATGCTAATTCTCCATATCCGTGAAAAACCTTGAATCAAGTCCTCCCTCATCTTCTTTTCTTCTTCAAAGATTGAAATCCTGGGGTACACAAGCCTTCCTCATAACTCAGTGGCTGAATGAGCAGAAATTTCTTTTAATTAAGGTCCCCACCACAAACTCTGTTCCCTATACACCAACTCCATCTCTCTCCTTGGTCACTGTCTGAGGCTGAAGCAGACTTTTTGCAACCTTGGCATCCTATTTGACTCTGGGCTGAGAATCCAACCCCATATACTCTCCATTAATAACACAGCCTACTTCCACCTCCACAACATCAACAATGTCCAAACAAACCTCAGCTCATCTGATACTGAAGACCTCATTTATGCTTTCGTTACCCTTAGACTTGACTATTCAAATGTTCTCCTGTCTGGTCTCCCATCTTCCATGCTTCTTAAACTTAAGCTCATCTACTGCCTGTATCCTAACTCAGACCAAGTCCTGTTCGCTCATCACCTCTGTGGTGGCTGACTGACATTGGCTCCCAGTCTGGCATGGCCTCAAGTTTCAAAATTCTAATCCTTGTTTTCAATCTCTCCATCACTTCTCCCTAACACTATAACCTCCTAGACTCCTACATCCTTCCAAGATCTCTGCGCTCCTCCAATTCAGGGTTCTTGTGCACCCCTGATTTTCATCAATCTGCTATTGGTGACTGTACTTTCAGCAGTCTAGGCTTTAGGCGCTAAACCTCTCCACCTCTTTACCTTTTTTAAGACATTCCTTAAAACCTACCTCATTTGTCCTAATATCTCCTTATATGGCTTGGTATCAAATTTTGTTTGATAATACCCCTGTGAAACACCTTGGGACATTCTACAACTTTAAAAGCAGTATATAGATGCAAGTTGTTGTGGTGCAAGAGCACATCGGTTGTTGTTTTTGCTATGTGAATCAACAGCCTTGTTCATTGCTCCATATTGATTGTATATGATCTGCATTGAGTCTACTAAGACTCCTAGATCTCTGAGATTCTTCCCTAGCTATTTCAACAACATTTGTGAAGTATGCAAATCATCGTTTTTGCTTCCCATGTGTAGCACTTTAAACTTTTCTTCATTGAGGTCTTCAAATTACAATTCAAGTATTTTGTTTTGATGAAAGGTCACAGACCTGAAACATTAACTCTGTTTCTCTCTCCGCGGATGCTGTGTATTACTAGCACTTTCTGTTTTTATTGCAGATTTCCAGCATCCACAGTATTTTGCATTTATTTTTGGTTTCTCTTGGCATTCAGGTAATTCTTTTGAATTCTCTTTTACCCTCTACTTCAGCACAACAGAAACTTGTCCACGCAAATCCTTCTGTGTCCATAAGTCACAACAGTCTGGTCTGCAGCTTGGTCCTTCACTATTACTATTCTGTTTTATGATTGATCGATTCATTTGATTGACTGATTGAGGGATTGACTTAAAGTAGGCTGGGTAACATCTCTCCCTCAAAATAGACTGCTCTGACATAGTATGGTGCTCCATCTAGTGATCTGAATAGGAACTACTGAAACCCCCTCCCAAACAATGAGAATTCACAACCACCTTGATGATTTACTGCCTGTGATACTAGGCAACCACATAAAGTATCTAAAACGTACATATAATCATTTGCATGTAAATTTGTGGAAGCCTTAAGATTTACACAATTCCAGAGAGCTACCCAGGTAACTCCAGCAGCAGATTGGGTAGGACATATTGGAACATTGGTATGAATGCAGAATAGACTGTTTGTTTTAATGGATTTAGTTGGCATAACTGAGAGATCAGATTTTAAGGTGTGTTGAAATGCTCAGTAGTATGCTGAAGAGTTTTTTTCCCCCCTGTACAATATACACATAGAGCACAAGGTATTAAATCAGCACACTTAAGGTGTGAAAGGCCAGGAGAGTGTGGAGTATTATAAATAATTGGGACGTAAGTTTTGATATTTCCACTTATCTATATTAATGTATTGTAAGTGTAATTGACTTTAATTTACCACATAATAGTTGTCCAACATAGGAACTATTTCAAATTATCTACTTAGACTGGTTTGAGCCAGTAATAAGTTCACAAAGGTGGTTATCTGTTCACCGACTGTTTTTCCTTGTGTAGTTGAGCAATTGTGTAAATTCAGGGACCATTGCTAACACTCATTTGAATAATTTATATAAGGAAGCTATTGTCTGTTTTGCGCTACAGCCAAAGACCAATTTTACCCCAAAAGAGTTTGGTTCTGATAAACTCTTTCAATCTCTGTTGGTTAGGGGATAGGCTATTAAAACTCAGAACACAGAAACCAGAAAGGCAGGCAGCAGCAGCAGGTTGTCAGGAGAGAATATCTACCCTGCTGACAGTTGTAGGAAGAATATTTCCATTGCAAATCAATAATAATTAATTTCAAAAAATGCCATAAATTACAATGAAATATACATTTACACCTTATCTTAATTAGAATTGATATTAATTTGATTTTCTATTAATACTCAATCTAGTAGAATGACAGTAAACATAATGAACTGTAATTACTTCAGTAGGAAGGAATATTTTATTGCATTGTCAATGCTCTTTATTGCTTATAATTTATGTTTGTTGCTACTTGACAATGCACTTTGAGAGGAACAACATGAAGAGGCAGTACATCTAAAGGGTGCTATTTTGAGTTGGATGCAAGAGCAGAGGGACCTGGGGTACATATTCACAAATCTTCTATGAAGTCTGCCTGCATCCTTTGATTCTTGATCTCCTTCCCAAGCACTGTTCCCTGCTTAATTAGTTCCACAAGCTCCTTCCTGGATAGCCATTCTAACTTTCCCCTACTCCTTGACTAATCTCCTTCACAGATTTTTTAGTGTATATTAAAATCAGGACGCAACATTAAAGTATGAAGTATCATGGAATTTGTAGTTTAGTTTCCAAAACAATTCTTAGTTTGTCTCTGCTTGCTTATTAACATTATGTGTTGCACTTATTGGGAGTGGGAAAGATTTTGTAACAGTTACAAATAATTTTGCTGACCATGGAACTACTAAAATCAGTTGTTAATAAAAGCCAATGGAGCAGCCTTTGTGCAGAAACTGCCTTTAAAAATAAGATATATTCCATTTGGAAGAAATTTCAACCATACTATTTAAATATAAAAAAATCCTGCAAGTGTAACTAAATCATAAATAAGCCCAGAAGTGCTTTTATAAAAAGGGGTTTTGTAAAGAAACTGTTTCTCATTTAATAATTAGATTTGCAAATGTGACACCATAGCATATATATTGACCAAGGTGAACTTGTCTATGACAATTCATATGCTCCTTTACAAATGCCAATTTTTACATCTCTTGTAGATCCTATCAGGTATATTTAATTGTATTTGCAACTGAACCAATATCATTTGAGAAGCTGAGGAATGCAGGCACTGTGGGAAATAGGTTCGCAACTCTGCAGCTAGTTTCTCATACTAGACTCTTATCACATATTTAAGCAGCATGCATTTTGTGATGGAAGACGACGGTCACAGATAAATGTGGCTTTTTATAGGAGATATTGCTTCCACTCTATGACTAACATCATCAATTTTTGTAACCTTTAACTTAGTTAAGCACACTGGCAGCTGTCTCTGAATGCAACCTTTGGGCAACTTTCACCAAACTCAAAATATTTCTGATGGAAAAACAGGGTTAGCTGCATCTTAAATACTAATTTCCTAAAAAAGCTCTTATGGCAGCTCTTAGAAATCAGTGAAACACATTAAATTTAACCCTGTTGAGAATGTTTCTTTGTTAAAGGAAACATTTGCGAAAGTATGAATCAGTAAAGCTGTATGTTTAGTAGCATTTGTTTATGATTAACCAAAGGGAACGCTTTGCTCACCACATGAAGTGGTCCAGTTACAAATGTAACAACCTAATTAAAAACAATAAAATACTTACAAAAATATTATTTCAATTAGTTTGGTGATGTTTTGACCCTATACAGACTGTAGCCTGGATGATTTGCTGAGTACCTATTGCTTTTACCAGTGCTTACTTCATTCATAACAAATTCATTTGCTTGCTTATTTTACCAAGAAAAATATGAATAGGTTAAAGCATCCATTAAAATAGCAGAGGGAGAAATTTGGTACAAATGTGATAAGTATTCACAAGATATTGTACAGTGTAATTTACAGGTTGATATGACTACAAATCACAGAAGAGTTGATAACAGTGGAGCAGTGGTTAGCACCGCAGCCTCACAGCTCCAGCGACCCGGGTTCAATTCTGGGTACTGCCTGTATGGAGTTTGCAAGTTCTCCCTGTGTCTGCATGGGTTTCCTCCGAGTGCTCCGGTTTCCTCCCACATGCCAAAGACTTGCAGGTTGATAGGTAAACTGGCCATTAGCAATTGCCCCTAGTATAGGTAGGTGGTAGGGAAATATAGGGACAGGTGGGGATGTGGTAGGAATATGGAAATAGTGTAGGATTAGTATAAATGGGTGGTTGATGGTCGGCACAGACTCAGTGGGCCGAAGGGCCTGTTTCAGTGCTGTAACACTAAACTAAATAAATTTTTGATAAACTGAACTGTAAGCAGATAGATGCAATTTTCAATTAACTCATGGATAAATATTCACTTTTATTTCATGACAAATGTTTTATTAAGATCCTGAAAATTGTATTTATAACATTGAACAAAATGTGACCTGTAACACAAGCAATTCTATTCATAAGAAGCTGAAAAGGAACTAAATTCAACACCTTGTAATGTTTCCGACCATGTTACCAATATTATATGGGTCAAAAGATGAATGCACAATAGATGTAACACCAGGGGTGAAATTCCTATCTTTGCCAATGTTACCAAAAAATAGACATAGATGTAAAATTAATGTAGACAGTAAATTTTAGCTAGATTTTTTTCATTTGCCTCAAAAATATTTTTAAATTGTAAATGAACTCAATGGATGTAGCCATAATAGTAATTATCTTTTTTCCATTTTACTCCTCTGAAATTTCTTCTGCTAGTCTCTTGTTCCCATGGATAAAAATCTTGTGACCAGCCTTCTGGATTATACTCCTGCTATTAATTCTGTATAAAATGATGTCACTGAGGTCTAGTATTTCCTGGGTATCTTTAGACCTCATGACATTTATTTTTATTATCTTGATGAGAGCAATGACAGAGGGAATCTGTTTAAAGGTACCCCAGCTGGCTGGTAATGGATACTGGGAGACAGTTAAGATGAATATTCAAGACTGTTACTTGCCTGGTTAACATAAATAGGCTGCTCAAAAACTAAAATGCTTCCCATTTTCTTCCTTTTCTCCTGATCTGTGAAATTCCTAGGGAACTGGCACTCCTCACTCAATTGGCAATGAGTTTATAGAAAGTATAGAGTTTAGTAGAAAATTAATTTTGGCAAGTTGTATCAATGTGGACATCATCGTAGGCAGATCAAAGCTATCCAAACCCAATATCTACACTTGCTTTCAGCAGGGGGAAACTCATTTTATACTTATATTTGATGTTTTTCCATACTCATATTAATAACCAGAAAAAAATACACTGCTTAGTTTTTTTATAACCCGGACAACTCATAGATTCATAAACTATATGTTAGAGGCGAAGATAAAGAGCTAGTAAATGAATTTACTTTATAAAATAATATTGTTAATATTAAGCTCTATACTTAAAAGCCTATTTATAGTTAAAATTCTGCAGTGCAACATTCATATGGAGGTTAGGAACAGCCTGCTTTCTAGATCAGGTTTGTTTAGATTTGAAACTAGTTTATCTGTATCTAAACATAATAGTACATTCTATACCTTGCTAATCCTAAACACCAGCCTGCTAGCCTTGGAACCATGGATGCCAGATGGCGATCGATGTTTAGAGAACTTGGAAATCCTAGATAAAATTGGCGAGGACTGATGTAAAGTGCACAAAGATCATGTGAAATAATTTAGTTAGAAAGATATAAAAATGGTGAAATTGTAATATGAAGTTGGAAGAAGAGAAAAAGAGTGGACAGAAGGTTGAGCTCAACTGACTATAATGTTTGTTCTTTCACAGCAAAACATCACTTGTAACTTGATGTTGGCTGTGAGCATTTATTTTCATTTAACCTTTAATAAACCTGCATGTGTTTGACTCATGAATTCAGAGCCCCTGTTTGTGCTGTACAGACAGGGGCTGCCGTTTCTGTCTGTATTGCTGCAAAAACAAATTTCAACATATTCCTGCATTTAAAAAAAACTTCTGATAGCATTTGAAAGAAAATGGCAGAAAAACATTCCTCAACAGAACTCAGGCAGCAGGACTGGAGAGACGGATAAGTGGCCCAGGATGTTGTTTAGGATAAAATAGCTGGAATACTAGGTGAAGCAGATACTTTATTCTCGCGTACTACATTTTTAGTTGAGAGACCATGGAGCAAATTCAAGAACTATTTGTGACTTTAATGTTGGAATGGTCTTCAGTTAATACTACCTGATTAGAGCGAGAAGAAACAATGTTGTTGCTACAACTTCCACACCAGGGGAAGGAGGAGTTCTCATTCAGGTTGGTAGTTTTGCTTGGCAGTTTGGCAACTATTCATATACACAGTTGAGTGAGGGGACAGAGGTCAGCATTTGCCCTTCAGTCTATCTCTTGAAAGAGCATTTTGAGTTGGAAACAGAGAGAGAGAGCTTGGAAGATTTGCTTTCTTTCCAGCTAAGGAGGGATGCTGAGAGACTCAAGGCTAAAGCATGGACGCATGTGATTTATCAGAGTTATGTCAGTGTCAATCAGTTGAGGGACTGTTGACAGAAAATGAGTTCACCCCATAACAAAGGGGGAAATTATGCTGTGGAAATATTTTGGCGCTGCGCCCGTTTTACAGGTGTTAAAACAGCACCTAAGCATTCAAATTCTGTGATGGAAGTGTTCCACCAATCATATTGGATCAGGCTACTCTATAGTCATCCAGGGCATGCCTGACATATTCTAAACGGTAATAAAAATAGATAAATAGGGTGCTATGCTTCTTGTAGAATCCCATTGAGAAATTGGGCTCTCCAGCACCTAACTCACCATCTGATAAATTTGCTCAACAAGAATCTTTCAGGAGCACTATTTAAATGACTACATTCACTTACACAAGAACACAAGAAATAGGAGCAGGTGTAGACGATATGGCCCATCGAGCCTGCTCTGTCATTCAATATGATCGTGGTTGATGTTAGGATTCAACTCCACTTTCTCACCCACTCGCCATATCCCTTGATTCCATGAGAGACCAAAAATCTCTCTATCCCAGCCTTAAATATATTCAATGATGGAGCATCCACATCCCTCTGGGGGAGAAAATTCCAAATATTCACAACCCTTTGACTGAAGTAATTTCTCCTCATTTCAGTCCTAAATGATCGGCGCCATATCTTGAGACTGTGTCCCCCTGTTTTAGATTCCCCTACTAGTGGAAACAATCTCTCAGTGTCTACCCTATACAGCCCCTTCCAAATCTTGTACATTTCAATGA
The DNA here is from genome assembly GCF_036365525.1 of Heterodontus francisci. Classification (NCBI taxonomy): domain Eukaryota; kingdom Metazoa; phylum Chordata; class Chondrichthyes; order Heterodontiformes; family Heterodontidae; genus Heterodontus; species Heterodontus francisci. The sequence continues at coordinate 60,830,920 of NC_090373.1, read as the reverse complement.
GATCATCTCCAATTCTTCTAAACGCCAGGGAATATAGGCCCAATTTACTCATCCTCTCATCATAGGACAACCCCCTCATCCCAGGGACCAATTTAGTGCTTTGCTGTTCCACCTCCAATTCAAGTATACCCTTTCTTAAATGTGGAGATCAAAACTGCACACAGTATTCCAGATGTGGTCTCACCAAAACGCTATACAATTGTAGCAAGACATCTTTATTCCTGTACTCTAATCCCCTTGCAATAAAGGCCAATGTGACATTTGCCTTCCTAATTGCTTGCTGTAACTGCATGATAACTTTCTGCATTCCTTGTACAAGTACACCCAAGTTTCTTTGAACATCAACACTTACAAGTTTCACACCTTTAAAAAAAATCTGCTTTTTTATTCTTATGACCAAAGTGAATAACTTCACATTTCCCTACATTATACTCCATCTGCCATCTTGTTGCCCTCTCACTTAACCTGTCTATATCTCTTTGCAGCTTCTCTGTGCCCTCCCCACAGCTTACCTTTCCACCTACCTTTGTATCATCAGCAAACTTGGATATATTACTGTCTCTTCATCTAAGTCATTAATGTGGATTGTAAATAGCTGAGGACCCTTCACTGATTCTTGCGGCCCTCCAATATTTACTGCCTGCCAACTTGAAAATGACCTGTTTATGCCCACTCTTTGCTTCCTGTCCATTAACCAATCCGCTATCCATGCTAATATATTACCCCCAACTCCATGAGCCCTTATTTTGCCTTTTAACCTTTGGTGTGGCACCTTATCAAATGCCTTTTGGAAGTCCAGGTATAGTGCATCTACTGGTTTTCCTTTATCTACCCTACTAGTTGCATCCTCAAAAAACTCTAATAAATTTGTCAAACAAAATTTCCCTTTAGTAAAACTATGTTGACTTATTCTAATCAGTCTATGCTTTTCTAGGTGCATTGTTAAGACTTCCTTAATAATAGATTCCAACATTTTCCCAACAACTGATGTCAGGCTAACTGGCCTGTAGTTCCCCGCTCTCTCCCTCCTTTCTTGAAAAGCGGTGTAACATTTGCCAACGTCCAATCTGATGGGATCATTCCCGAATCTAAGGAATTTTGGAAAATCATAGTGGGTGCATCCACTATCTCTGCAGCTATCTCTTTCGAACTCTAGGATGTAGGCCATCAGGTCCTGGGGATTTGTCAGATTTTGGTCCCTTAAGTTTCTCCAATACTTTTTCTCTGCTGAAATGAATTTCATAACATCCTCACTCTTTTTAGCCCCTAGGTTACTGTCTATTTCTGGTATGAAACTTGTGTCTTCTACTGTGAAGACAGACACAAAATATTTGTTCAATGCCTCTGCCATTTCCTCATTCCTCATGATCATTTCTCCTGTCTCTGCTTCTAAGGGACAACATTTACTTTAGCTACTCTCTTACTTTTGATATACCTATTAAAAGCTCTTACAATCTGTTTTTATATTACTGGCTAGTGTACTCTCATATTCTATTTTATCCTTTTTTATCAACCTTTTGATGTTTCTAAAACATTCCCAATTCTCAGACTTGGTACTCTTTTTTGCAACATTGTAAGCCTTTTCTTTTAATCTAATACTATCCTTAACTTCCTGAGTGAGACACAGATGGATCTTTCTTACTGAGTTTTTGTTTTTCAATGGAATGTACTTTTGTTGAACATTTTGATTTGTTTTTTTAAAGGTTTCCCACTGTTCATTTACCACCATAACTTTTAGTTTATTTATCCAATTAACCTTAGTCAGTTCTCCCCTCATACCTATGTAATTGGCTTTGTTTAAGTTTAAGATTGTTGTTTGTGATTGGAGTATGTCACTTTCAAACTTAACATGGAATTCAGTGGTATTTTGATCACGATTTCACAGTGGATCTTTTACTATGGCATTACTAATTAACCTTGTTTCATTACACGATATTACATTTAAAATAGCTTTATCCCTAGTCAGTTCTACAACGTATTGCTCCAAGAAACTGTCCCAAAAACATTCTACAAACTCATCTTCAAGACTACTCTTGCCAATTTCATTGTCCCAGTCCAGATGATGATTAAACTCCTTCACGATTAATAAATTGCCTCTGTTACAAGCTCCAATAGAATAGAATAGAACATTACAGCGCAGTACAGACCCTTCGGCCCTCGATGTTGCGCCGATCTGTGAAACCATCTGACCTACACGATTCCATTTTCATCCATATGTCTATCCAATGACCACTTAAATGCCCTTAAAGTTGGCGAGTCTACTACTGTTGCAGGCAGGGTGTTCCACGCAACTACTACTCTCTGAGTAAAGAAACTACCTCTGACATCTGTCCTATATCTATCACCCCTCAAATTAAAGCTATGTCCCCTCGTGTTTGCCATCACCATCCGAGGAAAAAGACTCTAACTATCCACCCTATCTAACCCTCTGATTATCTTATATGTCTCTATTAAGTCACCTCTCCTCCTCCTTCTCTCTAACGAAAACAACCTCAAGTCCCTCAGCCTTTCCTCGTAAGACCTTCCCTCCATGCCAGGCAACATCCTAGTAAATCTCCTCTGCACCCTTTCCAAACCTTCCACATCCTTCCTATAATGCGGTGACCAGAACTGCACGCAATACTCCAGGTGCGGCCGCACCAGAGTTTTGTACAGCTGCAGCATGACCTTGTGGCTCCGAAACTCGATCCCCCTACTAATAAAAGCTAACACACCATATGCCTTCTTAACAGCCCTATTAACCTGGGTAGCAACTTTCAGGGATTTATGTACCTGGACACCAAGATCTCTCTGCTCATCTACACTACCAAGAATCTTCCCATTAGCCCAGTACTCTGCATTCCTGTTACTCCTTCCAAAGTGAATCACCTCACACTTTTCCGCATTAAACTCCATTTGCCATCTCTCAGCCCAGCTCTGCAGCCTATCTATGTCCCTCTGTCACCTACAACATCCTTCGGCGCTATCCACAACTCCACCGACCTTCGTGTCATCCGCAAATTTACTAACCCACCCTTCTACACCCTCATCCAGGTCATTTATAAAAATGACAAACAGCAGTGGCCCCAAAACAGATCCTTAATAACCAGAAAAAAATACACTGCTTAGTTTTTTTATAACCCGGACAACTCATAGATTCATAAACTATATGTTAGAGGCGAAGATAAAGAGCTAGTAAATGAATTTACTTTATAAAATAATATTGTTAATATTAAGCTCTATACTTAAAAGCCTATTTATAGTTAAAATTCTGCAGTGCAACATTCATATGGAGGTTAGGAACAGCCTGCTTTCTAGATCAGGTTTGTTTAGATTTGAAACTAGTTTATCTGTATCTAAACATAATAGTACATTCTATACCTTGCTAATCCTAAACACCAGCCTGCTAGCCTTGGAACCATGGATGCCAGATGGCGATCGATGTTTAGAGAACTTGGAAATCCTAGATAAAATTGGCGAGGACTGATGTAAAGTGCACAAAGATCATGTGAAATAATTTAGTTAGAAAGATATAAAAATGGTGAAATTGTAATATGAAGTTGGAAGAAGAGAAAAAGAGTGGACAGAAGGTTGAGCTCAACTGACTATAATGTTTGTTCTTTCACAGCAAAACATCACTTGTAACTTGATGTTGGCTGTGAGCATTTATTTTCATTTAACCTTTAATAAACCTGCATGTGTTTGACTCATGAATTCAGAGCCCCTGTTTGTGCTGTACAGACAGGGGCTGCCGTTTCTGTCTGTATTGCTGCAAAAACAAATTTCAACATATTCCTGCATTTAAAAAAAACTTCTGATAGCATTTGAAAGAAAATGGCAGAAAAACATTCCTCAACAGAACTCAGGCAGCAGGACTGGAGAGACGGATAAGTGGCCCAGGATGTTGTTTAGGATAAAATAGCTGGAATACTAGGTGAAGCAGATACTTTATTCTCGCGTACTACATTTTTAGTTGAGAGACCATGGAGCAAATTCAAGAACTATTTGTGACTTTAATGTTGGAATGGTCTTCAGTTAATACTACCTGATTAGAGCGAGAAGAAACAATGTTGTTGCTACAACTTCCACACCAGGGGAAGGAGGAGTTCTCATTCAGGTTGGTAGTTTTGCTTGGCAGTTTGGCAACTATTCATATACACAGTTGAGTGAGGGGACAGAGGTCAGCATTTGCCCTTCAGTCTATCTCTTGAAAGAGCATTTTGAGTTGGAAACAGAGAGAGAGAGCTTGGAAGATTTGCTTTCTTTCCAGCTAAGGAGGGATGCTGAGAGACTCAAGGCTAAAGCATGGACGCATGTGATTTATCAGAGTTATGTCAGTGTCAATCAGTTGAGGGACTGTTGACAGAAAATGAGTTCACCCCATAACAAAGGGGGAAATTATGCTGTGGAAATATTTTGGCGCTGCGCCCGTTTTACAGGTGTTAAAACAGCACCTAAGCATTCAAATTCTGTGATGGAAGTGTTCCACCAATCATATTGGATCAGGCTACTCTATAGTCATCCAGGGCATGCCTGACATATTCTAAACGGTAATAAAAATAGATAAATAGGGTGCTATGCTTCTTGTAGAATCCCATTGAGAAATTGGGCTCTCCAGCACCTAACTCACCATCTGATAAATTTGCTCAACAAGAATCTTTCAGGAGCACTATTTAAATGACTACATTCACTTACACAAGAACACAAGAAATAGGAGCAGGTGTAGACGATATGGCCCATCGAGCCTGCTCTGTCATTCAATATGATCGTGGTTGATGTTAGGATTCAACTCCACTTTCTCACCCACTCGCCATATCCCTTGATTCCATGAGAGACCAAAAATCTCTCTATCCCAGCCTTAAATATATTCAATGATGGAGCATCCACATCCCTCTGGGGGAGAAAATTCCAAATATTCACAACCCTTTGACTGAAGTAATTTCTCCTCATTTCAGTCCTAAATGATCGGCGCCATATCTTGAGACTGTGTCCCCCTGTTTTAGATTCCCCTACTAGTGGAAACAATCTCTCAGTGTCTACCCTATACAGCCCCTTCCAAATCTTGTACATTTCAATGAGATCATCTCCAATTCTTCTAAACGCCAGGGAATATAGGCCCAATTTACTCATCCTCTCATCATAGGACAACCCCCTCATCCCAGGGACCAATTTAGTGCTTTGCTGTTCCACCTCCAATTCAAGTATACCCTTTCTTAAATGTGGAGATCAAAACTGCACACAGTATTCCAGATGTGGTCTCACCAAAACGCTATACAATTGTAGCAAGACATCTTTATTCCTGTACTCTAATCCCCTTGCAATAAAGGCCAATGTGACATTTGCCTTCCTAATTGCTTGCTGTAACTGCATGATAACTTTCTGCATTCCTTGTACAAGTACACCCAAGTTTCTTTGAACATCAACACTTACAAGTTTCACACCTTTAAAAAAAATCTGCTTTTTTATTCTTATGACCAAAGTGAATAACTTCACATTTCCCTACATTATACTCCATCTGCCATCTTGTTGCCCTCTCACTTAACCTGTCTATATCTCTTTGCAGCTTCTCTGTGCCCTCCCCACAGCTTACCTTTCCACCTACCTTTGTATCATCAGCAAACTTGGATATATTACTGTCTCTTCATCTAAGTCATTAATGTGGATTGTAAATAGCTGAGGACCCTTCACTGATTCTTGCGGCCCTCCAATATTTACTGCCTGCCAACTTGAAAATGACCTGTTTATGCCCACTCTTTGCTTCCTGTCCATTAACCAATCCGCTATCCATGCTAATATATTACCCCCAACTCCATGAGCCCTTATTTTGCCTTTTAACCTTTGGTGTGGCACCTTATCAAATGCCTTTTGGAAGTCCAGGTATAGTGCATCTACTGGTTTTCCTTTATCTACCCTACTAGTTGCATCCTCAAAAAACTCTAATAAATTTGTCAAACAAAATTTCCCTTTAGTAAAACTATGTTGACTTATTCTAATCAGTCTATGCTTTTCTAGGTGCATTGTTAAGACTTCCTTAATAATAGATTCCAACATTTTCCCAACAACTGATGTCAGGCTAACTGGCCTGTAGTTCCCCGCTCTCTCCCTCCTTTCTTGAAAAGCGGTGTAACATTTGCCAACGTCCAATCTGATGGGATCATTCCCGAATCTAAGGAATTTTGGAAAATCATAGTGGGTGCATCCACTATCTCTGCAGCTATCTCTTTCGAACTCTAGGATGTAGGCCATCAGGTCCTGGGGATTTGTCAGATTTTGGTCCCTTAAGTTTCTCCAATACTTTTTCTCTGCTGAAATGAATTTCATAACATCCTCACTCTTTTTAGCCCCTAGGTTACTGTCTATTTCTGGTATGAAACTTGTGTCTTCTACTGTGAAGACAGACACAAAATATTTGTTCAATGCCTCTGCCATTTCCTCATTCCTCATGATCATTTCTCCTGTCTCTGCTTCTAAGGGACAACATTTACTTTAGCTACTCTCTTACTTTTGATATACCTATTAAAAGCTCTTACAATCTGTTTTTATATTACTGGCTAGTGTACTCTCATATTCTATTTTATCCTTTTTTATCAACCTTTTGATGTTTCTAAAACATTCCCAATTCTCAGACTTGGTACTCTTTTTTGCAACATTGTAAGCCTTTTCTTTTAATCTAATACTATCCTTAACTTCCTGAGTGAGACACAGATGGATCTTTCTTACTGAGTTTTTGTTTTTCAATGGAATGTACTTTTGTTGAACATTTTGATTTGTTTTTTTAAAGGTTTCCCACTGTTCATTTACCACCATAACTTTTAGTTTATTTATCCAATTAACCTTAGTCAGTTCTCCCCTCATACCTATGTAATTGGCTTTGTTTAAGTTTAAGATTGTTGTTTGTGATTGGAGTATGTCACTTTCAAACTTAACATGGAATTCAGTGGTATTTTGATCACGATTTCACAGTGGATCTTTTACTATGGCATTACTAATTAACCCTGTTTCATTACACGATATTACATTTAAAATAGCTTTATCCCTAGTCAGTTCTACAACGTATTGCTCCAAGAAACTGTCCCAAAAACATTCTACAAACTCATCTTCAAGACTACTCTTGCCAATTTCATTGTCCCAGTCCAGATGATGATTAAACTCCTTCACGATTAATAAATTGCCTCTGTTACAAGCTCCAATAGAATAGAATAGAACATTACAGCGCAGTACAGACCCTTCGGCCCTCGATGTTGCGCCGATCTGTGAAACCATCTGACCTACACGATTCCATTTTCATCCATATGTCTATCCAATGACCACTTAAATGCCCTTAAAGTTGGCGAGTCTACTACTGTTGCAGGCAGGGTGTTCCACGCAACTACTACTCTCTGAGTAAAGAAACTACCTCTGACATCTGTCCTATATCTATCACCCCTCAAATTAAAGCTATGTCCCCTCGTGTTTGCCATCACCATCCGAGGAAAAAGACTCTAACTATCCACCCTATCTAACCCTCTGATTATCTTATATGTCTCTATTAAGTCACCTCTCCTCCTCCTTCTCTCTAACGAAAACAACCTCAAGTCCCTCAGCCTTTCCTCGTAAGACCTTCCCTCCATGCCAGGCAACATCCTAGTAAATCTCCTCTGCACCCTTTCCAAACCTTCCACATCCTTCCTATAATGCGGTGACCAGAACTGCACGCAATACTCCAGGTGCGGCCGCACCAGAGTTTTGTACAGCTGCAGCATGACCTTGTGGCTCCGAAACTCGATCCCCCTACTAATAAAAGCTAACACACCATATGCCTTCTTAACAGCCCTATTAACCTGGGTAGCAACTTTCAGGGATTTATGTACCTGGACACCAAGATCTCTCTGCTCATCTACACTACCAAGAATCTTCCCATTAGCCCAGTACTCTGCATTCCTGTTACTCCTTCCAAAGTGAATCACCTCACACTTTTCCGCATTAAACTCCATTTGCCATCTCTCAGCCCAGCTCTGCAGCCTATCTATGTCCCTCTGTCACCTACAACATCCTTCGGCACTATCCACAACTCCACCGACCTTCGTGTCATCCGCAAATTTACTAACCCACCCTTCTACACCCTCATCCAGGTCATTTATAAAAATGACAAACAGCAGTGGCCCCAAAACAGATCCTTAATAACCAGAAAAAAATACACTGCTTAGTTTTTTTATAACCCGGACAACTCATAGATTCATAAACTATATGTTAGAGGCGAAGATAAAGAGCTAGTAAATGAATTTACTTTATAAAATAATATTGTTAATATTAAGCTCTATACTTAAAAGCCTATTTATAGTTAAAATTCTGCAGTGCAACATTCATATGGAGGTTAGGAACAGCCTGCTTTCTAGATCAGGTTTGTTTAGATTTGAAACTAGTTTATCTGTATCTAAACATAATAGTACATTCTATACCTTGCTAATCCTAAACACCAGCCTGCTAGCCTTGGAACCATGGATGCCAGATGGCGATCGATGTTTAGAGAACTTGGAAATCCTAGATAAAATTGGCGAGGACTGATGTAAAGTGCACAAAGATCATGTGAAATAATTTAGTTAGAAAGATATAAAAATGGTGAAATTGTAATATGAAGTTGGAAGAAGAGAAAAAGAGTGGACAGAAGGTTGAGCTCAACTGACTATAATGTTTGTTCTTTCACAGCAAAACATCACTTGTAACTTGATGTTGGCTGTGAGCATTTATTTTCATTTAACCTTTAATAAACCTGCATGTGTTTGACTCATGAATTCAGAGCCCCTGTTTGTGCTGTACAGACAGGGGCTGCCGTTTCTGTCTGTATTGCTGCAAAAACAAATTTCAACATATTCCTGCATTTAAAAAAAACTTCTGATAGCATTTGAAAGAAAATGGCAGAAAAACATTCCTCAACAGAACTCAGGCAGCAGGACTGGAGAGACGGATAAGTGGCCCAGGATGTTGTTTAGGATAAAATAGCTGGAATACTAGGTGAAGCAGATACTTTATTCTCGCGTACTACATTTTTAGTTGAGAGACCATGGAGCAAATTCAAGAACTATTTGTGACTTTAATGTTGGAATGGTCTTCAGTTAATACTACCTGATTAGAGCGAGAAGAAACAATGTTGTTGCTACAACTTCCACACCAGGGGAAGGAGGAGTTCTCATTCAGGTTGGTAGTTTTGCTTGGCAGTTTGGCAACTATTCATATACACAGTTGAGTGAGGGGACAGAGGTCAGCATTTGCCCTTCAGTCTATCTCTTGAAAGAGCATTTTGAGTTGGAAACAGAGAGAGAGAGCTTGGAAGATTTGCTTTCTTTCCAGCTAAGGAGGGATGCTGAGAGACTCAAGGCTAAAGCATGGACGCATGTGATTTATCAGAGTTATGTCAGTGTCAATCAGTTGAGGGACTGTTGACAGAAAATGAGTTCACCCCATAACAAAGGGGGAAATTATGCTGTGGAAATATTTTGGCACTGCGCCCGTTTTACAGGTGTTAAAACAGCACCTAAGCATTCAAATTCTGTGATGGAAGTGTTCCACCAATCATATTGGATCAGGCTACTCTATAGTCATCCAGGGCATGCCTGACATATTCTAAACGGTAATAAAAATAGATAAATAGGGTGCTATGCTTCTTGTAGAATCCCATTGAGAAATTGGGCTCTCCAGCACCTAACTCACCATCTGATAAATTTGCTCAACAAGAATCTTTCAGGAGCACTATTTAAATGACTACATTCACTTACACAAGAACACAAGAAATAGGAGCAGGTGTAGACGATATGGCCCATCGAGCCTGCTCTGTCATTCAATATGATCGTGGTTGATGTTAGGATTCAACTCCACTTTCTCACCCACTCGCCATATCCCTTGATTCCATGAGAGACCAAAAATCTCTCTATCCCAGCCTTAAATATATTCAATGATGGAGCATCCACATCCCTCTGGGGGAGAAAATTCCAAATATTCACAACCCTTTGACTGAAGTAATTTCTCCTCATTTCAGTCCTAAATGATCGGCGCCATATCTTGAGACTGTGTCCCCCTGTTTTAGATTCCCCTACTAGTGGAAACAATCTCTCAGTGTCTACCCTATACAGCCCCTTCCAAATCTTGTATATTTCAATGAGATCATCTCCAATTCTTCTAAACGCCAGGGAATATAGGCCCAATTTACTCATCCTCTCATCATAGGACAACCCCCTCATCCCAGGGACCAATTTAGTGCTTTGCTGTTCCACCTCCAATTCAAGTATACCCTTTCTTAAATGTGGAGATCAAAACTGCACACAGTATTCCAGATGTGGTCTCACCAAAACGCTATACAATTGTAGCAAGACATCTTTATTCCTGTACTCTAATCCCCTTGCAATAAAGGCCAATGTGACATTTGCCTTCCTAATTGCTTGCTGTAACTGCATGATAACTTTCTGCATTCCTTGTACAAGTACACCCAAGTTTCTTTGAACATCAACACTTACAAGTTTCACACCTTTAAAAAAAATCTGCTTTTTTATTCTTATGACCAAAGTGAATAACTTCACATTTCCCTACATTATACTCCATCTGCCATCTTGTTGCCCTCTCACTTAACCTGTCTATATCTCTTTGCAGCTTCTCTGTGCCCTCCCCACAGCTTACCTTTCCACCTACCTTTGTATCATCAGCAAACTTGGATATATTACTGTCTCTTCATCTAAGTCATTAATGTGGATTGTAAATAGCTGAGGACCCTTCACTGATTCTTGCGGCCCTCCAATATTTACTGCCTGCCAACTTGAAAATGACCTGTTTATGCCCACTCTTTGCTTCCTGTCCATTAACCAATCCGCTATCCATGCTAATATATTACCCCCAACTCCATGAGCCCTTATTTTGCCTTTTAACCTTTGGTGTGGCACCTTATCAAATGCCTTTTGGAAGTCCAGGTATAGTGCATCTACTGGTTTTCCTTTATCTACCCTACTAGTTGCATCCTCAAAAAACTCTAATAAATTTGTCAAACAAAATTTCCCTTTAGTAAAACTATGTTGACTTATTCTAATCAGTCTATGCTTTTCTAGGTGCATTGTTAAGACTTCCTTAATAATAGATTCCAACATTTTCCCAACAACTGATGTCAGGCTAACTGGCCTGTAGTTCCCCGCTCTCTCCCTCCTTTCTTGAAAAGCGGTGTAACATTTGCCAACGTCCAATCTGATGGGATCATTCCCGAATCTAAGGAATTTTGGAAAATCATAGTGGGTGCATCCACTATCTCTGCAGCTATCTCTTTCGAACTCTAGGATGTAGGCCATCAGGTCCTGGGGATTTGTCAGATTTTGGTCCCTTAAGTTTCTCCAATACTTTTTCTCTGCTGAAATGAATTTCATAACATCCTCACTCTTTTTAGCCCCTAGGTTACTGTCTATTTCTGGTATGAAACTTGTGTCTTCTACTGTGAAGACAGACACAAAATATTTGTTCAATGCCTCTGCCATTTCCTCATTCCTCATGATCATTTCTCCTGTCTCTGCTTCTAAGGGACAACATTTACTTTAGCTACTCTCTTACTTTTGATATACCTATTAAAAGCTCTTACAATCTGTTTTTATATTACTGGCTAGTGTACTCTCATATTCTATTTTATCCTTTTTTATCAACCTTTTGATGTTTCTAAAACATTCCCAATTCTCAGACTTGGTACTCTTTTTTGCAACATTGTAAGCCTTTTCTTTTAATCTAATACTATCCTTAACTTCCTGAGTGAGACACAGATGGATCTTTCTTACTGAGTTTTTGTTTTTCAATGGAATGTACTTTTGTTGAACATTTTGATTTGTTTTTTTAAAGGTTTCCCACTGTTCATTTACCACCATAACTTTTAGTTTATTTATCCAATTAACCTTAGTCAGTTCTCCCCTCATACCTATGTAATTGGCTTTGTTTAAGTTTAAGATTGTTGTTTGTGATTGGAGTATGTCACTTTCAAACTTAACATGGAATTCAGTGGTATTTTGATCACGATTTCACAGTGGATCTTTTACTATGGCATTACTAATTAACCCTGTTTCATTACACGATATTACATTTAAAATAGCTTTATCCCTAGTCAGTTCTACAACGTATTGCTCCAAGAAACTGTCCCAAAAACATTCTACAAACTCATCTTCAAGACTACTCTTGCCAATTTCATTGTCCCAGTCCAGATGATGATTAAACTCCTTCACGATTAATAAATTGCCTCTGTTACAAGCTCCAATAGAATAGAATAGAACATTACAGCGCAGTACAGACCCTTCGGCCCTCGATGTTGCGCCGATCTGTGAAACCATCTGACCTACACGATTCCATTTTCATCCATATGTCTATCCAATGACCACTTAAATGCCCTTAAAGTTGGCGAGTCTACTACTGTTGCAGGCAGGGTGTTCCACGCAACTACTACTCTCTGAGTAAAGAAACTACCTCTGACATCTGTCCTATATCTATCACCCCTCAAATTAAAGCTATGTCCCCTCGTGTTTGCCATCACCATCCGAGGAAAAAGACTCTAACTATCCACCCTATCTAACCCTCTGATTATCTTATATGTCTCTATTAAGTCACCTCTCCTCCTCCTTCTCTCTAACGAAAACAACCTCAAGTCCCTCAGCCTTTCCTCGTAAGACCTTCCCTCCATGCCAGGCAACATCCTAGTAAATCTCCTCTGCACCCTTTCCAAACCTTCCACATCCTTCCTATAATGCGGTGACCAGAACTGCACGCAATACTCCAGGTGCGGCCGCACCAGAGTTTTGTACAGCTGCAGCATGACCTTGTGGCTCCGAAACTCGATCCCCCTACTAATAAAAGCTAACACACCATATGCCTTCTTAACAGCCCTATTAACCTGGGTAGCAACTTTCAGGGATTTATGTACCTGGACACCAAGATCTCTCTGCTCATCTACACTACCAAGAATCTTCCCATTAGCCCAGTACTCTGCATTCCTGTTACTCCTTCCAAAGTGAATCACCTCACACTTTTCCGCATTAAACTCCATTTGCCATCTCTCAGCCCAGCTCTGCAGCCTATCTATGTCCCTCTGTCACCTACAACATCCTTCGGCACTATCCACAACTCCACCGACCTTCGTGTCATCCGCAAATTTACTAACCCACCCTTCTACACCCTCATCCAGGTCATTTATAAAAATGACAAACAGCAGTGGCCCCAAAACAGATCCTTGTGGTACACCACTAGTAACAAAACTCCAGGATGAACATTTGCCATCAACCACCACCCTCTGTCTTCTTTCAGCTAGCCAATTTCTGATCCAAAGCTCTAAATCACCTTCAATCCCATACTTCCGTATTTTCTGCAATAGCCTACCGTGGGGAACCTTATCAAACGCCTTACTGAAATCCATATACACCACATCCACGGCTTTACCCTCATCCACCTGTTTGGTCACCTTCTCAAAAAACTCAATAAGGTTTGTGAGGCACGACCTACCCTTCACAAAACCGTGCTGACTATCTCTAATGAACTTATTCTTTTCAAGATGATTATAAATCCTATCTCTTATAACCTTTTCCAACATTTTACCCACAACCAAAGTAAGGCTCACAGGTCTATAATTACCAGGGCTGTCTCTACTCCCCTTCTTGAACAAGTGGACAACATTTGCTATCCTCCAGTCTTCCGGCACTATTCCTGTCGACAATGACGACATAAAGATCAAGGACAAAGGCTCTGCAATCTCCTCCCTGGCTTCCCAGAGAATCCTAGGATAAATCCCATCTGGCCCAGGGGACTTATCTATTTTCACACTTTCCAAAATTGCGAACACCTTCTCCTTGTGAACCTCAATCCCATCCAGCCTAGTAGTCTGTATCTCAGTATTCGCCTCGACAACATTTTCTTTCTCTACTGTAAATACTGACGAAAAATATTCATTTAACGCTTCCCCTATCTCCTCTGATTCCACACACAACTTCCCACTACTATCCTTGATTGGCCCTAATCTAACTCTAGTCATTCTTTTATTCCTGATATACCTATAGAAAGCCTTAGGGTTTTCCTTGATCCTATCCGCCAATGACTTCTTGTGTCCTCTCCTCGCTCTTCTTAGCTCTCCCTTTAGATCCTTCCTGGCTAGCTTGTAACTCTCAAGTGCCCTAACTGAGCCTTCACGTCTCATCCTAACAAAAGCCTTCTTCTTCCTCTTGACAAGCGCTTCAACTTCTTTAGTAAACCACGGCTCCCTCGCTCGACAACTTCCTCCCTGCCTGACAGGTACATACTTATCAAGGACACGCAGTAGCTGCTCCCTGAATAAGCTCCACATTTCGATTGTGCCCGTCCCCTGCAGTTTCCTTCCCCATCCTACGCATCCTAAATCTTGCCTAATCGCATCATAATTTCCTTTCCCCCAGCTATAATTCTTGCCCTGCGGTATATACTGCAGGGGATGGGAACAATAATGCGAGGAGAGGACACGAGAAGTCATTGGCGGATAGGATCAAGGAAAACCCTAAGGCTTTCTATAGGTATATCAGGAATAAAAGAATGACTAGAGTTAGATTAGGGCCAATCAAGGATAGTAGTGGGAAGTTGTGTGTGGAATCAGAGGAGATAGGGGAAGCGTTAAATGAATATTTTTCGTCAGTATTTACAGTAGAGAAAGAAAATGTTGTCGAGGAGAATACTGAGATACAGACTACTAGGCTAGATGGGATTGAGGTTCACAAGGAGGAGGTGTTAGCAATTTTGGAAAGTGTGAAAATAGATAAGTCCCCTGGGCCAGATGGGATTTATCCTAGGATTCTCTGGGAAGCCAGGGAGGAGATTGCAGAGCCTTTGTCCTTGATCTTTATGTCGTCATTGTCGACAGGAATAGTGCCGGAAGACTGGAGGATAGCAAATGTTGTCCCCTTGTTCAAGAAGGGGAGTAGAGACAGCCCTGGTAATTATAGACCTGTGAGCCTTACTTCGGTTGTGGGTAAAATGTTGGAAAAGGTTATAAGAGACAGGATTTATAATCATCTTGAAAAGAATAAGTTCATTAGAGATAGTCAGCACGGTTTTGTGACGGGTAGGTCGTGCCTCACAAACCTTATTGAGTTTTTCGAGAAGGTGACCAAACCTGATGAGGGTAAAGCAGTGGATGTGGTGTATATGGATTTCAGTAAGGCGTTTGATAAGGTTCCCCACGGTAGGCTATTGCACAAAATACGGAAGTATGGGGTTGAAGGTGATTTAGAGCTTTGGATCAGAAATTGGCTAGCTGAAAGAAAACAGAGGGTGGTGGTTGATGGCAAATGTTCATCCTGGAGTTTAGTTACTAGTGGTGTACCGCAAGGATCTGTTTTGGGGCCACTGCTGTTTGTCATTTTTATAAATGACCTGGAAGAGGGTGTAGAAGGGTGGGTTAGTAAATTTGCAGATGACACTAAGGTCGGTGGAGTTGTGGATAGTGCCGAAGGATGTTGTAGGGTACAGAGGGACATAGATAGGCTGCAGAGCTGGGCTGAGAGATGGCAAATGGAGTTTAATGCGGAAAAGTGTGAGGTGATTCACTTTGGAAGGAGTAACAGGAATGCAGAGTACTGGGCTAATGGGAAGATTCTTGGTAGTGTAGATGAGCAGAGAGATCTTGGTGTCCAGGTGCATAAATCCCTGAAGGTTGCTACCCAGGTTAATAGGGCTGTTAAGAAGGCATATGGTGTGTTAGCTTTTATTAGTAGGGGGATCGAGTTTCGGAGCCACGAGGTCATGCTGCAGCTGGACAAAACTCTGGTGAGACAGCACCTGGAGTATTGCGTGCAGTTCTGGTCACTGCATTATAGGAAGGATGTGGAAGCTATGGAAAGGGTGCAGAGGAGATTTACTAGGATGTTGCCTGGTATGGAGGGAAGGTCTTACGAGGAAAGGCTGAGGGACTTGAGGTTGTTTTCGTTGGAGAGAAGGAGGAGGAGAGGTGACTTAATAGAGACATATAAGATAATCAGAGGGTTAGATAGGGTGGATAGTGAGAGTCTTTTTCCTCGGATGGTGATGGTAAACACGAGGGGACATAGCTTCAAGTTGAGGGGTGATAGATATAGGACAGATGTGAGAGGTAGTTTCTTTACTCAGAGAGTAGTAAGGGCGTGGAACGCCCTGCCTGCAACAGTAGTAGATTCGCCAACTTTAAGGGCATTTAAGTGGTCATTGGATAGACATATGGATGAAAATGGAATAGTGTAGGTCAGATGGTTTCACAGGTCGGCGCAACATCGAGGGCCAAAGGGCCTGTACTGCGCTGTAATGTTCTAATTCTAATTCTAATACCTGTCCCTGCCCATCGCGAAGGTAAACCTAACCGAATTGTGATCACTATCACCAAAGTGCTCACCTACATCTAAATCTAAAACCTGGCCGGGTTCATTACCCAGTACCAAATCCAATGTGGCATCGCCCCTGGTTGGCCTGTCTACATACTGTGTCAGAAAACCCTCCTGCACACACTGGACAAAAACTGACCCATCTAAAGTACTCGAACTATAGTATTTCCAGTCAATATTTGGAAAGTTAAAGTCCCCCATAACAAGTACCCTGTTACTCTCGCTCCTGTCAAGAATCATCTTCGTTATCCTTTCCTCTACATCTCTGGAACTATTCGGAGGTCAATAGAAAACTCCCAACAGGGTGACCTCTCCTCTCCTGTTTCTAACCTCGGCCCATACTACCTCAGTAGATGAGTCCTCAAACGTCCTTTCTGCTGCCGTAATACTCTCCTTGATTAACAATGCTACACCCCCCCCCCCCCTTCTTTTACCATCTTCTCTGTTCTTACTGAAACATCTAAATCCCGGAACCTGCAACATCCATTCCTGTCCCTGATCTACCCATGTCTCCAAAATGGCCACAACATCGAGATCCCAGGTACCAACCCATGCTGCAAGCTCACCCACCTTATTCCGGATGCTCCTGGCGTTGAAGTAGACACACTTTAAACCAAGTTCTTGCTTGCCAGTGCCCTCTTGTGTCCTTGTAACCTTATCCCTGACCTCACTACTCTCAACATCCTGTACACTGGAACTACAATTTAGGTTCCCATCCCCCTGCTGAATTAGTTTAAACCCCCCCCGAAGAGCACTAGCAAATCTCCCCCCCAAGATATTGGTACCCCTCTGGTTCAGGTGAAGACCATCCTGTTTGTAGAGGTCCCACCTACCCCAGAAAGAGCCCCAGTTATCCAGGAAACCAAAACCCTCCCTCCTACACCATCCCTGCAGCCACGTGTTCAACTCCTCTCTCTCCCTATTCCTCGCTTCGCTAGCACGTGGCACGGGCAACAACCCAGAGATAACAACTCTGTTTGTTCTCGCTCTAAGCTTCCACCCTAGCTCCCTGAATTTCTGCCTTAAATCCCCATCTCTCTTCCTACCTATGTCGTTGGTGCCTATGTGGACCACGACTTGGGGCTGCTCCCCCTCCCCCTTAAGGATCCCAAAAACACGATCCGAGACATCACGAACCCTGGCACCTGGGAGGCAACACACCAACCGTGAGTCTCTCTCGTTCCCACAGAACCTCCTATCTGTTCCCCTAACTATGGAGTCCCCAATGACTAATGCTCTGCTCCTCTTCCCCCTTCCCTTCTGAGCAACAGGGACAGCCACTGCCCAAATATATAGGTTTTGACTTACCCAGCAGTCCCCTGGTCCTCTGAAACAAAAGGGAATTAACTTTAACTTTAAACTGAAACTGACCTCACAGCTGATAGTTCGCTCCGCACTCTCCGCTTCTGAAAAAGCTGCTGCAACCAAAAGATTTTCTAGTTTAATGCTCTGTCCAATGGTATAATTACTGTTAGGAGGCCCATAAACTACTCCAACCAGTGTTTTCTCATTCTAGCTATTGCTAATTTTCACCCATACTGATTCTACTTCATGATCTTCTGAGGCCAGATCCTTTCTCACGAAGGTCATTATGTCATCCTGTACTATCAGGGCTACCCCTCCTCCTTTGCCATTCTGTCTGTCTTTCTGAAATATTGTGTACCCTGGCATATTTATTTCCCAACTTTGATCACCTTGTAACCATGGGCTGAATTTTAGTAGCTCGCTGCCGACAGCTTCAAAAAGTGCACGGCGCACATGTGAGTTGTGCACCATGGAGCCGCCATGACATTTCGCATAACAGCTCATTAACATGGAGGGGGCAGAGCGCCACCCCTGATGACGTAGAGGGTGCGGATGCTTCGTCCTCAACAACAGCGTCCAGCACCACCGTGCAGGTGACCACGCCATTTTTAAAGGGCTTCAAGCCCTTACCAGCAATTTTAATGTTTCAAGGTACAGATTTTGCATCAAACCCACGCCCCCTCCAATTAATAATAAGTTTATTATTGGTCCTCTCCCCCCCCAAGAAAGTAAATTTTCGATCATGACCTTTCCCCCCCAAACTTTCTTTCCTTTAACCTTCAACCCCTTCCCACCATCTGAGATTGATAGATTTTTCTTAACCAAAAGTATTGAGGGGCAAACATGGGTATATGCAGTTAGGTCACAAATAATCCATGATCTCATTGAATGGTGGAACAGGCTTGAGGGGTTTCAGTTCACCCATTTAAATTCAGATGGTATACACATTGTTGTACAGGCAGTTTGATTAGTTTTTATTAATTATTTCACTCACTTTATTTTTAACAGTCATTTAATACTTCTGTTCTATAACTGCATAGTATATACAGCACAGAAGCATGCCATTCAGCCCAACCTGTCCATGCTGGCCATTTTTACTCCACTCGAGCCTCCTTCCATCCTTCCTCATCTAAATCTTTCATCATCACCCTCGATTCCCTTTTCCCTCATATGCTAGTCTAGCTCCCCTTAATTCATCTATACTATTCACTTCAACCACTTCCTGTGGTAGCAAGTTCCACATTCTCACAACTCTTAGGGTAAGAAGTTTCTTCTCAATTCCCTATTGGATTTCTTGGTGACTATCTTATAGTGATGGCCTCTAGTTTTGCTCTTCCCCACAAGTGGAAACATTCTCTCTGTATCCACGATCAAAACCTTTCATAATTTTAAAGACCTCTGTTAGGTAACCCTGTCAGCCTTCTATTTTCAAGAGAAATAAGACGCAGTCTGCCAATCCTTTCCTGATATGTATACCCATGCATTTCTAGTATCTTCCTTGTAAATCTTCTCTAAACCCTCTCTACTGCTTCTTCTTTGGCCTCCTTGTCTCGCGAAACAATGGGTAAGCGCCTGGAGGTGGTCAGTGGTTTGTGGAGCAACGCCTGGAGTGGCTATAAAGGCCAATTCTAGAGTGACAGACTCTTCCACAGGCGCTGCAGGAAAAGTTTGTTTGTCGGGGCTGTTACACAGTTGGCTCTCCCCTTGCGCTTCTGTCTTTTTTCCTGCCAAATGCTAAGTCTCTTCGAGTCGCCACACTTTAGCCCCGCCTTTATGGCTGCCCGCCAGCTCTGGCGATCGCTGGCGACTGACTCCCACGACTTGTGATCAATGTCACAGGACGTCATGTCGCGTTTGCAGACGTCTTTAAAATGGAGACATGGACGGCCGGTGGGTCTGATACCAGTGACGAGCTCGCAGTACAATGTGACTTTGGGGATCCTGCCATCTTCCATGCGGCTCACATGGCCATACTGCTTCTATATCCTTTCTATAATATGGCAACCAGAACTGCATGCAATTCTCTTAAGTGTGGCCTAAACAAGGTTCGATGCAGGTTTAGCATAACCTCCCTACTTTTCCATTTTATCCCTCGAGAAATAAAGCCTAGTGCTTGGTTTGCTTTTTTTTATAGCCTTTAGTGATTGGTGTATTTGTACTCTGAGATCTCATTGTTCCTCTATCCCACCTTCCAAGTATAGTGATCCCCCTATTCTTCCTATCGGTTGTTTTCAACTAAAAGCAGATCCTGCAAAGTTTTATTGGCATCATAAAGGAAAACTTTCTAGCATCTTCATGATACTTATTGATGATTTCTTTTGGGATGGTACTGTGGAATTTGAGAAATGTGTTATTAATAAGATTAGAGTGGAATTTAAAATTAGGAGTCAGTCTTGTGGGCTTTTTCAAAAATATTGGTTTAGATATTAAGCAGACTAAGTCTGGAATAAATCAACAATCGTATTTAGACAATGCTACTGTCATCAGGGTTAATCGTACTAGGTCCTCACAGAAAGAGAATGTTATATCTAAAGAAGAGATAGAGCAATTGAGAAGCTTGATTGGTCAGTTGAACAGGTTGGGCAGTCAGACTAGACCAGATCTATTGGAATTAAGTACTATGATGAAACACCCTAAAGTCAAGAATGTTTTAAGGGAAAATAAACATTAAAATAAATTAAATCTGGACAACTGCATACTTAAGTTCCCGTCCTTAGGCAAATCAAAGAACATGAAACTAGTCATTTTTAGCGATGCTTCACATGCTAATCTTCCTAATAGGTATTCTTGTGCAGCTGGTTTTGTAATAAAAAGCAGGTATACAGACAAATGAAGGCTGAGGTTCAGCAAAACTCGTGACCTAAAGAACAGCTGGTGGGCTGAAAGATCGCAGAAAGTTAAGTAACTCACTGACAGCCACGACATGCATAGATTCTTCAGCGCATTCAAGATCATTTATGGCTCAAGTACCCAAGGACCTACCCCACTGAGAGCAAAGAATGGAGCAGCGCTGATCAAGGACAGAGAGCGCTCATTGGAAGGAGCACTTCAAAGATCTTCTCAATCGTGACTCAGTCCTTGATGCAATCGCCCTCGACCAAATTCCACAACATGCTACCCGCACAACCTCAGCACAACACCAGCCCAACATGAATTTGAAAAGGCCATCTGACAGCTAATAAACAATAAGTACACTGACATAGATGGAATTCCTGCCAAAATTCTAAAATACGGCAGAGAGACATTCTTGACACAAATACATGGTCTTATCTCCCTCATCTGGAAGGAGGAGAGAATACCAGGCATTCTCCGAGATGCCGTAATTGTGACCATCTTCAAAAAAGGCAACAAGATCAACTGTGGCAACTACTCAAAGGCCTTCAACTCTATCTATGACACATCCTCCTCAAATTTGGCTGCACTGGAGAAATTCGTCACCATCCTCTGCCTGCTGCACAACGACATGCAAGCTGTAACCCTTGCCAACGGATCCGCCACTGACCCATTCCAAGTGCAAACTGGGGTCAAGCAAGGCTGTCATCGCACCAACGCTCTTTTCCATCTTCCTCACTGCAACACTCCACCTCATCTCCTTGAAGCTCCCTGCTGGAGTAGATCTACTCTACAGGACGAGCAGGAAACTATTTAACCTGTGTCACCTTCAGTCCAGAACCAAGGCCACTCCAACCCCTGCCATCGAGCTGCAGTATGCTGATGTTGCTTGCGTATGCGCACACTCAGAGGCCGAGCTTCAAACCCTTGTCCATACATTTTCAGAAATGTATGAAAGAATGGGCCTTAAGCTAAACATCCAGAAGACAAAGGCCCTCTACCAGCCTGCTCCTGCAGCATAACACTACGCCCGACTATCAAGATCCATGACGAACCACTGGACAATGTTGATCACTTCCCATACCTTGGGAGCCTTCACCCAGCAAGGGCAAACATCGACGATGAAACTCAGCATCGCCTCCAATGTGCCAGTGCAACCTTCGGTCATCTGAGGAAAAGAGTGTTTGATGACAAAGACCTCAAACCTGGCACCAAGCTCATTGTCTACAGGGCCACAGTGTTACCTGCCCTTCTGTATGCATCGGAAATATGGATATTGTACAGCAGATATCACCAGTGGTGCCTCCGCAAGATCCTGAAAATTCAGTGGCAGGACAGGTGCTCCAATATCAGTCTCCCCTCTCAGGCCAACATCCCCAGTATCGAGACACTGGTCAGAGCTAGTCAGTTACGCTGGGCAGGCCACATCATCTGCATTCCTGACATAAGACTCCCAAACAAGCTTTCTACTCCGATCTTCATCACGGCAAGAGGGTACCTGGAGGGCAGAGGAAACGCTACAAGGATGTTCTTACAGCCGCCCTGGAAAAATGTGACATCTCCACCGATTCGTGAGAATTTCTTGCCCGGGACCTCCCAAAATGGAAAAGAAATATCCGCGGCGGTGCCAGCCAGTTTGAACAACATCAACATGCCCAGGCAGCGACCGTGCAAACAGCGGAAGGAGCATTCGGAAATTCGAGCATCCCATTCACCCACCTCACCAAACACCACCTGCTCCACCTGTGGCAAAGTGTGTGGATCCAGAATTGGACTATTCAGTCACCTAAGGACCCACAACCCTGGAGTGGAAGAAAGTCATCCTCGTTCCTGAGGGACTGCCTAAGAAGGGGGAAGATTTGTTAAGAGTGAAAATAAAAAAGGTTGTTAAAAGCCTGGCTGTTGAAACATTGGCTCTTGTGGAGGCTGTGGATATGGAATTATATTTGTCAAATATTTTTAGTGAGATTCTGTACAATGGAGGTACTGAAGATAGTATATCCATTGTATGTTATGTAGATAATCATTCATTACCTGAGAGTAGTCTTGGCCCAAGCAAGGCCTGTGCTGCTGACTGCACTGATTACAGGAGGCTGCTGCTGAATACTATTGTTGCAATTGTAAACAAGGGAAATGGAATACTAGGGCAGAAAGAGGGTGCCAGGATCAAGGATGCGGCGCTGGAGGCCTTAGTAGTGGAAGTGGACAGGTGGAGAGATGCTGTGGTTCTGTGAGTGGCTGTCAAGGACCACCCTCAGAAGGGCCTGGGAACAGGTGGCCAAGGAGGTCAATTTCTGGTGTTCAGCCCTGAGGACCTGGCAGCAGTGCCACAAGAAATTCAATGGGGCTTTGCGTGGGTGATCAAGGTCAGTGAATGCATCTTTGCATGATATCTCCTGCCCAGTGCTCCATTAACCTCTCCCATTACTCACCCAATACCAGTCCCTGGCACTCAAGACTCAGGCATAACATCCAGATACGCCGTCTCACCCTCACACATATACTAATGCTACCAGCCTCACACCCACCTCTTCCTGCTTCCACATGTCTCCAGTTATTCAGCTATGTTAGGCACATCACCTGAACACAGTGCGACACAATCACTGGCATTCTTTCATCTTTCTTACAGGGTAAGGTGGCACACAAGAATAGACCAGGCAGGGTCAAGGACACCTGCATCTTCTGAACCCTATGGAGGAGATGGCTCTCCGCATCATGGAGTCACTTCAACAGAACCCCATGGCATCCAGTGTCACTGAGAATGATGGTATGTTCCTGCCTATGCTCCACCATAACTCCCAGTAAACCCTTATTCTGCTTTCTGGCATGATGAGCAAGTTGCAGGTGGTTTCACCATGGACCTCTTGCTTTCCACCCCAACCCACATTCCTCATCCCAACCTTCCTCTTCTGGATTTCTGCTTTCAGATACTTAAGGACTGCTACCTGCTCAGCCTGGGATTGGCAATGTGTCTGTACATGGAAACCAGTGTCTGTGGTAAATATTTTGAGGTACGTGGTTTCCATCTGGCCTGCCAATCCTGTGTGACTGACAGTGGGCTGCCCGTGGCTCAGCTTTGATTGACAGCTCTCCTATTAAAGTGTGCATCAGGCGAAGAAGGTAGGCGGGACCTGCGTCTGATGGATGGCGGCTGTGATTGCTCAGTGTCTGTGACTGACAGCGGGCTGCTTGAGCGGGGTGAGCGCTGATTGGTGGTTCACGGCGCAGACATGCTGGGATCAGCTGCCCCTGTTGTTTTCACAGGATTCAGGGAGTGAGCAGCTGTGGGGAGAAAGGGAAAGAGAGGCCAAGGGGAGAACAGCAAGTGGACCAGCCCACAGCTAGATGTGCAGCGCGGCGCTGAGGGAGCAAACTGATAGTCAGGCAGCCTTTTAAACA
This sequence comes from Heterodontus francisci, assembly GCF_036365525.1. Lineage (NCBI taxonomy): Eukaryota > Metazoa > Chordata > Chondrichthyes > Heterodontiformes > Heterodontidae > Heterodontus > Heterodontus francisci. The sequence goes on along the minus strand of NC_090373.1, from coordinate 60,807,050 downwards.
AGCTGGCCTGGGGAGTAGACGGAGAGAGAGGGGGTGGGGAGGGGAGATAGATAGACACAGAAAGGGGAGAGAGAGAGAGGGGAGAGGAGATTAGATTAGAGATACAGCACTGAAACAGGCCCTTCGGCCCACCGAGTCTGTGCCGACCATCAACCCCCCATTATTACTAATCCTCCACTAATCCCATACTCCTACCAAACATCCCCACCTGTCCCTATACTTCCCTACCACCTACCTATACTAGTGACAATTTATAATGGTCAATTTACCTACCAAGCTGCAAGTCTTTTGGCTTGTGGGAGGAAACCGGAGCACCCGGAGAAAACCCACGCAGACACAGGGAGAACTTGCAAACTCCACACAGGCAGTACCCAGAATCGAACCCGGGTCCCTGGAGCTGTGAGGCTGCAGTGCTAACCACTGCGCCACTGTGCCGCAGAGAGGGGAGAGAAATGGACACAGAGAGGGGAGAGAGAGGAGAGAAATGGACGGGGGGAGGCACAGAAAGGGGAGAGAGAGGGGGAAGAGAGAGGGGGAAAGAAATGGATACTGAGGAGGGAGAGAGGTCTGGACTCAGAGAGGGAAGAGGATGGACACAGAGGGAGAGAGAGAAGGGGGAGCAAAAAAGATCAAGATCCCTCCTGACAGATGGACATCGATTCAAATTCTCCGCATCGCTACATCAAGCATGTGGGCAAACATTGACTACTTGTGCAAGCAAAATCAATGCCAGTTATCTCATTAAATAGAGAGAAATGTGTTTTAAATTGGAATATGTTTTGATTGGATTCGGTTAGCTATACACTTTATATACAGATTAATCGTCCCCATGTCCGTGGCTGAGTCAATAATTTTGTCAAATGTCCATGGTGCAACATGTTGGTATCTATCCCTGTGCCTAGCCCAGCAGCCTCAAGTAGAGAGAACAACATCACACCACTGATGAAGAGGTCCCATCATTTGATCTGATACATATAACCACCAGCTCAGATACTGGCACTACATGTAGCTTAGAGGGTGGTATGTAGCTGTAATATGCATGTGGCGAGTCATCGGGCATGAGTGGGCTGCAGTCATGGCAGAGGGAAAGGATGGTTTGTATGCTAACTCCCCGGAAGGTGAAGTGGGAGATGAGTTCTGCTGCAGAGGACCCGATGAGGATCTTGATGGGTGGCATCCAGGACCATGCTGATGGGCATACACACTGAGATGCAGGGTGCATTGGCTGGCCTGCCAGACAGCCTCCCATCACTGTCAACTTGGTAAAGGGCATCGCGCATATCTTTCCCTCTCGCAGCCTCTGCTCCAATTTCCTGTCATCCTTTAGACTCCTGTAGTATCCCCTTTCTGCCTGTAACTGATCATCTCTATGTCTGATCTTTTGTGCATCCCTCAGCTCCTTTCATTCCACCATTGGGAGCTGTACCCTAACTGCCTGCTCCCCATGTACTGGAATTCCCTACCTCCTCTGCCTCTGACCTCTCTCTCCTTTATGACCCTTTTTAAAGCCCATCTTGTTGAGCAAATGTCTCCTCCTTTGGCTTTATTACATAGAGACATAGAAACATAGAAAGTTTAACGGCACAGAAGGAGGCAACCTGGCCCATCAAGTCTGCGTCAGGATCTTTGTGAAGTGCCTTGTTATATGTTTTTATGTTAAATAAGCTACATAAATGAAAGTTTTCGTTTTGGTGGCATTATTGTTGTGCCAATATTGTGATCTGGACAGTCTCCATCTTGAACGTTTTGGTCCGGTTTTGATAACTCAGATGCAGGGATATGTTCAAGCATTAGAGGTGTGCAGAGAGCAACTTGATTCCCTAAATCAGACAATGAAGCTTTGAAGGCAGGTGAAAAATTCAGACTTATAACTCTCATTAATAAAGACTGAAAGATATCCTTATAAAAGTGTATAAGATGTTGAATGGGATAAATCTAAAACACTGTGGAATCCTGATTGACAAATTTATTAGCGTTTTTGAGGATGTAACTAGTAGGGTAAATAAAGGGGAACCAGTAGATGTAGTATACCTGGATTTCCAAAAGGCATCGATAAGGTGCCACATAAAAGGTTAATAGGCAAGATAAGGGCTCATGGAGTTGGGGGTAATTATATTAGAATGGATAGAGGATTGGGATTGGTTAACCGACAGGAAGCAAAGAGTGGGAATAAATGGGGCATTTTCAGGTTGGCAGGCTGTGACTGGTGGAGAGCCAGAAGGATCAGTGCTGGGGCTTCAGCTATTTACAATCTATATTATTGACTTAGATGAAGAGACAGAGAATAATGTATCTAAGTTTGCTGACGAAACAAAGCCAGGTGGAAAGGTAAACTGTGGGGAGGGCACAGAGGGGCTGCGAAGAGATATAGACAGATCAAGTGAGCGGGCAACAAGATGGCAGATGGAGTATAATGTGGAGAAGTGTTAAGTAAGAATAGAAAAGCAAAATATTTTTTGAAACGTATGAAACTTTTTAATGTTGATGTTCAGAGAGACTTGGGTGTCCTTGTACAAAGAATGCAGAAAGTTAGCATGCAGGCACAGCAAGCAAGTCGGAAGGCAAATGGCATGTGGGCGTTTATTGCAAGGAGATTGGAGAACAGGAATAAAGAAGTCTTGCTACAATTATATAGGGCTTTGGTATGACCACTGTCACGGAACTATTTATTTTCTCCTCTGTTTAAAACAGCGCACCTTTAAGAATCTGTTTAAAAACAGTCTACATTTAAGACAGAGTGAGAAGCTTTAAGACTGAGAACAGTGTGTGCAGCAGCTGCACCTGTTACTTAGGCAACAGCAGGAGAGTGGGAAGGTCACATGATGTACTTTTAACTGTGTAAAACCAGTAAAAACCAGTTTTGAGAGAAAGTCCAGCAAAACATGCTGAAGGAAGAAGCTGTCAATTACTGCCAGCAGAAATTCTACAATGAGCTACAGACTGTGGTAATTAACTAAGGAGAAAAAAAACCTTTGAAGGAAACATTTGTATTGCTGGAGGTAGCAAAATTCCTTTTCTTTACTTTCAATCTAAGAAGTCTTTGCTTTAAAAGTGACTCTCTGTCATCTAAATAGTTCCGTGACAGTGGTTTGCTGGAATTTTCAGTAAAGTTTCTACTGAGAGACTACCAGTTTTAAAATCCAAGTGGACCCGTTGCTATACTCCTTGGTTAAAGAACTGTGTGACGCCTGCTGCAACCGAAGTGCTTTGAACGCCTATTAAGTAAAGACTGTTCATTAAATCCACCTGGAGACTTCAAGTGGCATTTGAATATTTTTTACTAGGATACCTCACCCATCAGGAATGTAACCCACAAAGACTGACAACCCAGTTATTTATTTATTCTTAAGAAACAGCTAATTTTTAAAACATAATTTTTTAAAAACTGGTTAACCGTTTGCACTTGCTGCTGTTCAATATTCAGGGTATTAACACCTAATTTGTACTAATGCTTTGTCTTTCAACACACCATTAACATATTGTTTGCCTTTGCTCCGTGACCTTTTGGTTAGCTATGCGGCCTGGTCCAATCTAGACCTCCTTTGTTACCTCTTGCCCCACCCCCACCTCACTTGCTTATAACCTGTGACTTTTCTAATATTTGTCAGTTCCGATGAAGGGTCACTGACCCGAAACGTTAACTCTGCTTCTCTTTCCACAGATGCTGCCAGACCTGCTGAGTGGTTCCAGCATTTCTTGTTTTTATTTCAGATTTCCAGCATCCGCAGTATTTTTCTTTTATTATATTGATGGAATGGAAGTCCTTCCTGTTAATAAAGGTGGCTGGCTGCTCCATTGGAGACTTGATGGCTCCCAGATGTACTCTATCATACCTTGCATCTGGGGGAATCCAGTGATGGTCCTGTAGTTGATGGCCCTCTTGGCCTGACTGTCAGGGTCGGTCCAGTACCACACATCGGCCCTCTTGAACAGGGTATTGGTCACCTCCTTGATGCAGCAGTGGGCTGCTACCTGGGAGACCCCACACATGTCCCCAGTGGATCCCTGGAAAGCTCCAGACGCAAAAAAAGTTGAATGCCATGGTGATCTTGAGGGCCACTGGCATAGGGTGACCACCAAATCCCATAGGCTGCAACTCGTCCTGCAGCAGGGGACATAAATTGTTGATGGCCTCCCTGAAGGGGCGCAGGCTTCGCTGACAATGCCACTCGGACATTTGAAGGTAGCTGGTAGTGTGGTACACTGGCTCAGGTGGGCCCTTCTTTGCATGGTTGTGGAGCTTCATGGGCAGGCACAGCTGCCTTCTGGCCCTCCCCCCATCAGAGGCGCTGCATCACGCCACAGGGATTCACAAAGATAGGGTGTATGAGACCCATGCCAGCTGATCAGTAGGCCTCCAGAGCACTGTCCTTGCAGAAACGATGCTGCCTCAGCATCTTTGCCTTTGCTACTCCCCTCGGCTTATGTGCTAATGGCCTTCAGTGTCCACTTCTTGACAGCCTGACCCTCACAATACTATGGTCACTCAACCCACTCACCCATTAGTATGGCCACCCGACCCTCTTACCCATCAGTATAGCCACCTGGTTCTCTCACCAAAGACCAAGCCCACCCATGCAGAGTGCACAGCACTGCAGGCCAACAATGTCTTCAGCTTCCCCTCTTCCCCTATCCAGTGCTCGTCATGGCTGCCTTTCCGTTGCGGCACTGAGGCCTCACCTTGATGCTGCCACCTTTCAATGGCTGGGGATCTGAAAGCACGTGAGGGTCGCCTGCCGTTTACTTTATGCCAAGCCCCCCATTGAATCACGATCAATTGAATGCTAATGTATTGCAATTATACATTCAGCAATTCAAATGGCAGTCCCGTCACATTGGGGCAGCAATGCCGCCTGGAGATTTCCCACCATTGACTAACTCTAGATCCAGCATCACATTGCTATTCTCTGGTCCCCCATGTCGCCAATCCCGCTCCAGACAGTCTCACAAAATTTTGCACATATATGTGCAATGACAGTTAGATATGGAGACACTGGTTCAGACTGGTGAAAAACAAATTTAGATCAGGTGTCAGAAAGATTCTCTTCACAGTCAGGGTTTTGAGAGAGTTGCCTTTGCTATTCAAGAGTCAGCTGAATGCTATGATTAGGGGACTGCAGGTTTTTCTTTCTGCATGGTGACTTGGATGGATTAAATGGTCTTCCTCATCTGTTTTTATCTTGCGCCCTTAGACAGGTAAAAGTTTATATTTATCGCAGCTAGTGAGCGCGACTATTTTCCTGATTTTTCTTGCTACTTCTACGTTCTAATCATGTTCCTATGGTTGTATTTGTTTCATTTATTTTCCATTGTCCACATAAGAGTTTAATCTGCAAGATTGATCTGTTTATTTTTAACTAAGTGGGATTGAATGTTATGAAAGATCATTGTCACTGCCCAAAAATAACTTCAATCTAGAATAAAACAAGTTGCCTGTAGGTCATTAAGATTCTGGAAAGCATACTTCCGAATTTTTTTTTTTGCACCGCCTATTTGTTTTAAGTGGAGGGGCCCTTTAATTTTTTTGTGCGGCCATGCACATGCAATATCAAAGGGGTCGACTCGTGTGCAGCCTGCCTGGGAATTTTTGGGTTGCTGTGCAGCTTAGAGGGAACATTGATTCTGGAGAAAGATATTTTTTGGAAAAGTAGGGGTAGCTCTCAATAACTAGCTCACAAACTGAATCCTTGGCCAATTATTCTGAATCATATGATTCTGAATTGCCAAAAACTCCAGTCTGTTGCACAACATTTTGTCACCACCAGATGGATATCATTACTTCTTCCTGCAGTACATTCTGAGACTGATGACATCACCTTGTAGCTAAACTTTTGGCTGCTAATTAGAACAGATATTTATTATTCTGGGACATGAAGTGTTCTTTAATTATCACACTATTTATTATCTTCCTACGCTTGAGCATGCACAGTGAGGAAGGCTACAGCTCAGTAGCCAAAGATTTATTAATAATAGAATGGATTTCATGTTAGATGGTGTTGAGCTGGTATGTTTAATACTACAAGTGTAAGAACTCAGGAGCAACATCTACAGGGCGGTTAATGATTTGGGGCATTCTGGATGTAGATCCTAGCTTTTTACTGAGAGATACTAAGGAGATTAGAGTTCATGGGGAAAGATTCTACATGCTTGCTCAACTATGGCCAGCTGTTCTGCTTTATTTATGTGCTGTGTATTGCCTGTGCTTTGCTGAGCATCCCAGTTTATTTTTGCAAAACTTCAAGTGACAGAAAAATCTAAATGTGTAGCTTCTTCAGTGATGCACATTTTGGAAGGAGATATTTGGGAGTAATATATTCATCAAGTATCAGATCTAATAGAATATAAAGCATATACTTGTATATTAATTCATCATCAATGATTTAATCAGTGTCATTGTTGCTGCTCCGATGTGTCTTTGTAAATAAGCTGCTGCTGGCAAATAATTCTTGTATGGGCGTAAAAACAAATTGTTAGTCCATTTAATAATTATATAAGCACTTAAGCGTCAATTTTATCTCCTGGCAGGAGCTGCAGCAGATAGCAAAACGTCCAGCCTGCTGCAGCATGAGGCCCGGGTTAAGATAAATTAGCCCAGGCCTCCTCTGCATGAGCGCAGTCAGTCTTCAATCCAAACTGGATGGAAAACACAAGATGGCGGTGGGTGGGAGCGAGATTTCAGGCAGCAGGAGCACTCTTATTCCTATTGGTCCACAAGGGGGCAAAAAAATTAGATGAACATTTAATCTGTATCTTCTAGGCCCAACTCCTCTTGCTGCCAGCCTGTAGACTGGCCCTGCAGGTCTCAGGTTAAGATTGCAGTTGAGCCCTGATGGTGTCATCAGAGCCTAATCAACATATATAAAGAAGGACCCCTCTACCCACTAATAAGTATCTTTTCTCACTTGCTCAAGAGAGCAGGTTAAGGTGCAATAAGTAGGAATGCAGTGGGATCAATCTGGGTAAGCCGTATCAAATTCACAGCCATGAAATCTTGGGTCCTCTCTGAAATCGGTCAGAGGAGGACAAGAAAAGAATTGTAGGGGGAAGGAAATGAAAAAGCTATCACATTGCCATAAAATCAAGTAAAACATCAATTCTACTCAGTCATTTTTTTTTGCATTACAGAAATCGAATGAAGAATTTACCCAAAAATAGTCTCCTTATTTTTAATTTACTTTTGCCAGATACTGGGCATAGACTACCTAGATTTCAAATTCCATCCCCAGTCAGAAGTA